>NC_134703.1:215020316-215635316 GCF_043290135.1 Rhipicephalus microplus
TCACTGCACTTGAAAAAAATATCTATCCAGGTTCTAAATATCGATTATAGTCCTGCATTGTCTATGCCCTCATCAATTTCTCTTGATGGCCAGTCCTCCTTCATTATTGAAGCTATAGTAAACGAACCTAAAAATTACTTCAAATCTGTTTTTTTTTTCACATGACAACAGCATCACTCCTATGATTCCGCGTGCAGCAAACTTCGTACTCTTTATAAACTTAGATTTAGCTGATCTGGAGTACATAACCTTATAATGATTCTTGAGGTGTTGAAGCAATCTCGCCCAGGTGGTATTCCACTTATGTTTCTAATGTAGTATTCCTAATGTTGGGCTGACCGTGTGATTGTAATAATAAAAAATGAATAATGTCTGCAGCAGTTTCCCAGCTTTTCAAATTATCAAACGTAGTGCCCGTACTTAAGTGCGAGAACCAGCAAACAAATACGAAATTGTAGGTGAATGTTTTTGCTTTGTACCAGCTTTGTACAACTAACAAATATATTGGGGAATGCCAGATGCACTAAATTTACTTTCACGATCACAGTACGGTTTTCAAGCTGGTTATTTTACTGTTACACAGTTGCTTCAAATTACTTGAAATATTGCTCCTTTCCTTAACGACCAAAAACAAGTATGTCATACTTATTGACTGTTTGGAAGTCTTTCAGATGATTTGCCAGGCTAAACGTTTAGCCTTTTCACAATATTTCTGCGTCTCCAAGCTTGGATAACATATGACTTTCTGCCATGCTCAAAATTTCGTACGTTTAACCTCACGAAGTCATCTGATGTGCATATCACATCAGGCAAGAGCCCCGAGACCGATTTCGTGTATTTTTTATAAAATAAATGTAGAAGAAATCGATACTTAATTTACCAGATGACTGTATTACCCGTAGATAATTTTTAATACTAAAGATGAGGGTGCGCTGAACGGATGAATGAGTGCCAAACTTCATTTAAAGTCTTGAGGTGCACGAATCGACGCGCAGTGTACCATTCCATCTGTTGTTTTGTTTTTTATCGTTTTGTAACGAGAGCGAAACACATCAAACTTTAAACTAACTGTAGTCACCACCTTTCAAAATGAAAACAGCAATTTTATTTTACATATAGTATTGACGGTGTAAGTCGAGTAGGTGTTATGTAGTTTAGATATAATAATATAACTTTCAAACAAAATTGCAAATGGCACACGCACGTCGCAACAGCAAGCGACAACTTGGGTGTCTCCGATTCACATTAAACAACATCACAAAATAATGCGGGCTGACATACAGCGCATAAGGCTTTGGTGAGAATCGAATATGCGTTGGTTGTGTGGTCGCCTCACCACACATATGACATAACTTTGTTGAAATCTGTTAAAAAATTAAATGCAATACTGCACATATTTCTTCGCTATGACTAGCGCTTCTCGCCTACTTCACATGTGCATGTTTTATCGCTGCAACCCATCTCGAACATGGGCGCACTTGCGATCGTGTCACCCTCCTGTATAAATAACATAGTTCACACTGGTTCGAATGTTCTAGCACCCATATCCTTCGTTGCTTATTCTGCATATCGTACCTGGTGATTTGATCCTCCTGAATATTGTCCCTGTTAGATCAATTCAGAATTGTTTTGATTTTCTTTTGTTTTTGTTTGCTTTTTTGCAGAACGTGCGTTTTTTGGATTGAGCTTGATGGACTTTTGCGCAAATTGGATTCTGAGAAATTGGGCGAAAATTGCGTAAACGTCTGTCTTGTATATTGTATTTTTTCAAGGTGCTGAACCTATGTATTTACACCTGCTATGTGTCGGAAACTCGTTCACTAGTATTTTTAAATATATAACATACGGTCATTCTGCTGTGAATAACTCCTTCGCACTTTCGGGAAAACTGTTTTTTTTTATTCAAACGACAAGTTTCTATTTCTCGTCATAACAAACTCTTGAATCTTCAGAACTACACCCCCCCCCCCCATGAGCCACCAAAGGTGGAAACGCAAGCGCACAACCACCAGAATACTTGAAACCGGCACACAGGTCTACTAGGCATAGGATATCGCTATTGCCTTCAACTCACAAAGGGAAAACGCAAGAATCCTCAATTTCTTTAGTTATGCATTAGAGATGAATAATATTGTCATGTTCTATTTCTCAAGTTTTGTTATCACCCCAAAACACTACACAATTCTCAGCGCAAACCGCGCCTGCAGTTTTCGAGAAGCTTCCCGATTTTAGTAGATCATTTCGATAAGATTACGCCCACTCAGCGAACTGTACAGATTATTCTTGAACCTACGCTACCACAAGCGATAACGGTAGAACATTTCATGGCAAGAGTATAAATGCCGACGCACTTCGCCGCTTGTGAGTAGTTGATCGACGCCCCACGCTCCGTTCGCCGCTATCGGTCCAGGACTGCTACTGTAATCGAATTTTCTGTTTACCGGGCACAGGTTCGCCCAAATAAACAGTTAAATCCCAACGCAAAGTATCCTGTCTTCGGCCACGTCACGTCCCCATGACATCTGGTGGAGGTGCTGCTTCTTTGATGTTCCGGACGCCCCCTTCAAGCCGCGACCCCAGCCCAAGCAGCAAAGAAGACACGGACGCTAACCCTGAACAGCGAACAAGCCGGTGGCAAAGGGGACTACAACCAGAGTACGGGCCCCTTCCTGAAGCAGCCAGGCAGACCCGGATCCCGTCATCAACTACTGCAACCATGACCGCCCCCGTGCAGCCTGCACCACTCCTGCTCCGACAACCCAAAGAGCCGCCAACTTTCCGCGGTTCGCCACTGGAATACCCAGAAAGCTGGATTGAAAGGTTTTACCGCGTCGCCGCCTTCAATGACTGGACAGACGATGACAAGCTCCGGCATGTGTATTTTGCCTTAGAAGATGCTGCTCGGACCTGGTTCGAAATTCAAGAGTGAAGCCTTAAAACGTGGGACGTCTTTCGCGCCAGATTTCTCACTACTTTCGCAAGTGTGGTGCGCAAGGAGAACGCCGCAGCTCTTCTCGAAACCCGCATGCAGATGCCAAACAAAAACAAAGCGCTATTCACGGAAGACATGATAAAACTTTTCTGCCACGCTGACTCCGACATGTCCGAAGAGAAGAAGGTCCGTCTGCTCATGCGAGGAGTAAAGCAGGAACTCTTCGCCGGGCTGATCAGAAACTCACCAAAGACGGTCGCCGAATTCATTTCGGAAGCATCTACGATAGAGAAGACGCTCGAGATGCGCACGCGGCAATATAACCGCAGCTTCTCGTCTACAAGCTACGCCGCCATTCAAGGGCTTGCAACCACTGACTTGCGTGAGACGATATGAGCGATCGTGCAAGAAGAGCTGCGAAAATTACTTCCTTCAGCGCAGCCTCACGTGAAATCCATCGTGGACGTCGTACGCCAGGAGATCCAGCAATCGCTGGGCGTTCCTCAGTCTGAAGAGCCTCGGCTGCAAGCCATGAGCTATGCTGCTGCAGCCCACCGCCACGCCCTTCCTCCACGCGCACGCTAAAACGCTGCCTCATCGCACTTCCGTCGCCAGACGCCACCACCGCCACCACCCCCACCGACGTCCTACCGTTCGCCAGCGGCCCAGCGCAGTGCGCCGAGGAAGACAGACGTCTGGCGCACCCCCGACCACCGCCCGCTCCGCTACCACTGCGGCGAGGCCGGACACACATACCGCCGTTGCCAGTACCGACAGATGGGACTGCGTGGCTTCGCCGTCAATGCACCGCGTCCACAGCCAGGAGAACGGCCACGTGACATCGCCGACTACCTGGCAGGAACTGAATGGACACCATGAAGTCCTTCCCGTTCGCCGTCGCCCAGCCGCTGCATGTCACCGCACCACCGACAGTACTCTGGCCCAACGCGGGGCCGGTCTTCTAGCTCGTATCAGGGAAACTAAGGGCAGCAACCGATGGAGGTGCGGTTGCTGTGCGACGAACTACTGAAGATCCTCCGACAACGACGACGACGCGACGAAGCTTTCCGAACACAACGCCAACCTGGCATAGCCCTGACGGTCAAAGCTCACTTACCGAAGGTGGCCTGACGACGCAACATGGAAGCAGCGGAACAAGCCGACGCAGCCGTGACCCGACGCCATGCCCTAACTGTAACGCGAGACGGCGAACTAGCGATCTCGACGTTCTTATCGACGGCCACAGTGTCACCGCTCTCGTCGATACTAGAGCCGACTATTCCGTCATCAGTAGGTCGTTCGCCACCAAGTTAAAAAAAGTTATGACAGCTTGGGAAGGCCCTGAAATCCACACAGCCGGAGGTCACCTCGTAACGCCTAAAGGTATCTGCACAGCGAGAGTCACCATTAACGGCCGTATTTATCCTACAGACTTCGTAGTCCTACAGCGTTGCTCGAGAGATGTCATCCTTGGTGAGGACTTCTTATGCCGCCATGGGGCTGTCATCAACCCAAGAACAAAATCGATGACGTTACCCGCAGAAGAATGACTACCACCGCGCACGCCATCAGGAAACCATGCCTTGAATGTGCTGGAAGAACAAGTCACCATTCCACCTCGCACCATCGTCATTATTTACGTCGGCGCTTCTAAATTACCTGACTTGGAAGGCGTCGTTGAAGGCAGTCAGCATCTGTTAGTCACCCGAAATATTTGCGTCACAAAAGGAATTGCAGAGCTGCAAGGAGGAAAAGCAACGGTTATGCTCACGAATTTCAGTAGTGAGTACAAACATGTGAAGAAAGGAACAACGGTCGCATACATCGAAGAAATAGTGGACGCCACCAGTGCTTTCGCCCTCACAGATTCTGCGGAACCTGCTCAGAGGAACCAAGCCCCTCCCACAGCTTTCGACGTCAATCCAAGACTTCCGAACCATAAGCGAGAACAGCTCAAGGCCCTGCTCTTGCAATACGAAGATTGCTTTTCATCGTCATCAAAAATTCGGCAGACCCCAATCACGAAACATCGCATCATAACCGAAGAAAATGCCACACCACTCCATCAGTGTCCATACAGGGTTTTGACGCGAGAACGTAAAGCCATGAAGAGACAAGTTGATGAGATGCTGCGGGACTACATCATCCAGCCGTCCAAGAGTCCATGGGCATCCCCCGTGGTGTTAGTGAAGAAAAAGGATGGGACCCTACGTTTCTGCATCGATTACCGTCGCCTGAACAAAATCACAAGGACGTGTATCCTCTCCCACGAATAGACGACGCACGTGATCGGCTCCATAACACCAAGTACTTTTCGTCAATGGACCTCAAGACTGGCTATTGGCAAATCGAAGTCGACGAAAGAGACCGAGAGAAGACGATGAATATAATACCAGACGGCCTCTTCGAGTTTAAGATGATACCCTTCGGCCTTTGCTCAGCGCCTGCAACTTTTCAACGCGTTATGGATACAGTACTGGCAGGATTGAAGTGGCAGACTTGCTTTGTGTACTTGGACGACGTTGTCGTGTTTTCGTCGAGTTGCGGCGAGCATCTTTGGCGCCTGGAAGCTGTACTTCAATCCATCAAAACGTGCCGACTCACACTGAAACCAGAAAAGTGCAGATTTGCGTATGAAGAGCTCTTGTTTCTAGGGCACGTGATTACCAATTTTGGAAGTCGTCTCGATCCACGGAAAACAGCTGCCATCGCCGACTTCGCGCCACCCACTGACAAAAAGGCGGTGCGCCGATTTCTTAGCCTGTGCGCTTATTAGAGGCGGTTCGTGAAAAACTTCGCCCGCATCGCCTATCCTGTCACTAACCTTACAAAGGCTAACGTGGAGTTCAAGTGGGAAACGCCGCAGGAACACGCTTTCCAGGAGCTTAAACATCGCCTCCAGACGCCTCCGTTACTTGCCCATTTTGAAGAATTCGCCGAAACAGAAATACACACTGACGCAAGCAGCGTATGTCTTTGGGCCGTTCTTGTGCAGAAGGCTGACGGATTTGAAAGGGTTATTAGTTACGCCAGCCGATCGTTATCCAAAGCAGAAGTCAATTATTCCACAACAGAAAAGGAGTCCCTCGCCTTCATCTGGGCTACGTCAAAATTTCGCCCCTACCTCTACGGCAGACCCTTCAAAGTTGTAAGCGACCAGCACGCCTTATGTTGGCTAGCCCCCTTGAAGGACCCTTCAGATCGCCTCGGACGATGGAGCATAAGACTTCAAGAATGTGACATTACCGTCGTTTACAAGTCCGGCAAGAACCACTCCGACGCCGACTGTCTCTCTCGCGCGCCTGTCGACCAACCACCACCCGACGACTCGGATGATGACTACTTCTTGGGAACAATAACTACCGACGACTTCGCTGAACGACAGCGGACCGACCCGGAACTTAAGGCCCTAATAGAATACCTCGAAGGCAGGACCACCGAAGTCCCAAAGGTATTCAAGCGCGCACTTGCGTCGTTTTTCGAGCGAAACGGCCTTCTCCAAAAAAAAAAACTTTTCACCACTTCGAGCCAAGTATCTCCTTGTGGTGCTTTCAGCTCTGCGACCAGAACTCCTGCAGGCCCTGCACGATGATCCGACGGCAGGGCACCTCGGTGTTTCTCGCACGCTCGCGAGGATACCAGAAAGGTGCTATATGCCACGTCTCACCACCGACGTCACTCGTTATGTGAGGACATGCCGGGACCGTCAGCGACGCAAGACACCACCGACAAGACCAGCAGGACTTTTGCAGCCAATTGAACCACCTCGCCGACCTTTCCAGCAGATTGGTATGGACCTACTGGGGCCATTCCCAACGTCAGCTTTCGGAAACACATTGATCGTGGTAGCTACCGACTACCTCACCCGCTACGCCGAGACAAAAGCCCAGACAAAAGGCAGTGCATCCGAGGTAGCCAAGTTCTTCGTTGAAAATATCGTCCTACGTCACGGCGCCCCGGAGGTCCTTATCACCGACAAAGAACGGCATTTAGTGCCGACTTAACTCAAGCGATCTTGGCATACAGTCACACAAACCACCGCCGGACGACAGCGTACCACCCACAGACCAACGGCCTAACCGAGCGGCTAAACAAGACGATAGCCGACATGCTGGCAATGTACGTTGATGTTGAACACAAGACGTGGGACGCCATTCTTCCGTACGTGACCTTCGCATACAACACGGCGGTGCAGGAGACGACGCAGATATCTCCATACAAATTGGTCTACGGAAGGAGCCCTGAAACGACGCTCGATGTCATGTTACCCAACGTCGGCAACGAAGAAAACCTAGATGTGAGTGAGTACCCTCAACGCGGCGAAGAAGTCCGACAACTCTCGCGTCTCTGTATCAAGAATCAACAGACTACCGACAGCCGCCGTTACAATTTTCAACGACGCTTCGTGGAATACCAGCCCGGTGAACGTGTTTGGGTGTGGACGCCGATACGCCGACGTGGACTAAGTGAAAAGCTTCTTCGACGGTACTTCGGACCGTAGAGGGCGGTTCGACGTCTCGGACCACTTGATTACGAGGTTGTTCCCGACGGCATCACGCACTCTCAACGAAGCCAGTCGCGACCTGAAGTCGTCCCTGTCGCGCGCCTCAAGCCGTTTCATGCGCGTGAACAAACTGAAGCAGTGTGTTTTGTATTATTATTGTATCTTATTTATTCATTGTACTTTCTTGCATTATTGTTGTACCTTCATCTTAGTTAACGCATCGGGACGATGCCTTTTTCAGAGGAGGGCAATGCCACGTTCTATTTCTCAAGTTTTGTTATCGCCCCAAAACACAACACAATTCTCAGCGCAAAGCGCGCCTGCAGTTTTCAAGAAGCTTCCGCACTTTAGTAGATCATTTTGATATGATCACGCCCACTCAGCGAACTGTACAGATTATTCTGGAACCTACGCCACCACCAGCGATAACACTAGAGAATTCGATGGCAAGAGTATAAATGCCGACGCACTTCACCGCTTCTGAGTAGTTGATCGACGGCCGATGCGCCGTTCACCGCTATCAGTCCAAGACTGCTACTGTAATCGAATTTTCCGTTTACCGGGCACAGGTTCGCCCAAATAAACAGTTAAATTCCAACACAAAGTCTCCTTTCTTCGGCCACGTCACGACCCCGTGACAATAATAACTGGTCAGGCTTGATTATCACGCAACATGTGACTGCGACTTGAGCCACGATTCCGACTTCATTTTCCGGAAGTGCATTTTAACACGAAAACCTTTAAGTCAGGGCCTAAAAAACTCCACTGTCGCAGTTCCGTCTCAGATATAAGGTTTTTGAAAAGAACAGAATACAAAAAATTGGCCCGAATCTGTATGTTCCACTGCAGATGTCGTCGAAAGACGATAGTCTGGCGTCTGAACAGACAGAACATAACGTTTATTCGATGTTCTGAGCAAAAACATCGGTGAATGGTTTTCTCGAGGCACTGCGTTAGAATGCTTCGAGCGTGTAGGGGAGGCGAACAAGCGCATCGAGGATGGATGGATAGATGGATGGATATGGCTGTACCCTTTATATTATGCTGTGGCTAGCGCCACCAAGCCGTACTACCTAATGAACCAAACACTAGATTTATACTCGTGCTTTGACTTCAGCCACCAATCAGATAACCACCTTCTAGTTAATTCTACCCGCTTAAAGTCTATTTTGCCCTCCCTGGCCCTAAAAACCAGGCACGGTAGGAACGAGCACCATCTGGCAGTTATCTTCGAAAACGAAGGTGTGCGCCCCCACAGACAGAGATGCGCGCCAGTCTCGGAGGTGATAAGGGGTAGAACGCAAAGCGACGGGCCGGTGCCACCTCCGTGTCGTCGTATCAAAGCGTTGGAAACACCTACCTTTTTGAGCATCGAGTTGCAGTGTCAGCATAGCGCGATAATTCATACGGTCCTTAAACTTACTCTTGTGTGCCTCTTTTAGTATAAAAGCAGACATACAAAACATCGACGTGTATTTATGGCAACTCAGATAGGCGCAATAATCATTTTTTAGTTGACAATTGCACAAGTATGAACGCTATACCTTGAGCAATATTGGTGGTTGCTGCTGATGGGGTTGGCCGTCTGGTGCCCTTTGAGGTAACGTTTAAGGCAGACAAACAGACAAATGTACAGACAGACAGACAGACAGACCAAATTTTTTCCGTCGAAGGTGCCCAAGAAAGACAATCCTCTGTAAAAAAAGTTGGGCGAATTCGGAGGACGAAGAAATTGAACACACGACCTCTTGGTTCGCGGTGACAGAAAGTGGGCGTTCAACAGAATACGTCATCGGTGCACCTTCAGACGCGCCTTACATATATCGCTAATGCACTCGGTACCGGCGTTTCTCGTTTGCCGGTGTGGCACGGCGGCACTAGGGAGCCTTCTCGTTTACGCGTCTCCGCTTTTTGAGGTGGTGACAAGTTTGGTCATGGTTGCTTACAGCAGGCTGCAATGGCCGCCATACATGAGGGGCCACCATGCTGGTTCTCAGCGGCCGCTCATTTACATGGAAGATAGTGTGGGTTTTATTGAGAAGACTGTGGTTTCTTTTAAATGCGAAGCATTTCTTAGCGAACTTGGGCGAGTTTGAGCGTATCTATCTATCTATCTATCTATCTATCTATCTATCTATCTATCTATCTATCTATCTATCTATCTATCTATCTATCTATCTATCTATCTATCCATCTATCTATCTAGCTAGCTAGCTAGCTAGCTAGCCACCTACGACTTTTAGCTCTCCTGGTCGTTTTGATAATGGTATCAATACCAAACTTGGATGACATAACATGACGGTATGAAGAACATACTTGACTAGTCATAACATGAAAATCATGACAAGTATGTCATGAATGTCACGATTTACATGTCATGGTCCTGCAGCTCTTGCAGTGGTTTCGTTCACATGGCATGTTGCGAAACTAGTATGGTATGACATGATTGCACGGCAAACACAAGCGACAGACCCTAACAAGGAAATCATGACATGCGTGTCATGTAACAACATGACTACATGCCACGCTCATGATGCACTCGCAGCCGTTTTGCCAGCTTCACATATGCCAAATTCGGTAATACGTGATGCCAATGGATGACGACGGTATGTGACTGGTGTAAACAGGATAATCATGAGATGCGTGCCATGTGAGAACATGACTACATGCCACAATCAAGGCGCCAATACGTTTAGACATGACACTGTGCGCGTGCTCACCGGCGTTCATTTCGTCGCGTCACGCCGGCGTTGCCATGCCAGGCACCGGTCCCGCCACAGGCACGCGCCATGCTGCGTTCCTTTGACGCATGCGCGTTTCAGCGCATCCGGCCTCCCTTTGTCACAAAACGAGGAGACACAGTATTGTCTGGGTAACGCGTCGGCGCGAACTGCAGCTTGTCGCATTTCGCGCCGGTTGCTGTCGGACACGCCGACGAACGCAGGTCACGCCTGGCGTCAGAGTATAGAGTGCTCGCGTTTTGCTAACGTAGCGTCGCTGTACCTAGCATGCGTGCGCTTCAACGCTACGTAGGAGTAGAATGGGGCCCTTCATAATGCACTCGCGGTGGTTTTGCTAGCTCCACCTATACTAAATTTAGTGTCACGTGACGTAAATGAATGAAAAAGTAAATGACTGCTGCAAACATGATAATCCTGACATGCGCGTCATGTAAGAACATGACAACACACCACGCTCATAGCGCGCTCGCGGCTGTTTCGCTAGATCGATATAAGCTAAATTTGGTATCACATGACGTGGATAGATGACGAAGGCAAACGACACATCCAAACATGATAATCATGACACAGAAGTCATAAATGGCATCATTTATCTCCACCTCTTAACTTTGTGCTAACTTTAACGTGACATATCATTAATTCTTATTCCTACTTTGCATATTTACGATTCCCACTGTCCGTGGGATCTACCAATTTTTTTTATATATAACCAGTTCTGAAAGCTGGAGGGTTGTTTTCTCAAGTTTACCGCCATTTTGTAGAACAGGAAAAAATCAAAGCGTATCCATGGAGGGGAGGATGATGAGTTGGGCGAATTGTGCATCAGTCCGTCCATGCATCCGTCCATTCGTGCTTCCGTCCATCCGCTCGTTCTTGCTTCCATCCGTCAATGCTTTTGTCCATGCATCCATCCGTTCGTCCGTCTGTCCTTCCGTCTTTGCTTCTGTCTGTGAGTTATTCTGTCTATCTGCCTCTCTGCCTGTCTGCCTGCCTGCCTGCATTTCTCTCTGTCTGTCTGTCTGTCTGTCTGTCTGTCTGTCTGTCTGTCTGTCCGCTTCACCGTTTGTGCGTCCGTTCGCACTTCCGTGCTCTTGTGCGTGCGTCCACCTGTCCATCTCTCCGTGCGTCCTTTCGTGCGGTCGTCAGTCAGTCAGTCGGTCGGTCGGTCGGTCCGTGCGGACAGCGCTTACGTCGGCTAAAGCAAGTGGGGAAGCGGAACAGACTCCAAATGGTTTCGCATTGCGGCACGCAGAACTCTGACATTTACACTCCAAAGTATTTGTAGGTGCGCTTAGCGCTGGCATAGTGTCGTTGCTGAAGTTAGGTATACAGGGCACTCTAACGCAGATCATACCACAGCTTGCACACACGTGCCAGCGTGAAGCTGGTGCCGTGCGGCTGAGCAAGAATGCTTGGTCGCGAGAACCAACATGGCGTTTGTTACCGTAGAAACAGGGACTGGAAACATCAAGTTTTAGTCGGCGGCGGCAAGCGTTGGGACAAAGACTGACACCATCCTAAAAATTTGGCAGATCCCACGCACAGTGGGAATCGATAATATGCGAAGCACGAATGAGAAAGGTTGATATGTCACTTTAAAATCAGCAAAACGTTACGAGGTGTAGGTAAATGATGCCTTACATGACTAACGTGTCAAAATTATCATATTTGAACGTTTCGCTTACCTCTGTCATCTATTCACGTTACGTGATATTAAATTTTTTTATACGTGGAGCTAGCAAAACGGCCGCAAGCACGCTACGAGCGTGGTAAGTTGTCATGTTCTTGCATGACACGCGTGTCAGGATTACCATGTTTGCGCCAGTCATATGTATCGTCATTCACTGACGTCACATAACACCAAATTTGGTATATGTGGAGCTAGCAAAACGGTCGCGAGTGCATTATGAAAGACCAAATAAACTCCAATGTAGCGTTAACAAGCGCGCACGCTGGGCAGAGCGACGCTACGTTAGCAAAACACGAGAACGCTATAGTGTGACTGACACCAGGGGCGAATGACGCGACCAGCTCCTGTCGGCGCTGCCCTACGGCTACCGGCGCGAAATTCACGCCAATGCCTTATCCAGACAACACTGTGTCTCCCTCTTTTTGTGACGGAGGGACGCCGGTTGTGCTTATAGGGGAGACCCACGCCGAGGGAGGCGCTGCGGAGCGTGGCGCTGTCAGTCAATGCGGGGAGAAAACTAGTTACCCGAGTCTTCGCCCCTCCGCTGTCCCATTGAACCTGCCTTGAAAATGCGTTTCTTTGCTCGCGCGCTGCGTGCGTTCTGCACGTGTTTTTGAGAGTTTCGCGTCGCGTGCAGTGCGCTTTGTCCGCATTTATTAGGATGCCGGAATTGAGGATTTTTTTTTCGTGGCAGCAATTTAGTAAAAGGGCAGCGAAGCAAGTTGTAGCAGACGACGCCGTCCTCGTCAGAGCGAAGTGCGTTTCGCAAGTGAAAGACGACGCTGTTTACGACGTTAGAGGTGAATAAAACTTTCTGTACGTTCATTATTATATACTTGTTTTATTTGGTTTACTCTGTGTACTATGCACTATGGATGCGTAAGGCCGCTTCTCGTGCTTTAGGTTAAGCGGTTGTTGCGCTGTGACTGCTATTAGTGGGGATACCTTAATTTACTAGCACGCACCCAAGTTATCGTGCGGTGTATACACAACACTTCAAAAATAAATGGTCTATTTGGGGCTTCTTTCTGACCCACAACAATAATTGACATCTATCTCGCATGTCCTTCCTTGCATTATCACCGTTCTCATCGCGGGTACCTTGAGTTCACGAACAGCGTGCGTACCGTCATGATGAGCGCCCAGCTTTCAGACAAGCTTTTGTGTGTGTGTCTAATCTGCAGGGGAAGAGCGCATTGCTATAAAGGCATTTTATCTTGGTCACGTATCAAAAACGCACCGTGTTGTTCGGGCTGCCCCTGCACACTCAGTAACAACTAGTTCACTGTATCTGCCAACGGACGTGCAACAACGGCTAATCCATTTTTTTCTTTTTTGATTGTTGTCCAAGCTTTTGGCAACCACACACTTCCGTCGGCGCTACGTAGATTTAAAAATATATAACAACACATTACCAATACCACATGTGCACACAGCTTCAACTACTACGTCCCCAACAATACCGAATAATAGTAGCAGCAAAAAATATTTATTCACTATTTTTTAACAGTGCTCTAAAGGCGGGCGTTGAAAATCTTTACTTTTAAGATGGGGACGTGCATCTCCCAGTAACTTGATAGATTAGAGAAACGGTGACGCTCGAATTAACACACGTAATTTTGAATGTATTGTGCGCGTGCTAATGTTTATGAAAAAAATTGTTTACATACTTTTTTCGGCGCACTGCTTTAATCCATTTCTGTCGTCTGCTTGTTTCGTACCATCGGTTTGGGAATCGGTAGAATTTCACTGGCGGAGTCGACCTCTTCGTGTTTGCATGGTTATTGTGAAAGTTGACGACGCAGCGATGTCATCCCCTTTTCTGTTGGAGTGACATCGCGGAACGAGGGACGTTTCACGTGCAGTGCGTGCTTCGCAAATGCGTGGAAGCCAAAGGGAGCGGAAGGGTCGGAAGGCTCTACTGTCGTGCGCTTTTTCTGGCAGGGGAAAGGCAAGCGCTGGCGTCGCCGGGCAAACTTGAGCGGGTCTTCCCTATACGTGCATGTGTCAAAGCAACGCAGCGCGGCGCGCGCCTGCGAGTAAATTGCAGGACCGCAACTGGTGTGGCAACGCCGGCGTGACGCGACGAAATGAACGCCAGCGAGCACGCGCATCACGTCACGTTGAAATGTATTGGTGCCTTGATTGTGGCATGTAGTCATTTTCTCACTTGACATGCATTTTATGATAATCATGTTTGCACCAGTCACATACCTTCTACATCTATTGGCGTCAAGTAATAGAAAATTTGGCATATGTGAAGCTAGCTAAACGGCCACGAGTGCATCTTGAGTCTGACACGTAGTCATGTTGTTACAGGACACGCACGTCGTGATTGTGTTTGGATGTGTCATTTCCCTATATCATTCGTTCGCGTTGCGTAATACCGAGTTAGGTACATGTGAAGCTAGCGAAACGACCGCGAGCGCATCATGAGCGTAGCATGTGGTCATGTTGTTACATGACACGCATCTCATGAGTATTATGCTTGCACAAGCCGCATAACTTTGTCATTAATTCACGTACCGTATTACCGAATTCGGTACATGTTACGCAAGCGAAACGGCTTTGAGCGCATCATGAGCGTGGCCTGTAGTCATGTTGTTACATAACACTCATGTCATGGTTTTTATGTCAGGGTCTTTCGCTTGTGTTCGCCATGCAATCATGTCATACGATACTAGTTTTGCAACATGTCATGTGCACGAAACCACACCAAGAGCGGCAGGACCATGAAAATAAATCATGACATTCATGACATACATGCCATAATATCATGTTATGACTATTTAAGTATGCTCTACATATAGTTATGTTATGGCATACCTAGTTCGGTGTCAATACCATTATCGAAGCGGTCAGGAGAGCTAAAAGCCGTAGGCGGCTAGATAGATAGAATATATGGAACTAATGAAATGGCCGCGAGCACGCTATTAGCGTAGCATCAAGTCATGTTTTACATGACATGCATGTCATTATTATTATGTTTGGACATGAAAATTACGTTCGTCGTCCATTCACGCCACGTAATACCAAATTTGATATAAGTGAAGCTAGCAAAACGGCCGTGAGCGCATCGTGAGTGTGACATGTATACACGTTGTTACATGACACGCATGTCATAATTATCATGTTTGAACGTGTCACTTGTGTTCACCATGTAGTCACAGCACACCATACCAGTTTTGCAACATGTCGTATGGCCAAAAGCACCACAAGAGCAGCAAGACCATGAAAGGTAAATCATGAAATTCATGACATACATGTCATTACTTTCATGTTACGACTAGTCACTTATGCTCGTCATACAGTCATGTTAAGCCATTATGGAAACGGCCAGGAGAGCTGAAAGTCGTAGGTGGATAGATAGATAGATAGATAAATAGATAGATAGATAGATAGACACGCTCAAAGTCACCGAAGTTCACTAAGAAATGCTTCGCGAAAAGAAAAAAGAACAGACAAGGTGCAGATGACAAGTTGGGTGCTGTTCCTGTGTCTCATCTGTTTTGTTGCTCTCGAGTTTAACTTTTAAACAGTGTTAACACACTGTGTTAACACTGTGCAACAGTGTTTTTACACTGTTTAACTTTTAAACAGTGTAAAAAAGTTTAAACATCAACTTTTTCAGCAAAGAATTCTCATTATTATTATTATTATAAATATTATTATTATTATTATTATTATTATTATACTGGTGTCTCATCATTACAGTTGACAAAAGATTACTGCAATTAAAAGCTTCTATCCAAAAGATGGAGCTTGACAGAGACCCACAAGCACCTTCGAACTCGACAGCATGGACAAACAGACAGCGGTGCAAACTCAAATACCATGCATCAGAACAAATGAATCCCTAATTTCAAAAAAAGGAAAATAACAACACGGAATGAAGGGCTGCATTGAAGGGCTGCCTTGAAGTCGCAGAAAATGGCTTATCTACTAGGGGATTTTTGCGTAACAAACTCCACAGCGGCTCGAAGAGCTGCGAGCTCAGATATCGTAGATGTCGTGACGTGTGATGTCTTGAATTTGACGGTGATTGATCGAGATGGCATGACAAAGGCACCTGTCAAACTTCCCTAGACCGAACCGTCCGTGTTTTTGCAAGTTCGTGTTGTTGTAGTCCACCATACGAAAAGAATGGGTAAGATGCTAATAGAAAAGGGACTTGTAAAAAAGAGCTTCACAATGTATGGTAGCACCGTTTTGCCACTGTACACTATCCCGCTACGTTCGATAAATGGCCGATAACTGAACGATAAATAAATTTGCTTTGATTTCCTTTTGGCTCGCTAAGCCTTCATTGGCTATTCTTCTGGAACACTCAGCCTCGATCTCCCACACTTTGCCGACTACTCTCAAAAGCCCGCAAGCCGCTAGAACCTAACCACTTTTATTAGCCTGTGACCTCGAGCTGTCACGTACGTGTGTTTGTCATCAGCCCTTTGCGTTCTTGACGGCGATGACATCGTTACGCTGATTACTGACGTTCGACTGATGTGCAGTTGCTATATACCCCTGCCATCGCAACCATAGTGAATAATTGTGTGTTGCTTCCACTACTTTTTTAGCTTCACCGCTCAAGTGCTGCTTTGCCAGATGTCTCTAGCCCAACTAACTGCCATAGTAGATGAGGACGTCAGTGTTGTCGCTGTATCTGCTCTTGGTCGAGGCGCAGTCTCACACTAGTTTCCCAGTTCGGACGAGGCTATTTTTCGAAATATGCTAGGATTGGACTTTTCGCCTTACCAGGCCGACGCTCTCTGCCGGATTCAGGCCTCATAGAGTGACTTTTTTGACCTCCATATTGGTCCCTTGGGCCAGACTAAGATTGCAAGGCACCGAATCAACACTGGTGACTCTATTTACCGTGAGCCTTACCGAGTGTCAGCGTCCGAGCAAGAAATGATTAAAAAGCATAGCAGATTCCCCTTTTCAGGAATAAGTTTAACACAAAAAGGAAACGCGTCTCCACCAAGGTAGCCGAGAATTTATTTTGCTTTGTTTTTTTCATTTGGTACAAGGGTGAAGGAATGAATGCTAAAGCAACAAATTGCAGTTTTTGTTGACTAAAAGACACCGCTGTAGTTTTATACCAATCTTGCGCGTAATGTTTGCAATTCCAGTGTGCACACAACTAACACGTAAAGCGCACTGTGCACAACACATACACTCGTAGTTCGATAACAAGAGAAGTTTATTTTCTTTCCCGATGAACGACACAAGTTCTAAAAACGCGATACAATGCCTGCTTTATCAACAAAAAGTTCGCGTGTCTTCACAGTTGCCACAATAAGTAAGAAACAACAGAGAGCACAGCAGCCAAGACCTTCACATGCAAATATTATGCATTAGTAATCGGACATGAATCGAACGTACGTGAAATGGGACACCAGGTACTTTGGCAGTGCACGCGATTCGCAACGAGTATACAAAACATCTGGGCATTGCGCAGCTTTCTCCGAAGAACGCGCCAAAGGAGCAACATTCGCAAAACAACGCACCACGAGGTGACCATTGAGAAGTGTTTATCTTCTCCCGCCCTAAGAGGCTGTTCGGGTGTTTGCAATCTGGCTGTCTTACATACTTGATGTCAGGGCTTAGTACTCCTTCCTCTGTACCTAGCACAGCCGCACTTGGAAGTCACCAATGATGGCACTTCAAAACTACCTCATTGAGAACGAGTTGGTTCACGCTGAACTATTAACTTTCTTCATATGACAAAAGTGGCCATAGAAGAGAGCTGTGACGCGCTTGCGCATAGTTCTTTATTTATCTTTTGCCTTTTCTTGTGAGCATATGCATAGAGCGCAACTTTTTCGGATAGTCATTGCACCTCACATTCTAAGTTGTGATAAACTTGACTCATGCATGCAGGTTTCGCCTGATGGCCGCTCCCTGATGGTGCAGTCTGTCTCCAGAGAAGACGCCGGTATTTATCAATGCCTTGTGCGAAATGAGCGGGACTCTGCACAAGGCACTGCGTGGCTCAAACTTGGATGTAAGTCTTACTGTCAGCGATTCTACTGCTTTCCCCACTCTATCTATAAATGATTACTCTTTTAACACCTTAAAAACAAGTTCATTCATTAGTAAAAACTCCGTGCAAATCACAATTTGCAAATATCACTGTGCTCAGCTGAAAGTTTGGTTAGTTGGCTTTGGCTTTTGCGCGCAAGGAGAACAGAGACAAATGATTATGCGCACATGACTAAACTGTAGCTGATTCTTTACATCACAGGCATCATATATCATACCTACAACGTCCAAACTGAAGGCCGAACCACTGGCACGCATACGAGCGTGCTTACGCGTTAAAAGCGTCGTGTCGCGCCGGCAAAGGAAAAGTGCGCGCACCACTGGTAAGCGTCGACGCTCACTCGTCGATGGTTTACATAGTGTTGCTTGATCTTTTCATTCAAATCTACACAAGTTCAGCGCAGAACGGTGGGTTCTCCACTGAAGCGAGTTGGTACGTTTTCGAAGATATTAGACCATAGACCACGTTCAAATATTGCCGCGCGCTTGATCTGCCAGCGCAAAAGAGGCAGACGAAGTGGCAGTTCCCCTCGTGCCATTGTTCTGTTTTTGGCTGCGCTGAGCCGACCGCTCTTCGGACTTTTGTGAGGACGCCTTAAAAACGTCTCCTGTCTCTTTAACGTGACATTTTAATGGTGGAGGTGCGGGGTAACCTCACCTATGCAACAGACTCCTTCTAGCAGCCGGAACGTGACCCAAAACCCAGAGCTTACGCCGGTACACCGTTTCAGTCGGAGGATTCGAGGACTGTCCCCCGAGTTTGTGCCTCACAGTACAAGTACGTCGACTGGTATGGAGAATACTGTTGCTGTCACCGCTTCCCCTACCGCTGGAGCCGCCGCTGCTCCAACCGCTGCACCCGCAGCTGCACCCACTCATTACACGCTACAAAAACCACGTGTTCCGAGTCCCTTTCGTGGTGGCCTCTATGAAGATGTGGAAGATTGGCTGGCTGAGTACGAGTACGTAGCGGATTTCAACGGGTGGGACGAAGTAGCGAAGCTCAAGAATGTGTACTTTAGTCTTCTGGATGGTGCTCGCACATGGTTCCAGAACCGCAAGGGCCTCCTAACGTCGTGGCATGAGTTCTGTCACAGGCTCCGCGAAACGTACTCGAGTCTCGATCGTCGAGAGCGCGCTGAAAGGGCCCTCCAGTCCCGCATGCAGATGCCTAATGAAGGTGTGGCTACATACGTGGAGGATATGGTTCATCTGTTCACTCGCGCCGATCCAACCATGCCGGAAGACAAGAAGCTGCGACACTTGATGCGAGGTGTGAAAGAGCAGCTCTTCGCTGGACTCATTCGTAGTCCGCCTAGAACGGTCGCGGAGTTCCTCACTGAAGCCGTCGCCATGGAAAAGGCGCTGCAGCAGCGGAACCAGTACGATCGGCAAGTGAATGCTACCTATACCACCGGGCTAGGCTCGTTCCCGACCGACGTGGGAGCGCTTCGCGAGCTGATACGTTCGGTTGTTCGCGACGAGCTACAACAGCTGCAACAGCTGAACCAGGCGCAGCAGCAGCCTTCCACGAATTGCATCGCCACCATCATACGTGACGAAGTTCAGCATGCGCTCGGCACACCTCGCCGCGAGACACCAACGCAGGTTGCTGCACCACTTCAGGCGTTCGCAACTTCAAGTGAACCTCTAGGGGTGACCTACGCAGACGTATTGAGACGCACCGTTCCGTCGTCCACGACACCATCCCCAGTGAGTGGTTTCCAGCGCACCACTTATACCGACACGTTCGAACACAACGCACCTGCACCAGTCCCACTACCAGCCGCAACCCCGTACGCCACACTGCAGTCCGCACAGGTGGTCCCTTATTTTGCAGACACTCGACCCGTCATGCATAAATCCGACATATGGCGCATGCCCGACCGACGACCGCTTTGCTACCACTGCGGTGAAGCGGGTCACCTCTACCGAGACTGCCAGTACCGCCGACTTGGGCTGCAGGGTTTTCCTGCCAATTCACCCCGCCCCCGGTTTGGACAGAGACCACCAGAAATTGAAGATTTTATCGCTCGGCAGAACGTCCCACTCAGGCGTCAGTCGCGCTCACCGTCACCGCGGTCGTCATCTTATTCAGGCAACGGAAATCGAAGGCCGCAAGGACGGTCTCCGAGCCCTCGCCTGGAAAACTAACGCCAGCGACCTTTCGAGGCGAGGCCGCTGATTCTCGACGTGATGAAGACCTCGCCCTCCAATCGACGCGACATCGGACCAACGGAAATTCGACTACGCCGGCGCCTGTATCCCAGCTGAGCGACTTTTCAATGGACATACCTGTGCTGCTCGACGGTCGCAATTTAACTGCCTTAATAGACACTGGTGCTGACTACTCGATTATTAGCGGACAATTGGCACGTACCTTGAAGAAAGTGATAATGCCTTGGACAGGATCGCATGTACGTACAGCTGGCGGACATGTTGTAACGCCGGTTGGTTTGTGCACGTCCAGGCTACAAATACGAGGCTGCACGTTTTTGGTCAGCTCCATCGTGCTACGTGACTGCTCCCGCGAATTAATTCTCGGCCTCGATTTTCTTCGGGAATATGGCGCCGTAATCGACCTACGGCGACGCTGCATTTCCTTTTCGACAGTCAACGCTACGTCAAGGGACTCCAACCGCCGTACAACCGCCCTCCGTGTTTCCGACGACAGTGTCACAATACCACCTCGTGCAAGTATCCTAATTCAGGTGACTTCCGAAGGAACCAGTGACGGTGAAACAGTGGCAGAGTGCAACGTCTCCCTGCTGCTGGCGCTTGGAATTTCTGTGGCACGAGGCATCATTGACATTCGGAACGGTACAGCCGAGGTCATGATTACAAATTTCACCAATGAGCATCGTCACCTTTTCCGGGGCACCGCGGTCGCCTACGCTGAAGCCTTGGAGGACGTCATTGAGTGTTTTGCCTGTGAAGACAGTAGCCGCAATGGACAAACCGTAATAGATGTTGACATGAACAGTGCACTGCCAGAAGAGAACCAGAGGGCCTTGCGAGAGCTATTGTTTGAATTCAGGGCGTGCTTTGCTCAGTCGTCTAAAGTGAGTCAGACGCCAATTACACAGCACAGGATAATCACTTACGACGACGCAAGACCTATTCACCAACAGCCATACCGCGTCTCGCCGACAGAACGCGCAGCTATCAAGCAGCAAGTGAAAGAAATGATCGACGACGGCGTTATCCAGCCTTCGAACAGTCCCTGGTCCTCACCGGTCGTTCTGGTTAAGAAGAAGGACGGTACGCTTCGCTTCTGTGTAGATTACAGAAAGCTCAACAACGTCACAAAAAAAGATGTTTATCCGCTGCCGCGTATTGATGACTCGCTTGACCGACTACGACGAGCGAAGTATTTTTCTTCCCTGGATTTAAAGAGTGGCTACTGGCAAATTGAGGTTGATGAGCGCGACCGCGAAAAAACCGCCTTTGTCACGCCGGATGGCCTCTACGAATTTCGGGTGCTACCGTTCGGACTCTGCTCTGCGCCAGCTACCTTCCAACGCATGATGGACACTGTGTTGACTGACTTAAAATGGCAAAGCTGCCTTGTGTACTTGGATGATGTGGTCGTGTTTTCAACCAGCTTCTCCGAACATCTGAAGCGACTACGACAAGTACTTGAGGCGATTCGGACGGCTAACCTTACGTTAAAGCCGCAAAAATGCCATTTCGGTTACGAAGAACTAAAGTTCCTTGGACATGTCGTAAGCGCAGAAGGCGTCCGTCCTGACCCTGAGAAAACCGCCGCTGTCGCAGCCTTCCCGACTCCTGCCGATAAGAAAAGTGTGCGGCGGTTTCTTGGTCTATGCGCGTACTACCGGCGCTTTATAGGCAATTTTTCGAAAATTGCCGAACCATTAACTAGACTCACTAGAGACGATACGCCGTTCGTTTGGAGTGCTGAACAAGAATCAGCATTCACAGAGCTTCGGCTTCGCCTGGCATCACCACCTGTTCTTGGACATTTCGACGAGGAAGCCGAAACAGAAATTCATACCGACGCCAGTAACGTCGGTCTGGGCGCGGTACTCGTCCAACGGCAGGAGGGAATTGAAAAGGTTATCGCCTACGCAAGCCGAACCCTAACACGCCCGGAGTCAAACTACAGTACCACGGAGAAGGAGTGCCTTGCTGTCGTGTGGGCAATTGCTAAGTTTCGACCTTACCTTTACGGCCGTCCATTCAGAGTAGTGACGGATCATCACTCGCTGTGCTGGCTTGCGAACCTCAGAGACCCCTCCGGACGACTGGCAAGGTGGAGCCTACGTCTGCAGGAGTACGACGTCACTATCGTGTACAAGTCCGGTCGTGCACACGAAGATGCGGACACGTTGTCACGCGCGCCAGTTGAGCCTGCCGCTCAGAGCTTCGAAGAGGACTGCCCTTTCCTTGGCTCCGTAAGCGTAACAGACTTGGCTTTACGGCAGCGAGCAGATGCTCAATTGCGACCTATCATTGAACATCTAGAGGGCCGCAACGTATCACTGCCCCAGCATATAACTCGCGGATTGTCATCCTTCTGCTTACGACAGGGCGTGTTGTACAAGAAGAACGCAGCCGCCAGCAACAAAACTTACCTGTTGGTCGTCCCCGCAGAGCTGCGTGAGGAAATTCTATTTGCCTGCCACAACGAGCCTCCATCGGGCCATCTGGGCATCACCCGAACCATCGCTAGGGTACGAAAGTCTTACTACTGGCCGAAACTTGCCGCTTGCGTTAAACAGTACGTTCAAGCCTGCCGCGAATGCCAGCGCCGAAAATCCCCATCTGTTAAGCCTGCGGGATTACTTCACCCTATCGAGCCACCCAGAACACCCTTCGATCAAGTCGGCATGGACCTCCTGGGTCCGTTTCCCTTGTCATCTTCCGGCAACAAGTGGATAATCGTCGCTACAGATTATCTAACCCGCTATGCTGAAACTAAGGCGCTTCCTAAAAGCACGGCTTGTGAAGTTGCTCAGTTTTTCATCGAGAGAATTGTATTACGCCATGGTGCTCCATCCTGTGTCATCACAGACCGAGGAACAGCGTTTACAGCAAGGCTCCTTGAACAAGTTTTTCAGTTAAGTTACTCCACGCATCGCAAGACAACAGCGTATCACCCTCAGACAAATGGACTGACCGAGCGGCTTAACAAAACGATGACTGATATGCTGTCTATGTACATAGACGTACAGCACAAGACGTGGGATGAAATACTGCCTTACGTAACATTCGCGTATAATACCGCTACGCAAGAGACCACACGATTCACTCCGTTTCGTCTTCTATACGGTCGGGACGTTCAGACGATGTTGGACGCAATGCTCCCATGCGACATTGACAACATCGAGAATCTCGACGAAGATGCTGAGTGTTTCGTGCAACGAGCCGAGGAAGCACGTCAACTAGCCCGCGTAAACATCAAGAAACAACAAGGCGTCGATGCACAGCGCTACAACCGCTGCCACAGACAAGTCGATTATAAACCAGGTGACCAGGTGTTGGTTTGGACCCCTGTGCGCTGCAAAGGTCTCTCTGAGAAGCTTCTCAGTCGGTATTTTGGCCCGTACAAAGTGCTACGACAAGTGAGCGACGTCAATTACGAAGTCCTTCCGGACGGAAGCCAACCACCCCGACGCCGACAGCTACGACCCGAGATTGTGCACGTGGTGCGGTTAAAACCGTACCACACACTGTGACAATGTTTTTTTTTTACGATACACGCTTCGTTTAGCATCGAGGCGATGCTCTTCAGGGAGGAGGGGCAGTGCCGCGCGCTTGATCTGCCAGCGCAAAAGAGGCAGACGAAGTGGCAGTTCCCCTCGTGCCATTGTTCTGTTTTTGGCTGCGCTGAGCCGACCGCTCTTCGGACTTTTGTGAGGACGCCTTAAAAACGTCTCCTGTCTCTTTAACGTGACAATATACACTATGCTATGTCCAGTACAGTTTTGATTGTTTAGGAAGTAATTTACAGTGCAGTGACCAAACTAACTACCACGGTATGTCAAAAAATCAACATCGGTGAGTGCGCTGCTCCCGAGAATGAAAGGTCGCGTTTAGAACACTGTACGCCCATGCATCATGAGACACAGCCAACGATGTTAGCGGTATCGCCAGCTCTGATGCGATTGCCTTTTTGACGCCTGCTCCCAGCCTCGCAGAAATCACGCCCAGCAAAAGATAATTATGCAGTGTGGAAGTTTGATCAAGTTGTTACGAGATAATTGATATACAAACAGTGCAACGGACAAGAACTGAAGAAGGTAACAACACAAAACGCTGTCTTTTAACAATGATTTAAAAGCAGAGCGATATGTTAGAGAAAATAAAAATAGACATGCGTAAAAGGTTGCAGTTAACAACCACTGCGGTTCAATACCAGCAAAACTCTTCTGACTTGTTTATTGAGTTGAAAACCAGCACACAGCTTAAAAATTATGGAAATACGCAATTCTTTTTGCAATAGAGCAATTGATGGGGAACTTCTACATATACCGTGAAACTTGTGTGATGGGCCTCAACTATTTCACGCTTGGCCTGCGAGTAGTGCTTGCCTATAGATCTTATGCCTGATTGCTACCATATGTCAGCCGTAGTGTGCATAGCCGCCATATTTGAGGCTTTGCGGGGCGCTGTACGCACAGGTCCGCGTGTGTTTGCGTAGACGTATCAGCGAGCCGTATCGCCGTGAGGCGTGTATTGGCGGATGATCGCAATGCCGACGTAATGCTGCATCTCTTGCAGCACACAGTAAGAAAATCGGAATGCTGAAGAATAAAAGTTAAGCCGTAAACAGTGGTCCTTGTTTTTTTTTTTTTTTCAAGCTGTTGACATTTCCAGCTTGAGCTCCGGTTACTGCACCCGAGATACGTGTCTGCGTTCTCCTTTCTAAGCAAGTACGACGTTCAATAGTACTTCAATTTTGTGTTGCCATGAATTGCTGCACGCCGAACCCAAGGAGTTTTTGCAACGTTTTGGCTAGCGACCATTTACTAAGTGACAGTGACTCGCACATTGCACGCTGATGTCATCTTCACGCAATGAACTTTATCGAAGCTAACCGCGCGTGCCTACATTTCGTTAATTGTCTTGTTTATTGCATTTGGGTAATGGTACACGCCGAATTAGAAGCAAGTGTGCGTCATTGTTTCGCTCTGAGAAGGAAGAAATGATGCTTTTTTCGTGCTGTTCATTTCTGTTTTCTGGAGTGTTGCAAGTTGCCGTTTAGGTGGATGACTTGCGCATGACTGTTCACGTTTTTCAAGCAATCGTTGTGCTAGGCATATAAAACAAAATGCAAGCATGTGCAATTAGCCACAATTAAGTTCGTTGCGTGAAGAAAGGTTCTGCGTAAAGCGTACTAGTTGTCTTCATGGTAAGAAATAAAGAAAACTGCCTTGATTAGGCATGCAGCAATTTGTAGGAACACAAGTATTTGGTTGTTGCACGTCTTATTTGCTTAGAAAGCGAACGCAAGGACGTCTCCGGGAGCAGCAGTCGCAGCACATTCTGGGAAAGTCTTGAGCTTGAGAATATAAAAAGCAATTTTTAAGGCTCACCTTTTTAAGTGCGAAGCGTTTCTTAGCAAACTTCAGCGACATTAAGCGTATCTATCTATCTATCTATCTATCCATCTATCTATCTATCTATCTATCTATCTATCTATCTATCTATCTATCTATCTATCTATCTATCTATCTATCTATCTATCTATCTATCTATCTATCTATCTATCTATCTATCTATCTATCTATCTATCTATCTATCTATCTAGCCGCCTACGACTTCGAGCTCTCCTGGTCGTTTTGATTATGGTATCAATACCAAACTTGGATGACATGACATGACGGTATGAAGAACATACTTGACTAGTCATAACATGAAAATCATGACGTGTATGTTATGAATGTCATGATTTACATTTGATGGTCCTGCAGCTTTTGCGGTGGTTTCGTTCACATGGCATGTTGCGAAACTGGTATGGTATGACATGAATGCATGGCGAACAGAAGCGATAGACCCCAACATGAAAAAATGACATGCGCCTCATGTAACAACATGACTACATGCCACGCTCATGATGCGCTCGTAGCCGTTTCGCTAGAGTCACGCAAAGCAAATTCGGTGTTACGGTACGTGAATGCATGACGAATGTATGTGACTGGTGCAAACACGATAATCATGAGATGCGTGTCATGTAACAACATTACTACTAGCTACGCTCATGATGTGCTCGCGGTCGTTTTGCTAGCTTCACATGTACCAAAACGCGGTATTATGCGATAAGAATGGACGACATAGGTAAATGACACATTCACACATGATAAACATGACATGCGTGTCATGTAGGTACAAGACTACATGCCACACTCATGATGCGCTCGTGGCCGTTGTGCTAGCTTCACATATGCCAAATTTGGTATTAGGTGACGCCAATGAATGACGAAGGTATGTGGCTGCTGCAAGCTTGATAATCAAAGCATGCGTGTCATGTAAGAAGATGACTACATGTCATGGTCAAGGCACCAATACATATCGACGTGACGCGGTGCGCGTGCTCGCTGGCGTTCATTTCAACACGTCACGCTGGCGTTGCCACGCCAGGCGGTGGTCTTGCAATATACTCGCAGGCGCGCGGCGTGCTGCATTGCTTCGATGCATGCGCGTTTCAGCGCGTCCGCCTGCGACCCAATATCTGAAGTGGTCGACATATTATCTGAAATATTATCGCATAAGAACCACAGACAATCCAAAATGGCCTGGTCGTCTGCCTTCGAGTAATTCCTAATGAGATAACTGGCCTCCTGTCAGTGTACTTTTTTTTTCGCCAATGCTAAAGAATAAAAACGCTACTTTATGGTCGCAGATGCCATCTTCAATAGAGATTGTGTATTTGCATACATAGGAAGTCAGAAAGATCAGGCCGACTATAGTATAGGCGTTTCCAGCCTCTCTGGTGCTCACATTAACAACCTGTACAATATCACACAGCAGGGCAATGTCACTAAGAGGGATCAACGTATTTACACCAGAGCTATAGCCAGGAACGCGCCAGTCAACATTCGGCAAGTTAAAATCGCCTGCAAGAATCAAACGATTATTTTTGAACGCGCGCATATGGTCAAAAATTTTAGTCAGATAGTAATGAGTTTTACAATTATTTACGCTGCGTACGACACTAGTGCCAACTAGTGGTAATCTTAGAAAACGAAAGGATGGCCTCTATTGCGGCGGGCGCGTAGCGTGCGCGCACAATCTTGGAGGCCAAGTTTTGTAGATTTCAAGGTCAGTGCAGCACCATATCGTATTAAGAAATCGTAGAAAGGTCACTTTTTCGTGCATAGCGTCGCATTGACAGCGTAGCGTAATAAGCGCTACAGTACTCCGAATAACTTATCTATGCCTTTTCTTGTACAAAGGAGCACACAGCAGAATATTAACGTGTTGATAATGTGCCTTAGTTGTGGGCAATATTGGCTTTGTAATCAACAATCGCACAAGTACAAACACCGAAACTTGAGCAATATTCGTGGGCGCTGCGGATGTGGTCGTACTTGAGCCGTTTCACTTGACAAGCAGACGGACAGAGAGATTGACAGAGCAACATTTGTGCACTGAAGTACCCCAAGAAAGGCTATCGTCTTTAAAATTCGGAGACGCCCTGGCTTCACTCTTGCATTCACCCTCCGTGGACGACACAGAGAGGCGCATTTGGCGCGTAGGTGCGTGCGTACGCGTGCATAGGCATGCCAGTGGTTGGGCCTTAATCGAAGCGTTTTTATCTCTTGAACGTGTACCAAGCTATGTCTCGCACGCTCACCCTTGCAAGTGATATATTTTTGAAAATGAGAGACCAAAAAAAAAAAACGATTTTGGTGGTGTAGTTCGCGTCTGCTGCCAGTGTCCGTAACCGGTATCATGGAAAATTAGCACACACACACAAGATCACATACATGCATGAGACACACAACACGGTCACAGTCAACACTGGCTTTCCTAAAACGCTTTATGGACTCTTTCTGGGAGAACAAAACACATACGCATCCAACGGACCCACTAGCCTGCAATCATTGTACTTTTCAGTGTATAGGAAAATATTCAATATGCGATTTTTTGTATTTTTACGGAGAAGCATTCCACCCGCTGCATATATGTCAGGTGTTATGTGCATTTGGTGCTGTGGTCGGTGATCAAGAAGAATTGTGGCTGAGGCCTTTCTAATGGGCCAGAAGCATTCAAGGACCGACTCATTGCACAATTCGCAACATTTTTCCCCCAGACACATGTGGCACACACTTGTATACCATGGTTTGTGGCTATGCGCCATATAGGACTGGCACGTTATTTCTGTCTAAAATGGCGAGAACGAACATTGTTAAGGTAAAGGCGACAGCGTAACAGACAATGACATCGGCAGTACTCGCCCGCCTAGTGCCTAATGTCAGCTATCGATAGCTAAGAACTGCTATTTAACGTTGCGTCTACACACTATTCCTGATGCCTATACCATCTTCGCGAAACAACATAGCGGATTAGAACACCATAAACAGTTAATGATGAGTGTCATGTGCTACCGTATTTGTTCGCATTAAACTTAACTGTATAACTAGGTGTAACCTTTAGGACCTGGTGGCTAATATCAATAACTGTTGCCGAACACTGGGTGGAGATATTACCTAATGACTAGAAAGTTGCCTGAATACATACGGCAGGTAAATGGTAGAGCAGGCTAAGTGCTAGTCAACATAGGCTGATTTTGCCTACACTGTAAAAACTAATGACTCTGAGGTTGGAGTAAAACGCTTGTCCCTTAGCGTCTCCCTATTCGGAGCAATTTTATCTCTGGAGCTCCGAAGCAAACTTATTGCTTCAGCTTGCCGAAGGAATCACGTGGCGCACCCGGAGTAATTTTAACAGATATTTCACTCCGGCCGACTGGAGCGATTGCCGGCGCCGCCGTAGTACTCTTTACTTGCATTTCTCTCCGACCGGCCGGAGTGCTTACGTCACACCCCCGGAACATTCCTCGCGGGCTTTCAGTTCGGCTATCCGGAACTCTTGTGTGGAACCTCCAGAGTATTTTTCGCATGTACCTATTTTGTGCGGACAAAATTTCAGTAAGGTGAATCAGTATTTTTAAGTGTTTGCGCTGCAGTTTATTTATTCTATGTTTATTGTTTCGCGCATCTTTTGATGACGGAAGTCTCAGTTTTTATGCAAGCACTGCAGAGTTACTGTATATTTTTCCGCAGAGCTCTCTCTACCAGATCAAATTCAAGAAAACAGTTATTGTTTGGTTAATTTTAAATAAGTAGCAGTTTTTGGTTGATCACCCAGCCTTTGGGAAAAGAAGACAAGAAACGAACATCCAGAAAGCCACCGAAACAAAGCACGAGAAGACAAATCACTTGAAATCAATAGCACATTATTGTTAAGTGCAGCGCGTTGAAATTAAACCAGAATGCTGCAAAAAGATACATGACAAACGAAAAAACCACGGCCACTGGGAACAACTCTTGACCCTCGCCGAAGGAGCATCCATTCATTGACGACGCAAGGGTTTAGCTGATTACTACCTGCCAGGCGCGTAGCCAAAAATTTTTGAAAGGAAGGGGGCAACACCTTGATGTCGGGAGGGGCACTCTCTCTGAGTGGGCCATCTTTCACCCTTCGTGCTATGGCGAAAAAAATTGTAGAGGAGGCACGGACCCGGTATGCCACCCCTTGGCTACGCCCCTGCTGCCTTCATTTATGAAAAACAAATATTTATAAATGAGAACTACAACTTATGCGTGATGCACAAAAACTGAGAACACTGAAACCATGAAAACTAAAAAAATCCTAAACAGTCTGCGAGTACACGAGAATAACTAGCTTCTAAAACCAACCCCCCCCCCCCCCACACACACACACACACAAACAAATAAACGGCTGGATGAGCGTTCAATATCAAGAAGTGATTCCATGTACTCTGGTGTTAGACAGCCGCTACAAAATAAACACACACCTCCATGACGCAAACAAAATTTAGGACTGCCCAAAGTTCCCTATATATTTCCAAATTGAAAGCTCTTTCCTTGCAGAAACCTTCAAAAGCAATTTTTGGCTAAAGTAATCGAAATATAGCGCTCCCTTAGACAGCATTAGGAATGCCCCTCCCAATCATTTCCTAGTTTTATAAATAATAATGATGTATATTACAGTCCCATATTAATACATGCTCATTCTCATACTTCTAACATAGTAGTCCTTTACTGTTTGCATGGTTTGTGCCTGTCCTTGAGAAAATCATAGCTGCATCTCCTTCGCAAAATATATTTTGAGATGAGTTGGCATTGTTTTTGTGTTTGTTTATTTTGCACTGCCCACACTGTTTTTATACTTGTAGTACGGAACATATTCCAAGTAGTTATTGCATGAGCATAGTTTTCTTCAAAACAAACAGCCTCAAGCACAAAATAAAGAGATATTGACTACAACGACAAAAAATACGAAATAAAAGGTACAAACATTGTGCCACTTGAGCCAACTGCCTTTTCTCATATACTGACCAAAGTAAGGGAAGGCCGACGAATTGCTTACCTAACAGGTCTGTGGAAACGCCTGGAGGCCACGAAAGATGATGCACGTGGAGGCGTCATGACGTTCACAACATGCATACCAGGCTTGTAGAATGCCCCGCCGCGGTGGTCTAGCGGCTAAGGTACTCGGCTGCTGACCCGCAGGGCGCGGGTTCGAATCCCGGCTGCGGCGGCTGCATTTCCGATGGAGGCGGAAATGTTGTAGGCCCGTGTGCTCAGATTTGGGTGCACGTTAAAGAACCCCAGGTGGTCTAAATTTCCGGAGCCCTCCACTACGGCGTCTCTCATAGTCATATAGTGGTTTTGGGACGTTAAACCCCACATATCAATCAATCAGGCTTGTAGAATTTTGTTTCCCCTATTCCGTTCACAAGCCAGCGTTGTTGCACACTCCAGGCCTCTGAACTGTTAGTCAGAAAGAGATACAAAGAGGGGTTATATTCTCAGTGAGGCCCTAAAAGCCAATATTTGAACAGTTTCCCCTCTTTGGTTGAGAAAACGTTACTCTCGTCTCCTGCCCCAAAAAAGTAACTGTGGTCACAGTAAAGGCAGCAGGACTGGAAAGATAAAAAAAAAACTGAAGAAGCAGCATAGTATGCTCTCTCCCATTATTAACACAGAAAATATGGCTAGTTTTTCGAGAGGGTGCCCTCTGCTTTCTTTCCTTCTTTTACTGTCAAATTCCCTTTTCCCGTTGCAGTCTTGTACTTTGGGACCCTCGTCTGCATATTTTACATCTGTAACATCCTTTTGTGACATAACAATAAACTGATTGATTGATTGTTTACAATGTTGAGCCGGGCTGCCAAATGGGTTAACTTCACGAATCCCCCCTCCTTGCTTCTCAAGACACTTCGAGCGTCACGCTACTCGTTCTGCCAAGAAACCCTTCCCTTTATTTCGCATTCCTTGTTTCTAGTCACGTCAGTTTTTTCGCCACTCTCTTTCTTCTCCTGAAAGCACCACATCACCAAAGAGTCCAGAACTCTTGTAGAGTATATATCTCAGGTACCACTTATACAATCAAAATAAGTTTCTCACCTGCATGAGGGCGTGTTGCGTTTTAAGAGCCTGTGCCAAACACATTGCCCTTCCTTAATTTACTACATTGATAAAAAATTAATGCTGATCTTAGGTATATGTGTTTTGTTCATTAAGCTAACATGATAGATCAAAATAATTTTTACACAGTGGCAGACCTAGACCTGGCGTTTATTAATATGGAAGGCAGACGAATATTATTGTTTACGTGTACTGACAAGCCGGAAACAATTTACCGTGTTAGGTTTTGCTTATAACAATTATTACCTTTTTATAGAGTCAGCCCGACACTATATTTTTCATTGTTGCATGTCTAACAGCACTCCAAATATAAATTGGTTCAATTTAATTTACCGAAATGGTGTTAAAAACACTTGCGCCAAACAACGCATTATAACAATTCCGCTGACGTTTTACTGACGTCTTGTAAAATTACCCATCATTGATCAAATTTTTGGTTTATCAACCCCACAATATACAAATTTAGTACTACGTAACAAGAATAACAAAGGCAATTAAAGAAGAGCTCTCTCACCAGTATTAAGCAGCACCAGCGACCGCCCGGAAACTCAACAATTGCGAGGTCACAAGATGTCGTTCACTGCCCGGAACCATCACATGAATAAGGTTTCCACAACTCCCTTCTCTCAATGACAACTTTCGTGTCCACTTGTAGTATACAGAACGTGATTGATTTGTGGAGTTTAACATCCCAAACCCACCTTATGATTAAGAGAGACGCCGAAGTGGAGGGCTCCGGAAATTTCGACCACCGGGGTTCTCTAACGTGTGCCTAAATCTGAGAACACGGGCCTACAACATTTCCGCCTCCATCGGAAATGCAGCCGCTGCAGCCGGGAATTGATCCCGCGACCTGAGGGTCAGCAGCCCAGTACCTTAGCCACTAGACCACCACGGTGGGGCTAATATACAGAAAGTGCACACAACGTTTTCCCGAACGCGGCTGAAGGCCTCACACAATCCTCACTGCACGGGCTTCGTCTGCGCTATGTTGGTTTGTGGGGAATTAGATGTAGGAGCGGGCTAGTTGGTATTCCATATCTTTAACAGCTGAAGCGCACTGAAGTAACAACGGACTAAGGCAAAAACGGGGACAAGCACTTGTCCTTGTTGTTTCCTTAATCCGTTGTTACCTTTGTACGCTTAAAACGTTAAAGTTGAGGGAGCGACCACCGGGCAACGAGGCTAACTACACAAGTCCTCCAAGAGCCAATAAAAGCCGCTGAAAGATGCGCCGGAGCTATTGCGGAGCATCCACAGGAGCATAAGCAATGCGCCAAAGCAGTTGTGGAGTAAGCACTAGTGCATAATCAGGGAACTTGCCCAGTTTTCCTCCCGTTTCCTTTGTCCATCCCCCCCCCCCCCAAATGATAATGGTGGAAAACAAGTAGATATAACACGGTGCATTAAGATTTGAGTGAGGTCACAGGAGAAGAGTGCGAGCATCACCCTCTAAATCCTCCCAGCAGGGTATACTTTATTTTGCTGTGGATAGGCAATACCAGACATTAAACCAACACTGCATCCAATCAACCTCAATGAATTAGGCTGGTTATTTAGACATAGTCACACATTGATAGTGCAGAGAAGAAGCACAATACCACATCGCCGTGCCTACTTGCCTGCGTCGTGAATTGGCGCTGGTTTTTAGCATTTGAGCGAATTTCTATACATTGCCCTAATCGGTTTTTTTTCACGTACGCAGAGAACACCTTTCTATGTCAAGTTTTCATCTCTAGCTGCCAAACTTTGAAAGCATATACCATTCAATGCTTGCCTAAAATTGACAAACAAGTTGATTGAGCAACAGGCTTTGATGAAAATGTAAGCTCAACTGTATATTTATTACAATTGTGAATGAAAGATAACACATGATCGGTGGTACCTGAACTAAATTCAAGCAAAGGCAGCGATCATGCCTCCTTTAGGATGTGAACAGAATTCACGTCAAATATTGCAACAAACGATTGCATTGTATTACGCAGTTTCTGCCCCCTCGTTCCTGTCAGTCTTCTCGGAGCAATCGACCAACACTGGCCGTAGGATATCGCTGCAGTGCTCGGCGACGGGAAGCCCGCTGCCTCGCATTTCGTGGGCACTGGACGGAGCGTCCTTACCGGAAGCTAAAGCATTGGTGGCGCTTCCTGGTCACGTTTCCAGTTTCATCAACATCAGTGCAGTGAGACTGGAGCATGGTGGTCTTTACAGCTGCCGGGCGTCCAACGCCGCCGGAATGGTGGAGCATGCCGCCCGGCTTAACGTGCTCGGCCCGCCCCTGGTGCGGCCCATGGCACCCATAAGCGCAGTGGCCGGTGAATCACTCCGACTGGATTGTCACTATTCCGGATATCCTGTAGAGGGGATTTCTTGGACACGAGGTGAGAGTGCAGTTTCTTGGTTCAATTATAGGTTTACCGAAACATGAAATTCGGCGAGATGGTGCATAGTTTACGGCAATTTTTAGCGAAAAAAAAAAACACGCACTCAGCGTTCGTCCTGTCCTCTTGTTTTGTGAATAAATATTTTTTAGCGTTTCAAATTTCTGTCAGCTTTTAAAGTTAAACGAACTTTCAATGCATAATTCAGTCTCGCAAATACAAACAGAAAGTCACAGTTTCACCGCAAGGGCGAAGCTATGAGTGTGATAGTAAGTAATAAGAATGTCACACGAAGAACGATAAGATTTTGATACTTGGATACACAGTTAATGGGATCAAATACTGGCTGCGGCGGCTGCATTCTCGATATATCCGGAAATGTTGTAGGCCCATGTGCTCAGATTTGGGTGCACGTTAAAATATCCCCGGTGGTCGAAATTTCGGGAGCCCTCTACTACTGCATCTCTCATTATCATCTGGCGGTTTCGGGACGTTAAACCGCATAAATCAATCATCATTTTGATACTTGCAGCACGCTGCTTAACCACAAAAAATATCTCTAGTGAAAGGCACAGGTACACACAGTAAAAGTGTGAACCAATACCTGTTACATTTGCTATGTCTTGGTGTTTAAGCAACGCGCTGAGGGGGTTGACAATGCAGAACAGGACGCTCCTGCATATTTAATTTTCTTGGAAAATGCGGTGCCTGGAGTGACACCCTTGCGTCTCTTGCCACGTAGGGTATCTGATGTGAGTTGGCCCAACGCTTTTTTAGGGCCGAAGCTCCTTATAGCGGCACCCGTTCGTCCCTTGTAGTCGTGGTAGTAGTGTGTAACCAGTCTTGCATTTTGACCTCCAAGGTGGTGCCAGCGGGAGATTTCTTCTGTGCGTTGTTGAACAATAAAAAATTCGCCGCGGGCGTGCTAACTAAAAGCCGAATACTCCTGTCTCTCATTCCCACTTGGCAGCCATTGGCATGCACATTGAGCACTATCTGACAAGAAAGGGTTGCTACGTTAAACTTGCTGGGCGTAACCTCCTTGGTTTTAAAAAGGTTTAGCCAGCGTTGGGCCGCAGTGCCATGAATACAGTGAACTAGTATATGCCACGAACTCGAGGTGGTTAAAGGTGGGAAGTAGACACGAAGCGCAAGCCGTAAGAAAGTGTGCGTGTGCCTCCTCTCGTTCAGTCCTTGGAATGCCCGCTGGATGGCGGTGCTTCTATATGAGGAATATATGATGAAAATATGCGAGATGGTGGTTTTTGGAGTGTTGAATAAGTGGACGAACGGACACACACACAGATGCATGGACGCACGCACAGATGGCTGAACGGACGGATGGACGCGTGGACGGACGCAGGGGCGGATGCATGGACGAACGCAGAGACGGACACACAGATGGACGTGCGGACGCACGAACAGGCGCACGCACGGACGGGTGGATGGACGCATGGGCGGCCACACAGACGCACGCATGGACGGACGGAAGCAAGAACGAATAGACGGACAGATGCTTAGCCCAGCTCTCCATCATTCACTCCGTGGATATGCTGCCAATTTTTTTCTCAGTCTCCAGCTGCACTAGGTTCAGAAAGGGGCAATTTTTCTCGTGGGCTTTTCAAGGAAAGCGTTCATGTTCAAAAACTATTTACGAGCGTTGCCCGGTAGAAAACACACTCAGCTTCCTCTAACACCTTTCTACCAGCCCCGCCGTGGTGGTATAGTGGCTAAGGTACTCGGCTGCTGAACCGCAGGTTGCGGGTTTGAATCCCGGCTGTGATGGCTGCATTTCAGGTGGGGACAGAAATGTTGTAGGCCCGTGTGCGCATATTTGGGTGCACGTTAAAGAACCCCAGGTGGTCGAAATTTCCGGAGCCCTCCACTACGGCGTCTCTCATAATCATATGGTGGTTTTGGGACGTTAAACCGGACATATCCATCCATCTTTCTACCATCTGTGGCAAATAGTCCATATCAGCATATTGCCTCGGGGTTATGACGTGAACAAAAGGAGCAGGCTCCAGGTCGAAGAAGAAACTATCTATTAGGGCTGAACTTGTGGCCACGGAAAAGGGAAGTAAGACACTGGCACAGATAGCGACGAGCCGAGCGTGGGCCGTCGATCAACTGACAAGCGGCGAGGTGTGCCGGTATTTACACCCTTGTCATCGAATATTCTAGCTTTATCGCTAGCGGCGACGTAGGTTCTAGAATAAACAGTACTGCTCTGGAAGTAGGCGTGATCTTGCCAAACTGAACTACTGCCATCCCGAAGCTTCTCGAATAGTCTCGGCGTAGTTTGCGCTGAGAATCACTGACAGTAAGACGGCGTGATCACAAAACACGAGGAGAGAATGTGGCATTGCGCCCGTCTGAAAAAAGGCATCGTCCCGATTGTTTAACAAACAACGAAAGTACAATATCTAAAAATGAACAAGTACAAGCAATAAAGCACAGACACAACAAAATACTCTCCTCGGGTTTGCGTATGAAATGGCTTGAGGCGCACAACATGGGCAAATTCAGGTCAAGCACGGCGTCGTTGAGAGTTCGTAATGCCCTTCGGAACGACCTCGTAGTCGAGTGGGCCGAGACGTTGAACTACTCTGTATGGTACGAAGCACCGTTACAAAAGCTTTTCACTGAGGCTGCGTCGGCGTATCAGCGTCCATGGCACTCGGCAGATCTGATGGTAGCGCCAAAACACACAGCCTAGCGAGTAGACGCAGCAAAACCGAGTCTTCCAATGCGTAGCCTAGCGAGTAGACGCAGCAAAAGCAAACTTGCACGTGCATATCAATATGTTCTTTTTTAGTTGTGAGCAAGGGAGCCGTGGCTGATTATGTAAGCGCCCAGGAAGCGTTCTTTGAAAACGTGTCAAAAAGGGCACTGACACTTCAGCGTGCCACTGTGTCCAGCGAGCGTTCCATTTTTTTAGTATCCCTGGTGGCCGGTACCAACAATGCTGAGGCGGCCCAAAGAGCTTCGTCGCGCCTTCTTTCCACTGCCGGGTGCCTATACCCAGACACAGACTCCGGGCTGGTACTCCACGAAGCTTCGTTGAAGATTGTAACGGCGGCTGTCGGTCGCCTTCTGATTTATGATGCACAGGCGGGCTAGTTGACGAGCTTTTTCAGCGTGCTGAAGATAGACCATGACCTCGATGTCCTCTTCATCAGCGACAATCGGAAGTATAGCGTCCAGCGTCACTGCGGCGCTCTTTCCATAGACCAACTTGTACGGCGTCATCTGCGTCGTGTTTTGGACGGCCGTATTTTACGCGAACGTTCCGTACAGAATAATTTGATCCCACGTTTTGTACTCGACGCCGACGTACATTGCAAGCATATCAACGATGGTCTTAATCAGACGCTCTGTGAGGTCATTGGTCTGTGAATGGTAGGCGGTGGTCAGGCGGTGACTTGTCGGCTCGATGGGCTGGAGATGTACGGCTGGCCTAGTTGGCAGTGTCTTATGGCTTGGCAGACCCGGCATATCTTCACATAAGGAGTGACGTCGTCGGAAAGACGTCGCGTACTTAGGGTCACCTGAGTTATGTCCACAGTGAAGGCCATACCTCTGTCAGTAATGAGGACCTGTGGAACTCCGTGACGCAGGAGATGTTCTCTACAAATAACTTTGCTACTTCGGTGGCACTGCCTTCAGGCAGGGTCCTTATTAAGGTGTAGCACGTGAGGTAGTCGGTAGCTACGGCGATCCATTTGTTCACAGAATTTGATATCGGGAACCGCCCTAGTAAGGCCATGCCGTTTTGCTGGAACGGCCGGGCCGGTGAGGTGGCTCGATGGGCTGGAGATGTACGGCTGGCTTAGTTGGCAGTGTCTTTTGGCTTGGCAGACCCGGCATATCTTCACATAAGGAGTGACGTCGTCGGAAAGACGTCGCGTACTTCTCTTGTATTCTTGCGAGCCTTTGGGAAACACCAAAGTGTCCAGCCGTGAGGTCATCGTGTAGAGCATTGGAAACTTCTGGACGTAATGCTGAATGTACCACAGTGATGTAGTTGGCTCGATGTGGTGAGCGGTTTTTTTTGGCGAGGATGCCATTACCTAACCAAACGACGATAGTCCTCGCTTGAATACCTTTGGAACAACGGAAGCCTTGCCCTCAGGGTTGGCTCGCCGCCGTTCTGCAAAGTCAACGGCGCTTAAGGTTCCCAAGAAACAGTCGTCATTCTCGTTGTCCTGTGGCGGTGGGTCAACGGGTGCGCGGGACTGGCAGTCGCCATCACAGTGCCTTTGTCACGACTGGTAAACGAAGTTAAGGTCAAGTTCCTGAAGTAGCAGGCTTCACAGTGCAAGGGGACCTGAAGAGTCTTTCAAGTTAGCTAGCCAAGAAAGCTCGTGGTGGTCACTCACAACTTTGAAAGATCTGCCATCGAGGTAGGGGCGATACTTGAAGGTAGCCCAGATGACGGCACGACACCCTACTTCTCTTGTGGAATGGTTGACTTCACCTTAGATAGCGACCAGCTTGCATAACCAATGACCCTTTCAAGCCTATCTATCTTGTGCACCAAGACGGCTCTGAGCCCTACACTGCTTGCGTCGGCGTAATTTCTGTGTCGGTGTCCTCGTCAAAACGTACAAGTATCGGCAGTGCCTGCAGGCGTCGTTTTCGTTCTTGAAATGCTTCCTCCTGTGGCGTTTCCCGCTTGAACTCGAGGTCAGTATTCGTGAATTTAGTGAGTGGCTTGGCGATGCGGGCAACATTTTCGACGAAACGCCTGTATAAGGCGCAATAGCCGAGAAATCGACGCACTGCTTTTTTGTAGAAGGATGGCGGGAATTCAGCGATGGCCGTTGTCTTCTGCGGGTCAAGGGCGTACTTCGGAATTGCTTATCATGTGTCCCCAAACAAGACTTTTTCATATGCAAAGCGGCACTTTTCTGGCTTTAGAGGGAGTTTGGAGGTCTTGATTGCTTGAAGTACAACCTCAAGTCACCTGAGATGTTCGTCTTCGCCGCTTATCGATTGATTGACGGCCGATGCTCTGTTCGCTGCTATGAGTGCCAGTGCTTTACTTTCATTTTGCCTTACCACAAGTTCGGCCAAATAAACAGTTTCTTCTTCGATCTAGAGAAGTGCTCCTTTTGTTCACGCGCGAGTTACTGTATATGCTACCTTTAGGTGGCATATACAGTAACTTTAGTTCACGTCATGTTCGCGTGAAATCTGGTGGAAGTGCTGGGTATATGGCTTCACGCGAGTGTCCGGTACAAGAACAAAGCTGCACCTCAACCAGGTGTGACAAGGTTGTGACGATATCAATAGCTCACCATTATTACGCCGGCGCATGGATAGTGCATGGTTGAGTTGTTTACGGCCGTCCGCTGTGGCGCAAGAAATCGAATACCTTAACAGGCGCTTGGAATTTTATTTTCTTTACCGCACATGTACATATAAATGAATGAATAAATATATATATATATATATAAATATATAAATATATATATATATATATATATATATATATATATATATATATATATATATATATATATATATATTGAAGAATAAAGGAGCACACTTACGAAAATTTGATCATTGTTTACTCTACGTTTCGGCCGTGGCACGGCCTTCGTCATGTGGCATTCTAGCAGAGGGTGCAGTCCCTTTCTCAGATGACGGAAGAATGTCGTGAGAACGAGCTTTCGTGGCACGAGGCACATTACAAATAGTTCCGCTGCTTGTGTAGTCTTCCCAAGCAGCCGATGACGCATCACCTGGATTTTTGAAGCACAACTGTCGAAAGTGACAGGCAAGTAGCGCAAAGCCCTCGAAACTTGGGTGGAGACCGTCAATTGCGAGCACGCGAGATGGCGGGAGCCATTCAAATCCATGATCGACGTGAAATACCAGCTTTGAACGTTGGCCAAAGTTCCGAAGGAGCTGGTTGAAAAATCTTGCAGACTTGTTGCAACGTTGCACAAAGGCTTCGTTTCTGCTACCTTGACGGCGGTTACAGGATCGTGGCAGGACCAGGCTTGCGTATATTCAACGTATAGCGGGGCGCCGTTTCGTTACGATATCCAGCATCTCGCGGTACCTGGCAAAAGCCACGTTGCCGGAACACTTTGGGATGTCATTGTTGCCAACGTGAAGAATGAGCGTTTCCGTTAACGGAGGCACGAAGTCCAATAGTGAACAAACATCACTGATGGTAGCACCACTCTGAGAGATGAAGGCTGGTGTACCCGCATGAAGCGGATCAAAGTGCTGGTATAAGTATTTTGTCTGCGAGTCACCAAAAATGGCTGTCGATGTGGCACTCTTAGGGTATTTGCAGTCAACAATTTTCGTAGTGGCTTTTCCGGGACCCATAGTAGTAAAATGATTCAAAAAAGAAATTCTGTGGGTCCGGTGCAAATATAGTGAAGAATAAAGGAGCACACTTACGAAAAATTGATAATTGTTTACTCTACGTTTCGGCCGTGGCACGGCATTCGTCAACGGCCTTCGTTTCGGCCGTGGCACGGCCTTCGTCGACGAAGGCCGTGCCACGGCCCAAACGTAGAGTAAACAATTATAAATTTTCGTAAGTGTGCTCCTTTATTCTTCACTATATTTGCACCGGACCCACAGAATTTCTTTTTTGAATCATATATATATATATATATATATATATATATATATATATATATATATATATATATATATATATATATATATATATATATGACGTTAGAGAACTGATATTTAGATGCCTTCTGTTTATTCTGAAGCACGTGCACCTCTTTTTTGTCGACTTCTTGTATCATCGCGTTATTCATATTGTCACGCGGTCGTGACGTGGCCAAAGTCAGGAAACTTCGTGTTGGGATTTAACTGTTTATTTGGGCGAACCTGTGCCCTGTAAAGGGAAAGTCTAATTACAGCAGCAGTCTTGCACAGATAGCAGTCTCGGACTGATAGCGGCGAACGCAGCGTCGGCCTTCGATCAACAACTGACAAGCGGCGAAGCACGTCGGCATTTATACCCTTGCCGTCGAACGTTCTAGCGTTATCGCTGGCGGTGGCGTAGGTTCCAGAACAATCTGTACCGTTCGCACAGTGGGCGTGATCTTATCGAAATGCTCTACTACAGTCCGGAACCTTCTCGAAACCTGCAGGCGCGGTTTGCGCCGAGAATCGTGTGGTGTTTCGGAACGATAACAAAAACTTGTGAAATGGAACGTGGCACTGCCCCCCTCGGAAAAAAGGCATCGTCCCGATGCTTTACCTGAAGATGAAGGTACAATAATAATGCAAGAAAGTACAATGAATAAATCAAAATTCAACAATAATACAAAAAAACACTGTTTCAGCTTGTTAACGTGCATGAAACGGCTTGAGGCGCGCGACATGGACGACTTCAGGTCGCGATCGGCGTCGTTGAGAGTTTGTGATGCCGTCGGAGACAACCTCGTAATCAAGTGGGCAGAGACGTCGAACCACCTTGTACGGTCCGAAGTACCTTCACAGAAGCTTTTCACTTAGTCCACGTCGGCGTATCGGCGTCCACACCCAAACACGTTCACCGGGCTGGTATTCCACGAAGCGTCGTCGAAGGTTGTAACGGTGGCTGTCGGTCGTCTGTTGATGCTTGATACGGAGACGCGCAAGTTGTCGGGCTTCTTCGGCGCGTTGAAGGTACTCGCTCACATCGAGGTTTTCTTCGTCGGTGACGTTGGGTAACATGGCATCGAGCGTCGTTGCCGGGCTCCTTCCGTAGACCAATTTGTATGGAGATATCTGCGTCGTCTCCTGCACCGCCGTGTTGTATGCGAAGGTCACATACGGAAGAATGGCGTCCCACGTCTTGTGTTCGACATCGACGTACATTGACAGCATGTCGGCGATCGTCTTGTTAAGCCGCTCGGTGAGGCCGTTGGTCTGTGGGTGGTACGCTGTCGTCCGGCCGTGGTTTGTTTGGCTGTATGCCAAGATCGCTTGAGTTAAGTCGGCAGTGAATGCCGTTCCTTTGTCGGTGATAAGGACCTCCGGGGCGCCGTGACGTAGGACGATATTTTCGACGAAGAACTTAGCTACCTCGGATGCACTGCCTTTTGGCAGGGCTTTTGTCTCGGCGTAGCGGGTGAGGTAGTCGGTAGCTACCACGATCCACTTGTTTCCGAAAGCCGACGTCGGGAACGCCCCAGTAGGTCCATACCAATCGGCTGGAAAGGTCGGCAAGGTGGACCAATTGGCTGCAGAAGTCCCGCTGGCCTTGTCGGCGGTGTCTTGCGTCGCTGACAGTCCCGGCATGTCCTCACATAACGAGCGACGTCGGTGGTAAGACGTGGCCAGTAGTACCTTTCTTGTACCCTCGCGAGCGTGCGGGAAACACCGAGGTGCCCTGCCGTCGGATCGTCGTGCAGGGCCTGCAGGAGTTCTGGTCGCAGAGCTGAAGGCACCACAAGGAGGTACTTAGCTCGAAGCGGTGAAAAGTTTTTCTTTTGTAGAAGACCGTTTCGTAGAAAGAACGACGCAAGTGCGCGCTTGAATACCTTCGGGACTTCGGCGGTCCTGCCTTCGAGGTATTCTATTAGGGCTTTAAGTTCCGGGTCGGCCCACTGTCGTTCGGCGAAGTCGTCGGTAGTTATCGTTCCCAAGAAGTAGTCGTCATCCGAGTCGTCGGGTAGCGGTTGGTCGACAGGCGCACGAGAGAGACAGTCAGCGTCGGAGTGTTTTTTGCCGGACTTGTAAATGACAGTAATGTCATATTCTTGAAGTCTCAGGCTCCATCGTGCGAGGCGACCTGCAGGGTCCTTCAAGGTGGCTAGCCAACACAAGGCGTGGTGGTCGCTCACAACTTTGAAGGGCCTGCCATAGAGGTAGGGGCGAAATTTCGACGTAGCCCAGATGATGGCGAGGCACTCCTTTTCTGTTGTGGAATAATTTGCTTCTGCTTTGGATAGCGATCGGCTGGCGTAACTAATAACCCTTTCAAGTCCGTCAGCCCTCTGCACAAGAACTGCGCCAAGACCTACGCTGCTTGCGTCAGTATGTATTTCTGCTTCGGCGAATTCGTCGAAATGGGCAAGTAGTGGAGGCGTCTGTAGGCGATGTTTAAGCTCCTGGAAAGCGTGTTTCTGTGGCGTTTCCCACTTGAACTCCACGTCGGCCTTGGTAAGGTTAGTGAGAGGATCGGCGATGCGGGCGAAGTTTTTCACGAACCGCCTATAATAGGCGCACAGGCTCAGAAACCGGCGCACGGCTTTCTTGTCAGTGGGCGGCAGGAAGTCGGCGATGGCAGCTGTTTTCCGTGGATCGGGACGAACTCCAGACTTGCTGATAACGTGCCCCAGAAACAAGAGCTCCTCATACGCAAATCTGCACTTTTCTGGCTTCAGTGTGAGTCCGGACGCCTTGATGGCTTGAAGTACAGCTTCAAGGCGCCGAAGATGCTCGTCGAAACTCGAGGAAAACACGACGACGTCGTCCAAGTAGACAAGGCAAGTCTGCCACTTCAATTCTGCCAGTACTGTATCCATAACGCGTTGAAAAGTTGCAGGCGCTGAGCAAAGGCCGAAAGGCATCACCTTAAACTCGAAGAGGCCGTACGGTGTTATGAACGCCGCCTTCTCTCGGTCTTTTTCGTCGACTTCGATTTGCCAATAGCCAGTCTTGAGGTCCATTGACGAGAAGTACTTGGCGTTATGGAGCCGATCAAGTGCGTCGTCTATTCGTGGGAGAGGATACACGTCCTTTCTTGTGATTTTGTTCAGGCGGCGATAGTCGACGCAGAAACGTAGGGTCCCATTCCTTTTTCTTCACTAACACCACAGGGGATGCCCACGGACTCTTGGACGGCTGGATAATGTCATTTAGCAGCATTTCATCAACTTGTCTCTTCATTGCCTCACGTTCTCGCGTCGAAACCCTGTACGGACTCTGATGGAGTGGTCTGGCATTTTCTTCGGTTATGATTCGATGTTTCGTGATTGGGGTCTGCCGAATTTTCGATGACGACGAAAAGCAATCTTCGTATTGCAGGAGCAGGGCCTTGAGCTGTTCTTGCTTATCGTTCGGAAGTCTGGGATTGACGTCGAAAGCTGTGGGAGGGGCTTGGTTCCTCTGAGCAGGTGCCGCAGAATCGGCGAGGGCGAAAGCACTGGTGGCTTCGACAATTTTTTCGATGTATGCGACCGTTGTTCCTTTGTTCACATGTTTGTACTCATTGCTGAAATTCGTTAGCATAACCGTTGCTTTGCCTCCCCGCAGCTCTGCAATTCCTCTTGCGACGCAAATATTTTGGGTGACCAACAGATGCTGACTGCCTTCAACGACGCCTTCCAAGTCAGGTGATTGAGGAGCGCCGACTGAAATAATGGCGCTTGAGCGAGGCGGAATGGTGACTTTTTCTTCCAGCACATTCAAGGCATGGTGTCCTGACGGCTTGCGCGGCGGTAGTGCTTCTTCTGTGGATATCGTTATCGACCTTGTTTTTAGGTTGATGACAGCACCATGGAGGCATAAGAAGTCCATGCCAAGGATGACATCTCTCGAGCAACGCTGTAGGACTACGAAGTCTGTAGGATAAATACGGCCGTTAATGGTGAATCTCGCTGTGCAGATTCCTGCAGGCGTTACGAGATGACCTCCAGCTGTGCGGATTTCAGGGCCTTTCCAAGCTGTCATAACTTTCTTTAACTTCGCGGCGAACGACCCACTGATGACAGAATAGTCGGCTCCAGTATCGACAAGAGCAGTCACACTGTGGCCGTCGATAAGAACGTCGAGGTCGCTAGTTCGCCGTCTCGCATTACAGTTAGGGCGTGGCGTCGGGTCACGGCTGCGTCGGCTTGTTCCGCTGCTTCCATGTTGCGTCGTCCGGCCACCGTCGGTAAGTGAGCTTTTGCCTTCACGGCTTTGCCTGGTTGGTGTTGTGTTCAAAAAGCTCCGTCGCGTCGGCGTCGTCGTCGGACGATCTTCGGTAGTTCGTCGCACAGCAACCGCACCTCCATCGGTTGCTGCCCTTAGTTTCCCGGATACGGGCTAGGAGACCGGCCCCGCGTTGGGCCAGAGTACTGCCGGGGGTGCGGTGACATGCGGCGGCTGGGCGACGGCGAACGGGAAGGACTTCGTGGTGTCCATTGAGTTCCTGCCAGGTAGTCGGCGATGTCACGTGGCCGATCTCCTGGCTGCGTACACGGTGCATTGACGGCGAAGCCACGCAGTCCCATCTGTCGGTACTGGCAACGGCGGTATGTGTGCCCGGCCTCGCCGCAGTGGTAGCAGAGCGGGCGGTTGTCAGGTGCACGCCAAACGTCCGTTTTCCTCGGTGCACTGCGCTGGCCCACTGGGGAACGGTAGTTCGTCGGTTGGGGTGGGGGCGGCGGTGGCGTCTGGCGACGGAAGTGTGACGGGGCGTCGTTTTGGCGTGGACGGGGAGGAGCGTTGTGGTGCACTGCAGCGGCGTAGCTCATAGTTTCTGGCTCGGGCGGCGGTGTTTCGGGAATTCGAAGTGATTGCCGGACTTCTTCTCGCACAATGTCGGCGATCGAATCCACTTGAGGCTGCGCCGAAGGCAACAGTTTGCGCAGCTCTTCCCGCACGATCGCTCGGATCATTTCACGCAGATCGTCGGAGTCACTGGCTTGAGCAGCAGCGCATTCTGGAGTCAGGCGACGATTATACTGTCTGGTGCACATGCCCAGTGTTTTTTCGATGGTGGTCGTCTCGGATACAAATTCTTGGACGGTGTTCAGTGGATTCCTCATTAGTCCCGCGAAGAGCTCCTGTTTGACCCCTCGTATGAGGAAACGAACTTTCTTTTCCTCAGGCATGTCTGGGTCAGCGTGACGGAATAGGCGGGTCATCTCCTCTGTGAAAATTCCGACCTTTTCATTTGGTAGCTGAACCCGGGTCTCGAGTAGAGCAGCGGCCCTCTCTTTGCGAGCGACGCTTGCGAAGGTTTGCAGAAATGCGCCGCAGAAGACATCCCACGTTCGGAGCGTGGACTCCCGATTCTCTAGCCAGGTCCTTGCGGTGTCTTCCAGGTAGAAGTACACACGACGGAGCTTTTCTTCGTTGTCCCAGTGGTTGAGGGCGGCCACACGGTCGTATGTTTCTAGCCAGGTTTCCGGGTCTTCAAACAATGAGCTATGGAACGTTGGTGGTTCCCTGGGTTGATGAATGACGATCGCGGGCTGGGACGCTCCGGTTGTCATTGTCGTTGCAGTCGAGGTCATGGTCTTGGTCTTCCGCGCTTTGTCTTGTAGAAGGCCGTACTCTGGTGGGAGACCTTGCTGTCGGCGGCTCGTTCGCTGCTCTTGGTTGGCGTCGGTGTCTTCTCCGCGACGGGGGCTGGGTTCACGGCTTGACGGGGGCGTCCGGTACATGAACGAAGCAGCACCTCCACCAGATGTCACGAGGTCGTGACGTGGCCAAAGTCAGGAAACTTCGTTTTGGGATTTAACTGTTTATTTGGGCGAACCTGTGCCCGGTAAACGGAAAGTCTAATTACAGCAGCAGTCTTGCACAGATAGCAGTCTCGGACTAATAGTGGCGAACGCAGCGTCGGCCTTCGATCAACAACGGACAAGCGGCGAAGCGCGTCGGCATTTATACCCTTGCCATCGAAAGTTCTAGCGTTATCACTGGCGGTGGCGTAGGTTCTAGAGCAATCTGTACCGTTCGTACAGTGGGCGTGATCTTATCGAAATGCTCTACTACAGTCCGGAACCTTCTCGAAACCTGCAGGCGCGGTTTGCGCCGAGAATCGTGTGGTGTTTCGGAACGATAACAAAAACTTGTGAAATGGAACGTGGCAATATGTTACTTTTTCCCTTCCCCTTGAGAACGTTTCAGTTCAGAAGGTACAAAATAATTGATTGATTTGTGGGGTTTAACGTCCCAAAACCACCATATGATTATGAGAGACGCCGTAGTGGAGGGCTCCGGAAATTTCGACCACCTGGGGATCTTTAACGTGCACCCAAATCTGAGTACACGGGCCTACAACATTTCCGCCTCCATCGGAAATGCAGCCGCCGCAGCCGGGATTTGAACTCGCGACATGCGGGTCAGCAGCCGAGTACCATAGCCACTAGACCACCGCGGCGGGGCCGAGAAGGTACAAAATAACGTCGAAATTCGCCTACATGAACAATTTCTGACTTTTTATCTAAGGGCAACAGGGAGTGGTTGATCTCATAGTTTACTGGTGAGACTGTGTAAAATTGTGTAGAAACCATCTGTGACGGAACTCAGTCTGCCGTTGTTGGTAAGCCGTGTTGTCTCGTAATGAACAAAGTTACTCACTTGAAACTAAATTTAAAAAAATTTCTTATCATGAATTTTTTTGTTCTTATTGCAGTGGGTAATTACCAGCATAATTCCATGCTTCTACTGTTTGTTATCGCTGTTTCAGTACAGTTGGATAAGATGGAGATCCATACACGAGGAAGCACGATTCGTAGGCGGTAACTTAGTGAGGCGTTCTGTTGCTGCCATCTATTGCCTCCGACAACAGCTTAGTCCAACACTTCTGTAGCTCTTCATTGATCTTCCACTTAGGTCTGGTTACAATGGTCTGTTGTGTCTACTCGTTCGTGCCATTTCATTGCGGAAGATGAAATGAGATGAAGAGTTGGTGTATTCGGTTATGTTTTAGAAACTGCTTACATTTTTCTGCAGTGAATTCTGTCGCACAATCTGAAAGAAACTTTAGTTGTTTTTCTGCAGATAAATTGGTTTCTAGCATGAAATTTAGGCATCGCTGTTCTCGCTTGTATGGGCGAACGTCCATACGTAGCTAGTAGCATGTTTAATAATCAAATGAATAAATCTTTTTAATGAGCCATATCCACAATATCCCTCATCGAAGAGCCTTTTGAGCAAAAAGCTCAAAAGGCTCTTCAGCAGGAGCCAGGGTTTCAGATGTCTCATACTTCCTTGTTTTCGTCTTCTCGCATCTCTGGGATTTATCACAATGCCGAATGTAAGTCACCATATCTGGCAAATGATATTGCGGCAACAAGAATGATAGCGTCTTGTTTACTCTTACACACCCAAAATTTTGATGTGCGTTTCGAAGAATGGTTAGGCATAGGTCATGGGGCACATCGACCTTCCTTAGTTCATGTTTTTTTATTTATTTATTCATTTCCAAGTACTGTTGGCTGTCATGGCCGTAACAGGGTGGGTGCAGTTAATGTTACCATAAAACGAAAACAAGTAACGTATTATAATGAAGACAGAACTAGAAATAATAGATATTTAACAAAAACAAAGAAAAAATATTTTAAAAGCGCTGTTTATTGAAACCTACATACAGATATTGTGGTGGCGATATAATATGCAATATGAAGTAACTACACGATGTATTTTCGAACAACATGACAACGTATGGACGGCACTGTAGCAAAACTCAATGTTCACGACATATTTTTAATGCACACTTCAAAGCTTTCAATGCTTTTCGAACGCAGTACTGGTACTAACAAATGATCTAATTCTTTTATCGTTCGTAGAAAAAATAAATACGCGTAAGTATCAAGACTGCATTTTAGAACCAAAAACACAAATTTATTGCATCATCTGACAATGCTGGAGGGCCTGGTAACAAGATAAAGTTTAGTTTCAATATTGAGGTGCCCTTTTGATTAAAAAAATAGGTAGACCAACTTTCAGTGTTTAGCAAGCGTAGGCTATTCAAGCAACCAAAGCATTTCAGAATAGGAGCCATTTCGAGAATAACGCGATAAAATTGCAGCTTTTCTGCGTATTTTTTTTCAATTCGACTTATTAACCCCTACTGGAAGGGATCCCACACTGCACTGGCACATTCTATCGTTGGCCTTACAAAGCTCAAATATTCAAGCAGCTTTACGGATGGTGTTGCTAGCTTTATTTTGCGGCGAAGGAACCCTAAATTTTTTTTTCTGCAGCTGCACACATGCTGTTCACGTGTGGTTTCCAACTTGAGTCGTTTGAAATGATTAAGCCTAGGTATTTTATCAAGTCAGCTTCGTTTAGGTTTTTTTGCTCAGATTTGGGTGAACGTTAAAGAACCCCAGGTGGTCGAAATTTCCGGAGCCCGCCACTACGGCGTCTCTCATAATAATAAGGTGGTTTTGGGATGTTAAACCCTACATATCAATCAATCGTTTAGGTTTGTGTAATTCATCTGATAATGAAATTCTATTATTTGTTTTTTGTGTTCGTAACTCAGAGCATATGTGATTTGGATTCATTGATTTTAATTTGTGATTTAGGGGCCCACCTTCTTATAGTTCCAACAGCTTGCCTAATTGACGCCTGATTCATCTGGTTATTGATTCTCCGATATATTAGGCAATTATCTGCGAACAACCCAACTGGTATGCCGTCACCTATGTCATCAGCAACATGATTTCTGTAAATAAAAAAAGCAGTTGTTCTAAAAAGGATTTCTGCGGTACGGCTGAAGTTATGTTTAGGAGATCTGGTTTGTTACCGCTCATTTCGATGTGTTGTGTCTGACCTGTGAGGTATGAGCGGATCCACGCTACAACTTCATAATTTTTATTCATTTCCATTAGCTTATTTATTACGTTGTTGCACACAGCCCAATGATAAGCTTACGATAAATATACAAATAATGCGTCGATCTGTTTTCTCTTATTGAGTGCAGTCGCAAAGTCATTGTTTCTACCAATTGTTTAACAGTGGCTAGGCTTCGTCGAAAGCCGCGCTGATTAGAAAAAAAAACGCCTTCTTGTTCTCAAGCTATTCGTAAATTGAATTGGACATAATGTGATCAAGTGGCTTGCAGTACACACACGTCAATAAAATGGGTCGGTAGTTTTCTATGTATCGCTTTCCACCTGGTTTTTGTACTGGAATAACTTTTGCCACTAGCCAATCTTCTGGAATTTGTTTCTGTACTAGCAATGTCCTAAATGTAATCTCAAGATAGCGGCCTACCCATGCTGAATACCTGTGTAAAAACGCATTTCCATCAGGACCGACAGATTTCTTATCTTCAATATTAAGCGAAAGTGCTGCAATACCTTCATATGACACCTCTATCTCAGACTTGGTTGAAATAAGCATAGTTGAAATGTATGGGGATTGTAGCGCAAAAGGTGAAAAATGATTTGTAGAACTATCATTCAACACAGATTAGAAAAAGTCCCTAAAAGATGTTGCAATACGAGAGAATTCAGTCACAAGCTCATCATTAACGACATTGTCCCTAGGACCTTCGTTCTGTGGTGACAAATGGTGCCAAAAGCGGTGTGAATTGTCCTTCGTAAAACCAGTCAATGTAACATTATAGAAGGTTTTCTTAGCATTCTTAGCAGTGGTCAGCTTCATGCACAAGGCAGAGCTTAGTGCCGCAATTTTACTGTGATCTTATAACTTTTTTTATTCACGGCTAATTTTCTGTTTTAAATGTATGACTTCTCGGGTTATCCATGAATGCTGTTTATTTTTGTTCTTCTTTCCTATTGGAAGAAACCTACCGATGCAGTGAAATGCAATATCTTAAAATCAGCCCGCACTGCATTGACGCCATTCGTCAGACTGAAGCTATCGAAGCATAGCGAAAGGTGATCGATAATGCCTGTTTCGTCGGCTCCGAAAAAACTTAGGATATGCGTATTTGTGGTGTCAGTCCATGACCTCAAGGTGGCATGCTTTATCTCCAAATAAACTAAGTTATGATCTGAAATGCCGGCCTCTACTAATACATCATACTGTTCAAAAGTCCCGTTCAGGAACACTAGATCTAAAATTGATCCTGACTTCCCAATTACGCCTGTGCACTCTCCAATGGCCTGTTGTGAATGATGACTCAAGGCTATCTATAGGAGCAGTTCACATTCTTTCTTTTTTTTCTTGAGGCTCCGCGCCAAGCTCACAGCAGCCGATGCCTGGTAAGTTGAAATCTGCAGAAGTGATATTTTGAGAGCTGCGGATCTTAAGGCCTTTTAAGTAAAACTTCATATTTTCGAGACACGAAGTATGGGAGTTGGGTGGTCTATATACAAAACAGCGATAACTACGTTGTTTTCCTATGAACACGTTCCTTTTTGGCAATCGTTGCTTCATCGTTGAAGTTCGTCGTGGGACAGAAGTTCAACTAATGGGGCTCTGAAGAGTGAACCTGCTTCAAAGTCCTATGCATTTTGATGTTTGATGTTTACTTCATACATCGATAGTTTCAACGACCACTAAAAGACGACCTTGAGAATGCTTTATATCCTTAGCTACTGTAGTGCAGATTGACCTGGTACAACAGTAAATGGCTTTCCGTGAAGGTAGCAATGCCATTTATCAATGCAACCTGTTTCTGTAAACGCATAATTGACCACGTGGTTGAGTAGTTTGCGGAATTAATAGGCGACAGGATGTTACTTACATTTGTCGTAGGTTGCTTGAGCACTGCACCGAAGCCTTCATCATAACAAAACGCATAACAAAGACCAAAACTGTCGCATATGCGAAGCACCCTACAGTTCTTCGTTTATGCGCTCTTTCAGTACTCAAAACGCTTGCTCGCATGCTTGTGCTCACGTCCACTTTGTGGACTACTTTAGTGAATCAATGAGTGGAGGAAGACGAAGTGATTCCTGAGTGAAACGCTGGCTTCAGTGTTCTTTTTTCCTTTTTTATTGGTGCTCGTGGAAGACGCCGTTCTTCCGCCAGCGTAAATGAACGTAGAATCACCAGGGCCTCCTTCCATACCTTGGATGTCGTCTGTGGCTGCTCTAAGAAAGCGCATCAGCCACCCAAGTGACGCAGACAGTGTGCATACGCTGATATACTCAACTGCCATCTCCTAGAGCTCTGATAATAATGAATTCGTGCCAGTGACAAGACACAAGGTGAAGAGGAGGATAAGGCCACCACAAATATGCAAGTACCATCGGTTCACACTATTTTTTTGTACCGCTGCAGGCCGCAGACAACGAGAACTGACTTAATCGGCAAGCCACGTCTGTGTCTCTTGAGGCACTTGTTACAGGGCAAATAAGAGACGTGAGAATTATTGGCTGCAAGAGCGTTCTAGCGATAGACGTTTCGGAACGTACTGCTCTCGAAGTGTTGAGCGAAGTCAATTTTCTGGGGCACATCAACACACTTTGTTTCATACCAGATCGCAAGGACTCTAGGGCAGATGTTATATAGGACGTCGACAATTATATCAGCGACATTGATTTTCCCATTCGAATCAATTCAGTGACGGAAGCCACTACCATCTTGCAAGCCCACTGTCTTGGGAACTCATGATGCATAAAACTAGTTTTGAAAGATGGCAGTCTCTCGTCTCAAATAAGAGTTGGCCATTTTCAGCACACATCGCGGCCGTTTGTGCCGAGACCTCTCCAATGTCGGAACTGCTGTAAAATGAGCACGCGAGCGCTGTTTGCCCAAACTCTGCTGTATGCTCGGAGTGGCACAACGGAGAAGCCTGCCACGTAGAAAATCGCAAGTGCGGCAATTGCCAAGGTTATCGCGATGTGTCTTCAAAAGAGTGCCCAGAAGGAGATGCAAGTGCTGAGGCAGATGGTCAGAGACGGTTCCACCCACAGGGAGGCTGCTGCTAAAGTGCGACGTTGGCGTTGTCACCACATCAGAACTTATAGGACACCTTCTGCCAAGGCCAGGGATACACAGCTACCCCACACCACTCACTCACTTCCACAAGCACCAAGAAGTGCCAACAACAGGCATCCTCAGAAAGATACAAAAATTATTGACCTACCTGATGTGTGGTCAGCGATTTCGTCGATGACTCCATCAGTAGAGCTACAGCATCACTTGCTGAAAGCTACTGCGAGTGATTGCGACAGTCAAGATAACGAAGTAATAGCCGTGATTAAGACGCTCATGAAGACCATTCAAGTACTCCCGAATAATATTGAGACTCCAGCTGCTTACAGCTTCCTTCAAATATAGGATGCTTTAAATCAGGTGCTTTCAAGTCTAGAGAAGCACCATGGCTCTTTCTCTGCAGCCCTTCCATACACAAGTGAAAGAGGCGTCAGTTTTCCCATAGATTGCCCGAGGCCTTAAACCTCACAATTCCGATTTTCGGCCACTTGTATTTGAGAATCGGTTTCAATTATTGTCATTTGTCAACTACGCCTTCGCAACGCCATACGACTAGCCAAATACGAAGCTTTCAGGTCTGCAACCTGTAACCGAAACAGTAAGGTCATGGTGCACATTAGGTGGGAACTCGCATATGTTGAACATGTAGTAACACCAGATCACAGCAACCAATAAATGTACCTGACGGTTAAACGCAAGAGCATGAACTTCACGCCAGTGGCTGTATATATTTCACCTTCAGGCAACTTTGACTCTGCAATATCAAGTGCAAGTATAAGCGACACCCGCACCTTGGATTATTACTCTTTATGTTAACGCTCATCACCAGCTGTGGGGAAGCCAGAAGATGGGCCGTCGCGGAAGACATCTGTTCTTTCTTGCATCTGACCACCAACTATATTCTTTGAGTGACGGCACTTCTTCGTTCTTTATGGGGTCTGACATGAAGTAGCTACCTCGACCTAACTTTTGTGTCAAGTAGCCTAAGTATAAAAGTTCAGTGTATTGCGGACAATGAAAACCATGGCAGTAATTCCATCCCCACATATATAAAGAATCAAGGAGTTAAGCAGGCCGCAGGTACCTTCCTCTTCACAGATCAACTGGTCAAAGTGCAGGTCATCCACAGAAAAGCGGTGCGAAAGAAACCAAGAAGGTTCTCTTGAAAACCTAGAAGGTGTAATGAAAGGGGCTACCCAAGAGGCAACGTTAAATTGTGCCCCTATTTCAGACTTTTTCAAGTATGAAGAAGAATTTGAGCGACTTCGAGCAACCCTCCGTCGTGCCGAACTAAGTTATAGGCACAAGAAATTTATGTACGACTTGAGGGAGTCGAGATGTCTACGAAAAAAGATTCAGCACCAAATCAATAAGCTGCAGTCACTGCGATGGAAGTCATTATGCGAGTCGCTCGATCACCACAAACGACTTTCGCAAATTTGTAGAATAAACCGTGGCCTACGAACAACAGCATCGCCCGTTCAAATGCCTTGCTCTCCACCAAATTCTACGTGAAATCAATGCAGCAGAAGACTTCTCTGCTAGGGTTACCAACAAGGGGTCCGTGTTCACCATGAGTAACCTATGAAACGCGCCAATGTCCAGAGACACTTGGATGGGCAACATGTTTTTTTCTAAAGTAGCTTCAGCCAGCATTGGCAGCATGCAAGTGCTCGTCATCTCCGGGACCTGAGGAGTCACTTACATGGCCCTTGCTAACCACAGACAAACAGCTCGGCGTGCCCTTCTAGCTGTATACAAAAACTCATGAAACAACGGTTTAGTTCCTCTTCGTGGAACAGCTGCTGCCTTGTACCCCTGCTCAAACCACGCAAATCGCCTCTGGACATGGCCTCCTATCAACCCATCGTGCTTGCCAGCTGTATTGGAAAGTTCATGGAGAGAATGTTGGATCGTACTGCTGTCCTGCTTTCTTTTTTTTCCCTTCAACATATCTATTCTCTCGTCTTTTATTCTCCTTACCCCTTTCCTCAGCACAGGGTAGCCAGCTGGTCTGAGAACTGGCTAACCTCTTTGTCCTTTCTCTTTCCATCGTCGTCCTCCTCCTCCTTTCTGAGCGATGTGATTGGAGAGTGATGTTATTGAAATGAGGAATGTACTCATGCGCTTGTCCATCTCTCATGTTTTTTTTTTTTTGGGCCATAAGCTCGTTCAGAATGAACCAACTCACCCAGCAAGTCTACCTGCTGATGTACTCACAGGAAGTGTTTACAGTGCCTAAGAAACGCTGGAGCTTTTTTCTCTCATTTAGGTGTCATATACTTGAGTACTGCAGCCACTTTAGTTTGCTTAGGTGTCACCGTTCGTCGTGAAATTTTTTGTCCCAAATATTCACTGCTAGATTTTGTAAATTGGCACTTTTTCTGTTTCAGTGTTAAGTCTCGTCTTCAAGAACCTTCAACAATGCCTTGAAGTGTCGTATGTGATCGTCCATTGCCTCTCAGTATGACCACATCGCCTATGTAATTGCTAACATTATACAGCTGATATAAGGCTAATATTTTTTCATGGCTTATTCAACTGTAGCCAGAGATGTCTTTAATCTAAAAGACATTACCAATCACTCATAATGACCATTAGTTGTGACAAATGCTGTTTTTTCAACGTTGTCGGGATGCATTCGGACATGCCAGTATCCCAACGCGACATCCAGTGCTGTGGAAAAGTTCGCCTTTTCTAAGTGGTCCAGAATGTCATCTATACGCGGCATTTGTTGATAATCGGCTACTGTTATGACACTGAGCTCGCAAGAGTCAATACATTTCATTTCATTTCATTTTATTACCTTAAAGACCCCACTAGGGGGTGTTACATAAGGGGTGGATGTAGAGAAATTATTTATTTATTTATTTATTAGAATACCCTCAGGGCCCGTAGGGCATTACAGAGGGGGTATTCTACTATTTTAATTATACAAAAAAATGCTAACCATGTACGTTAATTGCGAGACATACAATGTGTTACGTTTTTTAAAAATAAACTCGGGCAAGTAATGGCAGCAGTGCTGTGGGAAAGGTCGTTCCATTCAGATGATGCCCGTGGAAAGAAGGAGGGAGAAAATGTCTTGGTGTGGCTGCGTGGACGGGTGACTTGTAGGGCATGACCGGTGCGATAAGATATGCGGGCTGGAGTGGTGATAAAGTCCGGTCGGTCACTTGAGCTGTAATAGAACTTATGGAACAGAGCTAGGGTGGCAATGCGACGACGAAGTGCAAGAGTTAATAGAGATGATTTTTCTTTCAATGATGACACACTGACATGGTATGAATATGATGAATGAATAAATCATACTGCGCTGTTCTGCAGTGCCTCAAGTGAATTTGTTAAGTAAGCCTGAGGCGGGCTCCAAATGGCAGCCGCATACTTAAGCTTTGGCCTGATAAGAGATTTGTAGGCTAGAAGTTTCAGGTGTTTGGGAGCGTGGCGTAAGTGACGTTTCAGAAATCCAAGTGATTTGTTAGCACCCGCTATTATTTTAGTGACATGCGCACCCCACGTGAGATCATATGACAATGTTACACCTAGATACTTATAAGATTCGGCTCTGTCCAAGTCAACAATACCGAGTGTGTAAAGAAAATAAAGGGTTTTGACGACGTGAGAAAGATAATGATTTGCATTAAGTTTGGTTAAGTGTCATGAGCCAATGGTCACACCATGCTTGAACAGAGTTAAGATCATGTTGAAAAGCTTGCTGCTCAGATGAATTAGTAATAGTAAGATAAATGACGCAATCATCGGCGAACATGCGAATGTGACATGAAACGTGCAAAGGTAAGTCGTGAATGTATATTAGGAACAGTAGAGGACCTAACACCGAACCTTGGGGAACACCGGAAGTAACTGGAAGAGGGTTAGAAACACACTCATTAACAAAAACTGATCGGGAGCGATTCGTCAGAAATGCTGCAATCCAATTAAGAACGTTAGGGTTAATGTTTAAGCTAGAAAGTTTAAAAAGAAGGAGCTGATGAGACACTTTATCGAACGCTTTAGCGAAATCTAAAAAGATGGCATCAGTTTGCTGGTTACAGTCATGAAGGAAGTTAGCTAGCTGAGTTTCACAGGATAGACCTTTGCGAAAACCGTGCTGTGAAGGATTAAAAAAATGAGTTGAGTCTAGAACGGTCATGATTTGTGAATAAATGACATGTTCGATGATTTTGCATGGTATACTTGTTAACGAGATGGGACGATAAGTTAATGGTGACTGCTTACTGCCAGATTTATGAATGGGAACGACCTTTCCCACTTTCCAGTCATTGGGCAAGTGAACTGTTGAAAGGGATTGAGAAAACAAAAGACACAAGAAAGCAGCCAAAATGTTCTTAGTATTAAGTAAAAACTTCGAATTAATTTCGTCAAAACCAGCTGATGATGTTAACTTGAGACGTTCTATGCAAGATATTGTCACGGGGTCGTGACGTGGCCGAAGACAAGAGACTTCTTGTTGGGATTTAACTGTTTATTTGGGCGAACCTGTGCCCGGTAAACAGAAAGTCCAATTACAGCAGCAGTCTCGCACAGATAGCAGTCTCAGACTGATAGCGGCGAACGGAGCGTCGGCCTTCGATCAACAACTGACAAGCGGCGAAGCGCGTCGGCATTTATACCCTTGCCGTCGAATGTTCTGGCGTTATCGCTGGCGGTGGCGTAGGTTCCAGAACAATCCGTACCGTTCGCAGAGTGGGCGTGACCTTATCGAATCGATCTACTTCAGTCCGGAACCTTCTCGAAACCTGCAGGCGTGGTTTGCGCCGAGAATCGTGTGGTGTTTCGGAACGATAACAAAAACTTGTGAAATGGAACGTGGCATTGCCCCCCTCTGAAAAAAGGCATCGTCCCGATGCTTTAACTAAAGATGAAGGTACAATAATAATTCAAGAAAGTACAATGAATAAATTACAATACAACAATAATACAAAAAAACAGTTTCAGTTTGTTAACGTGCATGAAACGGCTTGAGGCGCGCGACATGGACGACTTCAGGTCGCGATCGGCGTCGTTGAGAGTTCGTGATGCCGTCGGGGACAACCTCGTAATCAAGTGGGCCGAGACGTCGAACCACCTTGTACGGTCCGAAGTACCGTCGCAGAAGCTTTTCACTTAGTCCACGTCGGCGTATCGGCGTCCACACCCAAACACGTTCACCGGGCTGGTATTCCACGAAGCGTCGTCGAAGGTTGTAACGGTGGCTGTCGGTCGTCTGTTGATTCTTGATACGAAGACGCGCAAGTTGTCGGGCTTCCTCGGCGCGTTGAAGGTACTCGCTCACATCGAGGTTTTCTTCGTCGGTGACGTTGGGTAACATGGCATCGAGCGTCGTTGCCGGGCTTCTTCCGTAGACCAGTTTGTATGGAGATATCTGCGTCGTCTCCTGCACCGCCGTGTTGTATGCGAAGGTCACATACGGAAGAATGGTGTCCCACGTCTTGTGTTCGACATCGACGTACATTGACAGCATGTCGGCGATCGTCTTGTTAAGCCGCTCGGTGAGGCCGTTGGTCTGTGGGTGGTACGCTGTCGTCCGGCGGTGGTTTGTTTGGCTGTATGCCAAGATCGCTTGAGTTAAGTCGGCAGTGAATGCCGTTCCTCTGTCGGTGATAAGGACCTCCGGGGCGCCGTGACGTAGGACGATATTTTCGACGAAGAACTTAGCTACCTCGGATGCACTGCCTTTTGGCAGGGCTTTTGTCTCGGCGTAGCGGGTGAGGTAGTCGGTAGCTACCACGATCCACTTGTTTCCGAAAGCCGACGTCGGGAACGGCCCCAGTAGGTCCATACCAATCTGCTGGAAAGGTCGGCAAGGTGGATCAATTGGCTGCAGAAGTCCCGCTGGCCTTGTCGGCGGTGTCTTGCGCCGCTGACAGTCCCGGCATGTCCTCACATAACGAGTGACGTCGGTGGTAAGACGCGGCCAGTAGTACCTTTCTTGTATCCTCGCGAGCGTGCGAGAAACACCGAGGTGCCCTGCCGTCGGATCGTCGTGCAGGGCCTGCAGGAGTTCTGGTCGCAGAGCTGAAGGCACCACAAGGAGATACTTAGCCCGAAGCGGTGAAAAGTTTTTCTTTTGTAGAAGACCGTTTCGTAGAAAAAACGACGCAAGTGCGCGCTTGAATACCTTCGGGACTTCGGCGGTCCTGCCTTCGAGGTATTCTATTAGGGCCTTAAGTTCCGGGTCGGCCCGCTGTCGTTCAGCGAAGTCGTCGGTAGTTATCGTTCCCAAGAAGTAGTCGTCATCCGGGTCGTCGGGTAGCGGTTGGTCGACAGGCGCACGAGAGAGACAGTCGGCGTCGGAGTGTTTTTTGCCGGACTTGTAAATGACAGTAATGTCATATTCTTGAAGTCTCAGGCTCCATCGTGCGAGGCGACCTGAAGGGTCCTTCAAAGTGGCTAGCCAACACAAGGCGTGGTGGTCGCTCACAACTTTGAAGGGCCTGCCGTAGAGGTATGGGCGAAATTTCGACGTAGCCCAGATGATGGCGAGGCATTCCTTTTCTGTTGTGGAATAATTTGCTTCTGCTTTGGATAGCGATCGGCTGGCGTAACTAATAACCCTTTCAAGTCCGTCAGCCCTCTGCACAAGAACGGCGCCAAGACCTACGCTGCTTGCGTCAGTATGTATTTCTGTCTCGGCGAATTTGTCGAAATTGGCAAGTAACGGAGGCGTCTGGAGGCGATGTTTAAGCTCCTGGAAAGCGTGTTCCTGTGGCGTTTCCCACTTGAACTCCACGTCGGCCTTAGTAAGGTTAGTGAGAGGATCGGCGATGCGGGCGAAGTTTTTCACGAACCGCCTCTAATAAGCGCACAGGCTAAGAAATCGGCGCACCGCCTTTTTGTCAGTGGGTGGCGGGAATTCGGCGATGGCGGCTGTTTTCCGTGGATCAGGACGAACTCCAGACTTGCTGATAACGTGCCCCAGAAACAAGAGCTCTTCATACGCAAATCTGCACTTTTCTGGCTTCAGTGTGAGTCCGGAAGTCTTGATGGCTTGAAGTACAGCTTCAAGGCGCCGAAGATGCTCGTCGAAACTCGAAGAAAACACGACGACGTCGTCCAAGTACACAAGGCAAGTCTGCCACTTCAATCCTGCCAGTACTGTGTCCATAACGCGTTGAAAAGTTGCAGGCGCTGAGCAAAGGCCGAAGGGCATCACCTTAAACTCGAAGAGGCCGTCCGGTGTTATAAACGCCGTCTTCTCTCGGTCTCTTTCGTCGACTTCGATTTGCCAATAGCCAGTCTTGAGGTCCATTGACGAAAAGTACTTGGCGTTATGGAGCCGATCAAGTGCGTCGTCTATTCGTGGGAGAGGATACACATCCTTTCTTGTGATTTTGTTCAGGCGGCGATAATCGACGCAAAAACGTAGGGTCCCATCCTTTTTCTTCACTAACACCACGGGGGATGCCCATGGGCTGTTGGACGGCTGGATAATATCATCCCGCAGCATTTCATCAACTTGTCTCTTGATGGCCTCACGTTCTCGCGTCGAAACCCTGTACGGACTCTGACGGAGTGGTCTGGCATTTTCTTCGGTTATGATGCGATGTTTCGTGATTGGGGTCTGCCGAATTTTCGATGACGACGAAAAGCAATCTTCGTATTGCAGGAGCAGGGCCTTGAGCTGTTCTTGCTTATCGTTCGGAAGTCTGGGATTGACGTCGAGAGCTATGGGAGGGGCTTGGTTCCTCTGAGCAGGTTCCGCAGAATCGGCGAGGGCGAAAGCACTGGTGGCTTCGACAATTTCTTCGATGTATGCGACCGTTGTTCCTTTGTTAACATGTTTGTACTCATTGCTGAAATTTGTGAGCATAACCGTTGCTTTGCCTCCCCGCAACTCTGCAATTCCTCTTGCGACGCAAATATTTCGGGTGACCAACAGATGCTGACTGCCTTCAACGACGCCTTCGAAGTCAGGTGATTCAGGAGCGCCGACTGAAATAATGACGCTTGAGCGAGGCGGAATGGTGACTTGTTCTTCCAGCACATTCAAGGCATGGTGTCTAGACGGCGTGCGCGGCGGTAGTGCTTCTTCTGTGGATAACGTTATCGACTTTGTTTTTAGGTTGATGACAGCACCATGGAGGCATAAGAAGTCCATGCCAAGGATGACATCTCTCGAGCAACGCTGTAGGACTACGAAGTCTGTAGGATAAATACGGCCGTTAATGGTGACTCTCGCTGTGCAGATTCCTGCAGGCGTTACGAGATGACCTCCGGCTGTGCGGCTTTCAGGGCCTTTCCAAGCTGTCCTAACTTTCTTTAACTTCGCGGCGAACGACCCACTGATGACAGAATAGTCGGCTCCAGTATCGATGAGAGCAGTCACACTGTGGCCGTCGATAAGAACGTCGAGGTCGCTAATTCGCCGTCTCGCATTACAGTTAGGGCGTGGCGTCGGGTCACGGCTGCGTCGACTTGTTCCGCTGCTTCCATGTTGCGTCGTCAGGCCACCTTCGGTAAGTGAGCTTTCGTCGTCAGGGCTTTGCCTGGTTGGCGTTGTGGTCGGAAAGCTCCGTCTCGGCGTCGTCGTCGTCGGAGGATCTTCGGTAGTTCGTCGCACAGCAACCGCACCTCCACCGGTTGCTGCCGTTAGTTTCCCGGATACGGGCTAGGAGACCGGCCCCGCGTTGGGCCAGAGTACTGTCGGTGGTGCGGTGACGTGCGGCGGCTGGGCGACGGCGAACGGGAAGGGCTTCGTGGTGTCCACCGAGTTCCTGTCAGGTAGTCGGCGATGTCACGTGGTCGTTCTCCTGGCTGTGGGCGCGGTGCATTGACGGCGAAGCCACGCAATCCCATTTGTCGGTACTGGCAACGGCGGTATGTGTGTCCGGCCTCGCCGCAGTGGTAGCAGAGCGGGCGATGGTCAGGGGTGCGCCAGACGTCAGTCTTCCTCGGTGCACTGCGCTGGGCCGCTGGCGAACGGTATGACGTCGGTGGGGGTGTTGGCGGCGGTGGCGTCTGTCGACGGAAGTGCGAAGGGGCGGCGTTTTGGCGTGGACGGGGAGGAGCGTTGTGGCGCAGTGCGGCGGCGTAGCTCATAGCTTCCGGCTCGGGCAGCGGTGCGTGGGGAATTTGAAGCGATTGCCGAACTTCTTCTCGCACAATGTCGGCGATCGAATCCACTTGAGGCTGCGCCGAAGGCAACAGCTTGCGCAGCTCTTCCCGCACGATCGCTCGGATCGTTTCACGCAGGTCTCCGGAGTTACTGGCTTGAGCAGCAGCGCAGTCTGCAGTCAGGCGACGATTATACTGCCTGGTGCGCATGTCCAGGGTCTTTTCAATAGTGGTCGCTTCGGCTACAAATTCTTGGACGGTTTTCGGTGGGTTTCTTATCAGCCCCGCGAAGAGCTCCTGTTTGACCCCTCGCATGAGGAAACGAACTTTTTTCTCCTCAGGCATGTCTGGGTCAGCGTGACGGAATAGTCGGGTCATTTCTTCTGTGAAAATGGCGACATTTTCATTTGGTAGCTGAACCCGGGTCTCTAATAAAGCAGCGGCCCTCTCTTTTCGAGCGACGCTCGCGAACGTTTGCAGGAATGCGCCGCAGAAAGCATCCCACGTTCGGAGCGTGGACTCCCGATTTTCGAGCCAGGTCCTTGCGGTGTCTTCTAAATAGAAGAACACACGACGCAGCTTTTCGTCATGGTCCCAGTGGTTGAGGGCGGCCACACGGTCGTATGTCTCTAGCCAGGACTCCGGGTCTTCGAATGATGACCCATGGAAAATTGGTGGTTCCCTGGGTTGATGCATGACCATCGTGGGCTGGGACGCTGCGGTTGTCATTGTCGCTGCAGTCGCAGTCGTGGCCTTGGTCTTCCGCGGCTTGTCGTGTAGAAGCCCGTACTCCGGTGGTAGCCCTTGCTGTCGGCGGCTTGTTCGCTGCTCCTGGTTGGCGTCGGTGTCTTCTCCGCGACGTGGGCTGGGTTCACGGCTTGACGGGGGCGTCCGGTACATGAACGAAGCAGCACCTCCACCAAATGTCACGGGGTCGTGACGTGGCCGAAGACAGGAGACTTCTTGTTGGGATTTAACTGTTTATTTGGGCGAACCTGTGCCCGGTAAACAGAAAGTCCAATTACAGCAGCAGTCTCGCACAGATAGCAGTCTCAGACTGATAGCGGCGAACGGAGCGTCGGCCTTCGATCAACAACTGACAAGCGGCGAAGCGCGTCGGCATTTATACCCTTGCCGTCGAATGTTCTAGCGTTATCGCTGGCGGTGGCGTAGGTTCCAGAACAATCTGTACCGTTCGCAGAGTGGGCGTGACCTTATCGAATCGATCTACTTCAGTCCGGAACCTTCTCGAAACCTGCAGGCGTGGTTTGCGCCGAGAATCGTGTGGTGTTTCGGAACGATAACAAAAACTTGTGAAATGGAACGTGGCAATATTATGCCATCAATAGAAAATACAATGTCAGGCATTGGTAGATCGCTGGTAATATACCGAGATCTTAGTACAATCGGAGGCATGGCATGGTCATTAGTAAATACACTTGCGAAGGCGGTGTTAAATACGTCCGCACATTCTGCGTTACTTATAACATCATTGTTTTCATTAGCTAGTGTTATCGTGTGTTTTTGTTCTGGGTTAATCACCCGACAAAATTGCTTAGGATTTTGCGTTAGCATACAAGAAAGGTCATTGTGAAAAAACTTGTACTTAGCGTTTTGTATCGCCGTGAGGTATTCGGTTTCCGCTGAGTACTTATCCCACAGAAGTGGGTTGTTGCTCCGTTTAGCAGCTCGGAAATATCTTTTTTTTTCTTATTTTCTAGTCGCTTCAGTGATTCGTTGAACCATGGTTTGTTTTTGTTAGCACGGAAACTACATACCGGAATATACTTCTCAATTAGCTCTAGCACTTTGCTCTTGAAAAGCAACCAGTTTTCTTGCACTGGATGATTACTAAATTGCGTCTCAAATACCGGGAAAAAGCGGGTTAGCTCGCTGTTGATAGCTTCATAATTGGCCTTATCATAAAGTCGAATTGTTTTTTTGTAAGTTTCACATACTAGCGGGGCAAAGTTAAAGGTTGCATCAACAACCTTGTGGTCGCTTATTTCCCTTAAGTGTGTTATGGATGTCATAGAGTCGGGGTTGTTTGTTAGTATCAAATCTAGGGTGTTTGACGAGCTCTGTGCGACACGCGTTGGTTCAGTTATCAACAGCGAGAGGTTGAAGTTCAGACAAAAATCAACAAAGTTAGTTGCTTTTGGGCTAAACGTTGTGTAGTTATGCCAGTAAATGCGAGAATGATTGAAATCTCCGAAGAGAACGATGTCAGCGTTTGGATGCACTCTTGTAAGAGTGTTTAGAAAGCTGTTCAGTTTGCACGGGAAATCGGGGTTACTTTGGGGCGGCCTATAGCAAACGCCTAAAAGTACGGTTCACGGTACCGCGTGGCAGATGATCCATAATATTTCAATGTCCGAATCGATGCGTAATACTGAAGATGATAGCTGCTGATTCACTGCCACAAGGACCCCACCCCCACGTTCATCTGTGCGATCTTTGCGATAAATATGGAACTAAGGCAGGTCGGCTAGAACTTCATCGTCACTGATGTTGCTATGTATCCACGTTTCAGTTAATATGAGCACATTGCTGGTAGATGATAAGACAACATTTGATACAAGCTTACGTTTCGGCAAGAAGTTGTGAATATTAGTAAATATTACAGACAATGTAAGGTTAGCCCGAGGAACTTTGCTATGATGGGGTTTTTTTTTCTTTTACAGCCCGTTGATTGCTATTTAAATTCTCTGACAGATTGCGAGACTTCGTCATAAATATATTTCTTTGAGCCAATAGAAAGTGTTTTGTAAGACACTTGAAAGCGATCAGATTTAGTTTTGGCAAAAGCAACCAAATGCTTACGAGCGTTTCTGACCGAGCGGGAGAAGTCCTGTGCGATACTGTAATTAGTCCCTTTTAATTTTCGAGCATTAGAAAGAACAGCTTCTTTCGTTTTGTTGAAGCTAAACCTAACGATGATGGGGCGACCGCGCTCAATAGGGTCACGGTCTAGGTGATGAACCCTTTCAACTTCTTTTGGATTTATTGTAAGGCCAAGGTGGTCACGACAGTGCTGTATGACCAATTGTTCGGTTTGGGTGTAACTTTCTGAATTACTAGGCTTGGGCAGGCCATAAAATACCAAGTTGTTTCGCTGGGATCGATTTTCGGCATTGTCAAGACGTGTCTCGATTTCGAATACTTGGCGAGCTGTCTGGACAGTGTTGGACATCACGTTGTCTATTTCTGTGCGAAGCAAAATAAGGCTCTGACAATGTTTTTCAACATCAATTATCCGCTGACTCAACTGGGCGATAGTTTGATTCGTGGTTAGAAGTTGGTCTTTCAGGTCACTTACTTCTGAAATTAGTTTGGACTGACCAGCTGATATTTTATGCAATTCGTCGAGTATAGCGGTTGTGTTAGGACCCGAATTTGACTCGACGTCGCCCGATAACATGAGCAAGGAACGAATGACGTCAGCACACTCAACAATCAAAAAGCAGCACCGTGGGCTCGGCAGCTCTAGCAGAAAGTAGTTGCTTGATTTCTTTGAGAACAGAGCGTACGGTTTACCAACCTGCATGGCAAAGGTTGCTCTGTGCTGTAGCACAGCTGTCGAGCCCACGAAGCGCCGCGGTAGATCGCAGCTCTTTTGTAGATGGCAAACAGGTTGATATTCCAGGCGATGCGGTCTTCCACGGTGAAGTGAGGACCGAGTCTTCCAGGGTTAGCGCCATCTGGTTGGTTGAGGTGCTGGCTTCCGGTTGGGTAAGGGGCGTTGTTCGGTAGAAGGCTTCAGTTTCCCAGCCATTTCCTTGGAACCGGCCTGTCGACGCTGTCTCGGTGGTGGCGTCGAACGCGTTATTCGAAGGTCGTAGGTTCGATTTCTGCTCACAGCTGGTAATTTTTTCTTCTACATTTCTTTCTTCTTTCTTCTTACTTACATTCCATTGGTTCTAATAACTTCCCCTGTACATTCCTTGGCATTACTGTCTGTTATATCTCATTAATATTGTGCTAAAACACAGAAATACGAGCCCTTAGATATACACTTCTCTCCCTATATATATATATATATATATATATATATATATATATATATATATATATATATATATATATATATATATATATATATATATATATATATATATATATATGATTGAAAAAAGAAATTCAGTGGGTCCGGTGCAATTATAATTTGGAATAAAGGAGCACACTTACGAAAATTTGATAATAGTTTACTCTAGGTTTCGGCCGTGGCACAGCCTTTGTCAGGATTGTCAGATATATATATATATATATATATATATATATATATATAGGCAGACTTGGTGCCTTTAGGTTAGATACGGGGGACTATTGGTCAGCTGCCAGTTCACGTGCTACGTGAACTGGCAGCTGTTCACGTGCTACGTGACGCCAAACAGGCTCATAAAGAGTGTGCCACACTCTCCGCCATGGCTACTAGTGGCGCTGACTGACACTCCCACGTTTAAATTGACATAGATACCCAATAAAGTGGCTGAGGGGATGGCTGTTGTGGTAGCTCAAGTGGTAGAGCATCGAATGCGTTATTCGAAGGTCGCAGGTTCGGCTTCTGCCCACGGCAAGTTATCTTTTCACCCACTTTTCTTTCTTCTGATTTACATTACAATTGGCCTAATAACTTCCCCTATACCTTCCTTGGCATTATTGTCTGTTAAATCTCGTTAATATTGTGTAAAAACACGAAAAACGAGCCCTTAAGTATACACTGGTTTCCATTATTCATAACCGAGGGTCTCGCACTGGCAGACTTGGTGCCTTTAGGTTGTATACGGGGGACTATTGGTCAGCTGCCAGTTAGTAATAAGTTAACGTGCTACGTGACGCCAAACAGGCTCTTAAAGAGTGTGCCACACTCTCCGCCATGGCTACTAGTGGCGCTGACTGACACTCCCACGTTCAAATTGACATAGACACCCAATAAAGTGGCTGAGGGGATGGCTGTCGTGGTAGCCCAAGTGGTAGAGCATCGAACGCGTTATTCGAAGGTCGCAGGTTGGGATCCTGCCCACGGTAAATTATCTTTTCACCCACTTTTCTTTGTTCTCATTTACATTACAATTGGCCTAATAACTTCCCCTCTTCCTTGACATTATTGTCTGTTAGATCTCGTTAATAATGTGTAAAAACACGAAAAACGAGCCCTTAAGTATACACTTGTTTCCCTTATATATATATATATATATATATATATATATATATATGAGATATAACAGACAGTAATGCCAAGGAATGTACAGGGGAAGTTATTAAAACCAATGGAATGTAAATAAGAAGAAAGAAAAGTGGATGAAAAAATTACCAACTGTGAGCAGGAATCGAACCTACGACCTTCGAATTACGCATTCGATGCTCTAACCAATGAGCTCAGTGGTTAGAGCATCGAACGCGTAATTTGAAGGTCGTAGGTTCGATTCCTGCTCACAGTTGGTAATTTTGTCATCCACTTTTCTTTCTTTTTATTTACATTCCATTGGTTTTAATAACTTCCCCTGTACATTCCTTGGCATTACTGTGTTATATCTCATTAATATTGTGTTAAAACACGGAAAAACGAGCCCTTAGGTATACACTTCTTTCCCTTATATATATATATATATATATATATATACATATATATATATATATATATATATATATATATATATATATATATATATATATTTGTGTGTGTTTGTGTGTGTGTGTGTGTGTGTGTGTGTGTGTGTGTGTGTGTGTGTGTGTGTGAAGCCATGGTAGTAGAGGTGAATAAGGAAGAAGTCAGAACGGAATGAACATGGCGTGTAAGCCAAGCCACGTCTCCCACATCTAGCGTCACACATGATTCCCCCTGCCCCCAAAAGAAGTATGAGTTACGAACAAGAAAAAATAAACAATGTGAGGTATAGAACTCACAAATGTCAAAATGCACAATTGGTTTCAAGGTCCAGTGGTGTTCCGTACACTCGAAAAACTTCAGGAAATTGTGCAGCAGTCTGGTAAATAAGCGGGCTCTGGTGGGCGAGGCTGGCTGTGGGGCTCTGGAGAAGGTAACCGCGTATTCCAAACCTGCTTTGACCACGGCACAACTTGAGCAGCTGCGAGGAACGAACAAGGATGGTGTTCTTGCGGCATTTGAAGGTCGAACGTCGTAGGCACAGAACTCTGTCTCGTACGCGCTGTATTCTGTGTCGAGGCTGAGACAGAATCAGTGCTTCCAGCCTGTGTCTACAAGAACTGAAGTTCAACGAAGTATGTCTATGTTCGTGCGTTTTACAAATGATAACGTACAGTCTCTTTCGTAGTTTTCTGTGGCGTTGTATCTGTTGATTAGATCGTAGGTGATCTTGGATATCTGGCTTCGTCTTTATCTCTGCTGGAGAAAACTTGTGTGACAATTCTTTTCGGGAAAACGTCTTGAATCCTATACGTTCCTTCTCTCGAAGGAGACATCTTGAATTTGTCAACGCCTCACTTGAGTCTCTTGCAAGTGCATTTTCTTGAGCTGCAAGTGGTCTTTGGACGACTATGGTTGTCCATGTCGAATAGCATGTCGCTTAACCTGGTTGTTTTTGTGTGCTGGTCTTGTTGCTATTGCAAAAAATGCTGAGGTGGCAGTCCTTCTGGAAAAAAGCAATGTTTTTCTTGGCAACGTGACGTAGTGCTCACTTGGTAGCTGTTGTAATGCTTTTCGTGCAGTCCAATTAGCAGAACAAACTTAGCTAGAGGAATATCACTGGCACCGGCGACACCGTTCATTACGGAGTCTTCTGACACCCGGCACCATGAGAGTGTTTGTTGGTGCTTCCGAGCCTTCTGTGCTTGGATTTTCAGTTGGCTGCGCACTGGGCGGTGACGCCGCAACAGGCGTGGTTTGGTCAGATTTTAGTTCTCAATGCCCATCTTTCCATGCAATTAACGAGCTGAGCTGTTCTGACGAATTTATCTGGATAGAAGCCGCAGGGCATGGCTGAGTAACCTCCGAGTTGCGCAGCTCTATTCCGACCGTAGTGAGCATGTCAGGCATGAGGTGAGTGTTGTGGGCGACGAAAGAGCCAAACGATCAAAAACCAAGAGGTGGGCCAAGTGTGCGGGATGGAAAGTAAGCTCACCAACTCCGTTAAAACTGTTTTTCACTCATTGAGTTGTCATGGCGTTGTTTGGTGTTTTATCCATGCGTCAGCTGGTCTACTACGAACAAGGCATCCTTAAGACACCAATGGAGACCGTTAGGAGCTTTTGAATAGCTGCGTCGAAAAAAACCACATGTTGGATCATGTATGCGAGACGATGCATGAAGGGCATCAGTAGGGTGAGCAACGTCTCGTGTCATATGTTGGTGCGACGACTTTGGAAATGCTGACTTCCGTGCAGAAGGCGCGCTCGATGGTTGAGTTTTTCCCAAAATACGCATGGTCGCCTATAAGTGAACTCATGTTCCACTTTGTGGTGTGGCAGTGGTCGATTCATGCTGGGCGTTCGTAAGCTTGAAGACTGCTTGTGAAATTGACAACTGAGTGCGATTGCCTGTTGATAGTTGGTTACAAACGAGTCTTCGTCATAACCGTCATTGTATTCTTGAAACTGGATGATCATTTCTTCTATAATCTTTATCCGTGACTCGTAATATTGAAATATGTGGGTGAGGTAGAATTTGAAAGCCTCACCGGAAATGTAGTCGGTAAAGTTGATGACTGTCTCCTGTTCCGACTAGAATGCAGCGGCGGCGTGGAGCTTGAATAGGTTGAACCAGTCCTGTACGGGTCCGTCGTTTGCTTATGCGCTGTACTCGAGGATGTCAAGGTCAGCTGATGGTGCTGTCATGATGCTGGTCAAGGTGTAGAGTTGGGATGCACTTGCGTGGTCCACGTTTGGTCACGGCGTCTTGCAGAGGTGTTAGATGATGATGGCTGGTTTATGAAGTGGCTGCCAGGTCCTAATCTTGTCGACTTGTGTGACGCTAGATGCGGGAGGCGTGGCTTGGCTCATACTCCATGTTTATTTTTCCGTTCTGACTTCTTCCTCATCCACCTTGACTACCATGACTTCATACGACACACACAGACCGATAATTTATATATATATATATATATATATATATATATATATATATATATATATATATATATATATATGCGTTTTCACATAACAACTTGTTTATTTAGCCGACGTGCACGCGGGAGCGCCATCTTTTTAAAACATGACACTATTTACACATTTTTGTGTCTTCTTATAGCTTCTGGACACAGGAGGGAAGGGGACAAAAGAAAAATATTAACAACTGCAAAAAAAGAAAAGAAGGAGGAAACGTTAGAAAGAAGCAAGGGCAACAGGGCGGGATTAGGAAGGGCAAGGCGCTCAACAGCGTAAGGTGACCTTAAACGAGCAGTGCCATTGATAATAATACCTCCCAAGAACCCACCCTTCCCGGGAGTGGACATTGTGCTCACCGTTTCTGTATTTCATCCTCCAGTGCAATCCACACGCGGCTTGCCCTCCCTTGAAGTTAACGACAAATTGGCGGGGAGAACTTAAGCACTTCAAGTGCAGGTTGGAAACGTCAAAAGATATGAAAGAGCCAGTATTGTGGCGCCGCCATCAATATTCATTATATGCATTGGCTTCTGTCAGTGAAGTAACTGAAGAAGAAAAAGGAGAAAAAAAAGAGAAGTAAAGTGGGAGGGGGGACTTTACGACATCCGGGATTACTAATCTGTGCGTTCCGGCTGTGCTCGAAGCGGCAAACAATTTCTCTATATATATGTATACGCTAAGCGCTTTGTTAGGCGGTAACTATATTGTTGTAACGAGAGGCTAGGAGCAGTTTACTGATCAGAGAGGAGCGTTTGGGTCTTTTATTGATCGCAACGCTAAAACAGTGCCTCGTTGTTCATTTATTTCGTTTTTTATTGTGTTAATTTGTGGATCAAGTAAGATTCTCGTTGTTCCCGTTCTGTGATTGTTCGAAAATTGCTTTACAATAGTGCAACCTTATAGTGTAACAATAGTGTAATTGTGTATATAGACGCGGTTCAGAAAGATGTCATACATGCGTACAAGGTGCACAGACTAAGTCTGCAATGGCAAGAGACGCGGTTGCGTGAAAAAACATGAGAATGCCTTCGTAAAATGTTCCATGGGAGTTGTATACTCCATTCCTTTTTCCTGCGGTAACGTGTACATTGGCATTACCGAGCGATGCCTCAATGACCGGCTTAGGGAGCATGCGCTAAAGGTTAAGAAAAACGAGGATAAGTACGCACATCTTGTGTCGCATATTGCCGCATGTGGGTGTGAACCACGATTTTCGGATACAAGGATTCTTGGGAGAAGCTCAAATTTATCAGCACGTTTGCTGTTAGAAGCATATTATATAGAAAAGAATAAAGATATATGTGTCAGCGAGCCATCTTTGGTGTTGCATCAACAAGAAATATCTTTCCTTGATGCGAGGGTTTAGCGATTATATCTCCTTTTCGTGTTAACCCCCCCTTTTTTTACTTTTTTTACTTTTTTTACTTTTTTTTTACTTTTTACTTGTTCCTAGTGGTGTGGTGACGCCATGTTGGTTTTCTACTGGCGCAGGTCTGTTAGTTTGTGCCTTTGCGCATTTCGATGTACGTATTTAAGAAGGTCAGATAGGAGCAATAAACAGTTGGTAGTGAGCGCTGCGTGTCGTGTGTGTTGCTCTGGTGTAAGTGTGTGTGCTTGTGTGAGTGTTTGCGTGAGTCGAGGTTGCGCCAAAATTTCTAAGTATATAAGTCTGAAGAACATATCAAGGAAAGAGAGGGATGCACTGCTCGCATTGAGCAACCGTGAAGATCTCGTCATCAAACCAGCAGACAAAGGAGGCGTGATTGTTGTACTGAATAGACCGGACTACATCGAGGAAAGCAGGCGACAAGTATATGACAAACGATTCTACAAACACCTCGTTTTACACCCTACCAACGAGCACAAAAGGGTCATTGTAACAACCCTAGAGGATCTCAAAATTGAAGGCGGCATTGATTCAAAGCTTGAAAAGGAACTTACTACAATACATTCGGCGCCTGGTCGTTTTAACATGCTGCCGAAAATTCATAAGGAGGGAAACCGTGGCAGACCCATTATATCCGGCGAGGGAACGTTAACAGAATCCATATTTAGTTATACTGACTCTTTAATCAAAGACATACCGCCCACACATGAGTTCTTCTTGCGTGACACAGACCATTTCCTTTGGGAAATATCGGACGTGAAAATTCCAAAAGGTGCATTCTTGGTAACATTGGATGTTATTCACTCTGCACAAATATCCGACAAGATGATGGTATAAAGGCACTTGTTGAATTGTAGGGCACTCACAACCCCATCGCATATCCAAGCAATAAGTAATTGAAATTTTAACGAGACTTGTACTCAAATTACCAGCTTTTAATTTAACAATCACTATTACCTTCAAATCAACGGCACGGCAGCGGGTACAAGAATGGCCCCAAACTAAGCTAACATATTCATGCACCATACAAAGTACGACTTTCTTTCATCTTGTGATATCAAACCTTTGTTCTATAAGCGGTACCTAGACAATATAGTCATGATTTGGACACATTCGGAAAACGAGCTGCTCAAATTCATACCAGCATTTAACCAAGTGCACTCAGCATTTATTTTACACACTCCTACTCTAACACAGAATCAAGCTTCCTTTATGTACTTCTTCGAATGAACGATCGTGCGTTAGTGACTAGCGTATACAGAAAACCTACGGATAGGCAACAATACCTGCACTTCAAGAGCTGCCACCCGTGACACTGCAAGACTTGCATTCCCTATTCTCAAGCAAACAGATTCCAGCTAATTTGCTCCGGCACCGAGCACTTCCACATAACTGCACACATATGCGCGAAGCACTCCTGTATCAAGAATACCGGCCAGCTATCAATGATGACGCCAACAAAACAGCGGAAAGTCTGCACCGCCATGCTCTTCTACACCATCAAAAAGATACCGACAAGCACCGTAACAGAAATTCGCTGTTGACTTTCACGAGCAACCCACCTAACATAAACAAGGTCCGTAAGAAAACACTTTAACATATTGCAACAGAGCGTGCGACAATCCAAAATTTTCACTTCTCCTCCTTGTGTTGTATACAGGCGGCCGAAAAGTATAAAATGTTATTTGATATATTCAACGATCGGCGTGAAACCTGAAACAGGGTGCCGCCCTTGCGGAAAAAGCAGATGCAAGGTATTCAAACACATGCAGACAACGACAGTGGCGGAAAGCACCCACTCGGATTTTAAGCACAAGATAAGAGGTGCACTGGACTGTGACTCAGATAACGTCATATACCTTCTGGAATGTGGTATATGTAACATGCAATACGTGGGCCATACAGACACTCCGCTTAGAATTAAATTCAACAACCATTGGGCCCGTATGTACGTTCCCTGCCAGGTCTTCCACTTTCAAAACACAGTACTAAAAAAGGCCAAAGCTTTGATGACATCAGGGTTACACTATTGAAAAGCAATTTTCGAAAAATCAGAGAACGGGAACAACAAGAATCTTACTTTATCTACATATTCGATATGATAAAAAACGAAATATATGAACACCCAGGCACTCTTTTAGCATTGTGATCACTAAAAGACGCAAACGCTCCTCTCTAATCAGTAAACGGGCCCTTGTCTCCCATTACAACAAAAATGTTACTACCTAACAAAACTTTTAGCGCATACGTCTATAGAAAAATTGTTTGCCGCTTCAAGCACAGCCGGAACGCAAAGATTAGTGGTCACGAATATCGTACAGTTCTCTCCCCTTTCACTTCTCTTTTTCATTTTTTTGTCTTTTCGCACTTTTTAAATTCTTATTTTCCTTCTCTGACAGGAGCCAATGCATATAATAAATATTGATGGCAGTGCCACATTTACCAGCTCTTTCAAATCTTCTATCGCTACCAACATGCACTTGAAGCGCTAAAGCTCTCGCCACCAATTTGTCGTAAACTTCAACGGAGGGCAAGCCGCCAGTGGGTTGCACTGAAGCCTAAAATACAGAAATGGTGGGCACAATGTCCATTACGGGGAATAATGGGCTCTTGGGAGGTATTGTTGACAAAATGGCACTGCTCGTTTAAGGTCACCTTACATTGTTGAGCACCTTTTTTTCCTAATCCTATCATGTCGCTCTTGCTTCTTTCTAACGTTTTTCCTCCTTTTCTTCTCTTTTTGTTGATTGTCAATAGTTTTCTTCTGACCACTTCACTGCTGCCTCGAGTAGCTATAAGAAGACACGAAAATGCGTAAATATTATCATGCCTTGAAAAGACGGGGCTCCCGTCGAAACGTCGGCTGAATAAACAAGTTGTTATGCGAAAGCGCTTCTACATTTATTGCTTTTAAACATATGACCTTGCGGCAACCAAAGTTATTCTTTTGTATAAAAACCTTATATATATATATATATATATATATATATATATATATATATATATATATATATATATATATATATATATATATATATATATAAAGTATCGGATATGGCACAACGGGAGCGTTGTCAACAAGGATAAATATATTTATTTCCCAACAGTTTCCCGAAACTGTTGGGAAATAAATATATTTATCCTTGTTGACAACGCTCCCGTTGTGCCATATCCGATACCTTCACGAAGACTAACTGGCCCATTGAATTATTACTCCCACTATATATATATATATATATATATATATATATATATATGAATAAAAAAGAAGTTGTGTGGGTCTGGTGCAAATATAATTAAGAAATAAAGGAGCACACTCACGAAAATTGGATATTTGCTTATTCTACGTTTGGGCCGTGGCACGGCCTTCGTCAGGATTAACAGAAACTCGAGTACGTGGCTGCTTTAATGGGCAGGCATGAACACATGAATACAAAACACCAGCGATCAGCAAGCGAGTGTCACAAAATTTTTTGAAACATCCGTGACTACACAGAAAAAACCATTTGAAAAAAATGTGATACAATAGACAACGTTATGGGCAAGTAAAAAGACATTTGTAAAATTCACCACTGACGACGATGATCACGCATGAAAAAAATTATGTAATAACCTTTTGGAAGTAGAGAATACGTTAGGGATGCTTCTTTAAATATTTCGCAAAAATGCGGACTTCAGGGCATCGTAGAAAGGCATGACACTTTGCCTACGCATTCGTTAGTCCGGATAACAAACTATTGAATTTGTGAATCAAGAACGATTCTCTAATTTCGCGATCATGGTGTGAGGTAAAGCCTGATTCTGATAGCGTCACCGTAATCTTGTCCAACGAATAACCTGGCAGATGAAAATGCTTGGACAATGGGACGTGTGGCAAACTCACTACGTGTGATTTGTATTTATTGAAACTGATACGAAAGAATGTCTCGGTTGGACCGATGTATTGCATGTGGCAGATTGAGCAATCAATAAGTAAATGATGTTGCTGCTATCAAGGTCTAGGTCTATTTTAATCCTGAATGAAAAGTTAGGTGCCGTGCTTTTAGCAACAGACGCAGTGGTCATGTGCGCACAAACTTTACATCGCGGTTTCTTACAGGGGTGACAACCAACAGAAGCAATGAATCTAGTTTTGGAACAAGTTACCATGTCGCGCAAGTTCCTTGATCTCCGGTATACAACCCGTGGTGATTCAGTGAAGATGTCCTTAAGCCTATCGCTCTCTGTCAGTAAGTTTTAATGCTTTCGGAGTATATGCGACACGTTAGGAATAGATGTAGAATGCGTTAGAACGAGGTTGGTTCGGGAAGGTGGCGCTAATCGCTTGTCCCTACTGATGAATTCTTCACGATCGAGACAATTTGCCCGTTGGAGGGCGTCGTCGAATATTTGTGAGGGATATTGTTGTTCGGTTAATGCTTTACAGAGGTGGTTACTGTCGCGAGTGAATTCCCTGTTGTCCGAACAAATCCTTTTAAAACGGATAGCTCGGCTATAGGGATACTTGTTTTGCAGTGTTTGAGATGGCTGCTTTTTAAATAAAGATAGCTTTGTCGGTCAGTGTGATTCCTGTAAAGGTTCGTCGTTAGTTTACCATTGCTTAAAGCTACATTGATGTCAAGGAAGTTTATGGTGACTGGTGAATAAGAGTGGAAAAAGGAGATAAATGGTTCTACGTTGTTGAAGTCTGCAATGAAAGAATGTAATGCCGCTTCACCATGGTGCCAAATTAAAAAGAAATGTCGTCAATGAACCGTTTGTAATAGAGTGGTTTAAGGTCACGAGTGGCGAAAAAGTTATTCTCTAGAATGCCCATGAAGACGACCGCCATCAAGGCAGCACAAACGAAGCCTTCGTGCAACGTTGCAACAAGTCTGCAAGATTATCAACCAGCTCCTTCGAAACTTCGGCCAACGTTCAAAGCTTGTATTTCACGTCGATCATGAATTTGAATGGCTCCCACTATCTCGCGTGCTCGCAAGTGACGGTCTCCACACAAGCTTCGATGGCTTTGCGCTACTTGCCTGTCACTTTAGACAGTTCTGCTTCAAAAATCCACATGATGCGTCATCGGCTGCTTGGGAAGACTACACAATCAGCGGAACTATTTGTAATGTACCTCGCGCCACCAAACCTTGTTCTCACGACAGTCTTCCGTCATCTGAGAAAGTGGCTGCACTCTCTGCGAGAATGCCGCCAAGTGGTATCGAAGCGATAAAAATTCGCTCAGCGACAGGCCGATCAATTGCGACAACAGCAAACAACACACATAGAAGCAGGACAGGGAAAAGCAAGCCAATTACATGGCGGCCATTGACCAGCAGGGCTTCTGCGAACAAGGCCACGGCGAGGGATTCAGTGAATAGGTTGATACCAACAAAAAAGACATCGCCAAGCTGTATACCTTCAACCAACGCAACGACCAGCCTGACAACGAGAAACAAGACACTGGCAAGGGCGATGACCACGACGATGACAGACAAAGCAGTGACTTTTTACAGGGTTACGAACAGTCCAGCGAGCAGCAAGGCAACACCGGCAGCTTCTCCGCCTCCCAGCGGTGCCACGTCGTTCCAGTCAATGTACCAATTCAGAAACAAGCGGCCTGAACCTACGCAAGCAACCGAATGACTACCACCTAGCCGGGGTAAGACTCCCTTTGGGGATGCCTCCGTGCATTTTTGGAAGGTTAGAAAAGTAATCGAAAAATGTATTCGCTGAGACCTGCATGCTTCCACCATAAAAATGTATATTGTTCAATCAACAGTACCTGAAGGTTTCAGCCTTACCTTAAGGCCTACTACGTCGGGAATGACTAGCAATAATCTATCCAGGTGGGACAACACACTCAAACAAGCATCTCTGGAACTCACTCGCCTTGTCACTAACCATTAAAAACCAGCCGGAAAACAGCTAAAGAACACAGGGAACCAACTCTTTGCCACGCGTAATTTCACTGCCGATGAAAGAGCGTCGCATGATCACTACAGGCGACAAAATAATCGCGAGCTCCGCGACAAAAAATATAAAAAGTTGATGAGCGATAACATTTGCACAAGCGTCAACGCTCTTGATGACGCAACGTCTTCAGTGCATTCGTCCTCCGCAGAAGATGGAATATATTTCTAGCTCCTGGGGAGGACGAATTAAATATTTCTAGTGCCACGTTATCGGCTGGGGAATTGGGTGTATTTTCCCGTGGTTTAAACATTTATCCAGCCAATGGAGGATACAATAAATTCCAACTAATCAGTGACTTACACAATTTTGAAAGAAGCATGCGTTAACGCGAATACTTTCATAATCGGGCTCCACTTATCAAAACAGCGTTTTTTTTTCTGCTAAGCACTCCTCTCCCCCTTCTCAAAAGGACAAATGTCTCGATAAATACATACGAGCAGTACAGCGAGATGTACTCGAAGCATACAAAAAGCAATCGCCGTTTCACCGCAACCTAAGCGACAAACAAAAACAAGCGATCCAAACCCTGGCTTGTAGAGACGACATCGTCATCAAATCGGCTGAAAAAGGTGGAGCAATCGTAATAATTAATAAGACTGATTACCTTCGTGAGGCCCACAGACAATTGAATGACCACACATTTTCATGATACTTGAGCTACGACCCAACCGAGGAATTCAAGACCAAATTAAAATAAACATTGCAAGAGCTTTTAAGAAAAAATAATATACCCTAAACTGCGCGTAAATCCTTAGTACCCCTGACTCCGGTAGTTGGTAGGTTTTGTCTGCTTTCTATGATTCATAAATAAAACAATCCAGGCTGGACAATAATATCAGGAATAGAAACCACTACATTTTCGTGAGGCCCACAGACAATTGAATGACCACACATTTTCATGATACTTGAGCTACAACCCAACCGAGGAATTCAAGACCAAATTAAAATAAACATTGAAAGAGCTTTTAAGAAAAAGTAATATACCCTAAACTGCGCGTAAATCCTTAGTACCCCTGACTCCGGTAGTTGGTAGGTTTTGTCTGCTTTCTATGATTCATAAATAAAACAATCCAGGCTGGACAATAATATCAGGAATAGGAACCATCAAGGAAAGCCTGTCTCGATATGCAGACAGCTTAATTAGTTCCATTCCTCCTAATTTTCTTCATTAGTCAAGGACACTAATCACTTTCTGCGTGACATTGTAAATATGCGTGTTCCGAGTGATGTTCTTCTGGTCACACTAGATATGGTGTCACTGTACAAAAATATACCCCATGCGGGCGGGATTTGTTCTGTACTCCAAGCATACAAAGACTCGATAAATGACAAACCCATCGACGGTTCCACATTGGGCACTATTTTAGCACTGATATTCGAGCCTAACAACTTTGAATTTAACGGTGAACATTATGTTCAAACCAGCGCCACCTCGATGGGCACAAAAATAGGTGCCAATTATACGAACCTCTTCATGCGCAATCTAGAAAATAACTTTCTCGCGACTCGTGACCTTAAACCACTTCATTACAAATGTTTAATTCACAGCATTTTGTCAATTTGCCACCATGGTGAAGCGGCATTACATTCTTTCATTGCAGACTTCAACAACGTGAAACTATCCATCTCATTTTCCTATTCTTATTCACCAGTCACCATAAACTTCCTTGACGTCAATGTATATTTAAGCAATGGTAAACTAATGACGAACCTTTACAAGAATTCCACTGACCGACAAATATATCTTCATTTTAAAAGCAGCCATGTCAAACACTGCAAAACAAGTATCCCTGTAGCCAAGCTATCCGTTTTAACAGAATTTGTTTGGACAATAGGGAACTCACTCGCGACTGTAACCACCTCCGTAAAGCATTAACCGAACAACAATATCCCTCACAAATATCCGACGACGCTCTCCAGCGGGCCAAGTGTCTCGATCGTGAAGAGCTCATTAGTAAAGACAAGCGATTAGCGCAACCTTCCCGAACCAACCTCGTTCTAAAGCATTCTGCATCTATTCCTAACGTGTCGCATATACTCCGAAAGCATTACAACTTATTGACACAGAGCGATCGGCTTAAGGGCATCTTCACTGAATCACCACGGGTTGTATATCAGAGATCAAGGAACTTGCGCGACATGGTAACTTGTTAGAAGACTAGATTCATTGCTCCTGTTTGTTTGTCACCCCTGTAAAAAACCGCGATGTAAAATTTGTGTGCACATGACCACTGCGTCTGTTGCTAAAAACGTGGCACCTAACTTTCCATTCAGGATTGAAGCGGACCTAAACCTCGATAGCAGCAGTATCATTTACTTACTTGAATGCTCATTCTGCCACATGCAATACGTCGGTCAAGCTGAGACATCGTTTCGTATCCGTTTCAATAACCACAAATCACACGTAAACAGTTTGCCACCACCCCCCGTTGTCCAAGCATTTTCGTCTACCAGGTCATTCGTTTGACGAGATTATGGTGACGCTATTAGAATAAGGCTTTAAAGCACTCCATGATCGCGAAATTCGAGAATTGTTCTTGATTCACAAATTCAATAGTTTGTTATCCGGAATAACGAATGCGTAGGCAAAATGTCATGCCTTTCTACGATGCCCTGACGCCCGCATTTTTGCGAACTATTTAAAGAAGCATCCATAACGTATTCTCTACTTCCTAAAGGTTATCACATATTTTTTTTCGTGCGTGATCATCATCGTCAATGGTGAATTTACAAATGCCTTTTTACATGTCCATAATCTTGTCTATTGTATCACATTTTTTTCTAATGGTGTTTTAGTGTAGTCACGGATGTTTAAAAAAATTTTGTGACAGTCACGTGTTCATCGCACGTGTTTTGTACTCACGTGTTCATGCCTGCCCATAAGAGCGGCCACATACTTCTATTTCTGTTAATCCTGACGAAGGCCGCGTCACGGCCGATATATATATATATATATATATATATATATATATATATATATATATATATATATATATATATATATATATATATATATATATATACCGAAGCGAGAAAGCACGGCGTACGACGAAACGCATTGAATAATCACATCATTTTGGCTGGTGGGCCAGCCTTCGTCAGTGTGACATGTAATGCAGTGTTCGTAGCCATTATATACATTTCTAAAATGTTTTGGGACATGCGAAATAGCAATTGGAAGTGATTCGACATGATTATACAAAAAAGCTAAATACCTTTAGTGCGAAGATGCAATGCTTAAATTAACATGAACACACCGTTCACCTCTTATCGTTATAGCGACATCAGTACGAGTGAAAGAGATTTTAAATATAAATGGTGCATGGTGTGGAAAGCATTATGGTAACAATGCGTGCAGATTGATGCGCATGAACGAGCGATACATACTAAAGATGACCAGGTCAACTGGGTTTGTTAAGCACGGAACAAGGACGGTTCTGCCAAAAACAAAAATAAGAAGTAAAATAACAAAGTGACCTAGAAATCTCGGAAGGGCATGAGACATCTTAAGTGGTGTTGGTTTTGGGACGTTAAACCCCACATATCAATCAATCAATCACCTTAAGTGGTGGAAGATAGATTAGTGCGTGTGCTTACGTGTTCGTTTATTTCAGAGTTTAGTGTACCGAACTTGTAGATTAGAAATTATTCGCGCATTTCCCGCTCATGATGTGGGCGGAAACCGGATTCCTGTACCGTTGCTTTAATCTCGTCGAAAGAATGACCAGGTATTGCTAGATGTTTCAATAGAGGCAGATTTGCAAGGGTTTTGACGTGCGACTTATGAATAATAAACCGAGTTCTAAACGATGTTTCTGTATTAACCAATATATTGTAGATTACAGATATCCCATCGAGCATGTATCCTACGTTGGAACTGTCACAATTTAGATTGCCCCTGATTGTTAACTGAAAGCCAGTGGACGAACTGGTGACAGTTCGCGTAGTTACCATGTGCGCACACACCTTGCACCGCGACTTCCCACAAGGAGCGCAGCCATTTTGTTTACTGGCAGCGAGCTTAGACGATGAAATAATGTCACGCAGGTTACGTGCACGTCTGTACACGACTCTCAGTAGTACTGCGAATACATACTTAAGGCGCTTGCTTTGAGTTAATATGTTATGGTGTCGCTTAAAAATCACGGTGACGTTTGGAGCTGACGTTGAATGGGTGAGCGCAAGGTTAACCTGGGATGTACCCAACGTCTTGGGGTCGGCGTTGAGCAGGTCAATTCGGTTTAGTTTGTCAGCGCGTTTTATGGCGTCGTTAATTATTCCCCGTGGATATTTACGTTGAATGAGCGAACGTTTTAGATCCTGGCAATTCGAAAAGAAATCTACGTGGTTAAAGCCTATTCTTTTAAACCTGTGAGCTTGACTGTACGGTATCCCTGTTTTGCTATGTCGGACGGGAATGCTATAGAAATGGAGGAGTTGATGCCTATCAGTTGGTTTGCGAAAGAGATTTGTGGAGAGGTGTCCTTTGCTAGCTGTGACGGTAACGTCAAGAAAGTTTATCGTTGATGATGAGTAATCATGGGTTTAAGTAATGGCGGGGTGGGCATTGTTCAAATTCCCAATGAAACTTAAAAGACTTCCCTCGCCATGTGCCCAAATCATGAAGATGTCATCGAAGAAGCGTTTGTAGAAGCATGGTTTCAAAGGTGAATTCTCTATAAAGTTAGCTTCCAACATGCCCATAAAGATATTTGCGTTGTCAGGACCTACTCTAGAGCCCATAGATGTCCCATTTGTTTGAACGTAGTGCAAGTTATTAAATGCGAAGTTGTTTAGTTCTAAGATGAGCTTCATGAGAGTACCAATGTCAACTGGCTTGTCAAAGCTACAATTATCGTAAGCCTTGATGAGAGCGCAAATGCCATCGTTGTGTGGAATGTTTGTGTACAAGGACGAGACGTCAAGTGTTACCAGAAAACTATCGTCGGGAACACCTATGTCTAAAATGTCTTTCAAGAAGTGATTTGTGTCCTTTATAAATGACGAGAAAGTAGGTGGGATCCTCTTTCTGAAGCTATCGACATACCTGGATAGGTTTTCAGGTACTTTTCCTATGTCAGAGATGATAGGGTGTCCGGGGTTGTTTACTTTATGTATCTTGGGCAGGAGATAAAATCTACCTGCCACAAGGCCGAGTGTAACAAGTGACCGGGCTATAGTTATATCGATATTTTCATTTTTTACAAGTTGTGCGAGTCCTGCAATTCGACCTTGTCGTTTGTAGGATTGGTAGGGAGTGGTCTGTAGAAGTTTCGATCTGAGAGCTGTCTCTCAGCTTCACTTATGTCACATTGATAAAGAATGACAATAGCGCCACCTTCGTCTGCCGGCTTGATTATGATGTCAGGGTTATTTGCTTGCCCTTTTTTCTTTTGTTGATTGGTTATGTCAATGGGGAGCACGAGTTTTGTAAAAATAAATGACCTATCACGTTGCGGCGGTGGGGTCCAGTGTTTCTGCCGAGGGAGTAGCAGCCAGCTTCAGTGGTTACTAGAGGGATTGTAGAAATATTCCTTAAGGCGAATTTTTCAGGCAAAGTTGTGAAGGTCCTAAATGAGCTGAAACTCATTGAACCCACCGTTTGCTGGACAAAACTAAGGCCCTTCGATAAACAACCTATCTGCGCGTCTGAAAGCTTTGCCGAAGAAAGATTTATCGCATTGTCTAGCAATGCCCCTTCTCTTTTATCGGCTGGATTTCCTTAGATATCACGGCTTGAGGAGGGGAGCAGGCTGTCAGGCATGTACTTTTTTGTTTGATTGCATTTAGCTTCGCTACCATATTTTGCTTGTAAGCTACTAATTGATCAGACTCCGGTGCGGATATCTGCGAAAGCAGAATCGTTTTTTCTGAAACAGTTGATTAGCGCGTGATTTGTTGTGGTCTATAACAATACGCGTCAAATTTAGCGAAGCACTTTGTAAAACTTGTTGCCATCTCGCCTTGTGGTGAGAAGATAGCTCGGAAGTAGCTGCGTTTATTCGCAGTTGTAACCCTTTAGGCACTTTGGACGAATTTAGGTATGTTGATAACGTTGATGCATAGAGCTCAGCGCGAACCCTTTTGTCTACTAGCTTTCTAGCTTGCAAAAATGTTTCAGAATGTGTGAAAAAGGCAGCTTTACCAGTCAAAGGTGCCAGAAGTCACTTGGACACTGTGTCCCGGTCAGCATTTCTCCTCGATGGGTAGCGACAGCCAAGGTTCGGAGAAGTCTGCGTCGCACATTCTTTGAAGACACAAGAAGTGTTCCGGGGGGGGGGGGGGCACATCGCGTCGGTGTCAAGTGAAGCGCTTTTCATTGGGGCATCGCGCTTGGAGCACATCGCGTTGGCATCACGCTTCACTTTGAATCTTCATCTTGAATCTTGTTCCGTTCAGTGCAACTGCAATCTATTCACACGCATAGCCGATAAATTGACCAAAATGTACATCTGTTATCGCACATTCATTTTCAATCCCCAAGTTCCATGGTGTTCCAGACATCCAAAACGTCTGTGTAATGAAAAAAAAGCAATTCTTTCGTTCAGCCAAGAACTCGCCTTCACCTTTGCGCTGTACAACTCGCAAATCTGCTGCAAACGTCTACTAAGAGCTCTAAAAACTGCCAAAGACAACTACTATCTAACCAGGACACTATCTGAAACTCGGTATATTATACCTAGAAAGTATCGCAAAATGATTGACCCAATTACTAGCAAAACTGTATCCCTAGAACATTCATCTCGAAATAGTATCCCAGATAACATGCGCGCATCAGTTACAATTGATTTATTTTCAAGCCAGTACTATAAATCCGGTAACATTTTACTCCCTTATGGACACCATCAATATTACACGCCAATGAATCCAGTTAATATGAGGTACCTGGAATATTGAAGCTTATAGATAATTTACCATTGCACTCGGCTCCTGGCTGTGATGGCATTGATAGCGAATTCCTTAAAAAGCACCAACTTTGTTCATGATACTAACAAAAATATTTAAAATGAATGAGTAGTTTTAAATTTCCTAAGAAACGTTGAATAGAGAAGGTGGTTCTAATCCATTAATCTGGCCCCATAAATTCACCTCTTTGTTACCGACCCATATCACTATCGAGTAATTAGTGCAAATTATTAGAACATATACTCTTCACTAATGTAGCTAACTTTCTCGAGTCTAACTCACACTTTGGTAACGCGAAACATGGTTTTTGAAAGTTGTACTTTTGCGAGACACAACTTCTTTCAATCAACATCTTCATGAAATCGTGCATTGATCATCTTGCACTGACAGTATTTTTTTTAATTTAGGAAAGCATTTCAGATGCTTTGTCATAAATTACTGCTCTTAAAATCAAGCTTGCAAAATATCGACACTAACATTTCTAAATAAATTGAACATGTTCTTTCTAATCACTGCTAATTCGTAACTGCTAACTACTATCATTCACCACTAGCACAGTCAAGAGTACCTGAAAGTTCTGTGTTGGAACCTTTCTTATTTCTAGTATACATAACGATCTAACTTCTTCAATAACTTCCAACATACATTTGTTCACAGATGACTGTGTTATTTACCGTGAAATTTCCAATGCTGATGATTCTAAAACACCTCAAGCTGACCTAAATTATATAGCTAATTGGTGCAATAACTTGATACTAGAACGTAACATTAGGAACTGTAAAACGATGCACGTATCAAGGACTAACTCGAATCATAGCACTTACCATCTATACAACATCATTCCTTTAGACTTCGTTAAGTCCTCTAAATATCTTGGCGTACACACCTCAAATAACTTAAGTTGGACGATTTATGTAGAGTATGTCATAAACAGTGCTAATCGCATATTCAACTACTTACGACGTAACTTCTTCAAAGCAGCCTCTTTTTTTGCGCTAATACGCTATTAGGTTTCTCATACGCCTTAAACTCGAGTATGCATCTGCCATATGGGATCCCAGTCATGCTAACCTTATCACCTCTGCGAACCACTACAAAATAACTTCAATAGGTTGCTCCTCTCTAACTATAACCGCACTAAATAACTTCAACAAAAATGACCAATCACTTATTCAATCGGCTAACCGACGAAAAACGCCCGTATTTTTCTGTTTCATAAAATTTTCGATCACCCAACACCTCATATTGACCTGATACTTCAGCCTTTGTACACAATAAATCGGGTTAACCATCGTAACAAGGTAGAAATCACATCACGTCACATGAAATCTTTCTATCAGTGATTTATTCCCTATACATCTCAAGATTTAAACGACCTTCCCTCAAACGCCGCAACCATCACAGACTGGAAACATTTTAACGAATCATTAGCTAACATTGTATAACTAGGAAAATGTGTGACCTGTACCTATTGCTCCTGTTTATTTTTATTTTTAAGTAACTGTTCTTGTATAATCTGCAGAAATATTGATGTTAACTAAGTGTTTTTATTATATTGTTTTAATTGAAATTTTCATGCATATACACTCTCCCTTCTTCTATGTCATTTGGCCCTGAGGGTATTATGAACAAAAAAATGGCAGCATATCCACGGAGTGAATGATGAAGAGTGGGGCGAAGCATTCGTCCGTCCATTTGTTCTTGCCTCCGTCCGTCCATGCGTCCGTCTGTGTGACCGTCCGTGCGTCCATCGCCCGTCCGCGCGTGCGTCTGTTCGTGCGTTCGTCCCTGCGTTCGTCCATGCATCCGCCCCTGCGTCCGTTCATGCGTCTATCCATGCATCTGTCTGTGTGTCCGTTCGTCCATCTATTCAACACTCCAAGGACCACCATCTCGCATATTTTCATCATATATTCTCCATATAGAATCACCAGCGTCCAGCGGACATTCCAAGGAATAAACAAGAGGTGGCACAAGCACACTTTCTTACGGCTTCTGCTTCGGGCCTACTTCCCACCTTTAACCACCTCGAGTTCATGGTATATACTAGTTCACTGTATTCATGGCACTGTGGCCCAACGCTCGCTGAACCTTTCTAAAACCAAGGAGGTTACGCCCAGCTAGTATAACGTAGCAACCTTTTCTTGTCAGATAGTGCTCAATAAACATGCCAATGGCTGCTAATGGGAAACGAGAGACAGTATAATTCGGCTTTTACTTGCTTACGGCTTGCGCTTCGTATCTACTTCCCACCTTTACCTACCTCGAGTTCGTCGTCTATACTAGTTCATTTTATTCATGGCACTGCGGCTCAACGCTCCCTAAACCTTACTAAAACTAAGGAGGTTACACCCAGCGAGTATAGCGTAGCAACCTTTTCTTGTAAGATAGTGCTCAATGTACATGCTAATGGCTGCTAATGGGGATCGCAGCGTGCGCGTTAACTAAAAGCCGAATGCTCCTGTCTCTCATTCCACCTTAGCAGCCATTGGCAAATACATTGAGCACTATCATTTATTGTTCAACAACGCACAGAAGAAATTTCTCACCGGCACCACCTTGGAGGTCAAAATGTTATACTTGTTACACACTACAAAGGCTACTAGGGACGAACGGGTGCCGATATAAGAAGCTTCGCCTCTAATAAAATAAATACCTCTCATAGCGCACCAGACGGTCTCAAAAGCGGCGTGCGTCTTGTCAGCTTCCCGAACTCTAGCACCTACCTCTCTGCGGTCTCTTAAATCCACGTTGACTGCGCCAGTTACTCCTCGACGAACTTCTACAATAACTAAGGAGGGAAGGTGTTTGAGGTTCGGAATGGGTGCCCCTTGATGACTCGAGGGCTCGGTGGCAGCGCGAAGGAAGAACCGTAGTTTGGTGAAGAGACGTTTTCTTGCAGCACTCAGGCGTCTGTCCGTGTCCAAGCATGAACCTCTGCTCTCCCTATTCGAACTCAAACACCCTTTTTTGAACCCTTGGTCAGACAGTAGATGACCAAACAAGCCAGTCCCTCTTGGGGGTTGATACAACTACAACCAATAGCATAAACACTTTCATGATAGACACGGCATTGGAAACAAGCACGTGAAGATATAGGTTCTCAGCGTATCACACTCTCTTCCATGTGAGGCCATGTATCGACTGACGTCCTCCGGTATTCGTTCCCATGACTGAGCTCTGTCAGCTCAAGCACTAAACGTCTCTGCATAGAAGCCGCCATAAACATATTAGCTCGTTGAGCACTTGGTAATGACGTATCGCGGGGCGGACAAGCTCGCCCACATGCCGCAACTATGTCTCTTTCAGCCGAGTGTTCATGTTCCTGTGGCATTCTCAACGGTACACGTAAATGCCAAACAATGAACCTAAACGTAAACGACCGCGCTTGGCCTTGTTTCTGCGAGACGCGCTTCCCGGTAGGCTTTCTCTTTTAGGGGCGAAGCTGCGTAAGGCATGGGTCGTGCGTCTCCTGTATGTAGTAGTCACCTCTCCTTTTAGTCCTAAAATGTCCGCTGGATGGTGGTACTTCTATAATATGATACATAATATACTATAGTCACAAGTACACAGTGATGCAGGTATAAAACAGGGCGTTTACTTTCAGTACCAAAGGCCAAAAGCACGAACACCAGAGCACGCACCCACAGAACTACTTCGTTATCTTCCTCAGAGGCTGGCCACTATAGTTCCCAGCCTACCTTGTGTCAATGTCCCCTTTCAAGAGTGACCATCCTGGTCGATTGCCTAAGATGCTGGAGATGGCCATAAAGAAAGATAGTCACGTCAATGAAAAAAAGAAATAACTCCATGCTGTTGTAGATAATAAGAAAGAAGTTCGAAGTGTTCATAACTCACGAGCGTGGTAGGGTTTCATCCGTACTATGTGGACTACTTCTAGACGTGGACGTCATCGGTTTAAACTGGTATCAGAGCTTTGGGGAACTACCTCATAATTCACGTCACTGAGGCAGCACACAACTTCGTAAGGGCCAGAGTGGCGTCGCAATAGCTTCTCCGAAAGCCCACGATGTCGAACTGGCGTTCCCACCTATACATAGTCACCTGGTTGATGATGAACGTTCCTTTGGTCTTGGTGGTAAGGGCAAGCGTCGGTATCTTGCTGCAGACGAATGCGGTTCGTGCAAGCTGGCGGGCTTCTTCAGTTTTCTGAATTAAGTCATCAACGCTGTCATTTCCGCTGGTGTCCTGGCCAGGACACCAGCGGAAATGACCGGTGTACGGGCTGCATAGTGTCTAACGGTGTTGTGGCGCAACGGTCATAAACAAGCTGGAATGGTGTCAGGTCTGTGATCTTCTGCACATCATTATTAAAGGGAAATGTGACGTAAGAATAAATTTCATCCCATCCCACGTTTTGTGCTCTACATCAACATACATAGCTAGCATGTCGGCCAGTGTTTTCTTTAACCACTCCGTCAAGCCATTTGTTTGGGGATGATAAGCTGTTGTTGCCCGGTGGTTGGTATGCGTCAGCTTGGTGATATGTTGCAATAACTCTGCCGTAAATGCTGCTCCACGATCGGTTAGGAAAACAGCAGGTGCACCATGACGCAAAACAATGTCCTGGACAAAGAATCTGCTGACTTCAACTGCAGTTTCTCTAGGCACAGCTTTGGTTTCTGCATAGCGAGTCACGTAGTCGGTTTCGACGGTTATCCACTTATTTTCTGAGAATGACGTAGGAAATAGACTGATAAGATCCATTCCTACTTGCTGAAACGGTGTTGGAGGTGTATCTAAAGGCTGGAGGAAGTCGGTTGGCTTTGTGGAACTTTACGACTCTGACAGTCATGGCAGGTTTGGACATAGCGCTGAATGAGAAAATACAGCTGTGGCCAGTAACACTTTTGTTGGATGCGCGCTAATGTCCTAGCAAAGCCTAAGTGACTGGCAGAAAGATTATCGTGGCACGCCTGCTAAACCTCCTCACGCTGTGCCGTTAGAACACCGAGGTTTCTTGGGGCTCTCAAGATTTCTCTTGTATAGAACACTGTTCCGCAGGCATTACGATGTTAATCCACGTGAGAGCGGGCGTGAAACAATAACGTCTTATTCTTGAAGATTCTAGACGACAGGAAGTAGCTCAGTGTCCTCATATTGAAGATCAGCCATCCCCACCGAATCGGTGATGCCAATAAACGGTAAACCTTGTTCAGCGTCGGATGACACCGGGAAAATAGGAGCACGAGACAGGTAGTAAGCACATTTATGCCTATGTCTTGATCGGTAGACCCCCTTTATGTCAAACTCTGGAAGGCGGAGGCTCCAGTGGGCGAGGAAGCCTGATGGATTGCGTGGATCGGCAAGCCAACAGAGCGAATAGTGGTAACTGAAGACTCAAAGCGGCTGGCCGTATAGGTAGAGTCGAAACTCCGTAATGACCCAAACGACTGCTAGGCACTCTTTTTCGGTGGTAGAGTAGTTAGCCTCTGCTCTTGTGAGACTGCGGCTCGCGTAAGTGATCACACGCTCTGCGCCGTCCTGCCATTGAAGTAGAATGGCTCTATTCCTACGTTGCTGGCGTCTGTGTGAATATCAGTGTCGGCAGTGTCGTGACGATGTGCCAGCACTGGAGCTGTAGCAATGCGTAGCTCTACGATAGCTTGTTCTTGTTCTTCCTTCCATATGAAGGTCACATCTGGTCGTGTCAGTCTTGTAAAAGGTTCCGTAATTTTTGAAAATTCTTCGACAAAACGGCAGTAGTAGGCACAGAGCCCAAGGAATCGTTGGACAGCCTTCTTGTCTCCAGGACGAGGCAGCTCGGCAACGGCAGCCAACTTCTCCGGATCTGGTCGAACACACCCCTGGGCTCACTATTTGGCCAAGAAACTTGAGTTGCTGATAGCCAAAGTAGCACTTTTCAGGCTCGATAGCAAGGTTTGCTCTGCATGTTGCAGTGACCACACTTTTTAGCCCTGAAAGATGTTCGTCAAATGTGCTTGAAAACACGACGACATCACCCAAGTATGGACGACACGTCTGCCACTTTAGTCTAGCGAGTACAGTGTCCATCATGCATTGAAATATGGCGAGAGCGGAACAGAGACCAAAAGGCAGCCCTTTAAATTCGTAGAGCCCGTCGGGAGTCACGAACGCGGTTTTCTCATGCTTGCCCTCGTCAACTTCAATTTGCTGGTGCCCTGACTTGAGATCTAATGATGTAAAGACCTCGGCATGGCGTAGATGACCTAAGGCGTCATATATCCGTGGTAGTGGATAAACGGCGTGTTTTGTGACTTTGTTAAGCCGTCGGTAGTCGACTGAGAAGTTGTCTTTTTATTTACTAGGGCAACAGGTGATGCCCATGTACTTGTCGAGGACCGAATGACGTCATCATTCAGCATTTCTTGAACTTGACGCTTAATCACCTCTCTTCACTTCGGGGACACTCGGTATGAATTTTAGTGAAGAGGCCGTGCCAACTTCTCGGTAACATTGCGGTGTTTTGTAACAGTAGTACGTTGAACTTATGATGCTGTGGAGAAGCAGTCCGAGAAATCTGTCACAAGGTTTAGCAGCAGCTTTTTTGTGAATCTGGCAAGTCTGGATTTGCGTGAATGCGGCTGCCCAGGTCAGCACAAACTCTTGCATCCGGTGAAGTAGTATCTAACGTGCCGACATCAAAAAGTCGGCGATTTCGCTGAGGAAAGCGACATTGGTGCCTCTAGAGACGTGCTGAACCTCATTGCTGAAGTTGTTCAGCAGAATTCGAGAGCGTTTATTCTCTAACCGAACAAAGCCACGGGCTGTGCAGATGTTTCGTTTTAGCAACAGCGGAATATTCGTCTCTGCAATACCTTCATAGTAGTTGAATTCATCGAAAACATCGCAGGTTACCAAGGTTACCGCAGAAGGACAACTCTTCTGCGGTAACGTGACGTCATCGTCGACAATCTTGAAAGCATTGACATAACTGTCGTGAGCGTTGCGCGCTAAAGCGTGTGCCGTAGAAAGCAGCCCCGGTGACTCTAGCAAGTTATTCACAGCTCCGTTACCATGCAAAAGTCCAGTTCCAGAATTAGAATCCTCGAGCAACTCGGCAGTATTACAAAATTCGTGAATACTTGCTCGCATTGTGCATCATCCCACCAGAGTGGGAAAATGGCCTTCTGCCGTAGGTATCTGGGACCCAGCCCACTGGGTAGAAACCTTCTGCAGCCTGCAGTCAATACGCACGCTCATAACGGGGGTGTCTGCTCCAGTGTCGATTAGCGCCATTACTTCTTCTTCGACTACGGTTACAGCAATATTTGATGTTACCACTCTTCGTACCACGTTTGACTGCGCCTGTACATATTTTTGCTGCTGTGGCTATCGTCGTAGTGGAGGATCTTTTGTAGAGTTAGCGTCAGCGACCTCACCTCCGGAGGTCGCTGAACTCAGTTTTCCTGACTTGCAGGACTGGGTGAGCGGCGTCCCGGAGCGCCTCGTAAATAGGCTGGAATTAATGGCCTGTAGCGAGCAGGCGACAACGAGCGGGGCTCCTGTGACCGATGTTCGATCTTTAGACGGTTCGATATAAAAGTCTTCATTTTGAGCGGTCGCTCACCGGGTCGTGGATGAGGGGCATTAGGCGAAATTCCACGCTAACCCACATGGCGGCATGGACATGTTCGGTAGACGTGTTCGGCTTCCCCGCAGTGTAAACAAAGTGGTCTGTGGTAGGGTGTCCGCCACATATCACTCTTTTTCGGTCGTGCTTCGGCGATCAAGGGCGGGCTGCGAGGAAGGAAGCCTACCTCCATTTGCTGAGCGCGTCGCTCATAGGGGTAAAACACGCTGGGTGAACTGCACGATGGAGGACGTAGCATTGCTTCCACGTAGCTTATTTTGACGCAGTGCCGCTGTTGTGGCACCTCAGACTGTTGGGGAGCTTGAACAGCTTGCCGTAGCTCGGCGCGTACCATCTCCGCAATGGAAAGCTGCTCTACAGGTGAAGCAGTCACCTGCATCTTTTATAGCTCCTCCTTGACGAGAGCTCTCAAAACACGCTGATGTCATTGCCGAGAGTGACATAACTGACCTCACTTGAATGTACACCACGGTTATACTACCTGGAACGCTGTTGAAGGGCCCTTTCCTTGGCAGTGGCTTCCTCATTAAACTCCGCAAGTGTTGCAGGCGGGTTTAAAACCAGGCTGACGAAAATCTCTTCATTACCACAACGCTAAATGTAGCGAACTTTCTTGAATTCGGTCATGGACTGCTCCGCACGCCTGAAAAGCCGATCCATTTTCTCTAAGTAGGTCGTCGCCCTTTAGTTAGGGCCTTGAATCCTTGCCTCTATAGCCCGCTCCACTGTCTTTTTCCTGTCTTCTCGAGTAAAGGCCGTAAGGAAATGCCGGAGAAACTTATCCCATGACGTAAGTGTTGCTTTATGTTTCTCAAACCAAGTTCTTGCGGAATCGTCGAGAAAGCAGTACACATAGCGTAGCTTACACTCTGGAGTCCAATCGTTGATGACGGCGACCCGGTCGAAATGCTCGAGCAAGTCGTCGGCATCTTCAACAGCAGCTCCGTGAAATGTCTTCGGCTTCTTGGACTGGTTAACAAGAAGTGCGCTGGGGCTGGCGCGATGACGTTAGGGAATGTTTGTCTCATAGTCCTCTGATATTCAGGCACCAAACCGTGCTGTGGCTCTAGTCCCTGGAGACGACGATTGGAACGTACGTGCACAGGGGTAAGCTCAGCTGAGCTACTCGATGAGCTTGGGTCAGGGGTGCTCTCTGGAGGCAGGCAGACTGGCTGGCTGGCTGGCTGGCTGGCTGGCTGGCTGGCTGGCTGACTGACTGGCTGGCTGGCTGGCTGGCTGGCTGGCTGGCTGGCTGGCTGGCTGGCTGGCTGGCTGGCTAGCTGACAGGCAGGCAGGCTGTCAGGCTGGCAGGTTAGCAGGATGGCAGGCAGGCAGGCTGGCAAGCTGGCTGGCAGGCTGGCAGGCGGGCAGTCTGGCTTGCTCCGTGCTCGGCCGCACTTGCTCCATGCTCTGCAGCACCCGCATAACTTGCGTTATACAATAACTTGCCACTCTTCATACTTCTTACTAACTGCATAGTTTCTACCGCCGCTGGAAAAAAAATGTGCTACGCTGGTACTTAAAGATTGCTTACACAGCGACCCTAGCCATGGGCTTGCTCTGAATGTCATCTCCTCGTTCTTCCATGCATCTCGCGTTTTGATGGACACTGCCTCCACTGAGCATGGTCTCTCCTGCGCGTGCGGTTATCACACTCGTGAGTCAGGAAAGCAGGAGGGCATGAAGGTCACTCCGGTCGCTGCCACGGCCGCGTTAACGATAGGAGTACGCTGCTCACACACAAAGAAGTAATGATTGTGATTACGCGTGCTTGTCCTGTGTATGCTTGTGCATTTGTTTCGTGCGTCTTTCTGATTGAACATGACGGTTCTTAGTTCGCGCTTGTTCTGTGCATTTTCATTCTGTGCGTGCTTTCTGCTCGATGTAAGCGCCTAATTTTCCAGCTGTTGCTGTTTTTCGCATACATGACTGTTTCTTGCTATAGAAATAATTACTCCATCTTTGTGGCGAGACAATGCTCAACTACCTCTTCGAGGACGCCTTTCGTTTTTGTGTTATAACCGTTTCTAGAAAGAGAGATTAGCAACACGTTTTTTTGTAGAATTGTCCTTCAAAACATATATAACTGTTCACAACCGATCAGAATCTCCCTGTCGCACCATAGCTCCATCTGCTTTAGCTTCATGAAAATAAAATGAAATAACGAGCTTTGGCAAAACTTTGTCCACCCGTAGCTATTCTGCTGAAAGCAAAAGTCAGTAATACTACTGAATGAATTCCAGCTTGTTTGCATCTACAGATGGCATGCACATGTGGTGTCTACATATACTGATTTTGCCGCTGTAAAACATCACCCCAGTCAGCGCCCTAAAGACGCACTTTGAAATCGAGAAAGTGGCTTGATGGAAAGCAATTCAGGATGATGTATGCTTAAAATTTGACTCTACGATGCTTGAAATCACTCATCAGCTGAAATGATTATTTCAATGCCTAGGAAGCCTCTGTTCTCTTGTTCTTGCTGGATCTATGGTGTAGTGACTCATGAAAGTAAACTACGCTGCCGTTGTAGCAGTAAATGAATGAAATTTCTGCGCAGAACGTTGCATCTATTTTAATACTTTGCTTTCTGAGAATCTGATTCAGTTGGGCTGAATAACTTTATTTAACGAGTTAGCTTCTCTAGCCAACAAAAATTCATTTCTAGCGCTGCTCAGCGTATGTTCTCAATATAAACCTTTGCGTAAGTGCCTTCAATAGTGGCGAAATAAGTTCGTTGATCAGTCCTAGTAGTATTGTTATCTAGAGAGCTCAGAACCATAGAGTAAGACGAAAAAAAAACGTGGTTGAGTCCTGTTTTTAGGAATTGGTATAACATGAAAGTGAGACGTGTCCTATGACACAAAATCCGCACCAGGCATTCTCGCTATCCTTTGAAAATTTTGCGAAACCGCATGCATATAGGGCACTACAGCAACGTTGGCTGCCTTAGTAGCAGCTGCCTGGTCCCTGGCGTTTGCCCTTCCTTTCCTGCCTATATTTTCGGTGACGGTGGTTAACAGGTGCCTGTGATAACCAGATTCCATAGAACGTTTAGCTTGAGTCCCCAAGCTTGATGCAAACTTATGGTGGCACGACCTCATCAGTGAATTTTGAAAACAGGAATTGGATATGTGAACGCTTTATGAATTGTGAGTGAGCGGGCTTGAACAAAATAACCGATCTATTACCTCGCGTTTCATAGCTCCAACGCAATCCTACTGGAGAAAAATACAGCCTGAGGTAAAAAAATTGGTGAAATTGTCATTTGTTACTTCATGCGTGAGCACCAGGAGAGATAACTCTTTCATCAACAAGGTTGAAGATTCTGTACCAACCGCGCCAAAATTGTTGCGATATATAATGGCAACAATGGGATAGTTGTCTGGGTATCTGAAAACGGCAATCACATTAGTGTGCATCAGACGCTCGTCAAGAACGTTATTACGTTTTGCTAAAAACAGGTTGCTCAAGTACGGGGCTATGCAGGAACCTATGCATATTCACTTCTTTTGCCTCACAGTTTTTTAATTCTACGTCGCGGTGTTGTCTGTTGCACTCCTTTGACATGTGATCGCGTGTACATAGCGCAATCAGGAAGGTGTGTGGACAAACGACTTAGGGAACATCAGTACAACGTAGAAGAAGCTATATCTGGTCATTTAATCCTTCACTGCCAGAGGTGTGGTTGCATCCCTGTGTTTCAAAACACCCGCATTCTCTATAGGGCCCGTGACAGAACTACGCGTAAAATCATTCAAGCTTGAAGAATTCATAAAGTGAACGAAAAATGTGTCAGTGTGGCTTCATTAGCTTTGTCAGCTAAAAAAAAGTTATCTAGAATCTTTGCTTTGATGTTGGCGACTGCAGACAGTCGCAATCTGGGATGACACGTGCATTAGCTGTGGTGTATCTTAACATTACGTTTTCTAGGTTTTATCGTTGTACTGGTACTGTACAAATAGCACGTATGATCGCAAAAGAAACATTAGTTGCAAGTTTGCGCTGTGTGCGTCTCTCTCTTTTGTGTCCTTGTCGTGGTTCGCTATACTCATATGAATGATGAACGCCAACCCACTAGCCCGGCCACGTTTCCTAGCATCTTTTTTCACAATGTTTTTTGAGCCTCACTCCCTTCCCTCTTGGTTAGCGGAACCTTGTACCCGAATGCGGGATCGAGACAGCTGGTTCAAGTGCAATTGTAAAACAATAACGCAGGTTATGCCGTTTGCATCGCATTCTCACATGGAGCTTGTACGTGTTAGCATATATAGATCACACTCGGCTAGAGAGGCTTGGCTCGCAAGAAAGTGTAAAGGGGACCAGCGCTTTCGAGACCACAGAGGATGAGACAGCACCTCCTGTCTACCTCTCGTCCTTTGTTCTAGCACATTTTCGCTTTATCAGGACCGATTTGCCCCCCCCCCCCTCCATCTGTGGTCTTGCCAGACATTGATAGAACAATCAACAGTAAAACAGAGAAACACTAAGGAAATAGAAGTGTAATGAAATCATGATAAATTGGAAGCATATAAAGTTCTGCCGTAGTTCAAGTACACTGACAATTCAACAATCACTCGACGTAACACTTCTCTCATTTCCAGGTTTCATCAAACTGCCGTCAAGTAAGCGACAAGAAGTGCAACGAGACGGCAGCCTTGTAATCAGTGAAGTGCGTCAGTACGAAGACAATGGCACCTATACCTGTCACGTGACTGGACCTCAAGGGAAGAGCGCCAATGGCAGCGTGCAAGTTAATGTCCGTGGTGAGGCTCAATTTGTTGTTCACGCTAGCTAAGGTGCACATTGCTACAGCTCTGGACAAGGAGACATTTTTTTCCATGCCATGGCAGCCTAGTGCTTGAAGGCGCAGCATGGCGGTACCGTGAATTAACTAATAAAGCCACCGACTCCCGCGTGAACTCATACAAGTGACGCGACAAGAGCTTGCTGCGCCGTAATTTTGTGTCCGTACTCACGCTCGCGCTAGTTTTCGGCTCTACAGGGAATCACAGGAGTACTTGGAGAAACCCGCATCTAACCGAGCACGCTTGTGCCAAAAGCAAAAAAAAAAAAGAGCTGGGTTGCCGAAATACTGAAACTTCTAACTTTTGACCTCGACGGCCACACTCATTCCTGCCAACGAGAAAAATGAGAATTCCACGTATGAGGCAGGTGCACAGAGAGAGCACAATAGTGCACCGGCATGTATCATGGCTCACATCGCGTCAATGCAAGAAGCAGCAGAATGAACGAGCTTACCCCTCCAATATGCTGTACTACCTTTGCGCATGCATGAGAATAGTGGTTTTTCCACTAACGACGCTCGTTCCATTACACTCAAACTTACCGCTTGAAAAATAAAAGAAATCGTTTTTTCTCGGCGTCACATGCTCACAGAAAGCAGAATGGTTATAATGCGAGATTTCAAATGTAAAGCGTTTCTTTGTGTGCTGCAGGCACTTTGAACTTCTATCTATCTATCTATCTATCTATCTATCTATCTATCTATCTATCTATCTATCTATCTATCTATCTATCTATCTATCTATCTATCTATCTATCTATCTATCTATCTATCTATCTATCTATCTATCTATCTATCTATCTATCTATCTATCTATCGATCTATCTATCTATCTATCTATCTATCTATCTATCTATCTATCTATCTATCTATCTATATATCTATCTATCTATCTATCTATCTATCTATCTATCTATCTATCTATCTATCGGGCTGCCTACGTCTGGGTGCTCTCGTGTTGAGGCTTCTAACTGGGGGTAAACTAAAATCAGCATGGGAGGATAAGGATTCGCGAATATGAGTTGCTGCTCATGACATAAAAAATTCACAATCCCGTCACGCGCGTCGTCAAGTTTTTTTCACCAGACTTGCGGTACATATCTGTGGGCGGGTAGGCAACAGGTATGCGGGTATGACGAACAGGTAATTTACATTTTTTATCTACCCAGGTGCACCGAGAACAGGACTCCATACTTTCAACATGAGTGTAAAAAAATCTGACCTTGACAGCGTCGACTTGACGAATGCAGAGAATAAATGCCAGGTCTCGAGTAGGAATCATACCCCAGCATTCTGCGTGGCAATCAAGTATTCTCCCACAGAGCCACGCCGAGTGTCGGAACTACTTTTCGAAAAGACTCCAGCTTGTGTTTCTTATACTTCAATTGTGGTTGCAGTTCTGGCTATTTCATTTAACAAACGTTACATAAATACTCCTATGGTATAGCAGTCACGTTCGGTTAATGTCAATTGTGGTTAGGCGAGATCCGCTGAAGTTCATTTATGTCCAGGTCTACCAAGCTGACGAGCATTAGTGCTTCCTATCAGCTTACTGCTTCTGCTGTTGCTAATATTCATGTTGCTGTCGGAATTGTTACGCAACTGTAAACAACAAGTTATATAAACATATGAGGCTGTCTAACGTATGTTCTTGCATGCATTCGTACATATATTTAGCACCCCTTCGTAACGTTTGCCTCATTAAAAAATACAGCACAGTAAGTTTCAATACACAAGTTTCACATAAAATCATCTCCCCTGGTACGTGGGATATACATAATAATTTTACCACTCAACGTTCTAGAACAAAGCTAGTCCGTTCCGAAAAACTTTGGCGTCCATTATATTTGTGTTATAACAAGACAAGAAGTCTTACGCCAATAGCTAAGGCTATGACTTCATTTTTGATACGGTTGATCAAATACAACCACGGATGCCTCCAGTGTCGCTCGCTACTCCTCGCAAAATGTTTGTTGTCGTCGTGCAATTGAAAGTGGGAATTCAGTACCTAGAATTTCTCGCTTGCTTCCTTATATTTAAGGAATTCACATTGCATTACTTGAGCCCAGCAGTCAGAATTTATTGTTATAACTGAAACGTATTTGTTCTAAAATATCTGAAGTTATTTCTTCTGGAAGCTAGTATAAAGCGATAGCGGCATTCCGACATGTCCCAAAACCATTTACTGACGTCTCGCAGCCTTTTGTTCTAGAAGGAAGACATTTGTGCTGCAGGTAATCAGTCTAACATAAATATTGTCACGGTAACTCAAATTAGGTTTCTGAAAATTTAGAATCTTTGAGCTCTTTAGTTGCCTAAATCAAAATTCATAGTATTCCTTCATCATGGAGCTTATGGATGTGGTGGTGCTCGTGTTCTTGCCGTAAACAAGGTAATTGAAAGCTAAACGTGCCTCGGCATGTAACACACTAACATAGACTCAGGTTAACGTGGATTTTGAAAAAGTTCTCACTGGCTATATATGTTTTGCCTTCTCGCTGTGCCGACGTTTGCAATTCCCTGCTTGGTTGTCTGAGTCACGTATATAGCAACAGTATTTTACTAAGGCAGTTTCAGTCTCTTTAGCACCGTGAAGCTGAGTCATATTGATTGCCTAGCTTCTATTCTTCCTACACCTTGCTTATCAACACCAGAATTTTTATTCTCAACCATGTTTAAGCGTCAGCGCCGAGTTTTGTTGTTTTTTGAGTGTCTTCCACGCATGGTATCAGGGATAGTGACACAATCAAGCAAATATTTTATCACTGTTCTAACGCGTGCGTGAGCATCTCACTACAGCAAATCATTTGAAGAAAGCCGAATTTCGCTCGAAGAATAAAGAAAGCAATAATTTCAGTATAAACTTTCAATATATGTCACTAAAGAGATATTCCCTTCTATATGCCCTCCGTTGCAAAAGAATAGGAACTGCTGAACCCCACGTCGAAGCATAAGAGCAGTTTCTCATCGCACTGATAGTATGCATATGCAATCGCGCCTTTTTATACCAATACCGGTTTTCAAAATACATTGGTTATAACAATGCGAAGCTGCTGCACCATCAACTTTATATGTTTCCTATGGTGAAATAAGCCGCTTACTGGAATGACTGCACGCCTTATTTTCGGTTATAATAATGACCCATTACTGCTGGGCAGAAGTAATGCAATGTAAAACCCTCAAAAATTAAGAAGCCAATGAGAAATTCCAGGTTCTCAATTCCCACCTTCTATCCTAGCATACTCCACATCCCTTTGTATTTGCAGTGTGCTTCACCGCAGCACATTTAGGCTAATGGCGCAGCTGACGTTCAAAAACAACTGAGTCTAAGGTGTGGTGGTGGCTTCTGTTGGACCACTTTCGGACACACTATTTGAGTAAAAAGTTGAGCAAACCTCTGATTCCATACATTTGCTCTATGTGACTTGCAGCGGTTTCTTAAAAGCGTGCAAATTTCAAGGCATGTGCGAATTTCGCTAGATGAATTCCCAGTCAGGTACTTGGGAATTTTACTTTTTTCGCATATATATAGTTATAGGCGCACATAGGCGAAATCAGGCGTTCAACAAGTGTCTTATTTAGGGTCAGTGTTATTTATTATCCATATCAACAATATATATCAAAGAACATGCCATCTACCGTACGAAGTTTCGCTGATGAATGTGTAATATGTAAAGAAAAAGGCAACCAATATGACATTTTAACACTGCAATCTGTCTTTATGACGCTTTCCCTGTGGTGCAGCAAATGGCAAAAGAAAATTGACGTCGAAAAGACGAAACATGTTAAGTTCGGCCGAGATGTTACTCCATTGCCGAATGTATACTTCATCAACAACTCTACCGTTGAAAGAGTACCGTTCAATAAATACTCAGGTGTCACCCTAGATTCAATATTGAGGGGAACAATCATCTAGAAGTAATCACCAGCCAAGCATTTTGTAAGTTTCATCATTCAAAATACCGCCTACGAGTGGCTATTTTAAAGAATAATCTTCATACCTTCATTTCACTTATTAAACCATCCCTACAGTATGTTTCTAACATTTCATTTTGTTTTATGTTAAATACTGCTATCCATCATGCTAGCTCGGGCAGGATAGCTTTCACTTATAATGAAAAAAAAACTAGGCAGTTCCCACGTAATGTGGGAAATGATGATGTGCGAAGCACGAATCAGAAAGGTGGATATGTCACTTCTGAAAGAGCACATCGTTACGAGGGAGACGTAACTTATTCCATACATTACTTTCATGCATGATTATGATTTCTGCATGTGCCATTTACCTCTGTCGTCCCTTCACGTCAGGTAATACCAAATTTTGTATATGTGGAGCTTTCGAAACGACCGCAAGCCTGCTATTTGCGTACATGTAGTCATGTTTTACATGCCACGCATATCATGATTACCATGTTTGATTGTGTCATTCACCTTCGCGGTCCATTCGCGTCATGTAATACCAAATTTTCTATATGTGGAGCTAGTGAAACGGCCGCGAACACATTTGAACATAGCATGAAGTCATGTTTTACAGAACACGCTTATCATGATTATCATGTTTGGACCATCGTAATGTATTCACGTCATCTAACACCAAATTTGGTATATGTGGAGAAAGCGAAACGGCTGTAAGCCTACTATGAGCGTAGCATCTACTCATTTTTTACATGATGTACATGCCATGATTATCAGGTTAGGACGTGTCAGTTACATTCATATTCTATTCACGTCACGTAATACCAAATTTGGTATATTCATAGCTAGCGAAAGGCCTGTGCGCGCATCATGAGCGTGGTATGTTGTCATGCACTTACAAGACCCTCATGTCATGATTGTCATGTTTGCACCAGTCATATATATTCGTCATTAATTGGCGTCACGTAACACAAAATTTGGTAAATATGAATCTAGCGAGACAACCACAAACGCACCATGAGCGTGGCGTGTATTCATGACTAGTGATAAAATAAAAATCATGGCATGCAAGTCAGGATTTCTAGGTTAGGGTCCCCCGCTTGTGTTCACTATGCACTCAGGTCATGCCATACCAGATTCGCGACATGTCGTGCAAACGAAACCATTGAAAGAGCTGCAAGATCATGAAATGTGATTCATGACATTCATGACATACATACCATAATTTTCATGATATTAAGTTGTCAGTGATCAGTTATGCTCGTCATACAGTCATGTTTTGGTATCGAATTTAGGTATCGATATCGATATCAACACAGCCAGGAGCGCTAAATGTCGTACGCGACTAGATAGACAGACAGACAGACAGACAGACAGACAGAAAGACGGACGGACAGACGGAAAGACGGACAGACAAACGGACAGACAGACAGAGAGACAGACAGATAAATAGATAGATAGATAGATAGATAGATAGATAGATAGATAGATAGATAGATAGATATAAACCACGCGATGGGGAACACAGAAACAAAACGAACGATAAAACTAGTATGACAATCATTGAAAGATTGAAATGCATGCGGTAAGGACAAGTAGAAGTGGAACAACGGAGAGTTCTGAAACATGGCATGGAATAATATAATTGTCATCAGAGCCGATTATACTATCTGGCAAGGAATTTCAATCCACGACCATACTAGAATAGAAACTGTATTGAAATGCTTTCGTGAAAGCGAAGATTGCTGCTAAGGAATGTGAGTGATTGTGCCGCGTTGTTTTTTTTTACAGCGAGATCTGTTATGAGATCAAAACTCGGGTCACCGCGGTGTCGTAGTTATTCGCCGCCGCTGCCGCCAGTGTCCGTAACCACTATCGCGAAATAAAAAAAACTAGTACCAAGGACACAGTAAGGCTCGAATCTGGGCCCGTGGCGTGCCTGCCCAGTATTCTACAACTGAACTTCCCTAGTGTTTTTCGTCTTTTATGGTGTTTAGCGCAATGCGTATTAGAAAGAACCTAAAAACACTTATAGTATGAAACATAAGTACAATCACATAGTGACAATCAGCGCCCTAGCGTTACCAAGGAAACACTCGACATGTAATAAAGTTCAGTATAGCAACGAGAGTTCTGTAAATCACGTCATACGCAAAAGATGACGAGGCCAAGCACCTCAGTAAGATGGGGTACCAGTACGGTTTGAAGTCCGTTTCATCATAAATCTCTTTTAGGTGAACAGCCATTCTAACAAAATGTGAGCTCCAACAACTACTGGGTTCTGCATTGCGGTCTCGCATACGCATCTTCATAGGCTGCACATACAAATAAGGATAAACACATTGAAAGGCATTTCTTCAAGTGGTGATTGCAAAAGATAACAAATTGTCTAAGAATTATTTACATTTTTTTTTCTCAGACTCCACTGAATCACATGCCTGAACAGGATAGCAGATTTGCAACTAAAAAAGCTGTGTTCTATTGTCTTCAGCACATCAAATAGGCGGCAGTTGACACAGAAAAAAAAACTTTCTTTTTAACCGTGTTTTAAAGGGCAGCGTTTCAGTATATGGTTTACAGAAGAACATTTTTGAATTTGGAAAGACATACGTTGTTCGCCCTCGTTTCACAACATCATGACCTGGCATATTAGAGTACAATGAACGGTTCAACGAAGGCGGGAAAAGCATACATAGTAAATCATTGTATATTACGTTGCGAGACACGGTGTACAAGTATTTTATAGAAAAGCGTGCTTTAAGGAACCTTACTGTAGAATAAACTTCCTGCATGGATCTTCACAAACGTGGGCATCGAGAACAGGCTGAATAGATGACTAGGTCAAGAAAGCAATCCACAAAATTAACCCGCAAGAATGAACAAATTACGTGGTGAGAATTTGAAGAGAAAAAAAAAAGCAGGAACCTTTTTGCATAGATATTGATGTTTTACTCCTAACTCACCAGCACTAACTGACCTGAAGATATTGTAACGACGCATGGGCTCAAAAAGAGAAGACTTCATGAAAGTTTCAAAAAGTTGATAAAATTTGTACATAAATTCTGGCACAATAGATAAGTTGCAAAACGAAATAAAACTTTGTTTCTAGAACAGTACTACAAGCTTCAGCTCTCCCAAATATGTATAGTCGACGGAGAAGAAATGTCTGTGCTTGTCATTCAAGCTTTGGAACACGCTCGTTCCAGTAAAGCGCACTGAATCTATACGCATCTAACGGCGCACCGAGGTACGTTGTTGGAGTTTTTTTTTCACATGATTCCTGCATATTGACTAAATGTACTACCCCACGAGCCAAACCAAAGCTAAACTCTTTGAGGCGTTCAAACGAGCTGCTGATACTATGCGATATTTCTCTATTACTAATAACACATTTTCTATGCTTGGTTTACCTGTACAGAAGACTGTTACATCGTCTGCATAAGGTAATACTATAATTTCAGCTCCTATTATATCAAAACCTAGAATACTGCTTGATCGTAATATACTTGAGCACAGCTGCAGCGGCTCTAGATGAAGGGCGAACCGAAGTGGAGACATGGAGCGGCCCTGCTTCTCAGATGAACAAATCAAAACTGGTTTCGACAGCTGTCCATGAACAAAACGACGTGTCGAAGATCGATTACAGCATAGTTTGATTCTTTTAAGCACAACAGTGCTAACGCTGGCGTGTTCCGGAAGAAAGAAAAGAAATGAATGACTAAAATGATCGAAGGCTCTTGCAAGGTAAAGCTGTTACATTGCAAGGTGTTTTTTGTAGTGTTGAAGTTTCGGTTTCTATTTAGTTTATGTTGTTTGTACTTGCCACCAGGTGACTTCTGTATAAATATATACATACCTCTGTACAAAAGTGGAGCTCTGGTTTGTGATCGTCGATGACAGTGGTCGCCTCGTCGTGCTTCCGCGGCTTCCGGCGCGTTACAACAATGTCTTATGTGCAGGCCAAGACGTGGCGACATAAATCGCGACTTGCTCCAACTTGCAGTCTTCACGGTGGGCCTGTTGAAACTGCTCCTTGGTGAGACAAGGTAATTCAACAAACGACACAACCTCCTCGAAAGAAGCATCTTCTGACGGACACGGAACTGAAGGCGGGGAAGGGCATCTGCCACCTCGTTTTCGGACCCTTTCCGATAGTCTACACTATATTTGTACCGAAGTAGCCGTTCCGACCAGCGTGCGATGCGAAGGGGGTGGCAGCCAGTGCCTTGCGAAGAGAGGGAAGAGACCAAGGCTTGGTGGTCTGTGCGCAACGTGAAATGCCGTCCCCACGAGTACATATGCCAGTGGTTGCACGCCCAAACTCACGCAAGCGCTTCACGCTCTCCCACTCCGTATTTCCGTCGACGAGAGTGGTCGCTTCGTCGTTCTTCCGCGCCTTCCACCGCGATACAACAATGGTGAAGAGGGCGCGTCTTTATTTTTTTTGGGGGGGGGGGGGGCGTAACCACGCCTTCATCTTTTCAACGCCATGAGCTGCAGCGGGCTTGCTCCGCCGCCCCCGTTCCTGCCTGAACCCGGCCGTCCTACCATTCCGTGGACGAAATGGCAGCAAATCTTCGAAAACTACCTATTTGCATCCGGAGCGTCCAACTTTCCACCCGAAGGTCCCAAGGCCCTGCTGTTACACGGCATCAGCGTTGAGGGTCAACGTGTCTTCTCCAGTTTATTGCTTCAAACGGATGCCTCTCAGATCGGTTAGTCAACCGCCAAATACAACACACTGAAGCTAGCAAGGCAACCGCCGTTCAGCCTTCTGTTTACGACGGAGCTGTAGTGACTTTAATGCAACATTTCACAAGCTGAAGCAACGTCGTCATAGAAAGGCACCGCTTTCGCCGTCACAACCAGCACCCAGGAAAGTCCGCCCAGGAGTACGTTGCCGCACTACGTGCGGCAACGTACTCCACTGCATGTTCTTTTGCTTCCCCTGAAGACTCGCTTCGTGACCAATTCGAGGAAGGGGTCTCGTCCCAGCACTTTCGCGAACACCTTTTTTATGAGGGTTCCACCCTTTCGTTCTTCCGAGCAACACAATTAGCGTCACAAATCGAACAGGCTAGTGAGGACCTTTGAGAAATTGCTTCAAGCACCGTACAGCGTATATCAAGGAGCTCTCGCTCAACGCCGCACGACCGCAGTCGAAAGAACGGTGCCACCGTCCTTCGCGTAGCGACACGCCTCTGCCTGCACCTCGTACCGAAACGTGCCCGCATCCCGACATCCACCAACCTGCTTTCTGTGCGCGCCCACCCACTTCATCCGCTTACTGCTACCGTTGCGGTTCCCGCCAACACCGTGCCACGTCATCCCGCTGCCCAGCGAAAGGCCAGCGTTGCTATAATTGTGGGCTCATTGGGCACTTTAGTTCAGGCTGAAATACGTGGCGCAAGGTAGACAAAGAGAAAAGAAAAGACAAGACAGAAAGAGCGCCAAAAACCTAATAGCTTATTATGTACCAACTAGCCCAACATAACGTACTGTTAAGCTTCACTTTAGTTCAGTATGCAGAAAGAAGCAACAGGGCATTCGTGTTCACGAGCTTAGCGACCAGAATTTGCCAGACGAAGCAATGAGCATTCTGTCGGGGACCGCATTCAGCCGCGCCGGAATTCATGTCGAGGTAACAGTTGGGCATGCGCTGTTACCATTTGTTATTGACTCGGGCTCCTCGGTTTTCCTTCTGGCGGGTGATCTTATCGATAGGCCTTTTGCCGGCCATACGCTGCAGCTTGCGCCCCGTGTGAAGCTGCTAGATTACTCGAAACAGCCTATTCCTGTGCGAGGATGCTTTCAATCGTTGGCCGCATACAAGGAATGCTAAGCGTTCATTCTGTTCTACGTTGTTTGGCAAGGCACATCGCTACTAGGTATTGATGCCATTAAGGCCCTTCAGCTCCAGATTTACGGCTAGTCACTCCGCTGCCTTGAGATTACCGTGTCAACTACCAGTGCTACTAACGTGCAAGCCCCAGGCCAGGAAACAGCTTCAACTGCATGCCTTCCAACAGAGTTGCGCAATGAGTTTGCGTACCTTTTCGACTCCATCCTCAGCCTAGCGAAGGGTTTTGTGCATCGTGTCAAAGTTCGGCTCTCAGTTCCATTTACTGTAGCAAAACTGCGTCGCCTTCCCCTTTCACTCCGAGCTCCGATATTGGATGGACTTCATCGGCTCGAGCAGTTGGATGTGATAGAGCGCATCAATGCGTCAAATTGGGTCTCCCCGATTGTTGTTCAAACGAAGGATGAATGCAATCGTGTTCGTGTTGACTTACGGGAGCCCAATAAGGCCATAGTTACAGATAACTTTGCTATTCCATACACCGAAGAGCTCCTCCACAGTTTCGTTGGGGCAACTCATTTCTCGAAGCTTCACCTCGCGTCAGCCTACCACCAGGTTTTGCTCGACCTTGAAAGGCGTGTTTTGACCGCTTTCATTACTCGCGATGACCTCTTTCGCTTAAAACGAGTGTGCTTCGAATTGGCGTCCGCCCCCGCTGCATTTCAACAAATGATGTCCATAATACTTCAAGGATGCTCTGGTGTTCTCTTCTGTAAAGATGACATCATCGTGTTTGGGAAAAAATTAAAAGTAACACTTGACCAACCTGATCGCTGCACTATGGCGCATTAAGGAATCCCAGCTCAAGTGAAACGACAAGTGCGTATTCGGCGTACAGGAACTTCCCTTCTGGGGACACAAGATCACAGAACAAGGCATTTCTTGACTGCCGAAAAAAAATAATTTCACTATAAAATTTCCTGCGCCAACTGATGCTACTCTATTTCGTTCCTTTCTTGGTCTGGTCGAGTATCACTCCAAGTTTGTTCCCAGTCTTGCTGATGAGGTAAAACCTATCCTCGCTCTTCTCCGAAAGAACCAACCATTCATTTGGACGGATGCGGTAGACGCCAATTTCGCCAAAATAATGTTTCTACTGTCGTCCAGCCAAGTTCTGCAGACGTTCGATGCGTCCCTTCCGGTCGTAGCGTCCCTTGATGCGTCCTACTGCGGACTGGGTGTTGTTCTCCAACAGGCAGATGGCCATAGGTTGCGAACTGTTTCCTTTCTTTCGCGGACGCTTTCACCGACGGAGAGAAAATACGGAGTGGGAGAGAGCACTTGCGTGCGTTTGGGCATGGGAGCACTGGCATACGTACATGTGGGGATGGCATTTCACGCTGCGCACAGACCACCAAGCCTTGGTCTCTTTCTGCTCTTCGCAAGGTACTGGCCGCCACCCCCTTCGCATCGCACGCTGGTCGGAACTGCTACTTCGGTACAACTATAGTGTACAGTATAGGGAAGGGTTCGAAAATGAGGTGGCAGATGCCCTTTCCCGCCTTTCAGTTCCGTTTCCGTCAGAAGATGCTTCATTTGAGGAGGTTGTGTCTTTTGTTGAATTACCTTGCCTCACCAAGAAGCAGTTTCAACAGACCCAGCGTGAAGACTGCAAGTCGAAGCAAGTCGCGACTTATGTCGCCACGTCTTGGTCGTCCCATAAGACGCTCTCAAGTGAACTTCAGCCTTTTTTCTTGGTGCGTGAAGAATTGTCGGTCGTTGACAACTTGCTCTTGCGCGGAGAACGAATCGTCGTTTCGTTGTGTCTCACGCCGCAAGTATTCGATGCTGCCCACGAAGCTCACCCGGGTGTAGTTCGGACAAAACCTCGACTAAGAGAAAGGTTCTGGTGGCCAGGCATGGAGAGACAGGTGGAGTTTTCCATCCAGAACTGCAGAATATGCCACATGGCTGACAAAAGTGCGAAAACTGCTGCTAATCCTTTGGATCCAGTATCCTTTTCAGAACGCCCATGGAAAAAGCTGGCCATTGACATCGTCTGTCCTCTGCAGAGAGCGCCGCACGACTGCAGATATGCCATTGCACTCATCGACTACTTTTCGAAATGACCAGAAGTTCAATTCTACAGTGAAGTGTTATCCCGCACCGTCATAAACGTTTTGGTTTCGGCGTTCTCCCGTGAGGGTTACCCGGACGTAATAGTATGCGACAATGGGCCGCAGTTCGCCTCTGTGGAGTTCACAAAGTTCCCCAATGATCGCGCCATCCCCCTCGTGCACTCTTCCATATACTATATTCAAGCGAACAAACTTGTACAGCGGTTCAACCATGTCTTCAAGGATTTCGTGCAGGTTGCAATGTTAGCAACGTCCGCTTCGTCAAGTGGTATCAGAGTAATTGGCTATATATCGCTGCACGCTACATGCCCCATGCCACCATCCGTTCTCCTACACGGGTGCCTACCGAGAACACGTCTTGACGTTGTGGGCCACCCATAACTAATCTTCTTCACTGATCCTGCTTCCGAACTCTGTCGTCTACGCCAACGCGTGAAGAGCAAACAAGGGTACAGCAAAGAGTACAAAGACCGTCGCAGGACCGCGAAGAAGACAACAGTGTCAGTCGGTGATTTCGTGCGAGCTGACAAACCCGGATTATCAGCTAAGAGTGACCTCGCGTTTAGCCACCCACAGAAGTTTGTCCACCAACAAGGCCCATCCACGTTCCGGCTTGACGATGGACGAACTTGAACGCTTCAAAGTTATCGAAGGTACCTGCGCCATCATCCGCGTGGAATCCGTATCAAAACGCTGCCTCCAAACCTACAACATCGCCTTCGGCGCCGGAGCGGTCCAAGGATCGCTTCTCAATCATCATCATCATCATCATCATCGTCATCGTCATCATCATCAGCCTGACTACGTCCACTGCAGGACAAAGGCCTCTCCCATGTTCCGCCAGTTAACCCGGTCCTGTGCTTGCTGCTGCCAATTTACAACCGCAAACTTCTTAATCTCATCTGCCCACCTAACCTTCTGTCTCCCCCTAACCCGCTTCCCTTCTCTAGGAATCCAGTTAGTTACCCTTAATGACAGGCGGTTATCCTGTCTACGCGCTACATGCCCGGCCCATGTCCATTTCCTCTTTTTTACTTCAACTATGATAACCCTAACCCCCGTTTGTCCCCTAATCCACTCTGCTCTCTTCTTGTCTCTTAAGGTTACACCTACCTTTTTTCTTTCCATTGCTCGCTGCGTCGTCCTCAATTTATGCTGAACCCTCTTTGTAAGTTTCCAGGTTTCCGCTCCGTAGCTAAGTACCGGCAAGATACGGCTGTTATATACCTTCCTCTTGAGGGATAGTGGCAATCTACCAGTCATAATTTGAGAGAGCTTGCCGAATGTGCTTCACCCCATTCTTATTCTTCTAGTTACTTCAATCTCATGGTTAGGCTCTGCGGTTATTACCTGCCCTAAGTAGACATAGTCTTTTACAACTTCAAATGCACTATTACCTATCTCGGAGCGCTGCTCCTTTCCGAGGTTGTTGTACATTACTTTCGTTTTCTGCAGATTAATTTTAGGACCCACCTTTCTGCTCTCCTTGTCTAACTCCGTAATCATGAGTTGCAATTCGTCCCCAGAGTTACTCAGCAATGCAATGTCATTGGCGAAGCGCAAGTTACTAAGGTATTCTCCATTAACTCTTATCCCTAACTGTTCCCATAGCGCTTCTCAATAGCGCAGTCCAAAGCTTCACCAGATACGCCCAGGCTACAAGCAGCAGCGCCAGTTGCATCGAAGCACCCGGTGCCTCAACGTCAGGTCCAGCCACCGAGGAACAGACCTCCGAATCAATACAGGCACAGTGTGTAGCTGGTGTTTGCGTTTAGACTGGTGCAGTGACAACGTGAATGCTACGTGGACTTTGTGTAGACATTTCAGTTGTTCTGCAAGCGTTTTTGTTTTTGGTTCCTGAATTGGTTTGTTATGTAACAGTCGACGTATGTATACTGCACAGTTATAAATCAGACATTATTGTAAAGCGCACATGCTATGTGTGGTTGTAAATATTTGTAAATATTGTGTATTTTTGTACTGTAGTAATCCACTAACAATGACTAACACTTCTTTTTAAGGAGGGGGAATATGTAGTGTTTCAGTTTCGGTTTCTATTCAAATTATGTTGTGCTTACTTGCCACCAGTTGACTTATATAAATAAATAAATATATGTATATATATATATATATATATATATATATATATATATATATATATATATATATATATATATATATATATATATATATATATATAGGCATGGTGGTTGAGTGGCCGTAGCGTTGCATATAGTTCAGTAGATCCTCCGTGAGCGGTCACAACGTGGTTTATTTCGACGTTTTGGCCTAGAGTCTGACCTTCATCAGGATTAAAGGTACAGTTTGTTGGTGCTCAGCATTATACAATCTCAAATCAGAGGGAAGGGAAAGAGGAAAAAGACAGAAAAAAGAAAACAAAAGAAAAAAGAGAAAAAAATAATATAAGGTGGACTCCCCTCGGGCGCCCCCCTTCCACTCTTCCTTCCACTTCCCCCTTCATCTCTCTCCCCTTTCTCCCCTTCACCTTTCTTATGTCGGTGGTCTGTGTATGCTTCCTTTCACTAACGCATTCTTCCCGACCAGACGGTGCCTCTTGGCACTGGCGGTTCGGTGTGGGGCAAAAAAAAGCTTTTTTTAGGAAGTTCTAAGCCTTTAACTACTCGGGGCCCTCTCAACATTTCGTCGTAGAAAGAGGGGTGCCGCGTATTGGGGCAGAGGCGGATAAGCGGGCATTTTAGGAAGTTTTAAGCCTTTAACTACTCGGAGTCCCGTCAACATTTTGTCGTAGAAAGAAGGGTTCTGCGTATTGCGGCAGAGGCTGGTAAGCGGGCGCAATGCGAATTCCTTGCCCGCTTCTGGATTACGCGTGCAGTGGGGGCCTCCCGGCTGTGCCCAGGGTTGCTGTTGGGCATGTCATGCATGGCACAATTGATTGGGTAGTAAAATAAAACAGAAAACAGACGACAGCTGCACTTAGGAAGAGTAGTTACACTTGCAATTGTTTTGAGTTGTCCAGTGCCCTTCGCAGCTGCAGTGCCGTGAACTCAGTTACTGTTTTCATTATTGCCGTTATTGTTTTCTAATGCTTTAATTGCTGCAAGTGTTCCAGGAATCTCAATTATTCCTCTATCGAGGGTGTTAAATCGGTCGATAAGGTATGACTCTCGTTGTTCACCTTCTCGATTTGATTTAAATCCCGTCTCTAAGAGCGTCACTGATAGTTTGTCGAATGCATGGTCGGGAAGATTGAGATGTTTTGATAGAGGTAGACTTGGGGCTGATTTCGCATGGGCTCTGTGATTATTGAAGCGAATCCTAAATGGTGTTTCTGTTTGTCCGATGTACTGCATACCACACACGTTGCATTCGAGTAGGTATACCACATTAGGGGAATCGTATGTTAGGTTTTCTCGTATGTTAATCGAAAACTTGGATTGTGTGCTGGTTGCTTTGTGTGTTTCTCGCATCACCTTACATACAAGACATCGTGGCTTTAAACAAGGTAGGCATAAATTATTGGGGGGTGATGTGTTATTTGAAAGTGAACAAGTGTGTCTTTGAGATTACGTGGTCGTCGGTAAACGATGCCTGGAGCGGATGGAAATGAGCGTTTCAGACGTCCACTGTGTTTCAGAATGTTGTAATGTCGTTTAAGGATTTTGTTTACATTGGGGAAGTTTGTGCTGTAAGTCAAGCAGAGGTTTGTTGGTTGTGGGTCTTCTTGCGGTGGTCGCTTCATAAGTAAATCTTCACGCTTTATTTTTCTCGCTTTTTGAACTGCGTCATTAATTACATGTGGGGGGTATTTTTGTTTATCGAGCATAAGTTTTAGCCTCTGTGAGCTCGTGTCAAAGTCAGCGCCTCTAGAGCAGATTCGCCTAAACCGGTGAGCCTGGCTGTATGGAATACTGTTTTAACAGTGATATGGGTGATCGCTTTGGTAATGAAGGTATTGTTGTCGATCCGTTGGTTTACGATATAGGGTTGTAGAGAGCTTCTCTTCTTCTATCGTTATGGTAACATCAAGAAAATTTACGGTTACTTGCGAGTATGTGTGTGTAAAGTGTATGTTCGGATGTACAGCATTATAAGTGTCGATAAAGCTGAGAAGTTTGTCCTCGCTGTGGGTCCAAATAAGAAAGATGTCGTCAACGTATCTTCTGTATAACATTGGTTTCAAGGAACTTTGTGCAAGAAATTCAGATTCTAGCTTTCCCATAAATATGTTGGCACAATTAGGTGCCATTTTAGTGCCCATAGCGGTCCCGCTTATTTGTTGAAAATACTCATGGTTAAACTCGAATGAATTTAATTCGAGGACCATCCTCGTCAAAGTTGCGATGGCAGAGAAATCTGGGGTGTTGGATTGTCTATGGTTTGTGTACATGTTTTGTAATGCAGCTATGCCGTCATCGTGAGGAATATTTGTATACAATGAAGAGACATCAAGAGTAACCAAGTACGAGTTTTTCGGCACACACAGACCTGCAATGTCTCGAAGAAAATGTGTGGTGTCTTTTATCTACGACGCGAGGGTGCATGGAATGTGGCTTATTAGTTTGTCCACGTACCCTGTTATGGGTTCAGTTATTGTACCGATGCCTGATATGATTGTTCGACCTGGGTTACCGGGTTTATGAATTTTTGGGAGGATGGAGAAGCGACCTGGACGAGGGTATGCTGCTCGCATCAGTTTGTGGTCAGTGTTGGTTATCTTTTTTGCATCCAACAGTTTCTTTAGTTCTATTGATACGATACGTTTGTATTCATATGTCGGATCACCTGGGAGGCGTTCGTAAAATCTTAAGTCGTCTAGTTGGCGGTATGCTTCTTGTAAGTAGTTGGTTGTATTAAGGACTACAATTGCTCCTCCTTTGTCAGCGGGTTTTATTGTTATGTCTGTCCTGGGTGCCAAATTTTTCATGCTTAGTTTTCAGATTTTGTCAAGTTTTCTCGGTTTCCTTTCTGTCTGTGGTATTCGTATACTATACCTTTCTGTACTGCAGTGATATAAAGGTCCAAGCACTTCTTTCGATTACTGTTCGGTGTCCAATCATTTGATTTACGACGGTGAATTATTTCGTGGTTAAAAGGCGTGTCCAAGAAATATTCGCGCAACCTTAAGCTTCGAGCGAAGTTGTCGAGGTCTCGGAGCAAGTGGAATTCATCGAAAAATTTTGTGGTCGGGCAGAAGCTTATTCCCTTAGATAGCAGTTTTTCTTCGTCAGGTGACAAGCTCGTGTCCGATAAGTTTACAACCACAGTGTCACAGGGTGTGTTCCTAGATGGGTGCTCGTTTGTACCGTTAGTGGTTTCCTGGGTGGTGGTGTTGTAGTGATAAGGAACTACATCAGGGAACGCGGGTTGGGGCGCATGATCTCTTTTGAGTTTATGATTTTTTGTGGTCATGATGGCTTGGTATTTATTCTGTTCAAATTCTGTTAATCGGGTGAATTCTTCGTTCGATAAAGTGTTGTGGCGGAAAATGGTGTTGGTCATAGCGACCAGTTTCTTTACCTGCTTATCACTGTGAATAAGAGCGATTTCTGTTAATTTAAGAGATGCCTCAAGGAGGACATTTTTCCATGCTATTTGTTCGTGTTCATCTAGATTTGTAGCGGCTGGTGTGAGGGAGAGTGTCATACCCTTGGGGGCTATTCTAGCACGAAGGTACACTTGCAATGTTGATTAATGCATTTCATGTCTAATTCGTTTGTCAGCAAGTTTTCGTACTTTAAGGAAAGTGAGACTGCAACTGTAAAGCGATGAGCTGGACTTACATTTTAGAAGTCAATCTTCTTTTGGGTGCGGGGACGGCACTGAGGAGGTACGCAGGTTGTAGTTATGCCCGACAGGCCTTCGTCGTTGTAGGAAGGATTTCAGCGTTGGGCTCCCGGCGAACGCGTTCGTAGGCAGTTCTGAGGTCCGCAATAGGGGGACGCGGTTTCGTAGTTCGGCAGGCTTCCCTTTGAGGAGTGGTGTAGTGATGTTGTCGTGTAGTGCTTTTGGTCTCGACATCCGATACGGAGGGACGCGTGTTGGCTGTTCAGCAGACTTCCCCTCTAGTAGTGGTGCGCTGTTGATGATGGTGAGGGGGTGCTTGTGGCTCGCGGGAGTCTCAGTTTCGCCGATCGTCGGGAACTCATCTGTGATGTTGGGTGGGTGTGGCTCCTGGTGTGGGGCTCCTGGTGTATGTGGATATGCAGAGTTCTTGTCCTGGGTGTCTTGTTGTGTTGAACGGATATTGACGGGAGCTGCTGGTTGAGTCGACCACCCCGTCGACCACTTCGAAGCTACCACGGGGTGGTCGACTCAACCAGCAGCTCCCGTCAATATCCGTTCAACACAACAAGACACCCAGGAATGGAGTTCTAGGGGGCGGCACCGGATATAATCACCATAGAGGAGAACTTGTTGGGCGCTTATGTCGTTGACACTCGTTACAGCTAGACACGTATTGTTCCGTCATTTGGTGCAATTTGGGCTGTAGAATCTTTCTTGGAGACGGCAAAGAGTTTTCGCTGTGCCTAGATGACCGGATGCTGGATCATCATGCATAGCCTGTAAGACATAAACGCGAAGACTCTTCAGAACCACCAGAAGATATCGTGAGCCGGTGCTGGTGTAGTTCTTTCCGTAAACTAGCCCCTCTCGGATGCAGAAGCGTGTAGGTGATGATTTTGGTTTGATAGCAAGAAGTGGCTGTATGGTACTGTCCCTTTGTTGCTCATCTTTAAAGGTCTTGGCATCGGGAAATGGTTGGTCCAGTGACGCAATGTAGGTGTCGAAGTTGTCCGCGTCACATTCCGTCGTTGGAAGCGGTAGTCGCGAAAGACAATCTGCGTCAGCGTGACGTCGGCCGCTTTTATAGGAAACCGTGAAGTCATATTCTTGTAGACGAAGTGCCCAGCGCGCCAGCGAACCAGACGGGTTCCGCAGATTGACCAACCAGCAGAGAGAATGATGGTCTGTCACGACGGCAAAGGGGCGTCCATACAGGTAGGACCAAAAGCGCTGCACTGCGAAGACTACTTCAAGGCATTCTTGCTCTGTGACTGTGTAGTTACGCTCGGACTTGTTGAGCGAGCGACTTGCATACGCTACGATGTGTTCTTGGTTATCCAAGCGTTGAACCAGGACAGCCCCTACAACAATACCGGTGGCGTCTGTGTGAAGCCCAGTGGAGCCAGAAGATTGAAGTGCCAAATAATCGGATGAGACGTCAAAAAAAAAAAACTTCAACTCTGAAAAAGCAGACTCACATTTAGGGGTCCTGTCAAACTGCACACCTTTCTGAAGCAGACACGTGAGTGGGTATGCGGTATTGGCAAAGCCAGCATTCAATCGGCGAAAGTATGAACAAAGCCCCAATAAGCTGCGCAGTTCTTTTACCGAGTGAGGTTGCCTAAATGCTTCCACTGCGGCCGTTTTGGTGGGATCCGGTCCTATGCCTTCTTTGTCTACTAAGTGTCCAAGGACGAGTGTTTGGCGCTCTCCAAAACAACATTTCTTCAGGTTGAGCACCAAGCGAGCTTTGCTTAGGCAGTCCAGCACGAGGCGAAGGTGTGTGTTGTGCTCACAAAAGGTGCGCCCAAAAGTTACAACGTCGTCCAAGTAACATGTAGCGCCTCAATGCGCTGCTCGTCAAGGAAGAAGTTAGCATTTGGCCCGCGCGGTGGGTGCAGCGCGATAATAAAAAAAAAACAGTTCAAAAACTGAACGCGGTCAGGGCTGGATCTTTCCCGTGTTAGCTCCGACAGTTAATGGTGACCGATAAAGAACACACAGCCCCGATCATCCCGCATGAATCCCGCCGGCTATGCTACCAATCCCACCGGTCCTGACGCCCAAGAAGACGCCAGACCTAGCGGTGCTGCAGTCGCTGCGATTCAACAGGTCAACCTGCCACCATTTTGGCCCAACTGCCCCAGTACATGGTTTCTGCAGGTTGAGGCGCACTTCCATCTTCGGCAAATCACCAGCCAACAGACCAGGCACTGGCATCTGGTATCCTGCTTACCTCCGGACGTAGCCGACGACTTAGCTGATATTTTAGCGTCGCCGCACCTGAGCCATCCCTACGACACGTTGAAGGCACTTATCATTTTCCGCAAGTCTGAGTCCGAAAGCAGCAGACTCCAACAGCTCATCACGGCTACAGAGCTCGGTGACCGTCGCCCATCACAGCTCCTGCGACGCATGCGCCAGCTCCTTGGCGGCCCCTCCGCCCCTCAAGAGAAGAAGCTGTTACGTGAGTTGTTCCTCCAAGGCTTACCGCAGAGCATGGTCCCGGTCTTCGTAGCTGCAGGAGATGTCCCAGTAGACACACTCGCTGAAATGGCTGACCGAGTGGCGAACTACTCGCGGGCACATAGCCTCAACGCCGTTACCACACCGCCACCGGCCACCGCTGCAGACCCGGCGCTCGCGAGCATCGAGAACCGTTTGGACGCCCTTGTCAGGCACCTCGATGACTTTGTACCGGCGCATCGTCGACCGTCATCCAGGTTCCAGATACCCAGTCGCCCCTCGACGCCCCCAGGTTCTCCGGAACTTCGGCCACCTGACGTGCCATGGGACGTTTCATTCTCAACCATGTGCTGGTACCACCGCCGATTCCATGCCTCTGCTCGCAAGTGCACTCGCCCGTGCTCCTCGTCGGGAAATGCGACGACCGGCCACTGACGGCGGCAAGTGGTACTGGTCGAAAGTCATGCCGCCTTTTCTATGTTTCAGATAAGATCACTGGCGCTTGCTTCCTAGTCGACACAGGTGCCCAGGTTAGCATCATTCCGGCCTCGTGTGCAGATCGCCGTCACAACGAACAGAACTGCCCACTCCAAGCGATCAACAATTCCCCCATTCGCACATACGGCCAACGCTCTCTTACACTTAACCTTGGACTACGCCATACGTCCCGCTGCAATTTCATCCTCGCTGACGTCTCGCAAGCTGTTCTTGGAGCTGACTTCCTCAGTTTTTTCAACCTTGCTGTGGACATGCATGCTCGTCGCCTCATTGATTTCAACACCCGCCTCTCCATCAATGGTGTACTCTGTACTTCCTCGCCAACGAGACTGCGAGCTCTCACACCTGCTTCGCCGTATGCAAAAATACTCGACGACTTTCCCAGCATCACGAAGCCACACACCAGAGAGTCACCGGTGAAGCATTCCATCACTCACCACACTGTGACCACTGGACCTCCCGTTTTTACACGACCCCGTCGACTATTTGGAGAACGCCTCGCCACCGCCCGCCGTGAGTTTGAGCACATGCTTGAACTCGGGATTGTGGGGCCTTCCTCCAGCAACTGGGCGTCGACACTCCACATGGTGCAGAAGAAAGATCCTGGCGACTGGAGACCATGTGCGGATTACCGCGCTCTCAATGCCCACACCTCACCAGACCGCCATCCACTTCCTCATATACAGAATTTCACATCAAATTTGTCTAGGCGCATAATCTTCTCTAAGATTGACTTAGTGAAGGCTTACCATCAGATTCCTGAAGAACCCGCCGGCATTCCGAAGACGGCCATCACCACCCCATTCGGTCTGTTTGAATATGTGAGGATGCCTTTTGGATTGCGCAACTCTGCACAGACCTTTCAGCGCACTATCAACGAGGTCACTCGAGGTCTCGATTTTGTATTTGCCTACCTTGATTACCTCCTTGTAGCAAGCTCATCAATCCCTGAGCATGAAGCCCACCTGCGCACCCTGTTCCACCGCCTGGATGATTAAGGTCTTGTAACTAATCCCAATAAGTGTCTCTTCGGCGTCGCTACATTAGAGTTCCTAGGCCACCTTGTCACTCCAAAGGGTATCCAACCACTCGCCAGCAAAGTGAAGGCTATTCAAGACTTTCCACTCCCGACTTCACTGAAGAGACTCCAAGAATTTCTGGGCCTACAAAACTTCCATCGCCGCTTTCTTCCAAAGTGCGCCACATTCCTAAAGTCCTTGACCGACCTATTGGCTAAAGAGAAAGACCCGGCTGCGCCACTGGAGTGGCCCAAGGACGCTGCATTTGCCTTTGGCACTGCCAAGAAGGCTCTGGCAGACGCTACCATGCTCATACATCCCGTCCCTGATGCCCCAATTTGTCTCATCACCGATGCATCAAGCGTGGCAGTTGGCGCCGTTCTCGAGCAGCACATATCCGGTTGGCAGTCTCTTGGGTTTTTCTCGCAAAAGCTGAAGCCACCAGAGGCAAAATACAGTACATTTGCCCGAGAACTCCTCACGGTATACCTCGCCATCAAACATTTTCGTCATTTATTGGAGGGCTGGGACTTTTACGTCGTTACAGACTACAAGCCCCTGACGTTTGCCTTCCATCGCAATCACAGCAATTATACTGCACGAAAGATCCGTCAACTATGCTTTATTTCCGAGTTCACTGTGGACCTCAGACACGTACATGGGCCGGAAAATGCTGCTGCTGATGCACTATACCGCATCGATGCCTTGTCGACCCAGCCACCACTAGACATGTAAGAGCTAGCAGCTGCCCAAAGCAATGATCCTGAGCTGCATCGTCTTCGCTCTTCATCCACGTCTCTATCGTTCACGGAGTGCCCGCTTCCATTTTCTACCTCATTAATAACGAGCGAAACGTCTACTCGTGTCACTCGGCCCTTCGTGCCATCAGCTTTTCGTCGTGCAATTTTTGATCAATTGCACAGCATGAGCCATCCTGGTATTCGTGTGACCCAGAAGCTAGTCACATCTTGTTTCCTTTGGCCAAGCATCAATGCTGATGTCCGATGCTGGGCGCGAACCTGCCTTGAGTGCCAGCGCGTTAAAGTTAACCGTCACACTGTCACGGCAACATCCCCGTTTCGGCCTCCAGACGCAAGGTTTTTTCACGTCCATCTCGACATCGTCGGTCCTCTTCCGTCATCGCAAGGAGCCTGTTACCTGCTGACATGTGTGGATCGCTTCACCAGACGGCCGGAAGCGTTCTCGTTTCCGACATTACAGCGCCAACAGTTGCCAAGGCTTTCACAAACGTCTGGGTGTCGCGCTTTGGATGCCCTTCTGTCATCACCACTGATCGTGGTCGTAAGTTTCAATCGGCCCTTTTCACCGCACTTGCCAATATCCTGGGCATTCGACACATCCACACAACTGCCTACCATCCTTCCGCCAATGGCATGGTTGAACGGCTTCATCGACAACTGAAAGCTGCCCTCACTGCTCACCAGCCAAGGGAACGTTGGCTCGACCACCTCGCCTTCGTACTTCTGGGCATCCAATCAGCATTGAAAGTGGATCTCGGCTGCTCATCAGCCGCACTAGTCTAGGGCGTTTCCCTGCGTCTTCCAGGAGAATTCTTCGAGCCATCATCGCCACCTTCCACTCACGATGCCTCTACGTACATTCTAGAGCTGCGCACCACGTTTCGGGACTTTGCTCCTGTGATTCCTGCCGACTGACGCCCCCAGTCTGTCTTCGTCAGTCAGGATCTGCATGATTGCAGTCACGTCTTTGTTCGGCGTGACCAAATACGGCCACCACAAACACCAGCCTATGATGGCCCATTCCGCGTACTCCATCGTACACCTAATCAATGGCCGTGGAGACATCGTGGCTGCTGATCGACTGAAACCTGCGTATATCGCCGCTCTCGCGGCCGCGGGGTTTCAATCTAAAGTCTGGATGCCAACATTCAAGCATGTCCACTGGGCGACTCCTCTGGTGATTTCTACGGCTCTCGCTCTACGGGGGGGGGGGGGGGTGCTGTAGCGCCTCAATGCGCCGCTCGTCAAGGAAAAAGTTGGCATTTGGGCCGCGCGGCGGGCGCAGCGCGATAATAAAAAAAATCAGTTCGAAAACTGAACGCTGTCAGGGCTGGATCTTTCCCGCGTTAGCTCCGACAAACCCATACACACTTCCCACTTCAATCCACACAGAATATTGTCCATGAAGCGCTCAAAAGTTGGAGATGCGTTGCAGAGTCCAAACGGCATCACATTGAATTCAAATAGTCTATCTCTTGTAACTAATGCCGTTTTTTTCTTGTCTTCCTCGTGCATTGGAATCTGCCAGTAGCCTGACCTGAAATCCACAGACAAAAGTAAGAGACCGATGATAGACAGTCGATAGCAACATCAATCCGCGGGAGTGGGTATACGTCTTTTTTAGAAATGGCGCTGAGACGGCGGTAGTCAACACAAAATCGCCGTGTCCCATCTTTCTTTTTCACTAGAATGACTGAAGCGGCCCGCAGTTTACACAATTTTTAAATTACATTTTTCGTGGGCATCTCGCAAACTTGTTCATTGGTCACTGCGCGTTCCAAAGGCGATACACGTTATGGTTTTTGTCGGAGAGGTCTGTGAGATGTTGTGTCGATTCGGTGCTTTATGCGAGAAGCAGGGAATGACGGTGGTTCGTAGAGAGTGAAATAAAAAATACCGGCATGTTTGCGCAGAATACTCGCCAGTTCATTACGTTCCTTGGTGCTGAGTGACTTGTTAGTCATAGCCATTATAGTGGTGTCCCTGGCGTGCAGATTATCGCAACGGGTCTTATCCGGGCAATCGCTACTTTCTGCAAAAATCGCAAGCGAGAATACTTGGTTTTCACAAAGCTCTGCAAGTTTCAGATCCTCCGGCAGCACTGTTGGCTCGCCAGAGCACTTAATCACCCATAAACAAGTACGCCCTTGCGCAACCGATAGCGTGCAGTAGGGTACTAAAACTGTTTTCTTTAAGCTACTGAGATGCACGGGCTCCACAGTTGCGTCAAATATTTTCTCACTTGCAGGTGAACAGACAACAGGGACACATTTTGCAGACAATGGCGGCACAGTTGTGTCCACGGATACCCAAAGAGCACTTTCCTGACAGGGCGAGTTTTCTATAAACGCAACTGGAATATCGTATTATACTGTAATTGTTCCTGTGCGACAATCGACAGTGGCACCAAATAGCTTCAAAAAGTTGAGTCCCAGAATAACGTCAACCGTAGTATAAGGAAGAACAGCAAACTCTGCAACAAAGTTCTGGCACGCCAAACTATCAGTCGCAGTGCAAACGATAACAGATTGTAACCCCTCTCCGCTCACTGCACGAAACGTATCAGGACGGTCCCAACAAAACATAACTTTTCGTCCAAGGAGCTGGGTGAAAACTAAACTGATCACTGACACGGTTGCACCTGTGTCCACCAACGCCATTGTTTGTACACCATTGATAAGCACTCGAACGTTTTCTCGAAACATGGAAGCTAACGGAAGTATATCTGTTGAAATCGAAGGCTGTCCGGCGACCTCACCTCCAACGGCCGCGCCGGCTAGTTTTACGTTGGAGGCGTGGAGTGGCGGCGCCGAGGAGACGGTGATTGGCTGGCGTGAGGGGCAGGCAGTGGTGTCATACTGCGGTCAGAGACCGAAGATTGGTTTCGTAGTGGTCCTGAGATTTCGTAAGACGCGCTTCTCAGGAATGTCGGTGCTCGAATAACACTGGAACGGTTATATCTCGGTGATCGGTCGTACCTTGGCGGCTGTCGGTGGTTGCAATACCTGGCAATGTGGCCTTCGAAGCCACAGTTGTAGCAGACTGGTAGAGGACGCCCGCCGAACCAATGCTGAGACCGCTCAGCTGTGAAGGGTCAGTGACGAGCTTGCTGAGCAGGGGTTGCCCACCTCTGTGTGGCGGGGCCGCAACGAAGGCGTTGGCCATATCGCTGATCGGCCGCGAATGAGTCACGACGTGGCCACGGAGTTCCAGTTTCGCTGACGTCTGTCACACATACCGATGGTGGCAAAGGAGCTAATGGCACCGCCGTGTAGTAGGGTGGATTGGTAGGTGGATGAGAAATGGTTTCGTCAATCCCACCACCTTATCGCTGCAGCTCTTCACGCACTATTGCCTGAACAGTAGCGGCAAGATCGGCGGGCGGGCTCACGTCGACGCTGGCGACCGTTGTCACATTTGCCAGCCTACCGAGTTTTGGGGCAATGCGACGAGTCTTCAGTTTTTTAAGCGTGTGGCAGTGATGGTGGACGTTGGAGACAGAGGTGAGGTCATCCCTGCCTATCAGAAAATTGTAAACGTCTTCCGCTATGCCTTTCAAGAGGTGTCCGACTCTGTCTTCTTTAGACATCTGCGGGTTTATAATCTTGCAAAGCTTAAGAACGTCCTCTATATAAGCAGTGCACGTTTCTCCAGGAGTCTGAGCTCTTCCAGCCAGAGTCCGCTCTTGGCTTTTCTTCTTTGAGTAGGAGTCCCCAAAACACTTCTTCAGTTCTTGAGAAAAAATAGCCCATGTTGTAGAGGACTCTTCGTGGTTTTCGTACCACATCAGGGCAGCGTCCATAAGAAACAGTGCTACGTTATCCAGCTGATCGATAGAGTTCCAGTGGTTGTACCGGCTCACCCTTTTGTAGTGCGGTAGCCACGCGTCCACATCCTCTCCTGCCATTCCCACGAATGGGCGGGGTTCCATGTAGTGATGCCTAGGTGTAGCCATATTAGACCTGCGCGAAGTCAATGCAGTTGATTCCCGACGTTCGATCTCGGCCATGATGGTTGTTGTCGGGCGTAGACATGCAAGATGACGGCTCCGGCGAACTCCGAACAGCTGTGGCTCCGTGATACGTCGACGTGCCGTACCCAGCAGCTCCACAACTCTGTTACGTCTACGAGAGGGGTTTATTCAGAGCCGACGTAACGGTCGACTGGACGGTATACAGCAGTGAACGCGCACCATCGAGCTTTTGCCACCAACCCAACGCCCTCTTCTTCTGCCACCACCCTGTTCTCCGCTACACCAGTGCACATACCTAAATTACATATGTGGTAACAATATCAAGCAATATAGGAGAGAGGGTATTTGTAAAAGTTTTGTAAAATTCAGCAGAAATGCCTTCAGGGCCATGTGACTTTGATGAAGGTAAGGTGTCAATTCCTTGTTCAATTTTCTGTATCGTAGTAGGACAAGTAATAGCTAAACAATCATCGTCTTCTAATGGGCTCAAAAGGGAAACAAAACTCGTGGTAAGGTTGACGTCATTGTTAGAGTTTGCACTAAATCAACTCTCATAGTACTTTTTGAATGTCGACGTCATGTATTTTTCGTCTGTTACAAAAACATCATTAATGTAATGGTCTGAGATTACTTTAGAAATCGTATGGTGTTTTTTACGGAGTAAAGCTTGGCGCGTTGACTGTTTTGAGGTTAAGACACGCCTATTTCGAGATTTATTACATGCTCCTCTGTAACGAACGGCATCATACACTTGAAGTTGAAATTTAATATAATATATTAATTTAGGTACAATCCCGATGTCTCGCATTTCGTGTCCGAAAGGATGCGCGAGCTTTTAAGCAGTGTATTTTTCTCGTTCTTCCTATAGAAAGACTTAGTAGCTGCAGTCTCTATAGCCATAAAAAGAACTTTTTGTTCAAATTGCTCCCAAGCATCATGGATATGTAAACTTCGCGAGCAAGACTGCGTTGATGCTGTCCGAACATGAATTCTTAAACACATAGAAGCTCTGTGTTTAACTTCCGAATAGGCCACTGGGGTCGGAATCAGGTTCCACAATTTGCGCCAATTAGCGTAATAATAAAGCCGTGATCTGAGAACGACAATGATGCAGTGGTACAGGAAATTTGGCGGGAAAGCAGTGATGAGGACACGTAAATCCGGTCAAGGCGAGCATAAAAAATTCTGTGAACTCATGTATATGCGGTCACTTAGCCCCACACACCAATGTCAACAAGCCCTACCTTTTTTTTTTAAATTCCGGATAAAGGCTTGCCATTCTTGTCTCGACGCCCATTATGATTGCTACAATCGGTAAGGTCACATAGACAATTAAAGTCTCCCAGTAGCACGGTGTCATGGTCTGTGTGAATTAGACTGGACATATTTCAAATATTTCAAGTTGCTTCGAAATATCAATAAACACTTATTGGTTGATAATTCGCTATCGCATTTTTTGCAACACAAAATCACAACATAAGTATCAACCCTCGTTATCAACACAAGTACTGATGGCTGTGCATGACAGGCTCTTTCTCAGAAACAGCCAACAGCCAACAGATATTCTTTATGCATGTTAAACGCACAAATTATACTCAGGCAGAAAGGGTCGCAGAGCCCTCTTTGTCTCCTCGTCACTCTCAGTCTTTGTCTCCTAGATGGCGAGAAAATTAAAACGCTTTCGAGTGAGAATTCTACAGAGCTTTACCTGTTTTTGCGATGACCCGAGGTCACCTACATTCAATGTTGCAAATATAAGTCGCAAAGACTACGCCATGATGACCACCTTATGTTGCGCTTATTGTTCCACGTGGTCAGTCCGGGAGGCCAATGCTGACAATTCTATTGAAACCCGACCAGGCCTTCTAGGTAATGACTGCCGGCACTTTTCTTTCTGAGTGGTCGTTCGGCGACGGCGTGTCTTCTTATTAGCAGTTCCTGCGTCACACACGTTGCTTGATTCCGAGCTGTACGTCGTCCGGCGCTTACGTATTGCAGTATTCACAGAAGCCTGCATATTTTCTTCTAACGTCGTACCATGCTGAAGGTACTGCTGAGAAGCTACTGCACAAGCAGTCAAAGCATCTTCACGGATATCCTTCGTGGGAACCTCCTTCTGCGTAAGAGGATTTTGGGGTAATTTTGGGTTGGCTGCTTACAAGAATTTCTTGGTTCTTTTGGTGCAGGAACTTCATCTGTTTCATCCGCGTGTGACACCTTTGTATCTTACGGATCCTTTTTGCTGAAGTCCGTAGAGCCCGTCGTTGGCGAAATGTTCCCAGTTGCACCCAGAACTTCTGTGGCATCCATGATATGGTCTTGCAGGTTATCATTATGGTGCTGTGTGGCATCATGGTGCTTTCATAGCTTGTTAGCACAGGCCACGACACAGTCCTAAGCTTAAGGACCGAAGCGCCGAGAGTGATCACAGCGAGGAGTACTGCAGTTTCGATGGATGTGCCTGACCCTATTGCAGCGAAGGCAGAGAGGTGGGTATCCAGGGATCAGAACGAAACTTTGTACTTCAGACACAGTTAGAAGGTGAGGAATGACGCCCACTCAGACTCCGTCGGCAACGAACAACACAACTTCACGTTAAAAAACCCGCATTTGCTCCATGTTCACTAATTTCCAGATTTTAAGTAATATTGATTGTGTTTCCGAAAACACGCAGTGTCTCTCGAATGTAGGCATCTTAAAAGTGCTATGGTAGCCAGAGAAGCTTCCTTTTTACTTCTGTGGGTTCTGGGTCAATCACAAAGCAACTCGGGGATTTGACGAAAAATTCACCTCGTGTGGCTAGCTTAGTTTTCGTCAGTGTGGTATGGAAGTAACCATCCATACGTGTGAAATTTAGAATTTACCTATAGAGCTCATTTACCCAAAAGCAATAATGTCCCAAAGAGCATCTCTGAAGTTCTGAACCTGGTACGAGTACCACCTAAGTCCGAATGTAAAAAAATGGAATTCCTGACCTGCTTACCGGTGGGAAGACAAGGTAGTATAGAAGCCAGTAGTCATTGCCACTGACTGAAACCTCAGTGGCACCTCGGGTTAAGGCCGATAAATCCTTTGCGGTGGATGATGATGATTATGGTGATTCCTGGAAGAATGGCACTACTCATTACGGGGCCACAAGGCTTGCGGCAGTAGAATTTGTGAAACAAATTAAAATGAAAAATAATTTTTAATAAACAGGAAAAAAGAGAAAAAAGAACGGGGGCGAGAATATGCGAAAAAAGATGATCTAAATAGGGACAAAATATTCGTAATTATTTTGTTATCTTTCAATGCGATGCTATTTGATGATATGTGGGATTTAATGTCCCAAAACCGTCATTTTATTATGAGAGACGCTGTAGTGGAGGGCTCCGGAAATTTTGACCACCTCGGGTTCTTGAACGTGTGCTCAAATCTGAGCACACGGGCCTACGCCATTTCCGCCTCCATCGGAAATGCAGCCGCCGCAGCTGGTATTCGACCCCGCCACCTGCGGGTCAGCAGCCGAGTACCTTAGCCACTAGACCACCAGGGCGGGGCAATACGATGCTGTTTAAAGGTGAAGATGTGAACAAAAAATTGATATAATGGAGAGAAAAGAATAGATGAACCATACAGTTTTAGATGCCCTGATAAATTTAACATGGCATTCTGTTTAATTATTTTAAGTAATTAACTACAGCCTCGCAAATGATCCTGTCACAGTGCCCTCGTGCAAACGACCCCAGGGAGAGCAATGCCGTTGTAGAAAACTCAAGGCCTCTTTTTGAAAAGGTGGTTTCAGAAGTCTTGGCTTTAGGTTAAAAGTGGGCGTAATTTATAAGCGGCTTCCGCAGAGAATAATACATACCCAAACTCTAATATTTAGTCGACGTACATGCAATAGATCATTACGAATGCTTTACTACACATTCCAAACCGACTGCTGCTGATTCGCTTCAATAATCAAACTGCACGTGAGCCTTTAGCTGCTGTGTACTCAATGTGACGGGTTCCAACTAAGCTTAGTTTTGTATATTAGGCCTAGATACTTCAACGAATCTACCTGAGGAATATAGGCCTGTCCACACGTGAGTAACATACGCACTGGAAAAGTCTGTTGGAAAGCAAGAAGGGCACTTTTGTTAACATTCAGAATCAAACTCAGGCCATTAAGCAATATTTCAATGTCATCCGAGTATGCCTGTGGAATGTTGTAGAGCTAATGTATATCCCTGGAAGAAGCAAAAAACGCTATGTCGTCTGCGTACACGTACGCTTTATATCACCATACGGAATAATTCAGCTCAGTAAAATATAAAAAAAATTGGCTAGAGAACTGACCCTTGAGACACTCCCCTTGTTTGTTGGTAAGTTTGAGAACAGTCGTTCTTCGAGCAATAAAATATTTGTACGCTTAAAAAGTTTTGTACACATATACTCAGGAAATTTGACGCTTCTTAGTTTAATAATCGAAAAGGTGTAATCTACGCTGTCATATGCCTTCGCAAGAACCTAGGTCACTAGAGCAGTGTATTCTTTTTTTTTTTTTGACGAGCAAGCCTAATTCTGCGTTTTAAGTCAGCAGGAGCACACCATGTCGAACAGCATGGCCTGAATCCTATTTGAGTTTACTTAAAGAAGGATTTACTTTAGTCCATTCTTCAAGATGTTTAAAAAATAATCCCACTATTAGCTTTACGAGATTTGAAGTCAGGGAAATAGGCCAAATGTTATCCGTGGCATAAGCAGCGCCCTGTTTTTTTCAACAGTGGTACAATTTCGGCCACTTTCCAATCTGGATGGATCCATGCATTTCCTCGTTGGGGGATAAATCAAGCATAATTTTTATCACGGCTGTAGAGATGTTCTCAAGTCCTGGTGATGAATTCAGGAGTGTATTTATTACCTCAGTAACTTCTTCCAACGTACCACCTTATATTCATTAGCTTTTTCTTTGTAACAACTCTTTGGTAGGGTAACACTGTTGTGAATAGGCACTCAAGCCTATTTGCAGCTGTGTCAAATGACTGTACTAATTCTGCGGACGATCAACAGGCTGATTTTATATATATTGCTGCCGGGACCATCTTTTTTCTTGTCGAGAGAACTTAAAGAAGGCTTTTTGATGTTTTGTCTCTGAGAAATACCTGTACGGCTTGGAGTTGTAAAATTCTTTTGCTTTCTCAATTGTCTGTTTGAAAGTAGCAGCAGCATACTTATCTGTCCAGTTACGTGGGCACGGGTTGCAAAGTAATTTCTTCCAAGTGGCTTTACGTCACCTAAGGTCGCGATCACAGTCAGGATTACACCGCGGCAAGTAAGCACCACCTTTAGTAGATTGCACAGTGACTATCTTTTTTCGTACTGTCACGTAATAGATTACATAAATTCAGTGCCTTTGTCACTTAGTCCCGTCTGTTCATTCAAAAGTGATCGTAATGAGTTCTTAAATTTATTTTATTAAGGCTAATATTCAACTTCTTTGTTTGTTAAAGTAGCTAGGCACATTACTTCAAAAAATCGCAGCACATGCACAGAGTGAATGATGATGAGTTGGGCGAAGCGTTCGTGAGCCCATTCGTGCTTCCGTAAGTACGTTCGTTCTTGCTTCCGTCCGTCCGCGTGACCATCCATGTGTCAATCTATGCATCCGTCCGTGAGTCCATCCATTCATCTGTCCGTCCGTTCGTGCGTCCACCCGTCCGTACGTGCGCGCGTCCCTCCATCCCGCCTTCCACCTGCTAGTCTGTCTGTCCGTCCGTCCGTGCATTCATCCACGCGTCTATCTAGTGAACACTCCAAGTACCGCCATATCCCACCTTTCAACCTCTGTGGCATATACCCGCTCTAGAGTGAGTAGGTGCCACCAGTTGCTACGTACGCACATACATACATACATACATACATACATACATACATACATACATACATACATACATACATACATACATACATACATACATACATACATACATACATACATCGGTACGTACGTACATACAAAGAACGGACAGACCCACGCCATAAGAAGCTTCGCCCCTAAAGGTATTGGTACGTGATCATTTTTTGTACCCGAAGTGACAGCAGATCAGGACAAAATGACGCAATCATTACTTGCAAGCGTCCGGTCAATCTCTGTCACAGGTCCTGTTATTAAGGGAGGCAATCGCAGGGCCAAGCCCAAGGGCCAAAATATCGGCCCCCCGAACTGCACCACGAAAGCACGGAGAATTCAGAAGTGGTCCTATTTGGCGCGCCAGTGGACGCTGGTTGCCGCCCAAAGAGCGACTCAGAGCCGAGAGTTGATAAAGAAAACAAAATTATATTCTCAAGTATGGCGGACCAAATGATACACAAATATGCTCATTCGGCAATAGTTAAGTACGATATTTCACACATCAAACAATGGACTACCAAATACAATCAGCTACACTAGAAACAACAGACACAATCAACAATACGCGCTACAATGCAAACACATACAACAAGTAAACAAGACACCTAAATATTGAAGAGTTCAAAAACTGAGTAAGTACAAAGTCCTTGGAACAAAGTGTGAATGTTTCTTTCCTAGACTCACGCTACGTCAAGCGCTGTTGTCGATCCGCTGCCCACGAAGTTTCTCTTCCGGGAAACCTCGCGTCTTCAATGGGCCGCTCTCCAAGCACCAAACTTCTTCGCCGGTAGCACGTCGGCTTCCCACGCGTTGCGATCCAGAACGCGTCTTCGCTCTCTGGCGGTAGTCTCACACTATTCTCTTGCTGGCAGCACCAGCCTTCACCTTTCAGGCGGAAACCCTCTTTATCACTTGCTTTCTCACTGACGACAAAGGCCTTCGCCGAAACAGCGGGATGACCCTATGCACACTTGCGCAATACTTTCTTCATCCCCTGCCTACGCACAATAGCGTAAACTGTCTTCTTTTCCTGTTTTGTCACTGAGGCAAAGCCTTCGCCGACACGGCGGAAACAGCCTACGCACACTGGCGGAAACTTTTTTCTTCTCCAGATTTCCTTTCTTTGCTGTTCGCTTAAATACCTTTCACACTAGATTCCAGCAAAATTCTAATCGTTTCATTGGCGCGATGCACAGCCAAGGCTTGGGAAAGAGCGAGACGTTTCGAGGACCGTCCGCGACACGTGACGAAAATCAACATCACCACGCCCCTTTCCTTCCAGATCTTTCCAGGGCTTATTCGGCGGCCGCTGTGAGGACTTTGGTCGGCGAAACTACGCTTCCGAGGGAGAGACACAGTGCGCCTGGGGAGTCTTTGCATGCTTTTTTTTCATCTCATGCGCTGACCCCGAGGTAGGTAGGTAGTAAACTTTATTGACTCAGTTGACAGGAGAGAGTTGGGGACGGCTTTAAGGGCCGGCCCCTTACAAAATCTAGGAGGAGTCCCTGGTCCGGGACCCCTGTGGCTTCTGCTGCAGCACGCGCTCGCGCCACTAGGGCACGCTGGTCCTCTAGGGTCGAGCAACCGAGCAGGGCAGCCTCCTAGCTCTCTCGGGTAGGGAGGGAAGGGAAGGAAGTGGCGGGACCGCCGGATTTGAGGGGCATGCCCACACCATATGGAAAGGGTCCGCGAACGGATGGTCACAGTGCAGGCGTTCCCCAGAGAATGCCGGATTGAAATGTTTGAGTATCGCCGGGCACAATACTGTATTGGTATAGAGACGGAGGAGCCAGCGCTCGTCCTTCTTGGGCAGGCCCGATGCTGGGGGTGGGAAGCGGAGCCTGTTCGATTTGTACATAGCGGTGATTTCTCTGAAAGGTGTAGCCGGATTGGGTTCTGGAACATCAGGCGATGGAGGGCGAGGCGGGTCCCGGTAATTAAGCGCGCGGGCCGAGGCATCTGCAGCCTCGTTTCAAACTAGCCCCGTATGAGCAGGAGTACAGATGACGGTGCGTGGATTTGGGCGATCTAGATAATAGCATCGCTTAAGGATTTCGGCGGCGCAATCATTGATGCAACCCCGTGTGAGATTTTGGCACGCCCTCCGCGAATCGGTAATAATTATCCGAGATGCGGGGTCCGCTGCGGCGAGGGCTATGGCGACCTCCTCCGCGTGTGTGATGTCCGGTGCTCGAAAGGTGAGCCTTTGAATAGGTACGTTTTGGTGAACCACAGCGGCCGTGTACCGCGCACCCGCCGTGGTGGGGGCCGGATGCGTCCGTGTAGAAGACTCCCGGGCGTGAGCCATTCCGTTGCTGTAGGGCTGTAGCCCGCGCTGTACGCCGCTCATCGTGAGTCCCATTTGTCATGTTTTGGGGCAGAGGCGGAATGATCAGTGCACCACGCCAATCCTCGGGGATCGCGGTTCGCTCTTCCACCTTGTGGGTGTTGGAAATGTGGAGGCGGTGTAGGAGGTTGTTCCCATCCTGAGACCTACTAAGGCGCAGGTACTGGTTATGGAGATGAGCCTCTTTAAGTTCCCCGTACGTGTTTGTCATGCCCAGGTCTGCGAGACGTTGGTTCGACGTTGAGATGGGGAGGTCTAGGGCACGTTTGTAAATTTTGCGGAGTATACAGTCTAGTGTATTCTCGTCGCATTTACGCAGACGCAGGTAAGGTGTCGAATAAAGGATCCGGCTGGTCACGAAAGCGTTGGCGAGGCGCAGAGCAGCACGGCTCTTGAGACCTCCTCGCTTGTTCGAAACCCGGCGGATCATGCGGCCCACCTGATCCCCCACAGTGCGTAGTTTGCGCAGAGTGGTGTCAATTTTGCGGTGTTTGTGTATGAAGAGTCCCAGGACTCTGATTTCGTCGCGTTCCGGAATGGCCCTGTTACACAAGGTGAGTTCAATTTGTGTCGTGTCGTTCGGTTTGGGGCGAAGATGCACGTATTCCGATTTGGTGGGTGAGCATTCGAGACCGCAGCCGCGGGCGTAGCTGTCAACTATCGACGCGGCATGTTGCAGGCATGTCTCGATGCTACCAAGGGAACCCTGAGTTGCCCATAGCGTGATGTCGTCGGCGTACAGAGCGTGCTGCACGCCTGGGACATCGTTTAGCAATGAGGGAAGGTGAGCCATGGCAAGATTGAACAGAAGAGGAGAGAGGACTGCTCCCTGTGGTGTTCCGCGCGTACCGAGGGGTACGGTCCATGCTTCTTGTCTTGAATACGCAGGTATGTCTGCCGTTCTATGAGGAATTAGCGGACGTACCTAAAAGCATTATGCCCACAGTTTGTTTGTGATAGGTTGGTAAGGATGATGTCATGGGTAACGTTATCGAAAGCTCCCTTGAGATCTAATTGATTGATTGATTTGTGGGGTTTAACAACCCAAAACCACCATATGATTATGAGAGACGCCGTAGTGGAGGGCTCCGGAAATTTCGACCACCTGGGGTTCTTTAACGTGCGCCCAAATCTGAGCACACAGGCCTACAACATTTCCGCCTCCATCGGAAATGCAGCCGCCGAAGCCGGGAATTGAACCCGCGACCTGCGGGTCAGAAGCCGAGTACCTTAGCCACTAGACCACCGCGGCGGGGCCCCTTGAGATCTAAGACTACCTTGTCGTCACTGGGATGTTCGACCGGTTCGACAACGTCACGATGGAGTTGCAGGAGGATGTCCTGAGCAGAGCGATGTGGGCGGAAGCCGTACATAGTGTCTGCAAAAGTGTGTCGGGCCTCTAAGTATTCAGAGAGCCTGTCCCGGACCATGGCTTCCATAAGTTTCCCTACGCATGAGGTTAGGGAAATTGGTCTGAGATTGTCGATGTTTACAGATTTGCCTGATTTAGGGATGAAAGTTACTAAGGCCGTTTTCCAATCGAGCAGTAGGGGTTCGCGCCCCTCCCAGATCTGATTGAAGTAGTCGAGGAGGTGAATGTATGCCGAGTCAGGGAGGTTGGCTAGGAGCCGAACCGTCACTCGATCCCGACCTGGCGCTGTGCCTCGTTTCATTTTGGACAGGGCCGCCTTCAGATGGTTGAGCTGAAAGCAACGATCCAACTCGGCGTTTTCCGTGCCTGCATATGAATACGCCGGTCCGATGGGGTCCTGTTGGCTACAGAGATATTTGTCTCTGAGAGCCTGTGCCAATTTTTCCGCGTCACCCACATAGGCGTGAAGCACGCGCTGAAGGTGTTTCTGTGTTTCTGTGCGTGTTTGGCTAGGGTCGATGAGAGCCCTAAAGAGACGCCAGGTGTTGCGGCTTGACATCTGTGTGGCGGCAGTGTTGCAGCGCTCTACCCAGTTTGAGTCGGCGAGCTGGGCCGCGTACTCGTCGGCCTCTAGGGTGAGAGCCGCTATGCGGATTTTGAGCTGTCGGTTGTGTTTCTGTCGGCGCCATCGGCGCACTAGGGTGTGCCGAGCCTCCCAGAGATGCAGGAGGTGGTTGTCCACCACCGGCGTGGCCTCTGAAAGTTGAACCGTCTGCTCGATTTTGTGGAGTGAGTTTACGAGATGTTGGGACCAAGTGTAGTATCTTTGGTGAGCTATGGGGGTCGGATTGGAGTATACCAAGCGAAATTTGGTCCAGTCTGGAAGTTTCGCTTGGTGGTGGGGACGAGTAAGGGGGTGTGTCCGGATTGTGGTAATGACAATGCAGTGGTCACTACCAAGTGTTTCCTCGGTATTGAGCCAATCTGCGTGTTTGATGTTTTTGGTGAGTGTGAGATCGGTCGGAAATTGGCGGAACTCATTTCCACCATGGGCCTAACCATCCTGACGGACCCCACATACCCAACCCGCATTGAAAACTCTGTTACCCGACCCCAAGGCGTCTCTCGGGCGCTTGGTATCGTCACTGGCGCCAGAATGCAGCGGTACGCTCTTTTCTGGGCGCTCGTTTGTGGCAATGACCGAACGTAATAGGTCATATACGTAAGTTGGGGTTTTTAAGTTTACACAATAAGAACCATTAAATGTGCTCTATTCTAACAGCCCAATACCACAGGCACCGGATGGGTAACGCCAAGTTAAATGGCGAAAGTTCAAATCCCCTGCAAGGATAACATTCTTTCTGCCTGCTGCTAGTGTGGAATCACGGTAATTAGTAGTCATCACTCCAGTAGGACAGTAAACATTGTCTATAGAAAATGGTGAGACTCTAGGAATAATCACGTCTAGTGCCAAAATTTAACTTTCTGTTGATAATGATTATGGACAATCTTTGCTCTATGGCAAATGTTCTGAGAGATAAAACACGCCAGGTGTCCTCTACAAGAACAACCATGCAAACGAAATCAATGACAGTTATTTATATTAAATCTTTTTTCCTTTGTAGGCCAGGTTTCTTGCAATAATAATAAATGAGGTGAAAGGTCTATGCCATGTTGTGACAAATAAGTCGCTGCAGCAAAAATTGATCGGCAGTTTCGCTGAAGTACTTTTAGTGAACCTATGTTGATAGTAAACCAGCGGTTTCTACGGCTTTCTGAAGAATGCTGTCTTTTAAAAAGTCTTCCTTCGTTGGAGGACTCTCTTCTGCACACTTCTTTGTTTTCATCCTACGTAAGAGGACTGACTTAGCGGAAAAAGGAGTGCCCCGTCGTTTGCTTGCGCTAATGTCGAAATCCATAGCTTCTGTGCTTGTTCAAATAGTCTCTGAATTATTACCACGGTCCTGTTCAATGCGAGATGTTGCTAGCTCATTCTCTATAATGCCTTCAGATTCAGCATCTCTCGCATGCTCCTTATAAATTTTTTCCTTACTACGCGAGACACCTGATTCTTGTGCAGTTGACACTGAAACTGGCAAGGGTTGTGACATGTGATCTATGACATGTGACATCAGCATTTAAAAAAGGGGCCGTTCTTGAATGCGCTGGTTCAAGCCGCCGCGTTTATTGTGAAATCGAGGCTGTTGTATTTTCACAACGCGTTTTTCGGCCGCAAGTGTTGCGTCACCGTAGTCATCTGTGTTCGAGGCTAATTACGCGCTCCCAATTTGTAGTGGTCGTCGGCTTTACCGCACACAAGTCATATCGCTTTAGCTGCATTTGGCACGACGGCGATCTTTTACAGCTAGCGGGAATACGGGTGCCAACGCGCAGAAACGTTTTGTATTACAATGAAGAAAAAGCCTTCAGTGGCAGCGGCATTGCACGTTGCGATACCGCGATACTATCTACAAATAGCCGAAGGATTTGACTGGTCAGTAACGTTTATGATTGATCGCTGCTGTATATCGTTGTGCGCGGCTTGCTGACGCACTCTTTACTTTGCTCTACACAAGTTCGCGTTTGCTCTATAACATGTCACAACGAGCTCGACAAGTATTGAAGTAATTGAAGTTTCAGCCTAAAAGAAAATGTTTAGTATGTGTGATATATCCAGTAAATCTGGCATTAAATGTATGTGCATAGCAGATAGTCCTGCATAGCAAATAATATGAGAAGCGTCATAGCGTTTTGAAATGCATTTAAATAAATTAAGAAGCGTAAAGTGTGTTTACATTTCATGCAAGACACCTTGTTGCTGTCGAAAACACATGTCAACATTTTTTTGTTGGTGTACGTAAAAAATGACACCACAAACATCACTGTTGTTTTAACTTATCTGAAGGTTTCAAAATTTATTTTCTACAACCCATTCACTTCTACATTCCTATTGCTCATCTCGTCATATTTTCCCATTGGCAATATGGTTCATTACATACCGCGACACAGCCTCAATGCCGGACTAACATGATGTAATAACCTGGTTTTTATTTCAGAATTTTAGGTTTCTCCACCAACTTGAATGTTCTGTGGATGATGTGTGGAAACTTTTTGGTGCTTCAGCTTCCTTTTCTCCCACTTGAGTAATTGTTAGCAGGAAATCTGTTTGGCTATGTTCACAGTATTTTAGTGAAAGGCATGTTTGAATGAAATGCATTTTTGGACGCCAATGAAACCACGAATCTCGTTCACTGACGCATAACCTACTTTCTCATCACTCAATATTTCAGTCTCTACTGGGGAGCCTGAATTCCTTCATTTCATATTCTGCTAGCTGGCGCAGAGTGCCAAATGCAGCAAAGCATGGGCAGCATCTAATGCATTCCCTCTATGATCAGCTGAGCTGTGCACAATGTCTCCTTCTAAGACACATTTGCAGCTGGCAATCATTTTGGGACATAATAGTATCCGTAAATTCTTATCATTTCTCACTTCTGCAATTCACGAGTAATAAGGTTCTTGCAGAGAAACCTTGCTGAAAATTTAAATGTGCTGAAATTTGTAATCTTCAGAAGAGACAAAATCTGCTCATTCCTCAGTGGGCAGAGAGAACTCTTCTGTTCGCTTTAACTCTGGGTCCATGAAAAAGAACAGAACAATGTATGATAATACTCTGTGCATGACCATTTTATTGGCACGAGGCATGGCCTTGGCTTTAACTAGCTGTCTTCGGGACAACTTGTGATACAATTTGTGATGTCTTCTTTTTTGGCTGCCAAGTTAACCAGTATAGACTATTTTGCAAAATCTGCCCTATTATCCTGAGTACTGTTTGGTGTGGAAGTGCTTGAACTTGAGCATTTTATTTTTTGTATGCATGCCCTTCTATTCTAAATGTGCATGTAATGGGTGCCTTCACAATATGTGTACACATGGTCATGGCACCGATTGACAGCACTGAAGTGAGCACCAGGATGTGTGTGGGCTGCCACAGGGGCGTAGGCTTTTCTTTTATTTTTTGTGGGCGGGGAATTGTATGAGGGGCACCACTATGATCTTAAGTGGGGCCTGGTTTGTGGATGTGATCAAGCGTCATTTTGCACTTTGTATACTACGGGGGAAAATATTCAAGAAATGGAGGAGGTTGTGAGCCCGGTGTGCCAACCCCTGGCTTTGCCAGTGGGCTACATCAACGTTGTATGTATTGTCCTACTAAGCATAAGATATGTATGCATAGCCTCTTTTCACTGACTAACGGGTGAACATGATGTGACATGTTGACTTGAGATGGGGCATTGACATGCGCGGCCGAGAGAGTTTTCGTGGTATCATCCCTAAATCAAATATCAGTCATGCTGTACTAGCCCATCGAGCCGTTTCTTTCAGTAACCTGTGGTAGTGATGTAAATGTAGTGTGTAGATCACTTATCGTCTTCTGCTGATAACATGAAGTCAGTGTATTTCATATTGATCCTGTAATACTGAAGCATTATCAGCAAATTGCATGCTCTTCTTTAGTCAGTCTGATGAGACATTTTGTCTCTCTGTGACAGTCTGTTGCCATGGAGCAGAACAGGAATGGCTCAACATACTCATGAACACTCCAAGGAGATGATTCCTTGCAGTGTTATTACTTTTCTAATATGTAAAGTACTCTATCTGTAGGTGTTGCATGACTAGAAAAGTTTGCTTCATAAAAAACACTGTACTGAAAAAATCTGATTTTATTTGCAGTAAATTCATATCTTGCTCAAGGTCTTCCCTTTTCTTGAACCAGAATATTACAGCATCCTTATACAAATTCAATATTGATTTTAATAGTTTTGTGGCAAAGCCTTAGAACAGTGGGTCATCCTCTCGAGTGCCTTCTAGTGGGTCACCCTTTTCATAAGAAGAAGAGCAGCTCGTGCAGAGAGTTGGTCCTCGCATTGACTGTCGCTGTCGTGATTCATCAACGAGTGTCCGCCAATAAACGTCTTCACAATTTGGTGGAGAGTGCTGTCCCCTTCAAACATCTTTGGTTCGCATTCGATGCCCTTCGAGCTTCGATCCCGTACCGTGCCTTTTACCATGCACCAGGACGCCGCTCAGCAAACGTTCCCTCCTACACCGACGTCATGTCCCGGTGTCCCCCGCATCCGCGACCCTCCTGTCTTCACCGGCGCGGATGGCACCGACGTCGAGGACTGGCTTGCCATGTACGAACGTGTGAGCGTCCCCAATCATTGGGATGAGGCAGCTAAACTCGGTGACCTGTTCTTCTACCTTGCGGGTGTGGCCGGAATGTGGTACAATAACCACGCATCTGATTTCCCGACTTAGTCCGCTTTTAAGACCGCTGTCGTTGACGTGTTCGGCCGCCCTGCCGTTCGTAAACTGCAAGCCGAACAGCGTTTACGTGAACGAGCACAGCAGACTGGCGAGACCTTCCAAGTTACGTCGAGGACATCCTTGACTTGTGCAAGAAAGTCGACCTGAACATGTCAGAGGCTGACAAAATCACGAATGCTCTAAAAGGCATCGCCAACGATGCCTTCACAATGCTTCTGGCCAAGAACCCTCATACTGTGGCAGAAATCATTACATTATGCCAAAATTACGACGAGCTGCGGCGGCAGCGCTTGATGACCCGTCGATCGCCACCACGTGATGCTGGTCTTTCGGCTTTGTCAGCGGTTCCTGACCACACAACCTTGCTCGCCGAAATCAAGTCATTCGTGCGTGAGGAAGTCGCCCGCCAGGTCTCTTTACTGGCTTTTGCTCCGCCGCAACATGCTCAGCAGCCATCAAGTACACTTGTACCTCCGCTCCGCCGAGCCATTCAGCAGGAAATCGCGCAGGTCGTTCCAGAATACCACCAGCCGCCTCCTGTATCTGCGCCACTCAGCTACGCCCAAGTTGTAGCCAGGCCGCCCCCACCGATTTCTGTGGATTGCCCTGTAAGTTACACCGACACCACCGCGAGGCCCCACGCCTTCGGAGAAACTGTGTCGCCTACATACGCCGACGTCACCCACGTGCCCCGAGTCCCGCCCACCATGCATTCATATCAGCAGCCGGCTCGCCCAACGCGTTCTGCGACGTGGATGGGACCCGCGAACAGATGGCGTACTGCTGACAATCGCCCCATCTGCTTTGCTTGCGGTCGCGTCGGTCATGTAGCACGTTATTGCAATCGTGTGCAGCAACCGCAGGTCGCCTCGAACTTTCCCAGCCAATCAAGCCGCTCTTATGACCAACCGCCACCTATGTCACCGTCGTCCCGCCCCGCTCCGTCTACCCGCCGTTCACCGTCTCCGCGACGTCGCTCACTGTCGCCGATGCGGCCACGTCCACTCGAGGGCGACCAGGAAAACTAGTCGTCGCAGTCCACGAGGCAAGGGCTGCGACGCTGTCGAACTGCGGAAGCCCCCAGGAAAGCCAATCGAACGTGATAGACGTACTTGTGGATGGCGTTCGTGCATCTGCCCTTGTAGATACTGGAGCCGCCGTATCCGTCATGGACGCAAAACTTAGCCGATTACTGCGCAAAGTGACCTCGCCACTCTCCGGGCTCTCCCTCCGTACAGCCAGCGCCCAAAGCATTCACCCTACGGCGATGTGCACAGCCCGCCTTATGATTCAGTACGTGATGTATGCGGTCGAATTCATCATAATTCCTTCATGCTCTCACGACGTCATCCTAGGATGGGATTTTCTCTCCCGCCATGACGCCGTCATTCATTGCGCACTAGCAGAAATAGAACTCGCCCAATTCTCTTCTTTGACGCCGGCCGACAGTCCATCTGCCGCAAGCAAGTTACTCGTCAGAGATGACACCCAAGTGCCTGCAAACTCGTCCGCGATGGTGTCAGTCTACTGCGCAGGCCTTTCTGACACCGCTGCATTCCTCTCGCCATCTCATCGTGTTTTCTTAAGAAAAGGCTTGCTGGTTCCTTTCGCCACCGTGAAACTCACTCACGGCAACACCACTATTTTTGCAGTGAACTCATCCCCGTACAGCGTTACGTTGGTGCGAGGGGAATGTCTCGGCAGCGTGGAACCCATCGAAGACGAACAAGTTATGGAACAAGTTATCGATCAACCCGATGACATGCACTGCTCAAGTACCAGTACGCTTAGTGCTGTTTCGACATCTGCTTCATCATCCGATGATGCATTCGGTCCCTCCGTTCCCGACAACCTTACGCCAGGCCAGCGTTCCCAGCTTCTGGACCTGTTGGAAGAATTCGGGTCTTCTTTTGATGTCGCCCAACCTTCTCTCGGCCGCACATCCACCATTACGCATCGCATCGACACAGGCACACAGCCACCACTGAGACAGCGTCCATATCGCGTATCTCCCACAGAACGCCGTGTAATCAACGAGCAAGTCAACGACATGCTTCGCCGCGATGTTATTCGCCCCTCTAGCAGCCCCTGGGCATCTCCTGTCGTTCTCGTCACGAAGGAGGACGGTTCTGTGCGGTTCTGTGTGGACTACCGACGCCTCAACAAGATCACTCGTAAGGACGTGTACCCACTACCGCGGGTAGATGACGCTATTGACAGCCTGCAAGGAGCAGAATTCTTTTCATCCCTCGATTTGCGCTCAGGGTACTGGCAAGTACCTATGGCTGAGAACGCTCGACCGAAGACCACTTTTGTCACTCCCAACGGCTTGTACGAATTCAACGTCATGCCGTTTGCCCTGTGCAACGCGCCCGCCACCTTCTAGCGCATGATGGATACTGTTCTGCGTGACCTGAAATGGCACACGTGCCTGTGCTACCTCGATGACGTCGTCGTTTTCGCTCCGGACTTCTCGACGCATCTTCAGCGCCTACGGCATGTTTTAACGCGTCTAAGTGACGCCAGTCTGCAACTGAACCTAAAGAAGTGCAGATTTGCAGCTCGGCAGCTGACAATACTCGGCTACGTTGTGTCCAAGGACGGAATTCTCCCTGATTCAGCTAAGCTTCGGGCCGTGTCCGAGTTCCCCAAGCCGACATCCGTCAAGGAACTGCGCAGTTTCGTAGGGCTGTGTTCCTACTTTCGGCGCTTCATTCGAAACTTCGCGACTATCATATCGCCGCTGACGAAGCTCCTTGGAAGTAACGGACCTCTCCATTTGTGGTCATCACAGTGTGACGACGCTTTCACAACGCTCCGTCGTTTGTTGACGTCGCCTCCCATACTCCGCCACTACGACCCTACGGCCCCTACAGAGGTACACACGGATGCCAGTGGTGTCAGCCTTGGCGCTGTCCTTGCGCAGCGCAAACCAGGGTTCCCAGAATATGTCGTGGCGTATGCAAGCCGTACGCTTACTAAGGCCGAGACTAATTACACCGTCATCGAGAAGGAATGTTTGGCAATCGTCTGGGCCCTTACGAAGTTCCGACCTTATTTGTATGGTCGCCCATTTGATGTCGTTACCGACCATCCCGCACTATGCTGGTTGTCGTCATTGAAAGATCCCTCAGGCCCTCTCGCCCGGTGAACACTTCACCTGCAAGACTATGATATCCGCGTGCTGTACCGCAATGGAAGGCAACATGCTGACGCCGACGCCCTGTCGCGCTCTCCCTTGCCTGACGACAATGCCCACGACTCAGCGTCTCACCTTGCCGTTTCTTCCATTAGCATTCATGCCGTTGCTACTGAACAACGCAAGGATCAATGGATTGCCTCACTGATAGACTTGCTGACTGATCCATCCACTACACCCACTCGCGCGTTGCGTCGTCAAGCCCACCATTTCGCCATTCGCGACGACCTCCTCCACAGGCGCAATTACAACGGTGACGGCCGCCAGTGGCTACTAGTCATACCTCGCAGTATGCGCTCTGACATATGCGAGTTTTTTCATTCCGATCCGCAATGTGCGCATTCCGGGGTATCAAAGACTTACCACCGCATTCGCCAACGGTACTTTTGGCGCGGCATGTACCGCTACGTGCAGAAATTTGTTCGCTCCTGCATAGATTGTCAGCGCCGAAAAGTTTCAACGCACCTATCACCGACAGGTCTGCAACCTCTACCTTGCCCTGCCAGGCCCTTTGGGCGCGTTGGAATCGATTTGTATGGGCCACTTCCACTGACGTCGGCTGGTAACCGCTGGGCCATTGTCGCTGTGGACCACCTCACGCGATACGCCGAAACGGCCGCTCTCCCCGCGGCTACAGCGAGCGATGTGGCCTTCTTTCTGCTCCAACGATTCATTTTGCGACACGGTCCACCCCAGAAACTGCTCAGTGACCGAGGCCGCGTCTTCCTGTCTGAAGTCGTTGAAGCCATTCTTAAAGAGTGCAACATTGTTCACCGCAAAACTGCTGCTTACCACCCGCAGACAAATGGCCTCACCGAACGCTTCAACCGTACGCTCGGCGACATGCTCTCCAAGTACGTCGCCGCCGATCACACAAATTGGGATTCCATTCTACCCTTCGTCACCTACGCATATAATACCGCCCCTCAGAGCACTACTGGCTTTTCACCTTTCTTTTTATTATATGGAAGGCACCCGTCGCACACCATCGACACAATACTTCCGTACACGCCAGATCCGTCTGAGTGGGCGCCTATTTATGCTACAGCCAAGCTTGCTGAAGAGTGTCGAGAGCTTGCAAAGACCTTTACTGCGCACGATCAAGAGCGGCAAAAAAAGCCTTCGCGCTGACGCCAGCACTACTGCGCCCACGTTCCTCCCTGGAGCACTCGTTTGGCTCTCGATCCCTACCACTGCAACTGGCCTATCTTCAAAACTATTGCCCAAATACGAAGGCCCCTACCGTGTCGTCAAACGCACTTCTCCTGTCAACTACTTGATTGAACCAATCGAACCATCTTCGGACATGCGCCGTCGAGGACGCGACATTGTTAACGTGGAGCGCCTCAAGGCCTACCATGACCCGCTCATTGTAACCACCTGTTAGGTCGCCAGGCGGCTCCCATTTCGTACCCGGGGTAGTTGTGGCAAAGCCTTAGAACAGTGGGTCATCCTCTCGAGTGCCTTCTAGTGGGTCACCCTTTCATCAGAAGAAAAGCAGCTCGTGCAGAGAGTTGGTCCCCGCATTGACTGTCGCTGTCGTGATTCATCAACGAGTGTCCGCCAATAAACGTCTTAAGAATTTTTTTAATGTCACCACTGTGAAAACAAATAACAGTAGATAAAAATCTACCTGTGGTGTTTCTTTTTCTCACCATGGCGATACATAGTGCCAAACGTCTTTCGCGTATTTATGGAGTATAAAGCTTTACAAGTTTAGAGGGGGCATCAAAACCTACAAAAGAAGGGCCTGGCGGCTGACCATCTGCCCTACAATTTATTTTTAAAATGTATAGCAGTGTGATAAAGTGTCAAAAGGTTAGCACTTGTTAAAAGTATATAAAATGAAAAGACATGCACAGCTCCCCAGTATCTGTATTTTATTCTTAACTAAACCAAGATAATGCACTGATTAAAATTTAAATTGGGTTTAGTGGTGTCATAGAAAAAAAGGTTTACCTTCTAGCACACGTGCATTTCTTCTAGAAAGCTGCTTAAATGAGCAATGAGATGAAAGCTTGCAACAAATAGCATAGGATAGAACACTGAGCCTCATGTGCTAGCATACTAATTGTAAACTGCTGCAAGTTATGGGCAGTCAATTCATTAATTTTGTCTGAATAACTTTTGCATCCTCTGTTGAAAGACGATAACGGTTGCATTATACAAGTTAGTTTATTAGCAGCTTACACAAGATGTAGCATAGGGGACGGAAGAAAACATATCACATTGTTCTAGGGTTGTAGTACAGGCTCACAGTGTTTTGGCAACCCTTTAAAACAGTGCAGCATGCGTTGTATGCAAATGTGATGCTGTGAGCATGTTTTACAGTAAGCTATTCATACAAACAATTATAATATAAACAGCTTCATCAGCACTATGAAAACAATTTAAGACTCTCTGTTGTTAAAAAGCAACAGCTGCCAAGTCATTGTGCTGAAGGCCAATTGATCGTGCCTTCACATACTCCATGCAAATCCACACATCACAAAGAATGCTTCATTCCTTGCTATATTGCCTATGCTACGCACCACAAACAAGCTCAAGGATATGTTTGAAACACCTGTTTGAAACACATGATTCATTTTGAATCTGCGAGATCATGTACACTCACAATTGTATATACGTAGTGATTTTACTTCCCCCCCACTCCTGATTTCCTCAAAATAAAATTTTATTTATGTCCGAACACGAGCTTTTAGGCACTAAGCCTGACAAATCATGAAAGTTCTACCTTATTGCACTGAAAGCAACTTTAAGTGGGTCATGGAAAATGGCACTTTGCACGTCATGCTTATACTAGTCGGCATGCTTGTTGTAAGATGCCTTCTTCGCAATATATTTGCCTATTCATTATTTGTAGTATTATGGTGGTGTCGCATAAAAGCCCAATAAAAAGCTTCACTCAATGGGTATTTTTAGTTGGAATCAATCCAAATCAGTTTTCTTAAAACCCGCCTGAACCCAAATAAAAAATATATGTTGCCAATTTAGAGCAAAACGTTCAAATGTAGGACATCATACTGAACCAGCAGTACGACAACTGAACACATAACTGAAATTATGTTTTTGGAAATACGTCTGCCACCACATTACCCATTACTGTACCAGTTATTGGTTTGAAACAATTAAAGTGGTTCAATGAGAGTGTAAACAGCATATGTTGCCACTAACATGGTGAGTTCGATTTTAACCATTTTCGTGCAGTGACGTTTTTGCATGGAAAACTGGCTTGCAGAATATTGAAGAGGGGATTGCAAATGGCAAACAGTTGCCTGTCATTCAGTAAGTACACCTCTAGGGGCAGTGCCAGCAGTGGGAGGGAGGTTGTTGGGGCTGGGGCCCCCTGAAAATTTCCACCTGCTCCTCTCCCTGCCACCACAAAAGCAAACATAGTGAAACACAGCACAGAAGTTCTCAGCGTCCCTGCCCCCTGCATAAACTCGCGTATTATGTGACCCCCCATAGTAAGGAAATCCTAGCGCCGCCCCTGTATGCCTTTCTTTTCTGCTACCTGTCACTTTGTTGTCGCATTGGTAGAGCGACCACCCCGGAAAGGCGTTGGTCTCTGGTTGATCCCCGGACCAAGATAAATTTTTCGGCAAATAAAGTTTTTCTTTGTGAGAAGTCCGTACAGATTTCCTTGTGGCCCAGTGCCACAAACGGGTGGTTGTCTACTTTCCCTTTCTGAACCCTTCTGCCCCCTTGCAGGTTTCGACAGAAGTTATTTCCATTGCTTTGTTTTCTCATGTTACACAAAGCAATTTATAATTTCACAAACATTACCAAACTTGTCTTCCTTCAGAATTATGCATTATTCCGTGCTTTCCAAAGGGACCATGTGTTTCAAATGATGCATGCTGCTTTTACTTCATGTTTTTCAGTAAAAGTGACAAAATCAAAGCATTTGAGTTTAAATAGTTTCTGGCAACACACGTGACATATTCAAGTGCGAGTATTCATTGGTCCAAAGTAAAGAATCTCTTGTGCATGCTTGCGGTGTAGATATTATTATGATGATAAGAAAAGATGCATGTTTCATGCTTTCTGAGGAACAAAAAGAGATGTACAATCATGCGAAACGGTTTGCTTTTGTGCACAACCAACACAAGTAGTGCTGAACAAAATCATAGGCAAAGTCAAATTTTATATTGCATTTCTACATTAGGACAAAACTATTTACTTTTTTTATGGGTAATCGCATGCTAGTCATAATAACTGCTGAAGCCACTGTAGTGCTCAGATTCTAGTGTCCATGTGGTTAATCTACATAATTCCTTCAAAAACTGTGGTGGTGGCTACGTATGCTTTGGTACCACACTATGTCGGCTGCATTTTCACTGGAAGGAGAAAACCACAAGGCTATGCGAATGAAATATCACAAAGTATGCCAGTAATTGTCATCTGCTTTCGCTTTTAATTTTTATGTTTGCCAGCACTGGTTTGCTAGTGCCAACCTTGCTCATTCTTTTGCCTATACCTCAGGATCATGCAAGGAAGATGTTGCCACGTGAAACTAAGCTTGTAAAATGTTCTTGCAGGACATCTTCAACTCTGTGTGCACTCAAAGAACAGTGCATCATGGATGCATCCACTTGTATGAAACCAACTGAGTGTGAACTTTGTTTCGTACAAGCACATGCATCGATGATGCACTGTACTTTTTCTTTTTATTAACTTCAATGTGACTGACTTAATTCTGCCGCCATGTCACATGTGGTGTATGCTGCTGTTGCCAGCAGAAAATAGACTTCATTGGTGTATTGCTTTCCAATCAAACTCTGTGTTCAATATTTTTAACACTTCTAATCATCGCTCCCAATGAATTTCACTCAGTGAATGCCTGAAAAGATTGTAATGAAATTCGGTTGACTTTCATTTCTAGAACGTGCCTGTCTGAACTAAGCATTTGTTTAGACTGGCACAATCTATTGACGTGAGCATGTCTTCACGAGTGAGACAATGAGAATGGCATGTGTCCATAGCATATCCCGGCCGAGGCATTTGTATGTAAAGGCAAATGCCCCTGCAGAAAATTGGTGCATGTCGGAGGCTCTTTACTATTTAATATATACAACACTTTTGACTTGACCCTAACCCAGAATTCAACTGTGTTCCAGTCATAGTTCTTTTTGACGAGCATTTATTACAAAATCCTAATGAACGGCACCCCCAATACTTCTTCAGAGCTCGCATACAATTTGTTGAAGAGCAGTTTGACAACATAGCTCATTTGAAGCTCTAGGAGCATGACTGCTTTCGGGAAAAGAACAAGAAAAAGGTCGTAACCATACCGTCTATAGCATGTACGAAAAAAATGCTCGTGAAGACATTCTAAATATATCTGTTCCGACACCAGAGAAGGCTGAAGAAGCTTGTCGAGTCCATTAAGCCACTGCAGTGAAATGGAAGCGTTTAAAGAGGGTATACAGCAAGTACAACGAACAAAAGTGCTTCACGGAAGTTTGTAAAAGTGGCTAAGTACATTCATTTCGTGCACTACGTCCCTGCGAGAAAGAAAACCTTAGAAAAGATGAAAGCTGTGACTGAGTGTGATGAATTACTGCAAAGACTAAAGTGAATCTTTCGTTCAGGCTAGCCAAAACGCAAACATGAATTACTCAAAGGTATGCACTTATACTTAAAGGGCCCCTGAAACGGTTTTTCACATTCCGTTTTTGATTAGACCACTACTGGAGCAAATAATTTGCACCAGACTTCGATCAAAACACCCATTATAAATGGAGCTATGAGTACTAAAAAGTAACCTCCTCCTCCACTTCGCCTTTCACCCTCAACTCTTCCTTCGAGTGCTCGGGGCTAACCTCCGCCTTCACGGAGCCTGCGTCACTATGTGGCGTGAAACCATGTACGTGTACATCCCATCACAGATCCAATACCGGCAGTCTGTGCTGCGTGTTCCACAGCTAATCAGATCAGCTGGAAACGATGACGTCAATGGGGCAGAGCGAGTCGCTTGGTCTATGGGCCGTTGAAAACGCATTTGGCTGAGTCGCTACGATCTGCAGTGATCTGTAGTGATTATCAACTTTAGAGCGTTGTAATAAATGACACAGTTCACGCGGAGAGCTGAAGTCGGTCTCTAAATTACCCTTGGGACTTGGTCTACCAGCCCAATTTGTTTTTATAAAATCGTCAGAACCGTTTCACCGTCCCTTTAACACACAGAAATGAGGCATTCTGAAAAAGTCATTGCCAAGATTTGAGGGCTGTTGAGAATCGCCTGATTTTCAAAAATTACGCCTAAATATTGTAATCTATCTGTGAGGGGAAAGCAAAGTGAAACTCCAGACAACGTACCTTGGAATTGAGAGCTGTCTTCAATGCGTTCGTGAGTGTGTCTTCTCGCCAGGAATTAACAAAGAATTGAAACACTTGATCATCAAGTGTGAAATATGCTAAAAATACGCACAAGACCAGAAACAGAAACTCTTTCACTCCATACAGAACCAAGCTATCCATTAGAACGCGTTAGATGCCACATGCTCGAACTCTAGGGAAAGAATAATTTGGTTACACAGCCAATTATTACAGCAACTTTTGGGAAGTGGACAAGGTCAAATTGATGGTTTCTAACCAAGTGATACTAAAACTAAGGACGCACTTCGCAGTGTACTGGGTACCGAGAATTCTGGTAAGCGACAATGACCTGCCTTTCCTCAGCAAAGAATTAAAAAACGCCACGAAGAGCTGAATCTCCGAACACAGAACGTGAAGCTCGGTTTACCCGCGTGCAAATAGAAGGGTTGATTCAGCCGTAATGAGAGCGAAAATCCTCCCTAAAGAGCATATGGAAGCAAGTCAGACCCACAAATGACTTTTGTTTATTAACAAAACACATCACTTCAGGAAAAGAATGGTACTCCAGCACAAGTGCCAGTGAGTTGCCATACTAAAATGAGTGTGCCAACAGCTTTACATTCACTGCAATCCGAAACAGTCAATGTGAGTGAAATAAGAGTAGAAGGTGCGGAAAAGCACGAGCTACCATTACAGACAAGCGAAGGAATCACCAAGTCTTAGAAAGGGTGAGTGGATGCCCCAGTTCAATCAACGAAAACAGGAGCATGAGTCAAAGACAATAATTAGGAAAATTTATGAAAGGTGGTATGAAGTTCAGATGGAAGACAGCATCCTGAGAAGGAATTGAGTACTCAACAGGGCAAGCCCTTCCTCAGGCAAACACATTGAAGTCAGTGAGCCAGAGACAGACTAACCGAAGCACACTGGAATTTCTGCCGGACCTAGAACAACCATACAGCCTCCAAAGAGGCTCCAGAATTTCACAGTTGGGGACAAACCTATATATATATATATATATATATATATATATATATATATATATATATATATATATATATAAGATATATATATAAGGGAAAGAAGTGTATACCTAAGGGCTCGTTTTTCCGTGTTTTAACACAATATTATTGAGATATAACAGACAGTAATGCCAAGGAATGTACAGGGGAAGTTATTAGAACCAATGAAATGTAAATAAGAAGAAAGAAAACTGGTTGAAAAAATAACCGGCCTTGAGCAGGAATCGAACCTACGACCTTCGAAGAACGCGTTCGAATAACACACCTATATATATATATATATATATATATATATATATATATATAGGTGTGTGTGTGACGTATGAAGCGTAGGAGAAAAAGATGAGGAAGAAGTGCTTTGGAGAAAACATGCATGGCGTATGAGCCAGGCCACGGCACCCAGTCATCATAGCGTCACACGAGTCGACAGGATGAAGACCTCCCAGCCACTTCATCAGTGCCTCATCATCGACAAGACGCCCTGACCATACATCGACTACGGAATCATCTAGCCGCAGACAGCGACCAGCACCATGACAGAATCATCGACCGACCTTTCCATCCCCAAGTACACCGGAGCAGCGGACGATGAACCTGTGCAGGACTGGTTCGACCTGTTCGAGCTCAACGCAACCACTGCATCATGGTCGGAACGGGAGGTGGTCACCAACTTTACCGACTACGTCTCCGGTGAGGCCTTCGGATTCCTTCTCACACACATACTTCAGAACGACGAGTCATGGGAAAGATAAAACAAGAGATGATCGTTTGGTTTAAATAATACAATGACGACTACGACGAAGACTTGCTTATAACCCACCATCCACAGACAACCACACTCGGTTGTCACAATCAAAATGAGCCTTCACGCATTGACCAACCTCCTGCTTTTTCGTCGCGTGGATCTTCGGTCACACACGACGCCCACCTCGCGTCTCACGCGTTCACTATGGTCGGAATAGAGCGGAGAAGCTCCGAGCGCATAGTCAAGCCCGTCACCTACACTTCAGTTTCATGCGCCAGAATAGCTCACATTGTTCGTTCCGCAGATAGACAGTCATTCCCAAATAAAATATGACCAAACCAATCCTTTCGCAGTGTCGCCGTCGAATTCCCAGCCACCTGAGAGCCTAACCCACACAGGAGGCTCGGAAGGATCAACTCTCAAGCATTGCCCTGTGCCCGAAACATCCATCAAGAATGGCGTTGCAAGAGCCTCAGCAGATTTTTCTGCCGATTCGGGCGCACTATCTTCATTGCCTGACACAAATCGCGACACCCTGACAAGTATCAACTATTTGCTGGTCACGTCAACCTACAAAGAAAAGCGGGCTCATGGTTCCAAAGGAATTCTACTTCGTCAGACAGTGCAACATCAGCAATGCCAACAAAAGCAACAAGAGGAATCCGAACAGCTAAAACGCTCACACCAACATCGGCAAGGACCAACTAAAACTACATCGCAAGGATACTTGTGGCCTGAAGAGTGTCGTGATCAACATACGCTAAAGAAAACACTGATTCCGCATCTGAGCTATCTTCGCAGAAAGAAAAGTCAAAGAACTTTTCCGCACCAGCGTTCAAGATTGCGCCTTCAATCTGAAAATCCGCGTCATTACCATAGAAAACTCTCAAAAGCCACAAAACAGCCGCTTGCGCTCTGCAAGAACACAAGCAGCTCCTAATCAGCCACGATCAACGGGTGCGCGAATTGCATTGCATGCACGGCGTTTGTATGACCCACGACAAAAAATGTGACGCCTACGAAATCCTGCAAAGAGTTCCAACCTCGTTTGTTATTTACAAGACTATCGGATGTACTTCCATCTGTTTCCACGTTCAAAGCATTTTTGTGTTATCCAGGACGCAACCACCAGCTTCCCCTACCAGAACTCCTGCGTTAACCGGACTGCTGCACTTTCCCCTGAAGTGTATGAAAGTTTACGGAACTCCCCTGGAGCATAGAACCAATTGTGAATTTTTGACTTTAGTGTCTTTTTAACTTCTACTTGTTTACTTTTTTTGTTCGTAATTCATGCCTTCTTTCGGGGGGAGGGAAAATCGTGTGACGTATGAAGCGATGGTTAGGAGAAGTAGATGAGCAAGAAGTGCTTTGGAATAAACATGCATGGATATGAGCCACGCCACGTCAACCAGTCATTATAGCGTCATATATATATATATAGATATATATATATATATATATATATATATATATATATATTGCATAGGGACCACATTTAAGCGACCACGAAAAAAGTAAGAGAATAAACTATTTTCAATACGGCAGCATCTTGTTTGCTATGGTTCTTCGGCATTTAAAATTGTCTGTGTGCCATAAAATCGCCCGCTTCTTACATGACGTCAGGAATCTGTGCAATATCGCGATGTTCACTACAGCGCATGCACTATAATCAGGGCATTAACGCACTGAACAATGCCTAAAACTTTTCGGGGCAGACGAAGAGGATATTTTTAAAATTAATGTTCAAGTAAAGTAGCCGCTGGTCACATTGTCAACGGTTACTTATAGCAGCTTCCGAGATGAAATAACATGAGCGTAATAAAATATTTTCACTTGCAGCATCGAGGCGTTTAGTAGTTCGTGCGCGCACACATCTCTGTGAGGTCGTCCTTGCTGAGAGAGAGAGAGAGGAAGACAGAAAAATAAGCAGCGCTGCACGTGTGTGCTCTTACTGTTCAAGTTGTATTTTGAGCTGCAAAGAACATTCGAGTTGAATGAAAACCTACTAGCCCGACTCTCAATTAAGCCTCCATAGTGTTAAAAACCATACTCTTTTACTTTCTCCTTGGTCTGGTCGACCAGTTAAAGAACAAGCTTAAAAGCTGAGATTCCCACTGTGCTCGAGACGACTGCTTTGTTCGTTGTCACTTTGGAAGCTGCCACCTTCGCTCCAAGTTACCTACCATAAGCAAGGCTGATAAGGTTTATCGGAGACTAAAGCGGAAATCCTTTCTGGTGCTTCCAGATAACACTAGTACATTAAAAATATTCATAACATTAATCAGCTCACAACAGCTTCGACAAAGCAGCGTTGATCATATCTATTTTCGATCAAAGAAAATAATTTTCCTGAAGCAGCATATGATTTCACCAGTGCATAAAAACCTTGCCCGTTCGCATTCGCAACTGCATCAGCCAGTCGCAGCAGAACGAAAGCGTGGACGAGGTATGCAATGTTAGTGGGCCCTTGTTCAGTGCTGGGCTTCTCTGCAATGCTACAGCACAAGGCACGCAAGCGCCGCCTAGGCGGCCCGCACGACAAGAGCCTACAAGAAAAATCATCACAACTACAATGTTGGAGAAATTTCACTCTATTGTAATATTCCCTCGTAATATCATAATTCAGAGAATACTGTGGTGAAGGAGAACTTCGCCTCAATTGTTGCTTTCCACGGCATGCAGCGAACAGTCACCACTGTAGAAAGTGGGGGGACTCAGCCCCCCTAACTTTTCTCAGTGGGGGTGCCCGCACCCATCTTGCCCTCCCCGGCTTGTACGCCTATGCACAGATGACACAATCATCTTTTGCAGCATCCTACACAAGCCACATGCTTCTTTGGAATTCTCCACTTTTCCCTTCTCTGAGAAGGCACTGGGTTCAGTGGAGTTGGTATTGATCCATAACATTTGTAAACGCTAACTGCACGTATGTAAGACAAGCGAACCGCTTGTTCTGTGTACTTCACTCGTGTCACATACGTGCATTTAGCGCTTACAAAAGTTACTGATCTCTCTTTGTTCAATTCCATCTCCTCCTCCTTTCCGAGCTCATGAAGTATCAGGTGTCTGCTCCTCCGGCTCTGCACATAGGCCGCTCCCTCACCTGAATTTCCATTATGCATTCATGCCTTTATATAGACCTACCTATTCTTGTACTTCAACGCTTATTCAACTAGGCGAATTTCCGTTAAAGAGACCCTGAAACGGTTTTTTAAAGTTTTGTCCGCGTTAAGGTTAGAGCATCATGAAACCATTCGCCCCATAAATTAAGTGACACGCAGTGTACCAAGGCCGCTAACGACAACTATATCATGCCCTTCTTCTCACCTATGCCTGACCGCCCCAACTCACGAGGCACACTGGCGATCGCAGAGCTCTCATGAGTGCGCTCGTCATTTTGAGCTTTTAACAGTCTAGACCTCCGAGATGGCACACCGACAGGTTGCGTGCAGTCTCCGAGGCCATCAAGCAGTGTGTCTAGCAACACGCACCCCGTCTGGCAACAGAAACAAAGACCACGAAGTAAGTGGCTGATATCTGCTCTGACAGATGCTGCCACCCTACCAGTCGATCTTACTTCTGCACATTCTACAGCTCATGACAGCCAATCAGATAAGCAGCCATGTTGACATGGCTGCTGACATGCTCTGGGCAGAGCATGTCGCTCTAAGAATGGGCAGTTTAAAAGGCATTCGGCCGAGTTGCAACAATCTGCACAGATTTCCAGCGATTGGCAGCTTTAAGGCGTAGTAATAAATTACGCATTTTACACAGAGTGCTGAAATCGGTCCCTAAACAACCATTGAGACTTAATCTACCAGCCCAACGTGTTTGAACAAAATCACCAAAACCGTTTCAGGTTCCTTTTAACAAAAACTCAATGTTTTATCGGCCACTAATATAAGTCAAAGCAAGAAAAACCATTACAAAGTCCCAGCTATAATTCATTGTCATCAACAAGGACAGCATTTTAAAAAATTCACAGCAACACAGGAGCGTGATTTGCTTTACAGACACCTAGTAGCTACTTTGCGGTCCCGATTGCAATTTGCATCCTGGGAGAGCTAACAACGGCCAATATTCAACAGTGTGCACAAATTTTTCATCCTTCACAGCGTTGTTCACGGGTTTATAAAGAAGTGAAGAATGACTAGCAAATGTGAATACAGTAAAATGGGTGCTGCTAATGCTATCGCACTGCACTCGAGTATTCTCAATGTTCTTGACATCAAGGCTATGAATGGCTTGCACTGCTGGCCTTAAAACAGCCATGTTGCAGTACCGACATAATGGGATGCGTACTCTGATGTTACGTCAGTGCTATCAGTACATCACGTGCTGCTTGCTTTGTTATTCATGCATGGAGACACAACAGCATTCCAGCGACGTCGCTGTCTCGTCAAAACAGGTTAATCTCTACGTGATTAGACTGCCTCGAAGTCACCTTAGTCCCGATGTTGGAATCATGTCTTACATTCATGATGCAGGCGACCAAGATACAATAAAACGGGCATACGTTTCTGAAAAAAAAACATGCGCACAATAAATGCAGGATCTGGGAATACTTATGATCCAAATCGTTTAAATTCATTTTCACGATTGCGAGCGTAGCAGCCGGAAAATCATTGCCCTGTCGCAGTGGTCTAGTGGCTAAGGTACTCGACTGCTGACCCACAGGTCGGGGGATTGAATCCGGGCTGCAGCGGCTGCAGTTTGGGAGGAGTTGAAAATGCTGCAGGCCCGCGTGCTCAGATTTGCGTGCACGTTAAAGAAACGCAGGTGGTCAAAATTTTCAGATCCCTCCACTACGTCGTCTCTCATAATCATATCGTGGTTTTGGGATGATAAACCACACATATAAATCATCTGGGATATTGTATTACGCGGCAATGTATCATTGAGGTTCTACTGTATAGGTCCACACAACTCCACGAGCTTACATATTTAACAGAAAATTAGGGTCGTCAACTGTCTCTGGATTCACATTTTGAATTAAGAGACAGTGTGCGGCAAGACTGAGTTCAATTGGCAGCTGGCGCACTAGGCAAATTGACTGACGTCAGCGCAACCTTGCAAAATAGTAAGTATGGCTGTACTGCGACTCCACAAACACATACCTGATCTACAGAAAGCTCCTAGTGGGTATGCACCACAGAAATGGGGCAAACATTACCACTCACTACTGGTGCATGAAAAATTAGAAAAAAGGTGAATGAAAAAATTATTAGCAAAGAAATAAATGCATACATAAATACATAACCTGCAGGTTGGACTTCTAGGCCACATAAACTGAGGTGTAACTACTTTAAGAAAGCACAAGCTAAAATTTCAAGTCCTAATAAATGTATAAATATAAAAATTAAGCAAATAAAATCCTTGTGCGACACAGCTTGGCTGGTCACCCACCTTCAAAGAGTGGAATAGCTCCAGCTTTTTTCAGAATCTTTGCAACACCTCCCCCGCGAAAACATTCACATATAGGTGGATCTAATCATTATAGCCCGCTTGGAAGATTATGCTGATTTCACTTACCTAAAAAGTCCCAACACCTGCTAACGATAGATGATCAGTGTACAGGATTGCTGACAAGTTTCTTCGGCCACTTTGTACAAATTGCAAAATATCTACTACCGACAAGAATGATAAATTATCATCGTATTCAAGTAATTCATTGATAAAAGATCTTAGCTGATTGAGAGACGGCATCCATCCTTGGAGACAAGGCATACGTTTTTCGGTTTCTGTGCAATATTGCGAAGAAACACACATCCAACACTGAGCTGAGGATAGTAGGCATTTTTGTTGTTTAAAGTTTTCTTGATCTGACATGCGCTTGAATATTTTATTACACACTTGATGACGACAGAGGCATGTTTAACAAGACAGACACGGGCGTTCCGGCAGGATATTGAAAATATTGTTTATCTATCCTTCAAATGCTTGATGCAAGCAGATAACCATCGCATATAATATCAGTTGTGATGGTGTTCAAGTAATGTAGCATGACCACTCACAATTTTGACAAAGGTATTGATACTGTATTAGCAGCTACTGTCGAACATCTGACAATTTATTGCAATACTTACACTTGTTTTAAACTTGGTCTACAATAACTTATTTCACGCATTCATAGACAATCGATCATAATGCGTAACTGAAATAAAGGGCGGGGGGCTACATGCACAAAAATGTCTTGTATGGAAGCTCCTCTTCAGGGCACATGCACGCAGCTGCACAAATTGGAAACTGAGCTGTAGAATCCTAAATATTTCACGGTTTCCATTTCATGAACACACTTCACAGCACTGAACAGAATCGCTCCAATGTTACACGATCTAAAGAACTTCAACACAGTGCTGCTCACAACAGCACTCGTACGGCGTTGCGCATTACGAATGACAACAATGACGGGCTACAAAACAATGACGAGCTATAAATTTGAACGCTCGCAAGCGTTCAAAATTTCTGCATACTATTTGCTGCGACGAACGGCACACACAGAACGCACCCGACGCTAGCACTTGTTGAGATGATTACAACTTTTCACTTCGGCGCGCACTAAACGCATATCCTGCTTTAGAAAGGTGGATGATTACATCACGAAAATCTTCAAAGTTTTTTGCGATTACACTTCAAAGATGGACGGTACTACTTAGAAAACACACGAAACGATGACACTCGCATCCGCAAACACACTTTCTACACTGTGCTCGTTTCTTCGTTTCCGCTGTCGATCGCACCTGCTGACGGGGCTGTGAACACTGGCTGGCTACCGATATCTCCCCGGGAGTTTCACAGCGCTTACGTTGGTCACAACAATAAAATCAGCTATTTTTTTTCCATGTTGCTGCAGCGCCCGCTTCAGCAAGCGCCATGTTTGCCAAGCGAGCCGTTGGAGTGGCCGTCCAGGCCGTTTTTCGCAGTAGGCAATGAAAAGCTTGCCATGCGAGCCGGCTTGCAGCTTGCAAAAGTGTAGAGCCGCTCTGCATGACGTCACAGAGACGGCCGCTCTCGCCCATTTGTGCGGTGCGGGTGTGCGGAGTGGCTGTGCGGCAAGCGCGTGTAACGGCCCTTAAGGATGTTCGCGCGATGCGGGTGTCTAGGCAGCGCGCGGTCGCCAGAAAAGCACCTAAAGTGCGGCCACTCGTATTAGTTCGCACCATGACTCGCCGTGGCGCTGCAGTCATCGGCTGCAACGGTGCTGGAATGTAATGTCGCGGCCCGGATACACGATTTCGCATTGCCCTTTTTTAACATGTCTCAAGTGGCCAGACTGAAAATGGAGCAAACCCTTTTGCCATCTTGGTTTATTTTGCCAACACACGTCAACCGGGTATAAAAACGAAAAAATTGGAGGTCTAGATACTGCAACGTATCATTTTTTGTATTGGTCTAAAGGGTTGTTGCTGTCATGGTATGAGCGCAATGCGTGAGATGGCTGTGATAGTCAGTATTCTTGCGTGTTCCGAAATAAATGTGGTTAAAAGTTGGCGCTCGTGCTTTCTGCGTCTCAATTTTATGTATCTTTTTTATGTGCTACGCATTTGAAGTTATGTACCGTAAATAAGATAGTCCTCAATATGTATTCATCTTGATAGGCCGAAAACTATTCGGTGAATGCGCTTCTAAACAACACGATAACTTATGCTGCCAGGAAGCGATAGCAATGTGCGCTCACGCGACGACCTACTTGGAAGTCGTAAAACATGATCTATGCAATGGGTGCAGTGCGGCCGACCATCGCCCCTTTCTCGTTCCCGAGCGGCCTACAGGCTGGAATGCGCGCTCGCCTCGGCTGTACCGTAATCTCCGGGGATCCGCCTTTCGAGTTTGGCTGGCGCAAGGACGAGATGCCACTGGATGCGGAATTGGGCGTCCGTGCGCAGACAGACGCCTTCTCAAGTGACCTGACCTTCACAAGCCTCAGCATTAGGCACAACGGCAACTACACCTGTGTTGTCACCAACGCAGCCGCCACTGCCAGCCACAGCGCGCTGCTCGTCGTTCAAGGTAAGTGCCATTGCAGGGTAGTAGTTTCTGGGAAGAAGTCACCATGAGTGATTCGGGTTTTATTTTATTGTACTTGCATAAACATTCTTGATGGATTCTTCTCGTCCTTTTCAGTATTCATCCCAAATTTATAATATTGTGGTAGAAATATATGGACACTCTCAGCTCGATTTAGCTGCTGGCTTCGGCGTCAGCCACCGTATATGTATAGGAATCTATATATGAAAATGCAAGAAATTAAAAGAAAATCCAGAAAAAGAACCTGACACGCGGAATCGAACTTGGAACCTCCGAGACGTGAGTGCGAGGTGCCGACCACTGAGCTACTGAGAAACACGTCCCTCAGAGTTTAAGCAGCAAGCTACATATATCTACCACTTACCAATAGTAGCGGTCATCTCGGTAGGGGGGGGGGGGGCGCTATCGTGTTTTCAACATTACTAGGAAGATGGCGCAATGAGCGCGCGTCGCCACACAGTCATGCCGCGGTAGCACGCGCTCTCATCTACTATGCCTACTTTGCCCCGCGGAGAGTAGGGAGTGGACGCTCGATCGCATGCTCTTATCTCACGGTGGAGAGCATCGCTCGTCTTGGCTGGCCTTTGGGTGTCGGCGGAACGATTCTGTTGCAGTTACCGGGCGCACAAAAGCCACTGCGATCATTGCAGTCTCCGATTTCCAAAAGAGCCCGCTTTTCAGACACAGCGAAGTAACAACGGAGACAATTATTCACGTGCGTCTGTACCTGTGAGTACGTTTCCTGCGCCATTTATGCGTGAGAAATGCGTGGCACGTTCCCATCTGCTTTCCATTCTCCGTGTGACCTTCCACTTTGTTCCTATCGTATTCATTGCTTAGCCTACGCGACAAAGCTGTGACTTTTTTTTAGCAATGCTGCTATCACTCGCTTCATACTGTGTTCATGCCACAGCCTCCGCAAGCGAGCTTGGAGCAAACTCGGCTGCCCAAGAAGCTCGGGCCATCCTGCATTGAACCCACGGTACGAAGCTTCAGAATGAAACTTCGGCGGATGACTGCGTGATAGGACATAGGATATGCTTTCTCACAAAGCAGTAGTGTTTCAGCTCTCTGTGCGTGTTCTTCGTTGATGTACGCTGTTACTTCCGGGTCATCCTGGTTCAGAAGTTGCGGTTTTTCTGTGAACCTGCTGAAATGCGCTTGCGCATATAGCTCGGCTGACCTTGAGTTTACGTTGCGTGAAAGTATCTCTGAAACTTGATCATTGAGCAGCACTTGAGTTCGTCCACAAAGGTTGACTATGCTCGCCCCCAAATGCTTCAAGGCCTGGCAGAGCTTTGTCCTTCTTTTATGAACAGATGGCTCGATTTCGATATGTCGAGACGCCGCATCGCAGAAGCATCGCAGTCAGCATGAGAAGCGGGACTGCAATTCAAACAGGAGCTAGCAAGTGCGGCAGACGTCCCACTGGTGCTGGCGGGGATTGGACGTCTTCTTCAGGGAGCAAACATGAGACAACCGACACCGTTCATCCAGGACTACCATCTTCTCTAATCTTAATTTAGATGCAAGGAAAAATAAGCATTTCTGCTACCTGGCGGGCTCGCTTTTCAGAGGTGGCAATAGCACACGTATCCTGTGGCACTTCTTTATCTTTCTTGTGGTACAGTACCGCGAGGTTGGCAGGCAAGCACTTCATTACTACGTGTTGAGGACATCGTTGTACTGGTCAGGTGAGACGATCAAGCAGGTAGATTCGGAAACGCAGAAGTTGACTTTTTTTGGACTGCCTTCCCTGTTTCGGCACCAGAAAAAATGTCGCGTAATTGCAAACCCCAGCCCCACCACAAAAACTTTATGCTTATTCCACCTGCTGGTGCCTAACTGTCTACTTCTCTTCTAAACCACCCTCCTTCTTGTTACCACTCTTCTGCAATAATCAGCAACACTTAGGCGTAATCGGGCTCCATGTGGGTCACCTCGTTCTTTGCTGGTGTGATTTCAGTTCTTGGTTTCGCTCGCGGGGCAGTTGCCGCGTGTGTTTGAAGCTGCGGTATCCCAAGGCATGTCCATGGACCTCCTCTGAAGTAGCGCAACCAGTCTCTATACTGGTCCCCTCCATTTTTTTCTGGAAGAAATACAGATACCACTGCCACCAGTACTTTACGGTACTTCAGTCTCGCGCCTACCTCGACAACGAAGTTCCGCCTCTGATATCGCTTGTCGGAGTTCCGGCCCACGATGGAAACTCTAAAAACGACGCCGCCCACCAAAAAGCTCGACAATTTGTCAACCAAAAGGTGGGCTACTCTACGAACCTTGAGAACATCTGCGAGCCCCTCATATCCTATCACAAAATTGCTCCACACTATCGCCTCGCGCGTCGAAAAAAAAACCACCGCCGCATCCCAAACTCACAAAACCATAAGAAATCACGTCGCGCCGTCTCTAAACGAACTCGTTCGTGTTCCCGCGCGTATACGCACACATCTACCACAACCTTTTCAGTCTACATTAGACAAAATGTGACTTCGTCCCCTCTCATACACTATAAAACTGCACCGACCCCCGTTTGCTTCCTCCGAGGCATAGGAAAGTGTACATAGCGATGCAAGCCTAGAACTGCTGCTGAGGAGGTGACGACAACGCACGGCCTGACCACCATTCCTCCGTGAAATTTTCACGTGAAAATTTTGTTTTTTTTTTGGTTCCCGGTACACTATTCAAGTATGCTGCAAGGAAACGAGCGTTTACGCGTGACATTCGCTGTTCCAAACTATTTTAAATTGCCTGCTGCAAGTACCATGGCGATGTGCCCACTAGGCCATATTTCTTCCTTCTGCAAATTAGAGAGGAGTCCACCGTGCGTTGGTTAGGCAAGCGCAAACCCGCACAGCTCTTGACTTTGTTGGCGCACTTTGTAATGGGTGGGCTTTTAAACACTCACTCATTGTGCAGTTCTTACGTGTTCACGTGTGGCGTGATTGTACGCTCCTTCCATGCAACATTAAATGCGTTAAGAGGACTTGTACATATTATTCGCATGTTTTGAAGCAGTTTAAAGCGATTACCTCACTGTTTGGTAGAGCCGTCGGCTGTATCTCGCTACGTAAAATGTTTGAGTTCCATTCGCACTGTAACTCCTAAGAAATATTTATTTATCTGTATTTCATCTGTTGGTACCTCAATGGACAACACTACTTTTTTGCTGACAACCAATAATCTCGATGCCGACTACAGAATTTCAGAGATACATGCTGTCTAACGCTATTGCGTTAATATTTGAAGTGCGGTATCCTGGAACTGACTGCGCATTCGAAGGCGGGTGTAGAAAGTTCCATATCTGTTGCATTTGTAATAGACAAGAACTAATGCTACATTAGAGACATTGACAGTGTGGGCTGTGACCTCTAAAAAGTTCGGCTAGGATCGTTTTTTTACACTATTTCCATTTACGTTAACCTGCTGCAGCCAATAATGAATTCGTAAAGTATACTTAGCGCTAAATGAACAACAGAAGTTTCACCTTGTTTAGCGCCGAAATTATTGAGCACTATATTCCGAAAAAAAGTCAAATGTAACGTAAATGTATCGGTACGCTCGAATTTTTAAATGTAATTGTCACGAGGTCTTTTTGCAATTAGAGAACTTGCAACGAGAACTCGTTCTGAAACTTGGAAGGAACGAGCTTTCGTTCCTGTTTAGAGGTATGCGTACAACACTACGAAGGAGTAGGAATTTCGACAGTTCACACTTGTCTTTTCTATACTTGTGCGTTCATTTCGTGCCATTTTCTTTCTGTTTCAGCAGCGTGCTTTAGGCATCGTGCTGTAACACCTAGTTGTCCGCGCTTGTCCTGTTGTGCATGCTTTCTGCGGGGTGTTCACGCGGAAAATTTTGAAATGCTTGCCGTTCTTCGCTGCTGTAGCGCTCATTCTTTCGCCCATGTTGCGATATAATGAACAATACATGCTGAACTACCACGCTGAACTAATCCGTACAACACGTTTCACTTTCGTGGTGTACGGATTCCTAACAAGAGGGATAAGCCACGTTCTTGTCTTTTTGCATTGCACGGGCAGTTTCAGTAAGCAGAACAAGAGTGATACCTAACAGGCAGAAAGTTAGCAACTTCAGCATTCAATGATTTCAAAATGATCTACAATTATCACTAGGGAATAATTTGCCTACACTTGTTGCCCCAAAATATAATTATATACTGTGGGCTAAGTAAGCAGTTCATCAGGTCGCTGTAAATAGTGTGACTTGCGCCAGGCAATACTGAGTAATATGCACTTGGTTGCATCGTACTTTAGTGCACAGGCATGTTAAAAGCTCTGTACAAAAACAGCTGGGCTATATGCGCGAACTTTGCCACAACTTAGCGATATATTGTACACCCACTCCGCACACAAGTTGAAAAATGAGTGGGATGCTTGAAAGAGCACGATATCTTTTGTGATTGGCCTCCATAATCCTAATATTTGCAGCACAACCTTCGTTAACTTCAACTCGAGCGCAAAACAGAACACCTACGTGAAAGCTTTTTACAATTTACTTGAGCCGGTATGATAGCCATGAAACGTATTAGGAATAGCTGAGATTTACTGTCCCAAAACGAAGATGTGATTATGACACGCCAACTGCTTCAAAATTTGGACCGTTTGGCGTTTTTAGCCCAAGATTATTACAAAACTATTCTATTGGTGTAGTCCGTGCGCTGCCAGGGCCATGCAGCAGGCAGCTTTAAGGAGCGGTTGTGCAAAATTTCGATAAATGTGCCGTTTATTTGATTGCTTGGCACGCATGACTTTACAACCAAGTATAAATGGCATCCGTTATGTATGGAAGTTAAGTAACGACACCGAGATTCACAGACCCACGCAGTCATCATTACTGTTTATATAGGTTCTTCTTTTTCATACACCTCCAAGCACTGATCCCGTTTTTTTATTCATTTTTCCTGCGGTGATAGCAAAGAACGTTGCTTGCAGTGGCGAATTAAAGTTGTCTGTCATCAAGGTAACCTATGGTCTTGAGCCCACCTAGCTGTACCGATATCTTAATGACTCTAAAAAGCCCAGGAATCCGTGTGTTCATACTCAAGAGACTCTCCTGCACAAGTACCGGATCGTTCTCGGCAATATCCGGCTTGTGCCCTGGGTGTCGCTTGTCGAATTGAATCTTCATCGCCCTTAGGTACCTGCTTCGTTCCTCGTTGATTTTGCGTTGTTTAAACAATTGCAGGTTGTCGTTGATTCCAAGTTTTTTGTCAGCGGCAACATTGAAACTTCGCCGTAGGCAGCAAAGTGTGGTCTGCAGCCAAGGCTCACAGTGTGTGCCTTGTTATAGTGTGCAACAGCCGCTTCTAGACAGCATTTCCACCCGCCTTCAAACGTTGGGTACATAGAGATCAATGTCTTCATGTCATGGATGAGCCTTTCAGCCATTCCATTTACTAGTGGTTGAAAGGAAGCGCAATGGCGTAGCGTAACAACCCAGCTGTCTGCCCACTGCTGCATCTTTTTACTCAAAAATACTGGTCCAGTGTCTGATACGACAACTTTTGATTCTGAAAATATCACTCAGTCAAGCAAACCTCTTATGTTGTTTGCGTCTTCTCGTGGAGGAGGCGCCACTATCATTCTCGTGCCCTGATCTATGGCAATCAGGAAAGACTGCGTCTTGCAAACTCAAGCACTCCTTTTTTTTGAATTCCACAAAGTCCACGTGCACAAATTCAAAAGGTTTCTCCGAGTGATTTTGCAAGAGGAGCTCATCGGGTCGAGGCTGGTATTTCGCTTTGTTCAACTTACACAAGTGGCATGACTTGACATATTCTTTGACTTCTTCATTGATGTTTTTCTATATGAAGTGGCTGAAAATTTGTTATCGGTCCGCCAAAAAACATCAAGACCACCTGAATCCGTAATCTCGTGGTACAAGTGACGAAATTTTTGAATCAGTGCCTCTGGAACAGTGAATTTTCCATCTTTGAAATAAATACTTTCATAGCCTTCCCATAATCTTGTTCAGTTTACGGTTTCATGCAGGACCTCAATTGCTTATCGAGATAAGGCATTGGCGTCTGTAAGATGGCCACCTGCACGGTGAAAGACATGAAAGCCGTACTGCTGAAGTTTATTGACCCATCAGGCCGATTTCCCTCTAGGCTCTGACATATTCAAAAGATGCATTACTGTTGGTGGTCTCTGTAAAACGCACAATTTCTTTGATCAATGTATGATCGAAAGTAGCGGACCACCATCAAAATGGCAAGAGTATCCTTCTGAGTTGTTGAACGATTCTACTGAATTTGGTTTATGGTATAGGTTTAAGGTATCCGGTTTAAGGTATCCTATAACGGTCAGCTGCTCAACTGGAAGTCACCAGACATCACTTTGGTACGGAAGAGCACCTGTACAATATTTTGATGTCTCCGTGTTCATCTCAAAAGGTGAGTTGCAGTGTGGTAAAGTAAGCACAAGGTCCCATAAAATGTGTTGCAAAAGTTCCTGGTAAGCACTTACACAATCTGTGGTCGAAACAACAGGCGGCACTTCTTTTTTGTGAACTCCGTCAAGCACTTCATCTTCTTCAAAAAATAATTTATTAAACCCCTAAGGCGGCCCGCGAGTCCTGAAAAACTCGGAGTGAGTGAATGTTATGCGACTTTGTAAGTGTCGGCATTGAAGTCTCCCATCATGTCCGCCTCATTGTCATTTAACCTCTTTCGAAGTTCGTGCATAAAGAGGTCGTTGTTGTGGAGCTGCTGTCGTGGCGGGCTTAAGAGGTTAGCTGGGTACAGACTTTGTTAACTTTTTCGAGTCGGTAGTATCTCTAGCAAGGTCTGAGTTCTCAATCATGTGAACCCGGCGGTTATTTTCTTCTTAAGCAGAATCACCTAGTGTGGTGTGTGTGCGAGAATGCTGCAGCCAGGAAGCTTGATTTTTCTGTGTGCATTCCCTGCACCGTAGTCATGTCAGGATTGCTTGTTTTATTATATTCTTGTAGGTTTGCTGAACGGGCACTGTAAGGTCTCCCATTCTATTTTCAAATGTGGAGGGTTGGGAGTGACTTACGCTCTTTACATTAGGGAGCCCCAAGATGGCATTTGGTTTCCGCCTGGTGTCTGTCATTTGGTGCTGCACATCGAAGGTCCACGGCAGAATCCTCCCATACGGTCTTCCGTTCTTTGTGTTTGGTTCCTGATTGTTCCACCATCTGCTCATGAGGTACATAATTCTGTACATAATTCTTGTAAGCATACGGCATGAAGTTGTGCCGTTGTGCAATGAAGCCATTCAACTTTGCATCAAGTGTACTGACCAAACGTAATAGAGGCTTATGATCCTTATTATCTTCATAACCACTCTCTATGGTTCTGTCTACTGATGCGAGAAATTTCATGGTGAGGGTTTCTTCGACAGCTAGGTGGTGTTGTTCAACGGGCTTGAGCATTTTCGCTCATGTACTTGCCGCCGTTCCTCTACTCGCTTCATTATGGCTGCCTATACTTGTCTTCAAATTCTGTCCTGAACTTACGGCGTTCCGCCTTTCGCCTGGCGTTCGTAGTCGTACCATCCCCGGTAGTTCTCGAACTTCAATTTGTAGCTAGCGGGTACCACTATCTTAGCTGAAGAGACGTCTGAGGCGCTCGCGGTGTTTTGTGAACAGGAGCTGTTGCTTCCACGCGCCGCGGCGGCGTAATTCACTTAGTGGATCGACACCACGACGGCGTGCGAAATGCAGAGCGCGGCTTTTTTTATTTAATGAAAGCGGCTTCGGCTGGGACTCTGGTGAAGTGAGGGGGCCTGAGAGCTGTCTTAAGTGGCGGCTATTCCGGGGAACTCACCAGTGCTAGAACTTCTGTGATGGTCTCCGGCATGAGTATTATCAAGCTGCGGTCGCCTAACTTGATATGGAGGTGGATTGTTGCGGAGTTTCTCCTTACATTCCTTGCCGGCTGTCTAGTGGTCTTCGCCACAATTCTTGCACTTTGCCTGAAAGTCAAGGGCGTCTGCGTCCCCTTGGCTGCGGCATTTGTAGCAGAAGTTGGCTTTACGAAGGGGGCAGTTGCCTCCGATGTTGCCACACGTTCTGCAATGCTGCACTGACTTGTGGTACGGCTTCCATCTGTAGTCCCCACTCAGGTAGGTTACGTGAAAATGGACGTTCTGTCCGTCGAAAGTGATGGGTAGGGCTGCGCAGGATCCGAGCATGCGTGCGCCAAGAACGCTGTATCTTGCGTTTACACGAAGTCCTTCCACGATCTTCACAGAGTTTGTGCCCGACTCGAGGCCGTAGATCACTCAACGGCACTCATAGCCTGGGTGTCGAACGTGTGGATTGACTTGGTATATGACTCCTCCGGGTTGTGTAGCGTTTATGCTTCGCAGTTTTGAGGCTCGTGCAGTGCTTGCTGTGCTTGCTATGATGACATTCTCAACCTTCTCTACGTGCACCTCTACATCATCGTGGAAGTCCAACAGGGTCAAGCTACTGGTTTTTCCTATATATGGCATGTGTCACCTCAATAGGTGTTCGCTTCGAAAGGTGAAGTGTTGCCTGTGGGTGAAATAATGCTTTGAAGTTATCAGTCGGAACGGGTCGCATCCTAGTACTGCGCTGACGCTTTAGTTTAGATGTTGTTTCTGTTAAAAAGTTGTGAAGCTCTTTGTTCGGCTGACTTAATCGTTGTCTTCTTTGGCTGACCTGCCATTACGGCCAGCTTGCAGTCACTCAATGTTACCTGTCATTTTTCTAATAATTGTTCGAACGTCTAGTGTGATGCTGTTCTTGGAGTACCTGCCATGTTTTCATCTTGATTCATGCTCATTTTTACATGAGCTATTCTTCTGCATTTCCGTGAATGCGCTAGCTATTCACCTCCGGCCATGTTGCTAGGTGTACCACGAGCGGCGTGCTCGTTTGCCACGTCCCACCAGCCACTGGCGTCCTGCTCGTTTCACGTGCTCTTCCTCGAGCGTGGCGCACGTGCCGCGTGGGCCGCTGGTTTTTTTTTATTACGCAGTATTCCGGTGAGCCTTTGAATCAAGTTTACAGCTCAATACCTAGAAAAAGTAAACTACGACACTTGCTCAATCCCTGCGCATCCAAGTCGTCTGCGCAAAAACAGCTTCACCAGCTGCTACATCGTTACCCCTGCACAAACACTGAGCTGCTCGCAGAGGTGGCTCTTCATTACGTGAGTGAACTTCGCCCAGCCGAACGCACCGCCGGAGTGTTTTTCCGCGTACATCGGCTAACCGAACCCCCAAGTGGACGGAGATATTACGGAGGCGAAAATCTACACCGCAATGCTCAAACTTCGCACAACGTCGGCGCCTGGTCCTGACGGCGTAGCATCAAGTCCCTCCGAAATCTCGACGTGAAATCAGTGACTGCGCTCACGCAGTGCACTAACAAGTGCTGGAACTCGGTCCTCATACCAGAAGAGTAAAGACATGTGAGGCTCATATTCATCCCCAAACCGGGCAATAAGATAGACATCGCCAACCTACGTACCATGTAGCTGACACCTTGCACTGGTAAGCTAATATAACATGTTGTCCTTGCCTGTTTTCAGACCTACGCTGAAGAAAACGACCTTCTCTCTACCAAGATGCGTCGCTTCCGTGCCCACCAATCGACGCAAGACGCTCCAGTGCAAATAAACCACGACCTGCGTCATACCCCACCGAAGGCCGGTACTCGCACCCTGCTTGGTTCAGATTTTCATAAGGCATTTGTCTTGGTGCGACAAGAAGCCATCGCATCAAACCTTGCAGACGTTCACCCGGGTGAACATACGTATAACTACGAGATTTCCTTTCTAGCCGTACCGTTGAATTATCGTAAGCCAGTGGCTTCACCTCTAAACACCCCACACTCGGAGCCAAAGGCACCCCTCAAGGAGCACTTTTGTCTCAATTTCTAGTTAACCTCGCTATGCGCACGCCGCTTTATTTACTCGATGACATCCCGGGCATACGTCATATCATTTATGCAGACGACGTCATGCTGTGAAACTACGGGTTTAGACGACCAGGTAATGGAGACTCTCTATCGTGCGGCTGACGCCGTCGTTGGCCACGCAACGCAGGTGGGCCTCACGTACTCGGAGAGCAAGTCGGAGATCTTGCTGCTCCGCCCTCCTGACAGCCATCTAAACGAGTACCCTCCGCAACCTGCCACCCACGTCTATGTCAACGGTGTAGCAGTACCACAAGTTGACCAAATGCGCATTTCAAGCCTATTCGTTCAATAAAATCAACAGAACACCATGGCACTGATATGCCTCATCGTTGCCGTCAGTAAAACGAACCGCCTCACTGCTCGCGTGTCCGCTCGAAAGCAAGGCATAAAAGAAAAAGAGCTACTCCAGCTTATCCACACCCTCGTCATATCTCGTCTCACATACGCACTACCATCCCTGCACCTGCTGGGATACAACAGGAAAAACTGGACTGACATTCGCAAAGAGTACATGACGGATCTCGGTCTCATTCGTACGGCGTCTACGTCGCATCTCCTCAGCATGGGCATCCACAACACTGTCGACTAACTCATCATAGCGCACCGCACAACACAGATTCTGAGCCAGACCCGCCATAGGATACGCGCTCGCATAGCACTCGCCGCCTTGCCGTCAGGCTCAGACCTGACCTCTATACCTGTGTGTTTACGTTGTCGTTTTTCCATCAAACCACTGCCAAAGCATTATTGCAGGACACCACGAAGGTAGACTGCGAGCACGAGCCCAAGCCTTACACGACAACTACGCCTTAGGGCCGATGTGGCCTACGTGGATGCGGCCCGCAACCCCTCTAAACTTAGCGAGTACGCACTTAGCGTAGTGACTGCTCGCACCCCCCTCAACACCAACTCAACCTTTTAAGTAGCTTGCTCCGTCCGTGCCCTCCACCCCCCCGAAGCCGAGGAAGCGGCCATAGCTTTCGCGGTGTCCTCCGGGTTCACTACGATCTTCAGCGACTCGAAAACCGCTATAACCCATTTTGCTCACGGTAATGTTGTTCCCGGTACCTTACGGCTCATTCAGTCCCTCGCCTACCTCGATGACGAGGATCCGACTCGCATGTATCTCGTCTGGGACGCGGCGCCCGCGGGAAACCTGGGGCACAAGGCCGCCTTTCGACAAGCTCGAGAATTTGTCAACCGAGCGGTGGGCCCTGCCACGAACGCAGAGAACATCGGCAAGCCCCTCATATCCTACCAAGAAATTGGTAAGCGCTATCACCTCGCGTTTTGAACCGCCGGATCCCACTGCCGCATCCCAAACTCACGAAACCACAAGAAATAAGATAACGCCGTCTCCAAAAGAACTCGTTTCCGTGCCCGCGGGTATACGCACACATTTACACCGGCCAATTAGCTTAATCTGCATTGCTCAAACTCTGGCTCCGTCACCTCCCTCTCTGATTTACTATAGGACTGCAGTGACGATGCACCCCCGCCTGACCTCTTGACCACTCCCTCGTCCGAGGCGTGGGAAAGTCCACTCCGCTACATGAGACTAGATGTACAGCTCCGGGCCATACAAGCTGAGGAGGTGGCGGCCAGGCACGGCCTGACCGCCATTCCTCTATGAATTTTTTTCACTTAAATAAAGTTGTTTCTCTCTCTCTCTCTCTCTCTCTCTAGAAAAAGTGCAGTCAGTGCGTTGACATTGGTGTCCAGTGAAGCCTTGCAACGGGATAAATCCTAGTTTACTAAGCACGAGCAGTGTCCAGGCAGCGTTGCACATTAAAAACGACAAAAACGAAATCGCATGCGAGATGCAACAACACTCCTCGGCCCCCTAGCTGACACTCAGCAGCAGGTATATTTCGCAAATAAAGAAATTCACCGTACGAGCATTAGCTGTACTTGGGGAAGCTGGTACACGATCAGAGAAAGACAGTCTCATTTAAACGAAAACTCACGGAATACGGACAGGCGCCGACTTACAGTTGAAATTATTTACGCTTCAACGGGCCTTCTCATGTACCAAGCCTCGCGATGTCATCCAATACTGTCGTAAGAAAGGAAACGTTACGAGAAAGGAAACAAGGATGCAAAAAGAAAAAACAACAACAAATCAGACGCCATAAGTGAGACGAAATGGCTTCTGCACTTATGCGCAGCTATATCACACAGAGAAAACTCATTTTTGATGATGAGACCAGCAACATTAAGTTGCACTTCGAAAACGCGCCTTAGTCTGAGTCACGCTACATTTGTTCTAGTCACCATATTATACGCGAACTCTAACGCAACAATACTGCAGGTAGGCCTCTTGACGTAACAGAGACAGGGTGCTCTGACAATAGCTGCACCACTGGTTCTAAAACAATAAGACTGATTTGAAAAGCCTTCTGATACTTTGACTCGGTAAAGCGATGGCATATAACAGTAGACTAACCCAGTGGTCTTCCATATGTGTTCGTGCTTCCCAGAAAAAGTGGACACGTCTACCATTATACGCAGTGCCGCCGCAATGGGTGATCGAACCTACGGATGCCTCAGTGCTGCTAGGACACAGCGTGCGCATGGACTGCTGGGCAGATGGCTACCCTCTCCCCACCGTAACCTGGGAGCGAGAAACCTACTGTGAGTGTTTGCTGTCGTGTGTCACTTGCTTCTTTGCTCGTATCCTAAAAGTACGCGTTGTATAGAGTGCTTAACGTGACATGAACCTTTACTAGTGAGTTTGTATGTTTGACTTTGCAGTGGTAATAAAAGCTAGAACTATTAACTTTTAAAGTTAAATTAAAGGTAGACGCAGGCTTCGCAATGGTTTGTAAATGTGTTTAGTAATATGTATTTTGCTTTTATGCACATGTACTCCTTTATAACATAAGCTGTCTGCGCAGCATATCAATATCGCAATGAAATAGCTACTAACGCTTCACTGAAGTCGGACGAAAACTGTGAGCGTAAAACGAAAACTAGATCATTTATGCTTCTCAACATTTTTCGGTGTAGGATATTGACACTTAGTAATTTATACCGTAGCCAGAATATCTATTTGTTTTTTTCTTTAAATTATGGCTGATACCCACTCAGGAGGTTTGGTCATGAAAGCGTGTAGAACTTTTTGTGAGCATTGCAACTATGTGTAAGAATGATTTTGTACGAAAATATAACAAATGTAAGAAAATTTACAGAGAAGAGAGAAAAAAAGGGAAAATTTATAATTAAGTTCTAAGATTTTGACATTTTCGGTTTTTAGATAACCACACAGCTGCCTTTACCTCACCTAACTATTATGAATCTCTGTGAAAACACTTTTTTATTATACACAATAGTAATAATTAGATTGATAATTAAAATTGAATACATTGTGATGCGTGAATAAAACCCCAAACAGCATTGATAGCATCCTTGTGGCCATGTACCAAAACTGAGGCACCAAAGTTCAGTAGTTTCCGCTGTCAATCTAACATGTATCATAAGAAAGGAAATATCCAGAAGCTTTTTTTTCTAAGTATATCGTATATGCGACAAGAAAAAAAATGGAATTACTTGTTTATATTTCGCCGTACAATGCACAGAGGTGTGATATCATGTGATCAGCGCTGTGTAAATATCCATTAGGAGGGAGAAAAGGCATCGCAATCTAGTCATCAAAACTTTGAGCTTTTTGGACTAACTCCACTGCGGTCACCATGAAAAGTTAAGGTGGGCATATTCTATCCATGTAGTTATTGTTTCTGTCATATCTGTGCAGATTGCTGATTTTTTATACCTTCTTGCAGTTATTCACTCAACTTCCTGCAGTACTAATACTATTGGGTCATGAAGTGCGCCTTGTGCTAAGAAATCTGCCACTTCATTCATTATTTGTATGCATTGTCGTAGAACCCATAGTAATCTCAACTGTCCCAGCTGCGGCGGTGCTAATGTTCAAAATGTGTTTACAGTTCGAGAGTTGTCAGACGCTGCCGGATCTGCACAAAGTCGAAGGTAACCTGTCATTATGAATGAGCTGTTTTGATCTGACGGAAGTTTTTGACGAGCTAAAATTACTGCCATGAGCTCAGCTTCAAGAACTTGAGTAAAATCAGGCAGTCGCATTGAGAACGACCAGACAAGGAAATCAAAAGCAATGCCTACGCCTGCCTTTCACTGAAGCATCTGTGGCTAGAGTAATATTTGTTTCTTCATGCACCAGGTAATCTCGTAATATGCTATTTAAAGAAGTAAGGGGCTGGAACTTGGCTTTGGGGGAAAATATCATCATAATCAATCAAAACATTGAATTTGGAGTAAATAATCGCAATTACATTTCTAATGTTCACATCTATACTTTGCTTCTTTTTCCTTTGAAGAAACAGTATCTTGGTTGTGTGAAACCATGGCCAATGAGAAAGAAAGAGGGCCTCTGTGTCTGAGATAAAAGCATATTGAGATTTTTGCCGGTAAGCTTATGAATTGACGTGTGGTGTCTATTGTCTCAAGACCGCCATATATGATTGCGAGAGATGCCGCAACAAAGGACTTCGGAAATTTTGACCACCTTGGGTTCTTTAACGGGTACCCAATTATGTGCACACGGGACACAAACATTCTCACTTCCATCAAAATGCCGCTGTCGCAGCCGGGATTCAATCCCGCGACCTGTAGGCGAGAAGCCGAGTACCTTAGCCACTAGATCACCATGTCGGGGCTATCGTCGGTACGCTATCACGTAAAAAAAGCTTGTACTGTCAAAGTGCGAAATCAACAAAGTAGTGTAGGCTGGTGCGCTTTCTGGTACAGTAGAGGGTTAGCACCAAACATGGGGAGTCTCAAAAAGGTTTGCAGTTCTTCTCGCTCCAAGCAAACCAGAGGTTTGCTTTTGTAAGCAGGACCGCTCAAAAATTGTGTACATCCGAATTCTAAGATTGGGCGCATGTACTTTTTGTACAATATTATCAAGGTGCGCCTCAGTAACACGAATTTACAGTTACACAGCTTGTGCAGTAATCCTGGGGCCCGTTGTGCCTAGGCAGCTATATACTCTATGTGGGGGCTCCACTTAAGTTTTTATTATAAACGATTTCCGGATATTTTATACAGTCTACTTGCTGAATGGGTTTCTGTTCGTATTGTACTAAAATTCAAACTGAGTCTGCAAGTGGAAACCTCGAGAGTGCACCTTTGCTTACATTTAACGAATATACAATCGACTGCAGTAAAATTTGTAACATATAATAGTACTTTTGCAATTTAAGTTGCAGTGAGTAAATATCGCAGTCAGCAGTGAAGAATGCATTCTCATCAGCCTAAATGTAGACAGTAACTTCCTCTTTTCTTGAAATCGTGCTAATTAAGGCTTTGAATGATACTTGAGTTAACACTGCTCCTTGGTGAACACCGCGTGTTTGAATTTAAGTGAGTAACATTCGTCCTTACTAGAGTAGAATTGTATTGATCAAAAAACTTCTATAGCCCTCTCAATAAAACATTGTGAAAAACTTATTCTGATTAGCGTATTCAATGAACTGGTGTTCCACACTTTTATAAGCTTTGGCTATGCCAAGCATTACTAACGTATTGTATTCTCTTCTTTTTCAAGCAAGCTAAATTTGGCTCTCTGAGTCAGCCTGGGTACACCACATACAACAATCACCACCAAAACCAATTTGGTTCGGCTTTACTACTAAGTTATCTGTCATCTAGGTACTAATCCTGCCATGTAAGACCCTCTTTACTAGTTTGACCATGTTAGAGGTTAGAAAGATGGGCCTGATATGAAGTACTGTACATCCTAATCCTGGATTTTTTAGTATAAAAATCACCTTCACAATCCTCCAATCCCACGTAACCCATGAGTTTTTTAGGGAGTACTTTCTATAATTGGTGACTTCACGAAGCGATAAATTGAACAGAGTTTTAGTCATGAAAACTGATTTCATCAGGGAGCCGCAAAGGGTAAATATCTATACACGTTGCATGCTTCAGTCTGTGTCGCTTCGTCAAAATCAGTGATTGTCGCAAACGTGTGCCAGTTGTTTGGCACAACTGAGGTAAATCTGCTTTCCAGACATTAAGCCATTGTCTCTAAAGATGTCATTTTTTGCGCCGACAGATTTTTATAAGCTGCATTTACTGGTGATGGCAAAAATTTCCAAGCTGTCCGGTATCGCAACAGTGCTTTCATTTGTTTAGGCTTCGCCAGGTATCCGTAACGCCTTAGGTCATATTTTTGTTTAGCTTCAGCTGCCATTCGCCTAAAGCCAACTTCAAGAAATATATAATCTGCCAAATTTTGGGGGCAGTGATTATGTAAGAGCTGGTTCCGATCTGCCGGACGTCTTCGGTAGACTTTTGTGCATTCATCATTCCATCAAGGGCTATATGCTCTCTTCGTAGACTCAATAGTCCAGTCTGCTCTTTTTTAGGCTCTTTTCATAAATGTATAAATCTTCATTGCCTTAGCATCATCGCTCTTTTTTGAGTAAGAAGCCAACCCTGATTTCAGATCATTCTCAAAGCTATTTTGAATATATGATACAGGTAGGAGTGCCAGCTTTCCAAAGAAAAGAATGAAGATGGTTGTTTTGTTGCTGTTCGAGCTCGCTCTGCTTCACAGCTGTTCGATTTTTAGCTCGGTCATTTTTATAATAAACGTGTTTCCGGTTCACCACTAAAGGCTAGCCATCAAGTGATGGAGAGTGCTGGGTTCCTTTCTAAGCGTAGAACTCCGCAACTGGACTCTACTTCTGCCATCAACGATGTTTACCGACGCTGCACAGCAGACCGCTCTTACATATCCACCTGCCCGCTGTCCCAGCGTGGCAAGCGAGCAAGATCCAGTCATCTTCAGTGGTACTGATGAGCAGGACGTCACGAACTGGCTTTCTTTGTATAAACGAGTAAGCGTGAGTATGAAGTGGGACGACAACGACAAACAAGGCCGCGCCAACTTTTACCTCTGAGAAGTAGCCAAACATCTGCTGAACAACGGTGAAGCTGAGCTTCACGGTTGTTCACCACTGCGCCGCCTTCCTATTGTGACGGAAGGACGCTAAACGCGCTGAAACGTGCATGCGTCAAAGCAATGCAGTGCGGCATGCGCCTGCGAGCATAAGCAGGACCGGCGCCTGGCGAGGCAACGCCAGCGTGACGCGACAAAATGAACGCCGGAAAGCGCGCGCACCGCGTCAGGTCGAAATGTATTGGCGCCTTGACTGTGGCATGTAGTCTTGTTCTCACATGACACGCATCTCATGATGATGATGTTTGCACCAGTCACATACATTTGTCCTTCATTGACATCACGTAATACCAAATTTGGCATATGTGAAGCCAGTTAAACGGCCACAAGCGCATCATGAGTGTGTCATGTAGTCATGTTGTTACGTGACACATGTCGTGATTGTCACGTTTGGATGTGTCATTTACCTACGTAGTCCATTCGCGCCAAGTAATATTGAATTTAGTACATGAGAAGCTTGCGAAACGGTGGTGAGTGCTTCATGAGCTTAGCGTGTAGTCATGTTGTTAAATGACACGCATCTGATGTTTGTCATGTTTGCTCCAGTATCATACCTTCGTCATTCATTCACGTTCCGTGGTACCAAATTCGTTATAAGTGAAGCTAGCCAAACGGCCACCAGTGCATCCCAGGCGTGGCATGTAATCATGTTGTTACATGACACGCATCTCATGATTATCATTTTTGCACCAGTCACATAATTTCGTCATCCATTCACGTACTGTAATACGAAATTTGGTATATGTGACGCTAGCGAAACGGCCGCGAGCGCATCATGAGCGTGACATGTAGTCAAGTTACATGACACGCATGTTATGATTTTCATGTTAGAATCTGTCGCTTGTATTTGCCATGGAATCATGCCATACCATACCTGTTTTGCAACATGCCATGTGAACTAAACCACAACAAGAGCTGCAGGACCATGAAATGTAAATCATGACATTCATGACATACATATCATGACTTTCATGTTATGACTAGTCAGATATATTCTTCGTACAGTCATGTTATGCCATACGAAGATTGGTATCGATATCACTATCAAAACGGCCAGGAAAGCTAATAGTGTAGGCAGCTAGATAGATAGATATATAGATAAGCTCAGTCACCGAAGTACTCTAAAGATAGATAGATAGATAGATAGATAGATAGATAGATAGATAGATAGATAGATACATAGATAGATAGATAGATAGATAGATAAATACGCTCAATGTTGCCGAAGTTCGCTAAGAAATGCTTCAGATTTAAAACAACACGATGGTGATGGGGGGCTACAGAAAAGGGTGCTTTGAAAAAGCTAAATAAGCATTGTGCGCCGCTCCGGTACTGATTCTTTTTGACCCGTCAAAACAGCTGTTCTTAGAATGTGATGTTTTACCGTATGGCGTAGGAGCTGCTCTTTTTCATCGAGTGAATGGGCAGTATAGACCCATCGGGTTTTGGTTACGAACAGTGACCGCGGCCGAGAAGAATTATTCCCAGATTGAGTGAGAGGCACTAGCTTTGGTCTAAGGTGTCACACGCTTTTGCGACCACCTATTTTGAAGAGAGGCCACTCTATTGACCGATCATCAATCTTTGCTGGGCCTGTTGAGGGCGAACAAGCCAACCCCTACCATGGCAGCAGCTCGAATACAGAGATGGGCTATCACGCTACGCGCCTATAGGTACCGTTTGCAGCATAAGCCTGGGAGAATTTTGTACAACGCTCACGCACTAAGCCGTTTACCTATAACTTCACAGTAATGCATCGGAACTGGAGGATATCATGCCAGTCGTTCTATCCCTATATCAGCAGGACATCGCTACTATGCCAACGAAAAAATTGCAAGCATTATCAGTGACAGACGGCGTAATTTATCAAGTATGCAAATGCACCTGCAGTGGTTGGCCACGGAGTGTGAAAGGAGATGACGAACTCTCACAATATTTTAAAAAAGCGGTATGAGGTGTGGGTGGAAAATGACCTGCTGTACTGGGGTCATCGTGTGGTGATACCTACGACCACCCACAAGAAATTTTTCATGCTACTGCATGACTCGCATCAGGAAGTGTCTTCAATGAAGGCTAGAGCAAGATTGATATTTGGATGGCCTAGGTAGGACCGAAACGTACACCGCGTGGCCACCAAGTGTTGCAACTGCGTTCAAGCGCTATCTATGCCACCAGCGCAAACTCCTGTAAACTGGCTAGAGACGGGCGAAAGGTGGTCGCGGCTACTTATTGACTATGCGAGCCAGTGAGTGGCAAGATTGTGTTGTGGTTGATTTATATAGTAAAAGGATTGAGGCTGTGCCGGTAGCACACGCCAATTGCCGCAGTACCATCGAGGCCTTCAGAACAATTTTTGTCCATTTTGGGATACTATGTATGGTGATGTCACATAATGGAACATCTTTCACGGGTTTCGAATTTCGTCAGTTCATGGAGCACAATGACATTGTTTGCATTAGATCATCTCCACATCATCCACAGATTAATGGGCTGGCTGAGCATGCTGAGTGGACTCTGCAGGACGCATTAAAGAAGATTGGAAGCGCTGAGTTGACGACCTCCCTGGCCCGAGTGCTTCGCAACTATTAAAATATCCCTCAACAATCCAGCCTTTCAGCTTCGGAAGAGAGAGAAAAACAACTTGATATGTCCCGTGTTAAGAGAAAGGCTGCGAGAAGGCGAGGGGGGTCCTACTCGCGGTAGGCCTCTTCGACCACCTCAGCCCACCTCAAGATAGCCTCCTGAAGGTCGGCGTTGTAGCTGCTAATGGCAGCCTCCTACAGCTCCTAGACTTTTGGTTTACCGGTTGCGCACAAGGCTCGACGTACCTTTTTCGCCAAGGAACCATCGCAGCGTCTCGGCCAAGCCTACGAAAAACACTGACTGAAATTTCGCACCAGGGCAATTTGCCTATGTGCGAAATTACGAAACGGGTCACAAATTGACGCTGGGAAGGGTCAAGGCCACGACCGGTGCTCGACTTTTGGAAGTGGACACTGAGGCAGAAATTGGCCGTCACCATATGGACAAAGAACAAAATTGCGATAAAGAATCTTTCTTGGAGAGCAAGAACACTTAGGAATTGGCGCTACCCGACAAAAGAGCGACGACCGAAGGCGCCACGAACGCGTCTGCAGTACTACAACCAATACGACAGTCCACGAGAAGGAAAGAACTGGTGGAACGTTATGGTTACTAAGGTGGAAGAAGTGTTGCAACAACAGTGGTTTCCGAAGTGGACGCAGAATAGCACGTGTATGCTACTTCTTTCTCTCTTGGTTCTCTCTCCGCCCCCTTCCCCATATTTCAAGATATAAGTTTCAAGCGGTCAATCAACGTGTTCTTCTGCCTAGTAACACCAACTAGTTCATGTCTCCGGTGGCCAACGTAACACAAGGTTTCTTTATCTCGTGTCGTCACCACCGCGGACACGGATGTCCCACCTAGGTCTTGTGTTCCTGTGCCATTATCCTGTGACCATGTGTCTTTTTCGAACGCAATGTTCACGCCGTCCAAAAACTCCTTCTCAAAGGAACTTTCTTCTACCCTTTGCTATTCTCACGATCGAAAACTCTCGCACATTCCTTTATCTCCCAAATTTTCGCTCAGTACAGGCTACGTTATTTCATAGGGAAAGTCTCGGCCGCCTTGGGATCATAGATGGCGTCTGCGCCAATCAAGTGGTCGATCCTGCAACAAGCCAGCTTTACTCGCGCTCTCACGTTCACCACATCTTCCGTAGATGCCTTCATTCTATCTGTTACCGCGGACCTCGCCGTTGCTCAACGAACTCGACTCTCGACGCTTCTCAATCTCTTTTGGACGTCTTTCGACTTCAAGCAAACAAATTTGGGCCGAACATCTCCAATCGTTCATTGTACTGACAGCGGCACCCACGCACGACTGCGTGAGCACTTATACCGGGTCTCACAGTTTCAACGTCGAGTTATTGGCATTCAGGTGACTGATATCCTCAATCGTGGCGTCATACAGCCGTCCAACAGCCCGTTTGCATCCCCGGTAGTACTTGTCAAAAAGAAGGACGTTAGCATTCGATACATTGTCACACACAAAAACGTTTATCTGCTTCCCAGAATCACCGACGCTCTCGACTGTTTGCGAAGGGCACAGTTCTTTTCCTCGCTTTCCTCGCCCGACCTTCGGTCGGGGCACTGGCAGGTACCCAAGGCTAAAGCTGACTCTTCTAAGATTGCATTTGTAACTCCAGACTGCTTGCCAGAAATTAACGTCATGCCGTTCGGCCTTTGCAACGCCCTTGCTACCCCCGAACGTCTGATCACCCACATACTACGCGGTCTACATTCGTCATCCAATCACGTACCGTAATACTAAATTTGGTATATGTGACGCTAACGAAACGGCCGCGAGCACTTCATGAGCGTGGCATGTAGTCATGTTGTTACATGATACACATGTTATGATTTTCATGTTATGGTCCATTGCTTGTGTTCGCCATGCAATCATGTCATACCATACCAGTTTTGAAACATGCCATTTGCATGATATCACCGCAAGAGCTCCAGGACCACAAAACGTAAATCATGACATTCATGACATACGTATCATGATATTCATGTTATGACTAGTAAAAGATGTTTTTCATACAGTCATGTTATGTCATAGCAAGTTTGGTATCGATAGCATTATTATCCCGGCTGCAGCAGCTGCATTTTCGATGGAGGCGGAAATGTTGTAGATCCCTGTGTTCAGATTTGGGTCACGTTACCACAGGTAGTTGAATTTCTGGAGCCCTCCTCTACGGCGTGTCTCATAATCATATGGTGGTTTTGTGACGTTAAACTCCACATATCAATCAATCTATATCATTATCGAAACGGACAGGAGAGCCAAAAGTCGTAGGTGGCTAGATAGATAGCTAGATATAAACGCTCAAGGTCGCCAAAGTTCGTCAAGGTATATGCTTCACGCTTAAAGCATATGTAGTGGCACGAGTGAGTTAACGTGCATGTTGAGACGCAGAAATGTGCAGAGGTGACAAATTCCTGCTGCGCCAACGGAATGAATACAACATTATCATTGGAAGTACTCCGCACGAGCACGTCGCCGAGCAAATTTTGAAAATCAAAGCGCTCGACCGAAAAACATCTTACGTCTGTTGAATCAGTGGTGGATTCAGAAGGCGGCGGGGGGGGGGGGGTTGCGGCGATTGCCCTCCCCCAAAGCTTGTCGTCGGCACCCCTCCCCCCTTTTTAGTGGTTGCCGTCAATCTGCTGTCAGAAATTGGGACAAATGAGTGAGACCACTGCCATATCGCGGCGTTTGAACGCGGACTCTGTACCAACGTATGAGCATGCGTGCGTAAAGACTCACAGCATAAGTACTGCAACATTATCTGGAATAAACGATTCTTGTTCTGGCGCTTGCTCAGTGTGTTGTTGCTACAGCACGATAGTGCAATGGCGACGAGGGTGGGACTTAGCTGAAACACTCCCTGCTAGCGCGATTGGCAATGGCACGCATCGGACGATCGATGGCATCACGTCCCCCGGGGTTCGAAAAAACTGTGAGCAGCTGGAGCACGTACCGGATACGCCTGGAAGCTTAATTTTCGAGAAATAAAATCATAGACAGTGCTAAGCGCCGCGCTCTTCTGGTGTCTTCGTTGATTGATGATGTCATCTGCCGCCTGCAAGATCAGCTTTCAACCATGTCGGTCAATAGCTAAACCTACGAGCAAATCGTTGAACACCTTGAGGACAAGTACAACTTCCAAAATAATGAAACAGCGGCAAGTTTTTCCTTCATGTGCAAACAACTGGAACGTGAGAGCGTTGGGGAATAGATCTCGTACCTCCGAAGATTGGCGAAGAATTGCAACTTTTACCACATCTTACAGTATTTGTGCTGTGACAGAGTTTTGGTGCTCAAAAAAAGAAAAAACAAGTAATGACCATGCCCCCCTCTTCAGTGTTTAGGGGGGGGGGCGACGGCCCCCCCTTTTTAAAATGAGTGGCTAGAACCACGCCTGTCATGAACACCTACATCTCTGCACCTGAGGGCATTCGCAAGAGAGTTGTGCACAGACTGTAACGTGAAACACCAAAAGAACTTCTCAACAACTTTAGAGTACGCACACAGGGCGTCACAATAGTGCAAGCACGCATGTTGTGAAAATCTGAGACGCTAATGATAACTTTCGATGAACCCATTGTGCCGCGTTTTATGTAATACAATAGTGGTGAGATGCCATGCCTACCATACAAACACACAAGACAATTCTGTAAACTGTGTCAAATCCAAGGCCACAGAACTGACGTCTGTGCCACAGCCATAGTGCACGTGTGTGGTGGATGCAGGCTTATTGACCCTCCGAAAAACCTTGAGTGTGTTACCTAGTGTTCACTATGTGGCGCGGATCATCCAATGGCGGCAAAGGCACGCACGTAAAGGCTTAAGAAGGTCCTCCAAAGTGGAAAACAACAGCAACTGCAGCCTAGGCACCAAAATGGACAGCGATCACCAGGAATACTGAAGCCTCGGTGGTTCAGCATTCAAAGGCAGGATATAGATTTAACGGACGCGTCTGACCCGAGATCCCACTCTAGATCTCGATCCAGTTCCCGCTCCAGATCAAGATCCAGGTCTAATTCCCGGACCACTCTAGCTCCAAAGGCCATCAGCAAGAAGAAAGCAAGACGACTAAGAGCAACAAGCTCAAGAAGACATCGCAGCAGCAACAGTAGCATGACCACCACCAACAGCAGCAGCAACAACAGCAGCAACAACAGCAGCATCAGCCGCAGCAACAGCAGGAGCACCACCAAAAATTCACGGTAAGCTGGGCATCAGCAGCCTCCCAACCTCCTCCAAACCAAGCGCAATCAACGCACACGCTGCTCGCGAGACTCGAGCGAAAGCTAGAGATATTGCGAGTAAAAATGGGAGATTTACAAAGAGAACATAGCCAGCTTAGAAGCCAACAAGAGCAGCAGCAAGAACCACAGACGAAACACACTCAATCTTCCTTGGAAGGACAGTAGCAGCAACAGCACCAAAGCGTATCAATATTTAACAGCGGCACTGTGGCGACGGTAGCGATTCTGAAAGAACCCGTCAAAGAAATAGTTCCCTTCATCGTCAAACAAGTGATGGGGCAGGTACGCAGAAAACTCGACGTGCTGGAAAGAAAAATTGAAGCGCAACAGATTGAAATCGCGAAGGCGTTGAGAAAGCATAATAATTGTAGCCACATAAAGGAAAAAAAACAGATAAGGCATACAATACGCTGGGCCTACCTAATAAGACACAAGAAGCTACTGACAATGCATAAGCGACTAAGGAAAGCTACGGAAGAGTGGGATATGTGGCAGGGGAGCTACCGGAGATGTTGACGGAAAAGGGAACATATTTCACAGCTGGTGGCTATGCAGGCGATGCCACCAGCTGTGTTAGCTGTCAAGAGGTTGGAATAAGGCCAAGGATGCAGAGCTACGAGACTCATGGCGAAGCTGTTGATTTGATATGTGGGGTTTAACGTCCCAAATTTACCATATAATTCTTAGAGACGCCATGGTGAAGCTGTGAATAACAACGAAGAATGGATATTGGCGACATTAGTCCACAAATTCATAACCGCTATGCACTATCAACCAACAGAAGGAATCGGAATCCCACATATCATTACAGATATCCTATATAAAGAAAATAAAAAGAAAAGTATTTTCGGTCTCAACATTTATTGCCCACCTCAAGAAAGGAAGGCAACTTTCACCAAACCATTTAAAGAAGATGCAGCGAAACTAGCCAAGGAGAACACGCTCCTAGTTGTGGATGACTTTAATGCAAAAGATTGAAGCTGGGCATACCTCCCTCAGATGGCGAAAGGCAAAATATATAGCCCAGCAAATAGAAAAAACAGGTATGACTCTTCTGACGGATCCAGATTTCTACAAGACTAGGAAACAGCAACTTCAGACACACGACTCTAGATCTAACGAGGTGCCAAGATTGTCTAGTTGTGGAGTGACACAACACTCTAAACATTTAAACAGTGATCATTACATACCATGCACCACTATACACACAGATTAAACACGTAAAAAGATTGCCGCTGCCAAAACAACTACTTAGCATGCGTTCAGAAAATCTCTAGAATTAAGGTTGACTGGCTCAGATATAGCAAACTTCAGTGATTGGTGGGATGAAGTAAGCCGTCAAAAAGAGAAGTAGAGTAAAAAATATTGCGATCAAGCAATGCCGCTAAGGTTGACTCGCACCTACTAGATGTTTTGGAAGCAAGGAGACGCCTTAAAAAAAGATGGAAAAGAGAGAAACGTAACCGTGAAAATAAAGAAAAAACTGAAATATCAACCAGCATGCAGAGGAATACGCAAATCAACTAGCTGCAACTAATTGGGCCAATTTCTGTGGTTCACTCAACAGAACGCTGAGTACGGCCAAAACATGCAACATACTGGGAGCCATTAGAGAACACACGAAGACAAAAAGTGAAAACAGTAAAGCCATCGAAAGATTGCTGCACTCACACCCTGGTACAAAACAGGATCTTATTCAAGCCAGGCATAAAAAAATGTTTTGGGGAAGACGAACGACGCCTTCATATCAATAAAGGTATGAAGGATCACCGCAACGTCATTTTAACAATTCGTTTACGAACGCTAAGATACGAGCAGCCATGCTTAGTAACAAGAAGAACACAGCCGCGGGTGCAGATAATATCATCAATGATATAATCGAAAAACTAAATGACGAAGCCATTAAGCACTCACTAAATACACTAACATACATTGGCTCTCTGGAACTATTCCACAAGAATAAAAATTGGGATCGTGGTCATGGTGCCTAAAAAAGAAAACAAAAACTTCCCTTTGGGAACGTGAGAACCAGTTTGCTCACGTCCTGCTTAATAAAATTTTTTGAAGAACTGGTGAACACGAGGCTCCTCAATCATCCCAAGAGCAACAGCCTTATGCCCGAAACCTTGTTTGGGTTTCGCCCACACCTTTAACCACAAGATTTTCTACTCACTTTAACAGAACAAGTAATAATGTACAACTCTAAGGTTGGGAAAAACGTCGTTATAGCAGCTGACATGAAGTGAGCCTTTGATAAAATCAGTCACAAAGCGATACTAGAAGGTCCAAGGGAAGCTAACTGTAAAGAACGAATGTTCTAATACGCCAAAAGTTTTCTTAGTCACAGGACTGCAATAATGAAGCTGGGAGATTACGAATCCAACATCATTTGACCTCCAAACAAAGTAACACCCCGTGTAGTGGTCATTCCACCGACACTTTTCAACGTTGCCATAGCAGGCCTAGCAGGAAAACTAAAAAAATGTTGCCGGTCTACAACATGCGATATATACAGACAATATCACGGTATCAACAACTACAGGCCGCCTAGCAGGGAAAGAAGATAGGTTACAACAGGCAGCTAGCATCATAGATGAGTACGCAAGGATACCGCGTCTTCCTTGCTCAGCCGAAATGTCAGAGCTCCTTCACTTCACGAAGAGAAAAGCACGGAGGATCGACCCGAATCTAAAGTTAGAAGTCAGGCTCAAAGGAAATATAATTCCAGAGAAACATATCATGCGAATACTAGGAATGTGATTGCAAGCTAATCAGAGATGTGTGCACACACTAAATAAACTCAAACCATTATTGCAGCAGATCTCACGAATGATGTCATGAATAAAAACTATGGGAAAGGCATGAAAGGACAAGATACCCTAAGGTCGGTCAAAAGCCTTGTTATCGGTCGTATTGCATGCTCACTTTCGCTCAGAGAAGAGAGAAATGAAGCAAACGAAATAATAAGAGTGGCCTACAAGACAGCCCCAACATGTCCGCGGAATACTTCAAGCGACAAACTACTGGCGCTTCGTCTTTATAACACAATTGAAGAATTATCTGAGGGCTAGCTATTAGCACAACAAAATTGCCTTCTCCAGACACCAACTGGCAAAGCAGTCTTGACAAAACTACAGCACAATACTATAATACAAAAACACCAAGAAACTAAAGTACCAAGCGAACTTAGAGAATGGTACACCGTATTGCCAATACCAAGCAACATGGAATATACTATGCAAGCTGAGAGAAGAAAGGCGAGTGCTGACTACATTGACAAAATGACAAGATTTTTGAACCCGGCCAGACTCACTGATGCCACGCCTTATCAGACCAACGCAAAGACAGCTGTTTATGTCGTTATTGACCGTAGAAGCAAAATTACAGCCTGCGCTTCAATTGACCAGGCGTCGAGAACACAAGCAGAAGAGGTCACCATAGCACTCGCAATAACAGAAGGATGGACGTGAAACGCTCCGTTAACAATCATTACAGATGCCAAAAAAAGTTTGCAGCAGCTATCTAAAGGGGCTGAATTGGAGCACAGGCGCTCCGAATAATGGTTGAGGCAAGATGAGCCCCCACAGTAAAAGACCTACAGATAGTAACTTGGTATTGCTCGATGCAAAGAAAAATAGTTAAAACAAAAAAACGTTAGCCAGCACGCAAATCCTTGATCGAAATACTTTCCTGTGGGAAAGAAATGCAAGGAACTCAACGGGCTTGGATGTAAGTGCATGTTAAACAGCCGCGAATAGTCAAGATCAGACAGGAGCCCTACACAATGGCGTCCCTCGTAAACAAGTGATGATTTTCACGCCCATTCCTTAATTAATAATTATTACCCTTCTATCCAAAGAGGATGGTTACTGCTACAGAAATGTATTTCCTGTTTGTCGCTGCTTTCATTTACACAGGAAATTGTTGAACTATGGTTGTACTTGTTCATTGTGAACACAATATAAATAAATATTTAAAATGCCCAAGTATTTCATATCAAGCGCATGAGAGCAATGCAGTTTTTCCACGGATTATATAATTATTTAAACATTGCTAGTAGTTGATATACTGCACACTAAAGCAATCTTTTTTCAAGGCTAGTTGTTACTATGAGAGTTCACATTTACCCAACGCTCACTGTCAGATGCACTAGCTCAGCACTAGTTCGATAACGGGTGCACGTTAAAGAACCCCAGGTGGTCTAAATTTCCGGAGCCCTCCACTACGGCCTCTCTCATAATCATATAGTGGTTTTGGGACGTTAAACCCCCCGTATCAATCATCAATAGCACTAGTTCGATAGCGAGAACAGCAGCTCAGTACTAAACACGTTCTAGCCATTTTTTCGGAAACCTTTCAGCAACTTTATATCACCTTCGTCAATGAATTACCACTAAACATACGAGAAAAAAACCTTGTCTTCGAAACTGCGCGGTCACATACGCGAAGAAGACATAAAATCAGCACCATGCAGCTTTCTTCTGAGTGTGTTGCCGGGACCGAGACAGCTGACCTCGCTCATCGTATCGTCATCTAAAAAGGCACCGATGCAGCATGGAGATAATATCTTAAAGTATTGGAATCGCGCTTTTCAATGCAATGCGGGGAGAGCCGCTGTATATTCGTGCCCTTAGCCGATCGTTGTGTGCGGTCATGAAGCCTGTCCGCATCGAGGCGCACGCGCACAGGTTCTCGCGGCTGGATCTTATCACCACTTGTGTGGACACGGGTGTGAGTGGTAATGTGGTGCTTATCAGAGGTTCCCGACTATGTCTATAGTACGGGATTAGTGGCACTGATAACTTGGAACTTCAAGTTGCGAGTGGTGAAGTACTATGGATGAAGAAAAGCATAAAAGTTCCAGCTAGATTGCCAACGTAAAACGAACTGGCATTGAGTTACAAGTTAGTATGACGCACCTTCACACCTTTCATTTTTGCTGCATTAAAAATACACCACGTTTTCTCCTCCTATTGTTTGAAATACTTTTCAATAGGAGAAACGCTGCGAAAAATTCTGCAGAATCGTCTACTACTATGAGGTGACAGAAATTTTGAATATTGTTGACCTTTGTTTGCAAATGTGCCCTAATTGCTGGGTCTTCTCTGTCTCATTTTTTTTTCACGTAACCTCTGCTCATGTCAGCCCACTTGCGTAACGAATGCTTATTCTATATGAACTCTAATCTCTCTTTCACTCTCGGTCTCTCTTACATTCCAGTGTACGGAACACCTGGATTTATTACCATAACCGCGGGGACGGATTACGAAATTTACGCAAACGGTTCGCTGCTTGTCAAAAATGCTCAAGAGCAAAGCGCTGGTAAGGCTGTTTTCTTAGCGTTCTAAATATATTTCAACAAGAGATCATTACCTTCTGGCAACATACAGTGCATTGAATGAGTGAACCTTGTCGTACTTAGCGCTAAATTGTTGTTTTCTTTCAGGACGCTACATTTGCCAAGCAACGAACGGGATCAGGTCGGGGTTAAGCAAGCTTGTTCACCTGAAAGTTCATGGTAGGTCAAATGCGTCCACAGTGCAGATATTTGTCGCTCAGATGCATCAACCCCTACAGTGTACCTACAAATGGGAATCTAGCTACCTGTTGCGGGCAGTTGTGTGTATGCAATAACGTTCTCATGAGAATGAGGCAGTGGCATTGATTTGTGAATGCAGCGCGTTGAATGCGCAAAATATTTCTTGCAAGCTGGGCCCTCTTTCGCCAGCAAGTTCCGAAGCGAAGCGGTTCGACGAGGTGACGTGGCCCATCTCCATTGTAAGGTCCAGGGCGATCCAACTATAGCACTCACCTGGGCCAAGGATGGCGAAGCCATTGGGCCGCCCTCCAAAAATCCGCGGTGAGTACTCCAAGGGCACAGTTCGAATAACTAGAGCTGCGTGGGAAATAAAAGGGAATTTCGTGATATAGACCGAAAAAGAAAACATATAAATAGATCTCAATTTGGAATAGTTGAGAACTGTGTTAGGACGAGTTGTGGGCCAAATATCAAATAAGTGAACACATAAAAACAGTGAAGGTTGGCGTAAAATAAATACTTTAGACTTACTCAAGCAATACGAAAATTTCTGTGTTCACGTTAAAATAGTGGGCGTGTAAATGCCGACACAAGAAAACATTCAGGACGCTTGAAGTGCCTAATTGTTTTTTCAGCATAAATTCCCTCTGAAGTTTGTTATACATATTCTGTTCTTCAATCTACGTGTGCTTTCAACTGCAGCATCTGTTTTTTTTCGACGTTCCAGTTGAATTCAATTTCTTGTAACAGCTCTCATTAGTAACATCTAAGTTGTCTTCATAAAAATATGTAAATGATACGACTTAAAATAGCACTTCAAAGTGTTCTAGAATATTGAAAAAGGCTGTAACAAATTTTGTTTCAACCAGAGATTTCTCATCGACAAACAAACTGATCTGAAGAAAGTGTGTGAATAAGCATTTTCTTGCCCACCCCCTTATTTTACATTTTTGATGTGAAGGGGTGGGGGAGCGAACAGGCAAAAATAATATATAATTTATAATATAATATATAATGTATTGTATATGTATAATATGTAATATATTATAATATAATATGTAGTATATAAAATATAAATGCATTCAATATTATATTATATAAAAATAAATCTGCCATGCCAAAACTATGTTTCAAGGAAAGGAAACAGACCCGATGTACCATTCCCTGGCAAAGCCACTGCTGCCAGTAGCAAAATATTCTATGTCTAATTTATTTCCTTCACAATTATACTGTAAAAAAAGAAATAACGACATCTATAATTTCCTTGACTAGCCAGTCTGTTGGTTCTAAATACTGTCCGTAAAACATGTTCAAGCCACCGAGGGACGAAGAATAAAATAAGAAAAAGGCAGGGAGGTTAACCAATATTCAAGCATCTGCTTTGCTACCCTGCCCTAAGAAAAGGGAAAATCGGGAAGAAAGATGGGACAGAGAGCAAAGAGTGAAATAGACGTGCAAAAAAGGAGTGAGCTGGAGTGCTAATTGTAAAAAGCTGTTATGCACAAATTCATTTTGACTGAGAATGTATTTGGAATGAATCAGTCAGTGTGCAACCACGCTAACTGAAATTTTATCGGTACCGTTATACTGCGATATGGGAGATATTGAGATCTCGTACAAGCGCTACGCGTTGTGGTAAAGATGCAAGTGCATAAAATGAAGAAATAAAACTAGAGAAAAAAGAGAATACTTTCGTTTCTTACGTGCTTTGGCGAAGAAAACAAGCGAAGTTATTACGAAAAAAATTGAATCGGAGAGACAATCTTTGGGGAGTGGGGGGGGGGGGCTGTAAGACAAAAAGACATGAACAATCTGAATAAGAGTAAAAAAAGTGGATGAGGAGATGGACGATGCTCAGGGGCTCACTCGTTCGTTTTTTTCACACAACCCTAATAATACGCAGCACATGACGAGCCTGAAATGTTGTTCAGTCGGTCCATTGTGGTAGCCTACGGCCCAGAATATTATCTGCCCATGTGTGCCACAATTCATGATACGCACTTAAAAAAATTGAAGTGTCTACACCTTCCTGGCTTTTTTTCAGTACTTGTTGGTTTTCATGAAGGTGACTGAAGGCATCATCTCGCCCGCGATATCGAATTGTGGGTCTCAGTTTTATCTGGTAGCTTGTTCCATTCTATTATAGTCTTCGGAAAGACCGAATACTTAGTGGACTTGACGCATGTACTGAACAAGGATAGAGCCTGTAAATGTCCGCGGCTGGTCGCGTTACCTGCAGCACTCTTGAGAAGGTGACACATGTAGAGGTTTCAGTTACCTTTCTGAGTTGAGGTGGAGGAGCGATAAACGTACACCTATTTATTGTTTTCAAAGCGGTATAGCGGTGTAGGTTCGACTTTCAGTTATAAAGGTCCCACCTACGAAAGTTCCCTACCACCTATAAAAGGGAGAAAGACGCAATTTTGATCAGAAATAGCAAAAGTGAGTGTTAAATATCAGGTGAGAGATTTATTGATTGATATGTGGGGTTTAACGTTCCAAAACTACCACATGATTATGAGAGACGCAGAGGTGAGAAATAGAAAGGCGGCCATACGTTTTCAAAAAGATTCCAACTGTTTTCTTCTTAAACTTTCCAGTTCCTTCATATCGGTTTTAGCGAACGCGTTCCCTATAATATTGAATAATTTGAAACTGTATTGACTAGTGTTTTTTCAGTCAGCAGAAGTATTGAAAGTATGTATGATATTATCACGCGTCTCAAAAGAAAAAAAAACATAGTCACGGTTCGGTAGTTAAATGTCGGTGTGTCCAGATCATGAATGTCGCTCGGTGTATGAAGGCCGAGTCACATAAAACGAAACAAATTTGAGAAAAAACATCTCTTATGCCATCGCTATATAAATAAAGGGTTCTTTTCTAAGATTCTCTTCATCCATACATTTTTTTAAAATCATAGCAGATTTATCATTGCCCACAATATTAGAAAGTCTCATGAAAATTCCAGACTAATGCATGAAGAGCTGTGTCTAATTCATGGCTCGTTTTTCTTTCTTAGATACAATATAACAAGAACAAACAAACAAAGGTGCCAACAGAAGTGTAGGGGGTGTTATTATAAATAATTGTAATGTGGTTGAGGTGAAAGAAACGTACATGAAAAGATCCCTTTTCCCCGGCAGGATCCAAGCCTGCGACCTTCGAGTAACGTATCCGACGCTCTGCCACTGAGCTACATACTTTTTATTAGTTTTTTTTGCACTACTGTCAGTCTCGTGTTGAGACCATAGCAGGTGGGCATGTCGTTTACATAAACACAAGTTTCATTACAAAGGGCATAATAAACACATCACTTTTTCTTAGCGAAGATACAAAATCAAATGCAGCAAACTAAAATTAAGTGAAATTCAAATCTGGCATACTAATATACGGATAAAATATGCAACAGAATTTTACAGCAAAACCAATGTAAATAAAAACACATAAAAATTACGCATTAAATTTGGTTCTCAAAAGTGAAAGCTGAACCAACGTCAGTACAAAGAAGTCGCTTCAAATAATGTAAATTGAGTAGCGTAAACACACAGACTATTTACTAATTGCTTATAACTTATTCAAATACCTTAGCAAAAACTGACTCTGACACGGTGTTGGTTATGGATACACCTAAGCTATTCTATTCAGGGCAACCTGTGAACGAAAAAGAAAACCGAAAGTTAATATTAGAGCAAAAAATATCCTTTAGTGTGTATGAATGATTATGGTGGACATTGCGTGACTGTTTTGTTTGTACTGAGGGTCATTTGCTATGGATCACACTGTTCGGTTATTTGTGTTAGCGTATTATTGAGCATAACATGATCTTCTCTATTGTGTATTTATATATATATATTACGCAGTCGTCTGCGAAGAGTTTAATTTCGCAAACATTGTTACTTGCTATGTCATTGATCAAAATCAAGAATAACAAAAGGGCAGCTACTGAGCTCTGTGGGACACCCGAAGTCACTGGCACAGGAGCAGACGGGGCGTTTTCGATATCTATAAATCGGGATCGATTGGACACGGAGCTTTTCATTCATGCAGTGATGGCTCCATCACCAATAACAGAGCTGGTTTCGGCAATCAGTTTTGTATGACAGACCGAGTCAAATGCTTTTCTGAAATGTAATAAAAGTAGATCTGCCTGGTACTGGTTGGTAATACCTACAGCGAGATCGTGAACGACTTCTGTTAGCTGAGTAACTGTCAAAAGGCCTCTTCTGAAAGATGCTTAATATCTACCAGAATGTTTTCTTAAAAATATGTAGGTAAACGTTTAAGTAAATTATGTTCCAAACTTTTACATCATGCGCTGGTAAGTGAAGTAGTTCTGTAGTTGGCTGGTACAGTAGGGTCTTCTGGCTTACGAATCAGTGCAATTTTGGCCATCTATCAGTCTTCAGGTAGGTATGATGCCGAAACTTACTTGAGGAAAATGAGACGAAGATATCTGCTGATGCACTCTGCGTCGCCCTTTAAAAACTCATTCGGAATACCGTCTGGACCATTCGCTTTCTTGACATTCAGAGCAAGTAGCTGATTAAATATTTCAGAGTCGCTTACCGTCAATTATTCAATAGAAGAATAATGTAAGTGGCAAGTATAGAATTGTGCCATTATCTTTAGTGAACATGAATGAAAGTGCTAGTTGAATTCATCAGCAAGTGTCCACGTTTCCTCTGGTGCGCGATGTGGTTTCAGCGCGAGGCGTCCGTGGAAAAAGTTCTAAAACTGATTAGGGTTGTTATCGATTGAGTCAGGAGAGATTTTAGCGAAGTATTTAGGCTTCGCTAACCTAGTTTTTAACTTGAGAACGTCGATGGCACGTCGTAGTTAAGATATTTTTTGTGCTCTTGCGGATTTTGTTTTTTTATGTTACATCTCGAGCAGTTTCTTTTGCACTTGACATGAATGATAATGTCACGATAAATAATCTGTGGCACAACAAAAGAGAACGAAGCGAGCACCACAAGCAGTGGTTGCTAGTTTGCACAGGAAGACTACGTTGGCGTGTCTGCTCTCACGTCCTGGCGTCTGAATATAGCATTGCTCATTTTCGCCGCAATGAAGTCTTGTGTCTTGCTGTTTTTACGCTGCACACTGGTCCCTGTCCTTATGTCCGCGTACAAGTAGTGCGCTCTCATTTCAAAACAATAATGCATCACCAACTCACCCTATCAACCATATTGACACTGGTGGCGGCGCGGGGTACATCCTATTGATGTAATGGACACTCTACTCGCCCAAGTCGGAATGGATCTCCTACGACCATTTCAAACTTCGTCCGCTGGTTGCAGATAGATAATTGTAGCCACAGACTACCTCACTCGCTACGCCGAAACCAAGGCACTGAAGCGGGGCACGGCAAGTGAATCAGCCCGGGTTTTTTTTTTTATTGAGAATGTAGTCCTGAGGCATTGCGCTCCATCTGTAGTGAAAATGGACAGGAGAGCGGCATTCACAGCCGAGCTGTTACACAAAGTTTTAATCGTCTGTGGAAATTGTCAACGACGTACACCAGCATACCATCCCCAAATGAATGGTCTGACGGAGCGGCTGAACAAAATGCTTTTGGATAAGCTTTGCATGTACGTCGATGTGGAGCATAATAACTGGGACGAGGTACTTCCTTATGTCACTTCCACGTAAAAACGGCACAGCAAAAGACAACGCGCATGACAATATTCGGTCTTATGCATAGCCGTGAAACCACATCCGCGCTTGTCGCTTTGTTCTCGCATAAAAATGATGGTGTTGAAGCGAGTGCCGACTAGATAATTCAGCTTACAAAAGAAGCCAGACAACTTGCCCGTATACGTATTCGTCGAAAGCGAGACTATGGCCAAGGTGCTATAATTTGCATCACCGACCAGTATTCTGTATTTCGGGAGATTGGTTGATTGATTGATATGTGGGTTTTAACGTCCCAAAACCACGATATGATTATGAGAGACGCCGTAGTGGAGGGCTCCGGAAATTTCGACCACCTGGTGTTCTTTAACATGCATCCAAATCTGAGCACACGGGCCCACAACATTTCCGCCTCCATCAAAAATGCAGCCGCCGTAGCCGGGATTTGAACCCGCGACCTGCGGGTCAGCAGCCAAGTACCTTAGCCACTAGACCACCGCGGCGGGGCTGTATTTTGGGAGAGACAGTTTGGGTCTGGACGCCATTTCACTGCCGTGGTCTCTCAGAGAAGCTCTTACGGCGATACTTCGGTGTGTGTAAAGTCCTCCGATGTTTCAGTAACGTTAACTATGAGGTCCTTCGTGAGAGTCCACACTGTTCAAGGCCTCAGACATGCACCAGAAGTTGTGCACGTGGTTCGGATGAAGCCTTATTTGTCGCAATAAACTCGTGGGCGGCCAGGGACTTCAACACCTGCCGCCATGACGAATGAAGCGTCGGGACGATGCTTTCATCGAAGGGAAGCTCATGTCACGATGAATAGTCGGCAGCAAAACAAAACAGAAGGAAGCGAGCAGCACGAGCAGTGGTTGCTATATCACGCGTAATAACTTATTTCTTGTGTTCGTGTGGAAAAAGGTATTACTTAATAATCTTACAGAGCCCTGCCTCAGCACCTATAACATCGGGCATCAAGACAAAGTGTAAAGACTCTGTAATCACCAGAACTACGCCACCACGTCTAGTTGATCGATCTTTTTACTTTACTCAGTAGTTAGGAGGTGCTATTTTGTGGCTCTATACGTCTTCTAAATGTCATGTTTCAGTGATATCAACTATATCTGCGCTATGTTCGAGCAGCACGTGTTTATAGCTTCAGTTTTATTGACCATACTTCTCGTGTTTACGTTAATATTGTTACTTCTGTGGACGTTTGTAGCTTAGAGTTAGAGGCCTACTTTCTTTAACGCTTTCTCGCAGTTGAGTTCTCTAATTTTTGTCATTGTGTCAGACAAACGTGGTCCCATTTATGTGTAGATTGTTGAACACCAACGGTATCTTTTCTCTCTTTTCATGGCTTGGTCTCGCATTTTTCTATAGTTTGCTTCTCTTTGCCCCCACCCCACGATTAAAATCATCACCTGTATAGTAGTTCGCGTTCTTAAGCTTGTAGCTTTTTTTAGCATCATCAATTTGTTTCGTGAATCAAGTTGCTTCAAATGACTGGCCTTTTGTTAGCTTTATTGCGCTTACCTAGGCGATGTATTCTGTTTATGGTGACTGGCCCTACACCAAGAGTATTTTTGATGATTGTTTTATTGACGCTAAAGTTCGAGCGTTTTGTAGTTTTCACCATCCACCTAAGGCGATCCGTTAACAATGAGATTTCATCGTCTGCTGAGGTTTTTTAAATCGTCAACCGTATTTTCTAATTTCTTAATGGCCCATTCTAGCTGCAATATGTGATTTTTGCATAAGACCACTTTTTTTTTCAACGATCGAAAGAGCATCTATCTTTTATTCAATTTCAGGGAGCCGACATTCTTTGACTTTTTACATCAGTGGCGATGTCTTCTAACTGCTTAGCAATCTGACTTTAATCGCGGCCAGAATTTAGCTTTACGTCATCAGCCACTAAACGAAGTATCCATAAATACAAAACAGCATCAACAACTGCCGCTAAAGCCATGAGTATGGCAGCGCTAACAAGAATGGTTTACTAGACCTAAAGCTGTTATCATGTCGCCGCCTCACCTGCATGATGAAGGCCAGCGGGTTAGATGTCTGCATCCTCGTGGTACTACCAGGCCGAATGGTTCCCCAATGTGATGAAAATTCATATATAGCCTGAAATACGTGGCGCAAGGTTGACAAAGAGAAAAAAAGACGAGACAGAAAGAGCGCCAGTGTGTCTGAAACATTGCTGCAGAGGCTGAAGGGGGAACGCAGGAGGCCAGAGCCATTGCAAGGACAGAAGAAAAGACCGCATGTTGTACCATACATGCACAAAATCTCCCACAACCTGAAAAAGGTTGCAAATTGGCACCAGGTGCCAGTGGTTTTCTCTGCTCCAAATAAGCTTTCAAGGCTCTGTGCCTGCATTTCTTCAAGAGGTGCCAAGGTGGTGTGCGATAAGAAGCACGTAAAGCTGTTCCTGCGTTGTGCTGTGGGCACTGTTTATGAAATTCCCCTGAGCTGTGGCAAAGTCTATATAGGCCAGACAGGGCGCTGTACAAATGACCGTCTAAGGGAGCATTCTCTATCAATTAGGAATGGAACAGGATCTCATTTGCCCTTTCACTGTGCTTCGTGTGGCTGCACGCCGCAGTTCGATCGCACGCGAGTACTTGGAAGGAGCCGGGATGCGCTGGCGCGGGAGTTACTCGAAGCCTTTCACATAATAAAGAAAGGTGACTTATGCGTCAGCATGCCTTCAGTTGTATTGCGTAACAGTGAATTCCAACTGTTGGATCTAGATGTACTTTAGTTGGGTGCTACGAAGTGTCTGTCAGGTCTTTTTTGCTGGTTTTTCCTCGCACTTTTTTTTTTGCGCAGGCTTGGGTGTGTTTGGTTTTTTCCCGACGTCTTTACATTAGGCATACCTGTTTTTTGCTGGTTCCCAGATATCATGATTGCAATATCGGTTACTATATCATAAAAATGTTCATGCCTGAACGTGCGGTGAATGAAATGGTCTGCGCATGTCCTCCAAGAGCCTATACATTGTGAATGCTTCATGAAAATAAACTTAGTAGTGAGTTGAAAAAAAAAATGGGGCTCTTTTTGTGTCTCGTCTTTTTTCTTTCTTTTCTGTTAGTCAACCTTGCGTCACGTATTTTAACCTAGTATGTATCAACTAGCCCAACATAACGTACTGTCATATATAGCCGTTGAGTAGGTAGCACTGATTCCGGTGTTGAATCCGGCAGCACGGGTTGGCAGCCATACCATGCGGCCAGTTGTGCCATCGCAGATAGGATAGACCATCCGGTGAATAAAAAACGGTGCTGTTGACACGAGAAATGCTGATAATCACAGGCAGCTGCACAGTGAAAGCACCCCCACCGATAAGGACTGTACTGAGAGCAAGCTGCATGAAGAACAACAGCGGGTTAAACGTCTGCATCCTCGTGGTGTTTACGTTGCCCACCCTGCCCATTATACGGTGGTGGTCATCCCTCTGTCTATTTTGTAGGGTGTACAAAAGCATCGGGCAGCGTATCCTGTTGCCATTGCGGCGAATTCGAAACTCAATAAAGTGAATGGAGGATGACCGCCACCGTACCTCAGTGATAGGCCATCGGACTTGTCGTTCGAAGGTTACCGGTTTGGATCCTTTCAGTGCCGATATATTTTTTGTCCACTTTCCTTTCCTTACACTAACATTGCAATTTTTTTCCTAGAACATCCCCTGTGTTTCCCATGGCATCTTCGTTCGATAGTTATCACTATCATTTTGTTTATTCTGAGTTCCTCTTCATTCGTTGTTATTTCATCATACAGCTCGCGGTCACTAGCGTAAAGCGTGACATTTACGAAATGTAAGTGATAATATCAGAATTTCGTAACACAAAATGGGGCCCAAGAACCCATACTTCTGGGTCGCCATACTTGACAGAATATAACAGCTGTTCCAGTTAACTTGGACCAAGATATAAAGATGCATGCTGCGCACTCCAACTTTTCTAACTATTGGCAGTCATGTGCATACACAACATTCCTTTCTTCATGACTAAGCGGGAACAAATTTACATTATTTTGCTCCTTGTATTGTATAGTGGTACACTCTGTTTCACAAGTTCCGTGCATCACTTTGGAAGTCAGGCCTTCTCAACCAATCAGAAGGGCGAGCACATTTAAGTGTATCCTTTCGCGCCCTGTCATCTGCTAGCGGCGAGCACTGCAGGAAAAGCGGCAAGAGCGTCTCCGGACACTGTGCAACTGTGCAGTGAGATGAGCTGTAATTGTGAAAGTGGTTAAACATTCTCCTTGGCTCCGTAAAAGCGCGCGTCTTCGAGATACTTGCACGTAGACATTTGAGGATAGGCTTCAGTGGCTCATATTTCGGTGGAAAGCGGTGCACTAGCCAAATTGAATATGAAAGCACCACGCTTCATCACATTTCGCGTACGCGTGCCTCTGGGCATGTGAAGTGCCGCTCGCGTTAAATACGAAAGCATGGCTCTATTCCCGGTTCTCTACTTGTCTCTCTGCGCGGCGTAACAGCATGCAAGCCGCACTTGTGCCCATATCGCGTCTTAATACGCTACATATTTCTCGCTAGGCGTGCAGGATTCGCTCCGAGGAATTCAAGCTGAACAATTTCGCGTCGACCGCGATCTCCTGCCCGTGATGATCTCATCGATCAGCTCGTCGCCTGTGAACTCCTGGTGCCGTGAGTCGTCTTGATTGACTGTGAGTCGCAGCCCTCATTGATCAGCGTGTCGTTCGTTATCTCCGGCACTGTAAAGCTCTCGCCAGATCGGCACACCCCGTCCTTAATCTCCTCTGACCGTTGCGATCTTGCAGATCTCTTCTTTACTTCCGTGTGCGGATTCTCTTCCTACCATCATCGCCTATTTTCTTTATATTTCTTTCACTTCCCTTCTGCCACTCCATCCCTCTGCCTACCTGTTGAGGTGCCTTTGTAAGGTGAGACAGCTACGGGTCGGCACATTTCTCTTCATTTTCTTTTGATAACCACTTGGAGAAAGAAATGCAGAATCGCGCTGTCTAATGCTGCATATGTAAGTTGACCTCAGAATTTCCCTACGCTCCGAGTAAAGGGCGCGTAGCGTGTGTGGTACCGCTACTTGTAACGTTAACTCGGGGCGTCGGGCATTTCCGATTGTCATTGATTGTGAGTAATCAGGCTAGACGGCTATACAATGAAGGCTACCTGCTCGATACGCTGTGCAACACTGATTGTCTCGAGCTGTGTTCACTTAGCACTGCCTTAATCATTTAAGTTAGTTGTTTGAAAATAGATGTTCTGGGTCTCACCAGAGGAGGATTGGCCACCCTGGTGCCGTATCTGGCCACTACCTCCCACAAGCATACGTCAATTAACTCACGGTCTTCAGTCCCCAGCAGCTGCGAAGCACTGAACCACGGCGGCAGTCAGATATGCAACGCAGCAGAGGGTGCAAAGAACCTCTGGATCCGGCAGGCCGCCATTAGAACCTGAACTCGGCTACGTTTAACGCGAGAACCTTATCTAGTGAGGGAAGTCTCGCTGTATCAGTTGGGATGCCCTTAGCATCCCAACTGATGGTGTGTTGGAATAAATAAAGTTCAAAGTTAAAAGTTATATTTCAGGTGCTAGAGGGTGGTAATTGGGATATAATTGGGCTCGGTGAGGTTGGGAAGACAGATGAGGCCAATACCGTGCTACAGAATGGGCACGTTCTTTGCTATGGGGACTTGTCTGACAGAATATAACTGAGAGAGGGGGTCCTAATTCATAGCTACGTAGCTGGCAACATATAGTAATACTATAGCAATAATGAGAGGGGGGTAGGTATCGCATTTGAACTGAATAATAAATACAGCTTGAAATCGATACAGGTTTACGCCCCTACAGCTAGCCATGATGACGCTTCAGTTGAAAGCTTCTATGAAGACGTGGAATCGGCAATGAGTAAGGTAAAAACACAGTATACTATACTGATGTTATACTGATAATTTATAGCAAATGTAGGGAAAAGGCAGGCTGGAGACCAGGCAGTAGGAGAATATGGCATCGGTACCAGAAATTCCAGAGAGCTACTAGTAGAATTTCTAGAACGCAATGACTTACGGATTTCAAATACCTTCTACCGAAAATGAGGAAACCGTAATTGGACATGGAGAAGTCCTAATAGCGAAAATAAGAATGAAATGGACTTTTTATTGAGTGCGCACCCAGGCATCGTGCAGGATGTTGAAGTGGTTGGCCAGGCAAGATGCAGTGATCATAAAATGGCATGGTGTCGAATTTGCCTAGACTTAAAGAAGGAACGGCAGAAACTGACACGCAAGAAGCCAATCAATGAGCTAGCACTGAAAGGGAAAGTACAGGAATTCAGTCTCGCTTGACAACAAGTACTCGGCTCTTAATGAGGAAACCAACCTTAGCGTATATACAATGAACGATAATTTGACGAGTGTCATTCCGCATTGGCAGTGGAAGTTGGTGGCGGGGTAGTTATACAGGACAGTGGCAAGCTTTCCGAGGAAACGAAAAATCTCATTAAGAAGCGTCAAATCATTGAAGTCTCAAGCACAACAGACAAAATATAACTGGCAGAAGTTTCGAAGTTGGTTAATGGGCGTGATGTATCTGATGTAAGAAAGTATAACATGGAGAAAATTGAACACACTCTGAAAAACAGAGGAAGCGTCAAAGCAGTGAAGAGGAAATTCGGGATAGGCAAAAATAAGATGTATACACTAAGGGACAAAGAAGGCACAATAGCTATCAATATGAATACGATAGTAAAAATAGCAGAGGAGTTTTACAGAGATCTGTACAGTAGCCGGAACAACCACCCTAATACTACAAGGTCTATCAGTAACCCAGATAACACCCCCCCCCCCCAGTACAAATAGAAAAAGTAAGAAAAGCCTTGGAGAGCATGCAAAGAGGCAAAGCTGCTGGTGAGGATCAGGTAACACCAGATCTGCTGAAATATGGAGGACAGATTGTGTTTAAAACTAGCCATCCTGTTTACGAGGTGTCTCCTGACGGGAAGAGTACCAGAGTCTTTGAAGAATGCTAAGGTCATCTTAATACACAAGAAAGCAGCTGACAAGGACCTAAACAATTACAGGCTGATCAGCTTGCTCTTCGTATTATAAAATCTGTTTACAAAGTTATTTGCTAACAGAGTTAAGAAAATATTGGAATTTAATCAACCAAAGGAACAAGCAGGATTTTGAACAGGCTACTCAACAATCGAGCATATTCATACTATCAATCAGAAAATAGAGAAATCTTCAGAATATAACAAGCCACTATACCTAGCCTTCATAAATTACGAGAAGGCGTTTGATTCAGTAGAAGTATCAGCAGTCGTGCAGGCGCTGCGGAATCAGGGCGTCAATAAACATCCTCGAAGAAATCTACTGAGGGACAACTGCTACCATAATGCTTCATAAAGAATTCAACAGAATACCAATCAAGAAGGGTGTAAGGCAGGGGGATACAATCTTCCCAATACTATTTACCGCGTGCTTACAGGAGGTTTTCAGAGGCCTAGAAAGGGAACAGTTAGGGATCAGGGTTAATGGAGAGTACCATAGTAACCTGCGCTTTGCCAATGACATGGCATTGCTGAGTAACTCAGGGGACGAATTTCAACTCTTGATTACAGAGTTTGAAAAGGAGAGGAGAAAGATGGGTTTTAAAATTAATCTGCAGAAAATGAAAGTAATGTACAAACACCAAGGAAGAGAGCAGCGCTTTGAGATAGGTAATAGTCCACTTGATGTTGTAAAAGATTATGTTTACTTAGGGCAGGTAATAACCGCGGAGCCAAACAACAATATTGAAGTAACTTGAAGAATAAGAATGGCGTAGAGCACATTTGGCGAGCACTCTCAAATTACAACAGGCAGATTGCCACTATCCCTCAAGAGGGAGGTAAATAACAGCTGTAGCTTGCTAGTTCTTAGCTACGGAGCAGAAACCTGGAGACTTACAAAGAGGGTTCCGCTTAAATTGAGGACGACGCAGTGAGAATTAGCGAGAAAAAATGGTAGGTGTAACTTTAAGAGACAAGGATAGAGCGGAGCGGATCATGGAAAAAACGGGAGTTAAGGATATAATAGTCGAAATCAAGAAGAGGAAATAGACATGGGCCGGGCAAGTAGCGCTTGACAAGACAACCGCTGGTCATTAAGGGTAACTTACTGGATTCCCAGAGAAGGCAAGAGTTTAAAGGGAGAGAGAAGGTTAGGTGGGCAGATGAGCTTAAGAAGTTTGCGGGTATAAATTGGCAGCAGCAAGCACAGGACCGAGTTAACTGGCAGAACATGGGACAGCCCTTTGTCTTGAAGTGGATGTCGTCAGCCTGATGATGATACCACCTAAAGATATAGCCCCGTATCTGCATCTAATCTGCACGATAATCTTGCGTGTGGAGAAAGCGAACAAATTATTATTTCATGTTCTGTGCAAGAAAATCAGTGAATGGTACTCCGTAGGCGCTGCGTTAGAATGCCTTGAGCGTGCAGTGGAGGCGAACGGGCGTATCAAGTCACGCCACACGTGAGACGTGAGCGCCATCTGGCAGCTTTTTTAGGAAAACAAAGTGCGTGGCCCTGAGACGGGCGTGCGCACCCGTCTCAGACGTGATAAGGTGTAGAACGCAAGACGACGGGTAGGTTCCACTACCGTGTCGTCTTAGCAAAGCATCGGAAACTCTCACTTCTTCGAGCAAGCGTTGCACGGTCAGCGCAGCTTAATAAGCGCTACGGTCCTTAGGATTACTTACGTATGCCTTTTCTAGTTAAAGACGAACATGGAGAATATATATATATATATATGTGTTGTTATGATGCCTCAGATATGCGCAATAATTGCTTTTTAATTGACAATCGCACATGTATGAACTGATTCTTGAGCAACATTGCTGGGCACTGTGGATGGGGTCAGCCATTCAGGGTAACTGCTGGTGCTGTTAAGAGTGCTCGATTCGCGGTAACGGTGGACAAATAGACAAATGTACAGACAGACAGACAGACGGACGGACGGACGGACGGACGAACGAACGGACGGACGGACGGACGGACGGACAGACGGACAGACGGACAGACGGACAGACAGACAGACAGACAGACAGACAGACAGACAGACAGACAGACAGACAGACAGACAGAAAGGCCAAAGTTTTTGCGTCGAAAGTCGCCCAAAAAGACTATCGTCTTTAAAAGCGGACGGGGGGACCACCGTCACAGTAGCTCAGTGGTAGAGCACCGGATGCATTATTAGAAGATTGTAGGTTCAGTCCCTGCCAGTGGCAAGTTATCTTTTCCTCCACTGTTCTTTCTTCCAATTTAACATTGCAATTAGTTTTAATAACATGCCCTATGGCTTCCTTGGCATCATTGCCTAATAGTTCTCATTAACATTGTGTCTAACACAGCTTGTTCAACACATGGCTATGCCATTTGGTAAGTGTGAATGTAAGACATTCCAGGCTAAATTGTCACAAGAGCATTTATATCTTTTTTATACGACCTCTGCTATCAACTTGGGTCACTTAGCATCAGCACGTGGACATGTCAATATGAATTGACGTGACGCCAACATGCTGTTATAACCATTATTAGGTATCCTTTAAGTCCCCTGCGACAATGATGAATGAAGATGGCCCACATTATAAGAAGTGAAGTTCAGAATAAACTAGGTAAAAGGAATAACGTTTACCAGGATACACATGGTGGAAGACGACAATTTTAACGTTTACAAAAGAGAGAGAGAGAGGTTCGGGAAAAGAAAATACGCAACTTCTGCGGCCCTAATTGGGAGCATGGCTCAGTGCTTGGGGTGAGGGCAATAAAGATGTGAAGAGAGAAGAGAAATGGCGTGCATGACCAAAAACAGGGCGGGCGGCTTCTACAGCTGGTTGTCTAGTCCAGTGTCCTCAAGGAGGCGAAAAACCGCCTTGAGGACCTTGGTGCGGTGCCGTGCAGGAAAAAGGTCCCTCTGTGTAGCCGTAGGCAGACCGTGGCGACGGAGTGCGGCAAGCAAGACGCCGTGTTGTGTGCAAATCGCTGGGCAAACACACAAGTGCTCGATGGTTTCCTCTACCCCGCACGCAGTGCACGCAGGATACGAGGCTCTGCCAAGCCGATGACGCCGGGCCGCAGCCCAGGAGCAGCCGACGCATAAGCGAAGAGCAGAGACCTCTTCCTCCTGGTGAAACCCCCGTTAAGCAGTGGGTTGTTGGTTCCATCCTTGCTACACGGTCGTCAAGATGGCAGTGCAGCAACAGGCTCCTCAATATGAGGCTCGAAAATCTGAGGAGATCATCGTACGGCACACAGGGACGGCGGATGTGCATCTTTCGCCAGGGCGTTAGCATGCTCGTTTCCCTGAATTGCCACATGAGACGGGACCCAGTGCAAATAAATATCAATGCCACTGGCAAGGAGCGTATGCAGTTTGGTGATGAGCACCTGCGTTGCGAAGCCTGCCCGTTTCGGCTTCGTCAATGCCAGTAACGCAGCTCTTCAGCCACACGCGACAGCCACGGGGCACTTTGGGGAGCTTGCTGCTAGGAGGTCAACTGCCAGGTGGAGACCAGCCGTCTTTGCGGCGGTCGAGCTGGCCGCAAAAGGCAGACGGCAGGAGGCCGGCAAACCAAGTGCTCGTACAAAGTAGGAAGCTGTGGCGAGCCTGTGTCTGGGACTACAGAGCCGTCCGAGTAGGCAATAGGCCTTTCGGCCAGCTTTTACTCTATCTTGGAGGCAGATGCCTGCTTGAGTGCACAAGTGGGTGAGAGACGCTTGGAGAGCCCTGCCAGACCAGTGTTGATAGCCAGTGGTTTTTGTGTTGGCGGGAGAAGAGGGACGGCTGGAGGCACCAGTCCCACAGCTGTTTGATAGATCTGCAGCAGCTCGCCCACCCGAGATTCTAGTCGACTTTGCAGCCAGGCAAGCAGGGGCGTCCATTACATGCATGGGCTAGCCGATCAATGTGTAGAAGCCCACGTTGCTTTAGGAGCAGAGAGAGAGACCAGACACCCGCCTCTGCCAGGGTGGCTGCGACTAGAGAGGACAGCCGCAGGCCGAGGACACAGCGAACGAAGCTCCTATGCAGTAACTCGAGGCGCTACAAAAGCTACCGAAGTGCTACCGCAGGAAATGCGTACAACAGCCGTGATGTTACTGCTGCTGTGTCAAGGCGAAGAGCCCAGGATGGTGAGCAGCCGCGGCCACTGTGGAAGATGCCCTTCACTGCCTTCTTGGTTCTCTTCACCATGCATATGTCTTCCTAAGCTGTGGAGGCCCGGGGCAGCCGTTGGTCAATGCGAAGCCCGAGATATGTCGCTGCACTCTCCCACGGTATCGAGGTGCCCTCGATGGTTAGCTGGACCTTCTGCACTCTTCTGTGTGTTATTGGTCCTGGGTGCACAAGAAGTGCCTTCGTTTTAGCCGGAGAGACAGCAAGACGAACAGATGTGACATGGTTGACTACAGCATTCAGTGCACTCCGCAAGCAATATCGGACAGTTCGCAGATTCCTGGTAGAGCCCCAGTTCCACAAAGCGATGTCATCAGCATATACGGAACATTGTACCGGGTAGCGCTGGCTGGAAGGAATGACAGCTCGCAGGCATGCCGATGCGATGTGAAATAAGAAGGGGCTCAGTACAGAACCATGTTTCACCCTTGTCAATATCCGGTTGCGGAGAGCTGAGCATGTGGCCGACTCTCACGCGGAAAAATCGGCCCGACAGAAAGCCCTGCACAAAGCACAGCATGCGGCCATGCACGCCAAGGACGGCTAGTGCCTGCATGACTGCCAGGTATGGCAGGTCATCAAAGGCATTTTGCACGTTCAAATTCACTAAACGGCGCACCCCTTTCATGCTTCTTGCATGCTCCAGTGCCGAGACGACGTCACTAAGCGAGTCTCCTGTGCAGTGGTGGCACCTGAATCAAGTCTGCTGCTCGGAAAAGTAGTACATGGCCTTAGCAATCCACTCGAGGCGGCCAACATCATTGGTTCCATCACCTTGCAGGTGGCGGAGGTAAGAGAGCCAGGTTTGTATGATAAAGGGGTTCACGCTGGCTTACGTGCTTTTTGCATCGGCATGATGATGGCAGTCAGGCAGGTTTTTAGTAGCTGTTCACTGTACTGGATATTTTTGAAGTAGCCAAGCAGCTGGGCCTCATCACTGCCTGCCAGATCGTGGACCATCTGGAACGTAATTCCGTCCACTTCCGGTGCGCTTCACCGCTTCGAACGGTTGAGAGAGGCGGTCAGTTCATAACGCACGAACGATTCGTTGCACATGGCTGCCACTCTCTTAGTGGTAAAGGCAGGGTGTTGTATATGGGGTAGTATACATACTGGTCTTTCAAAGAGCCGGGCCTCCGCTTGTAGTCCTGGTGGTCTCGTTGCTAATTGACTCCCCATGAGGTCTGCCAGAGCAAGCTCCGTGAGTTCCAGAGAGAAGGCCATGGCCAGTTTAGGCTCACGAATGGCTGGTCCGCACTGCAGTGATCACAGAAGCCGCCACACAGTCACACTGCTTCGAGAAATGGAGATGGTACTGCAGACACCCTCCCAGCTTTGCTTCCATCATTGGTTTGCGTGGCGCCTACAGATGGTGTCAAGCCGCCTGAAAGCTGTCAAATCTTCTGCCGCGGAACTGAGGATGGTTCAGCGCTCGGCCCTTCTCCACGTGGCCCACAACTGGAGCTGCTTTAGGTCAGGAACAAGGCGTCCCGGCTTGGTTCTCGACACGATGGTAGCCGCTTTAGCACTCTCGATTACATGCTGCAGAGAATCTTCCACCGCAACAGTCGCACTGAGTAGTCGAAATATGCCTCAATTGACCGTAGAGCAAGTTCGGCTCCTGGGGAAGGGCATAATGTCGGTGCTCAGAAAAATCGAGAAGTTATCTGATCCGCAGGTGGTTGGAATGATCGACCAATTGCACGAACAATGCTCTCTTGCGACACCAATGTCAATAGCAGTACGCACGCCTCTACGCACAAAGATGGGCTCTCCAGTGTTAAAAAATTTGAGGCCTGCTCGGCGGATGACATCTGCAGTGGCTCAGCCTCGAGCGCAACAGCTGTCTCCACTCCAGGCAGCATGGCTACCGTTCACGTTCCCACGGAGGAGAAAATTACAGCCCAGGCTAACAACTTGGGCAAACAGGCTGGAAGTGTTCTAAGGTTTGTTGGGCCACACTCAGAAGCTGGCCACAGTGGTGTCCCATGAGCCTGGACGCAGTTATAAAACAACATTCCAGCGAACGACTAGTAAGGTAGTCAACACGGACTACCATGTGTGCGATGGAGTTACGCAAGTACACGGCACACCGGGCCGCGTCTTGGGAATGGCCATACACTGGGCATGGCTCATCGGAGCATCCGGAGACAGTGCAGAATGTGGTACTGCAGTCGCTGACAATTTCAGGCAGCCATGGAGTCTCGTTCGTGACGTGCACTTCCTGCAGAGCGAGTACATCGTACTCGTTCTCAAGCAAGCGCTGTTTAAGTTCGAAGTGTCGCCGCCGCAAAGAGTTGGTGTTTCACTGGAGAACAAGTGGACAGTGGCTGAGGCCTTCACTAGCCATGATGGCTGAAAATTTTCTTCAAGCCACCGGCATGGAGGCAGATGACTTTCAGCGGACTGTCCCAACAGAGGAGTTCACCAACCGCCCGCAGAGGGAGCTGCAGAGAGGCGATTATGGCGTCTCACGGATCCTGCCACAATCACGGCATGGCGTCGAAGCGCCACCGCAGGTGTAACTGGAGACGCATTGGAACCAGTACTAGGTGGCACCGAACGGTCAATGCCTGCTGGTGGGCAGGGGTTGGTACCGCGCGTGGTGCATCGGAAGTGGCCTGTGCATACGTTTGCGCGGCTGCGCTAGCAGGTGGGCCCATCAGCTGTGGATGATTTTATTACTGTACCGCAGCGTGCACTACTCGTCTGGAAAACGATACCGAAGAGGAAGCCGGGATAATGGTCACCTTGCGTGCCTCTTGCCATTCACGACAGGTGGGAGTATTTGCTGCACGGTTATGACCACAGTTTACACAATGTGCTCTAGCACGGCAGCACTCTGTGGAGGGATGACTCTGACCACAATGTAGGCAGCATTTGGCGTACCTACAGGTGGCTGTTGCCTGAACAAGGCGACCACACTGCAAACACTGCATTGGACGTGGCCGGGCAGGATGCACCCAACACCACAGCTTGAAAAGGCTCACGTGCTCTGGTGGGACAGGGCCAGCAAACTACAGCGTTACTGCGTTTCCGCTCAGTTCCGCAGACACCACCGGGATACTCGACTCAATTCCCTGCAGCAGCATGTGATCCATGCCCCCACCGCGGTGGTCTAGTGGCTAAGGTACTGGGCTCCTCACCCGCAGGTTGCGGGATTGAATCCCGGCTGCGGTGGCTGCATATACGATGAAGGTCGAGATGTTGCAGGCCCGTGTGCTCAGATTTGGGTGCACGTCAAAAGAGCCCCTGGTGGTCAGAACTTCCAGAGCCCTCCACTACAACGTCTCGCATAATTATATGGTAGTTTGGGAGCGTTAAATCCCCATATCAATCAATCAAGCTGGTAATCTGCAAGGTCAACTTCCACACCATGCAGGTATCCTGTGCTGTATCCTAAGTCAACAGGAATTCGGGCGGACACGGGGATGCCACAGAGCTCCGTGACACCAAAGAGCTCGTCCAGGCACTCCCGGGAAGACAAGTTGGCTGCCACGGTATTTTGGCGGCTGTTAATTCGCTCATTGATGACACTACGCAGTGACAATATTGCAAACGCTTGCACCAAGCACGATATTGGAACGAAGGCGCTGTTCGGTGCTGAAGGCTTGAATAAAACTGTTCTCGCTATGGCTGGGTCAACGGGATTCTCGGGAGACGCGGCGAGTGCCCTTGCTTGTCAACAAGCTCTCCTTGAGCACACCAGAGTAAAATTCTTCGGAGCTGGCGCGGCAGCTTGTGGCACAGAAATTTCAGTGGTGTTGGCGCTGTGAGAAACCTCCTGTGTGCTTTGAGGTTGCGACGCGCTTTCAATACATGCGTGCAACACAGGTCGATTAGGGAACCGCAGCGTACCATGTGGTCCGCGGCGCTTTGACTTGCCCTTCTTCTTCGCCGTGTGCATGGTCATCCGCTGTAGGTGTTGCTTCAAAAAAGCCGCTGCTGTTTGCTGCGGAAGTTGTGGCGTCTGAGTAGCTGTGCGCGGCTGAGGCATTCCACCACCATGTGCTGAAATCTGCACTCGATGCGGCAGTCCATCACAGTTGTCAGAAGTGTTCGTCCATGGAGAAGTTGGTGCCGGTTGCACACCCTTGCATGGAGTGTTAAAAACGCTCCCGTCATCATCGCGGCATTGTTTACGGGAGTTTGTAGAGTTCATGAGCTCGTCACCTGTGGCTGCAGGTAGAGGGCAATGGCTGGAGTCGAGCGAGCACATTGGGGCACTAGAGATGACCCGGGTGGAGTCACCTGTTGTAAAGGCCCTAATGATTGTGCCGTACGACTCGCAGGTCGGCCCGGCAGCACAGTGATGGCAGGAGCGGCCACGATCCCAGCTGTAGCTGCTGAGAAAGCGGCGCCTCTCGTCTGCCACAAGACAACAGCAGCTGTGGCGTTCGCTTAGAGGGCCTCAGAGATTCGGAGCTCCTCATAGCTTCTGGTAGGGCCCAACAACGCAGCTGAAGCAATAGCCAAACAGCAGTGGCACTGGCGAGAGACGTGCGTCGTGAGTGGTGCAGACTGATCTATAGGAGCATTTGGGCCTCACCATTGGAAACATGCGACACGAAAAATTACCGATGACCGTTGAAAGCACAGTCACAGTAAATGAGGAAGTATCACTGGGTGACTCACAGCAGAAAAGCATACACATAGGCGAAGAAAGCGGGCACCGTTGCAAGAGGCATTGCAGCGTCTATCGCCGACGCAAAATCTCAGAATCACAAGTACGTACGCACTGGACGCTCGAAATAGAATCACATTGACAAGACATGTCATCACAAGGAAGGAACACAATGCAAAGAAAGATATGGATAACTAAAGACAGACCAAAATACATTAAAATACAACTTCGATTGAAAAGTGATGTAAACACGCAGACATGATGCAGAAGCAACTCGATTGAGCTTCCTCAATCTTACTGTGAGGTCATTTCATAAGTATGGCAAAAATACAAGTAACGAAGCTGCAATCATGTTTCCTTGTAGCTTGTGCACAAGAGGCACGCTCTATATGAAGGCACAACTTGTTCATTTTGGTAATGGTGCTTAGCAAGCGTGCAGCCATTGGAAAACAAGTTTCATGGATTACGACATACATGAAGGAAGGTCACCAATTAAAAAGTGAAAGAAGAGGGTGTTCGAGGACAGAACCTTGCAGCACTCCACAATACAGACTAGAGACAGTGTCCAGTGAACTGAGCAATAACGAGGCACAATATACAATACGCAACGAGTGAATGGACACATGAGCTGTTAACTGAATATTGTTGAATCACGAGGCACGTGATTATACACCTGCCTCGGAAGTGAACTATAAGCTGCAAGAAGTCAAGAAGGAACCTCATATACCTAATATGCAGTTATCTTGGGTGGAAGAATAGGACAAGAAAACGTGCGTGACATTGGATTGGTGCTATTAGTGCAGGTGATTACCTAGTACCAAGTAGTACAACTGACTCATCTTAGCATCCCAAATTTATATTGTGAAAAGCACTATTGTTCGTACATAGACATGTTTCAGAAACTTTCTGGTGGTAAAACACGTCAGGAGCACGAATACTTTCAAAACCCATTACTTCTCATTGATCAGGTGATGCAAGAGCCTTCTTACAACACTGTGACAACGCACTCCTCTGCATCTAAAACCTGGAGTCACTTGGTGCGAAAAGGTCATCTCGTCATCTAAGCACTGCTACATCATTGTCAAAGAATTATTTCGGCATGTTTCAGTTCACTACCATCATACGTAGATCCCATATGTCGAGAACATTACCAATAAGGACATCGCTGCTCATTGTGTGTCTCCTGACAGCGTAAGCAAGTTTCTTTTTGTTGAACTGAAAAGTCCTGAAAAGAGTGGTTGTATGGACAACAGCAGGCAGAACAGCAGTAGTCAGCTTGCTCCAAACCAGCCATCCCGCAGTTCTAATGATAAGCAGGCTCAATCCTGTTGATTGTAATTCTCCTTAACTGTGCTCTTGCTTTTAAACTCTGGATGATGCATGTGTTCCGCACGTAAAGACAGCAATCAATGAAAGCATTATCTGCGGGTGTGTCCCTTAAACCGAGGAAAAGGCAACCCGATAATAAACTGCTTCTGACGTATGATACACGAAATGAACAGCAACTTATGACACATGAAAAACACAGGTAGGACAAGAGGTGGCTTTCAAGTAAAGAGCAAAACACTGTCTCCACTTCGGCGCTTCAGGTTTAAAGTTCCCGTTTCGGCATTGATGGCATTAAGGCATACAGCACTGTGAGTTGTACCTGTGTCTCCCACCAGTCACAATAACAGTATGACACACAAAAAACACCGGGGTGACACGAAATGATTTTCAAGTAAACAGCATAATACTTTCTGCCCTTCGATGACTCAGCTTTGAATTTCGCGCAACAGCATTGGTAGTAATAAAACACATAGCACTGGGAGCTGTAGCTGTAGCCGGCGTGGGGCACAGGAACCGTACGACACACCAAGAGCACAGGGATGATAAGAGATGGCTTTCGGGTAAATAGCACAACACTGTCTGCACTCCAACGCGTCATCTTTGAAATAGTAATTTCGACGTCGATGGCAATAAAACACACAGCACTGGTAGATGTGGCTGTTGCCGGCGAAGGACACGGCAGTCCTGAGTGGGAGCACACCAAGTCATCAAAATATTGCCGCGGAGGCAACAGTGCATGGTGTACCTGCGTCGCCACTGGATGAGTGCGTGGCCTCGATCAGGAGCGAATTGCCGGAACGCTTCTTAAAGTGGGAGGAGCATGCTTTGAATAGTTTTCGCGGACACGGATGGCAGCGAGTCATACTTCTTTGAAACATGTGGCGAGCTTTTGCACCGTCGGAATTTCTTGCCGTTCATAGAAACCATGCATGACTCTGTGCAACACACCAAGGTCGAAGTCGTTCAGCAACTGCTCTCGATAGCGGCCCCTGCCACGGCGAGACAGCGTCTTGGGTGAAAGTACCTCGCCATGTTTATCGTGTTCCGCTAGCCACTTGTACAGCACACGCTCGCTGACGTTGGTGTACGCAGCCGTTCTCTTAACGAGAGAGGTCAGGCCTGCATTTTTGCCGCCCTCAATGCGCACTGTCCGAACACATTTGGAGCCAGTTGCTTCGCTCGCTCGTCGCAAAAGCTGACGCAGAAACGATATCACACAGGTGAACCAGGCATCGCCACATCAATAGGAGTGGCCAAATCTGCCACTGCGGACTAATCGCAACCCAAGGCTGGGTCCTCCACGGCGCTGTGGTTGCTCAGGCTGGGCGGACCACTCATAAAACTTTAAACAGTATCGTACCATTTCTTTCTACTTTATAAGCAGAAGCATAAAACATACGAACCACAACAGCGTTATTTTTTCGTCATTGGTATGTTATAACACGTACAAGCAAGAATTCTTTCTTCAGTATTATGAAGCCACAGAAATTGTTTTTAACAAAAAATACTGCAAAATTGTCATACAAATCTCAACTACAACACGCAGAGAAGCCTTCAAATAAAAACTCTCCGACGAGACTGTTTGCAAAAGTCATGAGGACTAAGCACTACGTATATGAGGCACTACACCTCGCTTCGCAAAAACCTGCGTTCGAGGGTCGTGTAGCGTTGGCTACACTACACGGAACTTCTGCAACAGAGTATAAGCACGGTGACGTTTGCTAAAGGTGCACATTTTCAGAAATGTAGGTACTTATAAAATACATGCTATCAACCTTTACAATATTAACCTTTACTAAAAAAGCACAAGCCCACTTCTAAGCGAGGTTAAGGAAATAATCTTTAGTACCCGTCCACATTATCAAGCCTTCTAAATTGAAAATATTAAAGGTTATATTGTACAGTATACAGTATATCTCTCCCATAACACGGCTTGCAGGAGATTTTATGGGGCCGCCGCTCTAAGCCCCTTTTTTCATTCGCTCTTCTTTCTTGGGCTCATTCCAGCGCTTGCATTGATCACAGCAACGGAAGCATAGATTTCGCATGTCTTGCTGCGCGTGCCTCGCACTCTTTTTCCCAGATTTTTGCGGTTTTAGTACACCGTCTATAAATGTATGCTAATAAATCTGAACCTTGACGCAATGCGTCGGATGGAAAGTGCTTCTTGAAACACAAGACCTGGCAAACTGAAATAGGTCAAGCGTATTGTTGCTTATACAACAACATAATCGAGGTTGCCCAGGCCAAACGCGTCGCCTTCACTGATTGGAAGGAGACAAAAACTTTACTATAATCAAGGTGACGTGAACTTAGCATGCATTACATAATGATGGCTCAACTACAATAACTAATAAACTCGTCGACACGGAAGTGTAATCGAGACATGAGATCTTAAAACAAGGTCATTATATCCAAGTCAGGCTATCATCCATTGGTGCAGCTTACAAGCAGCTTGAGCATTATTCCGGCGTGATTATACCATTTGAATTATTTTCTCCTGCTTGTTCCTTTACATTGACTGTGAGATTCGTGCTTATCAGAGTATGTGGGATGCGATAATAAATGCCATTTCTCCATTTCTCACACGGTTATCTGCCAATTTTTTCCTCACAAATGTGCGATCAGCTGTGAATCTCGGACAGCGTCAAAACGTTAGTAAAGCAGGGAAGTTGTTGAAGGTGTTAAAGAACTGCCCGAAGAAATACCATTCTTCCCCGAGACGAAGAGTGTCGACACACAAACCATTCCCCAAGCGCACATACAACCTGTGTTTTATCATGACTAAGAGATAATTATTTATCCTAATTTACCCACACTGTCTACCAGTTTGCAGTGTTAAGAGTGCTTTGCGTGTCTACATATGATAAGGGTGTTTTGTTGTTTCAAAGCAGGAACCTATCAGAGCACCTGAAAGTTAACCTATTTAGGTGTATTGATACTTTTTTTAGTTTTTTATAAATGACACAATTGCCTCTTTTACAACTAAGCGTACTCGCGTGTGCAGCGTCTCTTATGGCGTGACTGTCTTGACTCACTTCAAATGATTTTCGAATTGGAATGTGACGGAAGAATTAGATTTGTCGACATTAACTTTAAGTTCACTGATGAAACGATGGGCCGGCGTTAAGAACCCAGAGCAAGTAAGCCGCTGTTCCAGCTAAAATGAGCGCATATACCATTCGTGAAATAGGGAATCGGGAAGACGTGCTCGAGTTGGGCAGAAATAAAGGGAAAGAATACAACTTCCCGTCAGTATCACGAAGCCACAACGAAATCCATATAAAGAAATTCATTTCTCAGAAATAAAAGCCTCTTAGTTGCCGAAAAAGTTTTACTGCAAACAGCTGGTTGTCTCCCTTCCTTTTCTTAATTTTTCCGCCACAATGCGGGATTACGTAGCCCTCATTTCCAATACCTGTGGTCATGGGCTTCGCGTTGTTGGGAACTCACTCTAGCACTGTCCGTTGCTAGCTTCCTGGTTAGCTCAATTGGCAGAGCGACCACCCAGAAAAGGCCTTGGTCCCGGATTACAACTACCCCAGGAAAAATTTTCCGAAAACTAAGAGACTTTAATTTTGAGAAATTCGTATGGATTTCTTTCTGGCTTCGCGCGACGAATGGATGGTTGTGTTGCTTTACTGTCTTAACCATTCCACCACTTCGCGGGTTTCCACAGAACACATATGCAATACTTAAGTCAAGCGTTCAAGAGGTCAGGCCAGGGCCTCATGCATGAAAGCTTCAGACAACAGGTCTCACGTTTAAGCGATGCCGGTTACCCTAAGAGCCTCATTCTGGCCGTTCCGGAAGGCGTGCATCGAAAATCTCCAGACAAACACTGCGAGAAGAACGAAGATAGGATGAGCTCTAAAAGCAAAAACTTTGCCGTCATTGCAAGCACACATAAGTGCTCTCACAGGAGAATAGGTATTGCGCAAATAAAACGTATTTTTATCAGCACTCAATAATGGTGAGCTTATGCAGAGGCGCAAGACCACACATGATAATAAAGATAATATCCAAAAAGAAGCACAGAGACAAATTTCTTGAATGCAACACGTGTGTCGCCTAAAGAAGTCCATTTACTAGTGCAAAATACTTTATTGGACACAGTGGTACACGTAAAAATTATTGATATTGCGAGCATAATTACAAAGTGAATAGCATTGCTCCGGATGGTTCTTTTTACCTTCATTGTCACAGATGTAAGTGCACACCTAGATTTGAAAACTCGGTCATCATGAGCAGATGTAAGTGCGAGATGGCGCGGTTAATAATGGGGGCTGGCAGAATTTCAGTGTTTCATTACGTTTGTGCGAGCAGTTCATCACTGGCGTTGGCCAATAACGAACTATATTACCTGTATATGCGATAAACGTTTTTTGGTTACACATTAGAAAAAAAGTGTCAAAACTTTGCCGCAAATGCGAAGCAATGAAGACGAAAGCAATGAATTGGAAGGTCTCACGCAGAATGGCAGGCAAATCAAAAGGTGCCCCACGTTTCTCACGCACAAATGACGTACGAAACGTACTCACAGCTACAGAAGAACGCGACTAAGCGTCTCAGTTGTTACTTCACTGCATCTGAAAAGCGCGTCCTTTTCGCAAACGGAGGCCGTGCAACAATTTCAGTGATCTTTGTGCGCCCGATAACTATAAAAGAATTGTTTCGACAAAACCCGAGAGCTAGCCAAGGCGTACGATTCTCCCCACTGCAAGATAAAGGCGTGCGGTCGAGCGTAGACCAACCTAATCTCTACGCGGGCCAAAATACACGTGAGATATGAGAGGGGCCGTGCTTTCACTGCGCCATCTTGCTGATAATGCTGAAAACACGATAGTCCCCCTCCCCCGAGATGCCCGCCAACAGCGGTCAGTGGTAGATATAAATAGCTTGCTGTTTGCACGTTGAAGAAGGTATCTCTCAGTGGTTCAGTGTTTCACGCCTCGCATTCATGACGTGGAAGTCCCACGTTCGATTCCGCACACCGGAGTCTTTTTTCTGCGATTTTCTCTGTTGCGTCTTCATATACATACATACATATATATATATATATATATATATTGAACCTGGACTTTCGTTGAAGTGGGGTAGAGGGAGACGAAGGGATTGTGTTCTTTGCCAGGCCTGACTGCTGCAACCATCTATCGCCCCGCCTGTACGATAAACTTCTCTCACCCGTAACATAATTAGTGGAGAGTTCTGAGTAAAGCCTTGGAGCACCGGACAAGTACGACGGAAGACACACCCCTGAAGCTTCACCGGAGTCGCAGACTCGCAAAACTTCCACCGCTACCACTCATCATGAGCCCTGACGGCGAAATCAGACCAGCTGCGTTTAACACTTATGGACACCATTACAGGGAACCACGCCCGTTCTCTGGGAAATTTGGAGGGGACGTCGATGAATGGCTCAAGCACTACCGGTGGGTGAGTTTGTATAACCACTGGGACACTACCGGCAAGCGCAACTACGTACCACTTTTTCTTGAGAGAACTGCGTTTATGTGGTACGAGAATCACAAGGAGAATTTATCTACGTAGACGAATTTTGTCGACGAAATCATGAAGTGTTTTGGAGATCCGACCACGATAAAGAAGCGTGCTGAGGAGACCTTAAGCCAACGTGCTCAAGTCCCTGGGGAGACATGTAAGATGTGTATTGAAGAAGTTCTCAAGCTTTGCAAGAGTGTCGACCCACTAACTACTGGTGAAAATAAGGTCAGACATCTCCAGAAAAGCATTGCGGAGGATATCTATCATTACCTTATAGGAAATGATGACTTGCAGTCAGCCAATGACATCATACGACATTGCCGAACATTTGAGGCCTTGAAAGCTCGGCGCATTTCGACAAAGTTTGGTAGACTCCCCAACGTCACAACGGTCGCTAGCGTCGACGTAGTTCTCCACCTAGCGATCTGGCGTTAACAATACGATAAATAGTGTGCGAAGAACTTGATCGCCAGGATGCTGCTGCGCCGTCGATAGCACGTGGCAACGGTTCTTATACGCCATGCGGCCCCTGCCTGCGTCCATCAACGCGGCGGGCTTTGTCGACACAAGGACACCAGTAGAGTTGCGTCGTTATGCCTATATGTCTGATCCGCGAAACGACTCCTTGCAAAAGTCACCCCCCGATACGGCAGCGTGGCGAAATTATCCTGCTGACCATCTTCAGCAGCGAGTGGGGCGTGAAGCACCTGTGTGCTTTCACTACGGCGTTCGTGGACATATAGCCCGGTTCTGCTCAGAACGGCATCGCTCACCTTTGCCGCAGTATCAACGACCCCCGGCATCCTCATGGCGCTCAAGTACTCGGAGAGACTATCACTGGCCACCCAACGACAACGGCTACAACCGAACCGACTTCCAACAGACCTTCCGCAGCGATTCGCCGGCTTCTATGCGGAGTGTGACATCATCAGCCTCCTCCCGCCAGCATCGGGCACCATCACCAGGTCGTTGGTGTCGCACTTCACCTCCGCCGCCGGGAAACTAGACGCCGCGGCCAATGGAGGTGAGGTCGCCGGACATTTTTCACTGCGTACAGATATGCCTCCGCCAATTTCCATGCTACAAAATAGGGTCAGTGTTCTTATAGACGGTGTTCCCACGTCCGTGTTAGTCGACACAGGAGCAATTATTTCCGTCATGAAGAAAAATTTTAAGACTCGTCTTCGCAAGAAAGTGATAATCTCTTGGGGAAGCCAGACAACGTTTCGTGCAGTGAGTGGCGAACCATTGCGCCCAGTGGGAGTTTTTACTGCAACTGTTAGTTTTGGCGCTAAATTGTTTAATACAGATTTTGCAGTTCTTCTTAATTCTACTCTTGACGTTATCTTGGGGATAGACTTTCTGAAAGAATGTGGAGCCACTTTGGATTGCGCAGCTGGTGAAGTTTTACTGTCTGGTTTTTGTGAAGAGCCCACGCGATGCCAACAGACTATCGCAGTCGTTGATGACATAGTTTTACTGGCCAAATCGATAGTTCAAGTGCCTGTGGATGTTTGTGGTATCACAGAAGATTACGTTGACATTATAGTCCACCCAATTCAGCTGAGCTGTGCGAAGAAGGATGTGGTTGTGCCGCACTGCGTGATTTCTGCAAGTAGTGGCAAAGCCTTGGTATGGGTGGTCAACTCTTCTTTCGAGCCGATTGTACTGCGTGCTGGAATGAGGCTGGCTCTGTTTGAGTTCGACGTCAGGAGCAACATCAACATTGCAGTCCTTAGCAATGACAGGAAAAAGGAAACTGCGTCTGATGGGGCTTGTCCTAGTGATGACATACTAATGGATTTGGAGAATAAGTCGCTATCGCCAGAGAAGAGACAAGCGTTAGTTCGGATCCTCTCCAACCATGCATCCAATTTTGATTTCGCACTCAATAGCCGTACATTATATGCACCACCTTCACACACTCGTCATGCGATTTATACTGGTTCTGCCCATCCCATTCGTCAGACCATACAGAGTATCTCCATCGGAGCATAAAGTTAATGCTGAGCAGGTGAAAGAAATGCTGTCTAAAAAAGTTATACTAGAGTCGTCTAGCCCCTGGGCAGCACCAGTTATACTTGTAAGAAAAGAAGGATGGGTTTTGGAGATTCGGTATAGATTACCGGTGGCTCAACTCAGTTACAAAAAAGACGTATACCCGCTGCCCCGCATCGACGACGTTATCGATTGTTGGCACTCTGCTTCGTACTTTTCTTCTGTAGACTTAAGATTGGGATATTGGCAAATCCCTATGCACTCTGCCGATAAACAAAAAAAACAGCTTTTATAACCCCCGATGGTTTATTTGAATTTAATGTCATGGCATTTGGTCTATGTACCGCTCCAGCCAAGTTCGAGCGCTTTATGGACACAGTTCTCCGCGGCTTAAAGTGCGAAGTATGTCTTTGCTATATTGATAACTGTAATCTTTGGCCACACGTTTGAAGAACACAAACGTCGACTTGATGTCGTTCTCATGTGCCTTGAGAAAGCAGCACTTACCTTGAATTCCAAAAAGTGCCATTTCGGTGATCGTTAAACTCTAGTTCTTGGCCATCTCGTAGACAAACACGGCGTTCGGCCTGGTCCCCACAAGATCTCCGCAGTCAGCACTTTTCCTCAACCACGCTCACTACGAGAACTCAGAAGTTTCCTGGGCCTGTGTTCGTATTTCCGGCGCTGTGTTCCTAGCTTCGACGATGTTGCTAAGCCTCTTACTCCTCTGCTCAACAAAGACGTACCCTTCAAGTGAACAAAAGAGTGCGAGTCATCATTTTCGCAGCTGAAGCTTGTACTCACTTCTGAGCCTACTCTTCGTCATTTCGACGCGTCAGCCCCAACTGAGGTTTACAGTGACGGAAGCGGAATTGGTATCGGCGCCGTATTAGTCAAGTGTCACGGCGCCGCCGAACATGTCATTGCCTACGTGAGCCGTTCTTTGAGTAAAGGTGAACGCAATCACACTCTTACAGAGCAAAAATGTCTGGCAGCTTTCTGGCACAAGTTTCGCCCGTACATCTATGGCCGACGATTCTTCATCGTCACAGACCACTACTCACTTTGTTGGCTGACTGATCTACGAGATCCAACCGGTCGTCTTGTACAATGAGCGCTCCATTTGCAAAAATATGACTTTGATATTTTCTTCAAAAGTGGCCGCCGTCACACGGACGCTGACTGCCCTATCGCAACTGTCTGGCAGCTATTGACTCACAATTTCCAGATTTTGAAGCGTTCCGTACAGAACAACGTCAAAACCGTAGTCCGGGTCCGGCTCCTTTTTTCTCATCTGCCGTCGATAAGCCGCATCAGAGCCCATTCGTCATGCAGGATAGCATTCTTTACAAGCAAAACTTCGCTGCAAAGGGGGCCCGCCTACTTTGAGTTGTCCCCAAATCATTGCGACCCAACGTGCTGCAAGCTATGCACGACGATCCAACATCTCGGCAAGTGGGGGTCGCCAAGACCTATCACCGCACACTGAAACGTCTCTACTGGCCCCGCATGCGTCAGGCTACAGCTAAATACGTGACCAGCTGTGAGCATTGTCAATGGTACAAGAGTCCAACAAGTTCTGCGCCAGGATTTCTCCATCCCATACCGCCTCCATGTTTTCTCCTTGCGGTCGTGGGTATTGACTTGATGGGCCCTTTCCCACGATCTATCACTGGGAACCGCTGGATTATAGTTTGTGTAGACCACCTCACCCGATATGTTGAAACCGCAGCGATCTCAGCCGCAACAGCCGATCACGTTTGTGACTTCCTGCTACGCTACATTATCCTCCGGCATGGGTCCCTTTGTGTATTCATCAGCAACCGTGGCCGGCAGTTCGTAGCCGACGTCGTGGAAGAGTTGATTAGCCGGTCTGCTTCCCAATTTCTTCACGCACTTCATACCAATCACAGACCAACGGTTTGACTGAGCGTGTCAACAGGACGCTCATTAACATTCTCGCTATGTACGTTGATTCCATGCATAAAAACTGGGACGACGTTTTACCTTTTATGACCTACGCCTATAACCCTGCGCTACAAGAGACCACCGGCTTTAGCCCGTTTTACCTTCTCTACATCCGTGAGCCACGTACTACCCTCGACACAATTTTCCCATTTCCAGAGCAAGAAATCTCATCCCTTGCAGAGACACTCTGTCGCGCAGAGGAGGCATGGCGCATCGCGCGTCTCCGGACTTTTGCAGCCCAAGACCGTTCAAAGGCTCGCTACGATAAGCGACATCGAAATGTCTCGTACAATGAAAGTGATATGGTGTGGCTGTGGACTCCAAATCGCAAGAGTGGTTTGTATCAAATGTTTCTGGCCCGCTATACAGGTCCCTTCATTGTTTTGTCGCGCCTTAGCGACGTTACGTACGTGATATCACGCTTCACATCTTCTGGCCATCGCTCCAGGAAAATTGACGTCGTACATGTCGCCCGGTTGAAGCCATACCACACGCGACACTGACTAACTCGCCCAATGGGCATCGTCTGCAACGGAAGAAATGATAGTGGACTTTCGTTGAAGTGGGGTAGAGGTAAACGAAGTGAATGTGTTCGGTGCTAGGCCTCACTGCTGCAACCATCTGTCATCCCGCCTGTACAATAAACATTTCTCAGCAGTAAGAATATATATATATATATATATATATATATATATATATATATATATATATATATATATATATATACGTATACGGTGCATGACATTGATGACGACGCTGACGCCGGCGGCGATATCCAGTGGAGAGTGTCGTGTCTATATATTAGCTTTCACAGTAAAAGAAAAAGCGTGCGATACAGTGTTGTGATGTGTTAATGTACGCACGTAGGTTAAAATTCATGGTTTTGAGAGCTATGCAGATGTCAGGTTGGGAATGGGCATGCACTAGTGGGATCTGCGAGTAACTGGCGTTGGAAATTCGAACTGGTGTTGTCTCGAATCTGCCTTCTTCTGTGCGTGTAATGAGTCTGCGCTACCATTATTAATGAAGCTACCCTTATTGTACGAATTTATATTACAGACGCACGAGGCACCCTTAAGGCACGTTGCTGTGATTGTTGGTTGGGGTTCATCCTTTACAAGGATATAGCGCACCACAACAAGGACTCAAAAATAGACACGCACACGCACACAGCACTAACTTGCAACTAATGATTTATTTGCTATCACACATGCTATTTATACACTAACAGTAGACCAATAAAACTTGGAACATGTCATGTTAAGATACAGCACGCCTTATGCACGCGTCATCATCGATTGCGCAATCTGCGCTCACGAACGTCAAAGTGAAGACTCTAGATATTTATTCTCTTTAGCTGACATAGCTATGGAAGCCACACTCACACATTTTTCTTTCAATTTGTCACTTTCAAAGGCTTCAATTATTTCATGCGTAGTTCTGTCACGGGCCCTAAAGAGAAAACAGGGGTTTTGAAACAGAGGGACAAAGCCACACGTCTGACAGTGAAAGGCCAAATGCCAAGATACAGCTTTTTCTACATTTTACTTGTGTTCCCTAAGTCTTTCGTTCACACACCTTCCAGATTGGCCAATGTACACGCAATCATAAGTCAAAGGAGTGCCATAGACGACGTCACGACAACATTTCACAAATTTCTCTCGGTGCTTGATCTCACAGTCCCGTTTCCCGCAGCTGCCTGCATTAACCTTCTTGAAAATTCCTTGCAACCGTTCGGGAGCAGAAAACAATACATCCGCACAAGCCTTTCTCGCTATCATTCGCAAGTTATGTGAAATGGCATGCATGTAGAGCATTATAGTAACCTTGGACGCCTGGTCTCCGACGTTTGCCCTTTATTTCCTGCTTATAATTTCGGCAACGGCGGTTAAAACGCGTATAGTATAACCACAATCCAATAAACGTTTATCTTGAGTCCACAAGCTTGCATCAAGCTTGTGGTTTCAGGAATTCACCAATGAATTTCAAAAACAGGAATTTATCACCGCACAATTTACCAATTGTGAGTGAGAGGACGTAAACGGAAGAACCGGTTTATTTCCTTGCGGTTCATAACTCCACCATACCCCTGCTGGCCAAAAATACAGTCTGGGGTCAAGGAATCTCATGAAATGGTCATTTGGTACTTAGTGCGTCAGCACCAGGGGAGATAACACGGTCAAAAACAAGGCCAGAGTTTTTGTCACAACCTCATCGAAATTGTTAAGATCATTATGCGGAACAATCAAAAAGCCGTCAACAAATCTAAAAACAACAATCACATCAGTGTTCTTTGCATGCTCATCAAGGGCCTTATTACGTCTTGCAATAAACAGATCGCTCAAGTGCGGGGCTATGCAAGAACCTATACGTATCCCGTTCTTTTGTTTCACAGTGTTGCTCCGCCACGGTGGTCTATTGGCTAAGGTACTCGGCTGCTGACCCGAAGGTCACGGCATCGAATCCCGGCTGCGGCAGCTGCATTTCCCATGAAGGCAGAAATCTTGTAGGCCCGTGTGCTCAGATTTTAGCGCGCGTTAAAGAACCCCAAGTGATCAAAATTTCCAGAGCCCCCTTTTACGGCGTCTCTCAAAATCTTATGGTGGTTTTGGGACGTTGAGCCCTGAACAATGAATCAATTTCACAGCGTTCCTATTCCACGTCGCATATGTCGAGTTAAGCTAAAAGTAAAGGCGCTGTAAAAACTGTTCACTCGACACACCGGTAGTATTTTGAAATCGAAGCGCTCCTTCTCTGTGGATACTTTTCGACACACACATCATCAACTTGGCCTGAGGAAGGTTCTACTAAAGATCTCTAACATCCATTAAAAATAATAAAAAATTCGTGTTTTCTTTGCCTGTGAAAATATGTAGCCCTTGTTCCGACTTTTTCACCAAAAATGCGTCGTAAACAAATATCAGCTTCGAATTTCTTTGTAGAAAGACCGCAATGCACTTTTCCCGAAATTCATTCTTTGAAAAGATCACTCATGAACGGCAGTCAACTTTATGCGTTTTTGCCGTGAAAAATTTTATCAAGATCCAGTTTTCGCCATGAAAAAATATATCAAGATCGGGCAGTGGCTAGCGCCACAAAGCCGTAATACTTATTCAAGCAAAAACTAAACTTTTTTGCTTTAAATAGTGAGGTTGTGGATTCGTACTTTGCAGTGAAGGGTTTATTTTCACTCGTGCCTGGACCTTAGCCACCAATCAGATAACCTCCTTCTAGTTACTTCTACTCGCTAAAAGTCTATTCTGCCCTCCCTGTCCTTTGAAAAACTCTGCGCCATCATCCCGAACTATAGGGTGAAGTCCTTTACAGAACATTATCAAGTGTTCAGCAGTTTCTTCTTTCTCTCCACACGCACAGCATACCGTGTCTATCCCTTCGTATCTGGCCCGATATGTCTTAATTCGCAATACTCCCGTCCTGGCCTCAAACAGTAGAGAACTACCCCGGGTATTATCTTAGATCGTTTCCTTGGTAATTTTCTGCTTAAAAGTTCGATAGATCTCTAGTGCGGACATCTTATTTATGCCAATTCTGCACATATTGGTCTCAGCTTCCTTCACCTTCTTCTTAACCAATAATTCACTTTGGTTTGGCCCCTGCTGTTCTCTAAGCACTTACCAGTCAATTTTCTGGTTCGCTTCCTCCCTTTTGTATCGGCATTCTTCATGTACAAGTAGCTGAATACCTTCCTAGCCCAACGCTCCTCCCCCATTTCTTTCCCTCGCTTCTCGAACTTTATCTTGCTGGTATCTTCCCTGCCCTCAAATGATGTCCATCACATACCACCTTTTACTCCCTGATTTGGTCTATTCCCGTGAGTTCCTAAAGCAAGCCCACCTATTCCACGTTGCTTAATTTCTAATCTTGCTTGAACTTCTGATCTCGTGCACAAGACCGCATTGCCGAACGTCAGCCCAGGAACCATGACCCCTTTTCATATTCTTCTCACAACATCATACCTATTGTAATTCCACAGTGCCCTGTTTTTCATTACCGCTGCATTCCTGTTACGTTTAGTTGTCACGTATATTTCGTGCTCCCTTAGGTACTCGGCCCCATTGCTTATCCACACACCCAGATATTTGTATTTAACTGTTATCTCCAGCGTGACCTCCAGTATTCTAATCTCACTACCTCCATTGTCATTAAAATCATGACTGCTGATTTTTCCTTACTGAATCTGAAATCTAACCTATCTCTTTCATTACCACAGATGCCCACCAATCTCTGCAAACCTTCCTTGTTGTCGGCCATTAGCACTATATCATCTGCGTATATCAATGCTGGTAGTGGCTGTTCAATGAGTTTTTCTTGTTTGACGAAATAGAGGTTGAAGCCAAGTGCACTTCCTTCTAACTTGGCCTCTTATCCTTGTAGGTACATCATGAATAACAAATGTGAGAGAAGACACCCGTGCCTAAACCCCCGTTTCACCTCTGCAGGCTTGGATACCTGTTTTTCCCACTTTATAATTACCTTGTTTCCTTTATAGATATCCTTTAAAAGATTATTACTACATCGTCCACGCCTAGTGTGTCCAGTATTCCCTACAATTCCTCTTGAACCACGCTATTGTATGCTCCCTTGATATTCAAAAATGCTAGCCACAGGAGCCTGTGTTTCTTTTCTGCTATATCGATGCACTGCGTCAGTGACAACAGATTGTCTTCCAACCTCCTGTGTTTCCGAAACCAATTCTGCAGTTCCCCCAGCATTCTTCATCCTCTATCCGTGCCTAAAGTCTTCGCTTTATAATCTGCGTCGCAAGCCTGTAGACAACTGATGTCACTGTTATAGGACGGTAGTTGTTTATGTCAGCTTTTTTCTTCTTTCCTTTAGAGAGCACGCTCATCCTGCTAAGTTTCCATCCATCGGTAACTTCTCCATCGAATACTATTTTGCTCACTGCCTCTCTCAAAACCTGCTTAGAATTGTTTTTATCAACCTAATTAGAATGTCATCTGGGCCTGTTGATGTACTACTAGGAATCCTTTTCTCAGCCCTCTCCCGCTCTCGTTGTAAAAATGGAGCCATTGGGCCACTTGATTTATCCTTGTCCATTGTGGTGCATAGAGCACTTCTTTACTGAAAATTTTCTGTCACCCTTAATCTTATATATTTAGAAGCTTCGTCCCCTTCTAGCCTAGCCCCTTGAGCTGTAGTTATAAACCTATGCTCTAGGCTTGTTTCATATCTTAGGGAGTTTAGTTGTTTCTAAAATTTCGCAGCTGCCTTTCTGTCCTTTTTATGTACTTCAGCCAGCCACTGCGTCCCCTTTCTTCTAATTTTTTCATTGATCATCAGAAGGGATTATTCCCTTCTACAGCTGAGAAAGATGTCCCATTTTTTTCAATATCATCTGTCGGTTCACCCCGTTGCTTAGCATGTCTGTGTTCCCTAGAGGCTCCCCCACGCTTTGATATGGCTCTCTTAACTTCCTCATCTCACCAACTCCTGTGCTTGTGTCTTCTTTTTGCGGGGTGACTTGTGACGTGCCTTTGCAAGCTCTAGCCCAAACAGTCTAATTGGATTTCTTTATGTCCATACTGTTTTATTATCACCAGCAATTACTTTTTCAATTTGTTTAGTAGCAATTTCCATATGTCTTTCTGAGTGAAATTTCCTGTAGTTGATCATCTTGTCTCCTTCTCACTTTTGCTGCTCTTACAAAACTTAGCTTGATACGTTTGTGATCACTATGCAGACCTCTGGAGCCACCTTCATCTATGTGCATTCCCCTGAGCTTATCATACATCCTATGTGACATCAGTGCCTAATCTATCGTCGACTGCAGCCTTCCTACCTCGCATGGTATTTGCCCTTCACACTTCTCGGTACTGTTGCAAATGATCAAATCATGCCTTTCACACATATCCATGATCATTTTCTCTGTCGAGTCATTATACCCATCTACATCTTCTATGTGCGCATTCATATGTCCTAGTATAATTATCCCGCACTTTCTTCCCAACTTTTGAATGTCATTTGATATACACTTTGCCATTGTCTGGTTTTCGTCTCGGACCTTTGCTCCCGTCCAAAAGTACACGAAACCAAGGATTGTCATTTGCCCTGCCACTTTCTCTTTTAGCCATAAATGATCCTTGCACTCCTGCTTAACCCTTTGCCGGTCTGTACTTTTAATGAATGAATGCCCCAATACCACCCCCTTTCTACTGCCTTGTGTTCTATTACAATATTCCCTCGCGTAGCCTGCATTGTTAGGAGGTCGGTCCATGTCCCTCAGATGTGTTTCTACAAATCCGTGTACGATCAGCCTCTCCTCCCTTAGCTGTTTTTCTATCTCTTCCTACTTCAGCCTGTTCCTACCACCCTGCATGTTAATATATCCTATGTCTGTATTGGCTCGGCGCTCGTGGCTACGTCTATTTCTGCCCCGGACTCAACCTATCTAAGATACTGGCGCCATTTTGGAATTGTATCTGTCCATACCACCTGTCGAAGAGTCTCCCTGGCTGTTTTTCTCGTTACTACCTATCCTGCACCCCGAAGGACCCCCTTGCCCCCCAAAAAAGCTACTCTGCGTCCTGCAAGTCGCCAACCCACCTCATGACCTAGCCGTCCATTGAAGGGAATTCTGTCTCGTTGAAATCCACCCCAGCTATGCACCTCTCTGTTTATTTCAACCACCTCAAAGCCTTTTTTCAGCTCATCCGCCATACCTCTTGGCTTGAGTTGACAACCACTGTTTGCAGGTTGCCATCACGCATCAGTACCTCCGGTATCGTGCATATCACTACCTGTACCTTAGGAGAAGTGGCGCACATGTCATCGACGCCTTTCGCCAGTGTTGTTGCTAGTTCTGCTCTATCTTCATTTGAGGCATCGTTCAAACCACCTGAAGCTATCACGAGGTTTCGTCTATTAGCTGCAGTTTTGAGTTTTGCGCTGGCTTGCCTCATGACTGCTTCCAGCTTGCGTCCTGGGAACGCCCCTACTGCAACCCTCTTGTCCCCTCTTACCTTCTGTCGATGGCTTCTGTGCATCGATTTAAATTCAAGTCCCCAGCGATTATTACATGCTCTCACTTTTCAGCTGGAGCGTCCTGCACCCGGGGGTTACTTGCGGCTGTGATATCGGCTGCTTTGTGCCTTCTCAGCCACACCACTACTTCGCTGCAGCTGGGCCTTGCGACAATTGAACTGGCTGAACCTGTTTTTTCCGAGCTTGCTTGCTGTTTCTTCTCCGTCGTTCTAATTGCCGGTTCCCAACTGTTCTCTCCATAGGCCGCTCCTCTCTTCCCCTTGGTTAGTGCTTTCTCGGTGGACTTCAGCCTTTCTCCCATAGCCCTCGTTTTCTCTTGCTCTGTCGCCAACGCAGTTCCGAACTCTGGGCAACCATCAATTTCTCCTTTTTTTCCTCGACCTCACATTGCCAACACTTCGCGTCAGCCTCTTCTCCTTCTGCTTCTACGCTTGGGTTCACTTTCAAAGCCACCCCACATCCTGAAAACTTTACACTCTATTTAACCATGTCTTTCTGACACCAATTGTCCCTATGACTTGTCTCACTCGATAATTACAAAACTCGAGCCCTGCCCTACCAAAAAGAGAAAGTCTAAGCTTTCCTACAAAAATTTGCGTGTTCAATGCACGTGCACTTCCCCCGCGGGGTCGCAAAAGAAAAAAAGCAAAAAAACAAAATATCAAACACACACACACGCACAAACTAATAAATACCTTGTGTCTGACCCCCGAGAAAGCCGTACAATAAAATAAGTGCTACAGGGAGTTTAACTGCTGCCTTATAATTATAAAGACATGCTGAAAAGATGCGAAACGACTTATCTGCGCAGTCGATAGGGAGTGCTCAAAAAACACGTCCATCCACCGTGACAGCCCGAACCGAACTCTCCAAAAACCTATTGCGTACACAACGCCACCTATCGCTCGGTAGTTGCAGCCCTAATTGAGGCTTTTGGGCGAGACACGTACGCTACGGGGCGCAAAACTCTTTACAGGAAGTGTCAGCACCCCCACATTCTTCATTTATTTTTCACAGCGAAAACGCATAAAATTGACTGACCTTTCAGAGTGATCATCACGGAGAATTAATTCTAGCAAAAGGGCATTGCGGTCTTTCTACATAGAAATTCAAAGTTGATATCTCTTGACGACGTAGGCGTATCAGCTGGTGGCAAGTGGGGCACTAGCCCTCCCCCACTAAGAAAAGTTTGGGGGGGGGGGGGCTGAGCCTTCCCCCACTTTCGTGAGTGATCCCTGTCGGCTGCACTAAAGTAAAACACCTACTAAGGCGAAATTGTCCCTCACCACTGTAATCACCTAATTATTTTGTTACGAGGAAATGTAAATATACGAACAGAAGTTACACTATAGTGATAATTTCCCAACAATTCAGCTGCGACAATTTTTTTGAAGGCTCTTTGCGACGCTTTTCGCCCTGTGCTGCAGCACTGCAGAGCAGGCTAGCGCTGAGCAGGGTTCCTGTAGTATTATTACATCACTTGTTTATGTTTTATTATGCTGCGACAGGCCGATGCAAGTATCGATTGGAAAGAAAAAACTTTTTAAGGACCGGTCAAGGCTTGTGCTGCTTCACAAAAATATTGTTTTGTCATCGAAAAGCGTTACCATCACCACTATTCTGTCGAAGCTGCTGTCAGCACACGATTGCGACTAATATTTCCAAATATTTTAGTTTTCCCCTCCTAGAAGCGCCAAAAAAGGTTTCCAATTTATTCTCTGATAATTCTGATCAGCCTTGCTTATAGCAAACTGGAGCGACGGTGGCATGCTTGCAAAGTGTCGACGACTAAAGCAGTGGACTCGAGCTCAGTGGGAAGCTAAGTTGATAAAAATGCTCAAAATATCTTTGGTTCCTCAAGCAATGCTTCTGCTTCATATTTAAAACCTGATTTTTGTTTGCCGTCCGCAGCCTGTAAATATTTCATTCAATGATAAAATATTTATTCAATAAATGTAACCTCTGTAATGACTCCAACATTGGGGTCGACAGTATTGCAAATAAATAAATAAATTTACTTTTGAGGAGGCCGATATCAACTTAATTGTATTCATTCTGAAAGTTGTGAGGTAAGCGTGACACATAAAAAGCGTCACGTGTAATGTTATTACATGCATGACAAACGTATACTTGTTGTCCCAGTACATATGCTGCTTAAAACTGACTGTCCTTTATTCCGCGATTGCTGGTTGTGTGAAAAATCACATGAAAGTGTGAGTGCGTCGAAGGAGTCTCTCAGTTATTGCATATATATATATATATATATATATATATATATATATATATTGTAGTGGGGAATTCGCTAGGCAACGACTAGTGGGACCATCGCTGAGTGCGAAGCGCGAGCGGGAGCACGAGCTGTAGACGCTGGGCTGCCCGAGCATTTGTTTCCGTACCGGCTGTCTTCCTATTACCTGGCGTCGCTATTAAACCCCCTTACAAAGTGGTGGAAGTGTGCTGGGTACGCAAACCTGGAACTTCGAAGCCGGAAGCTGCCCACTGCATCAGCAATGCCTGATCAGACGACCGAGCAAGGCACCACTCAGCAAAGCACGGCCCAATCTCAACTGGTCATCGTGCCTACTACCCTGCGCCAACGAGATCCGCCCTTCTTCAGCGGCACCGAGGACCAAGATGTGAAGGACTGGTTGCAGCTGTTTGAAAAGGTGAGCGCCGCCAACAAGTGGGACGACCCCTCGAAATTGGAGTATGTCCCATTTTATCTCAAAGACGTCGCCAGCCTGTGGTTCACAAACCACCGTACTGAATTTATCACTTGGGCCGGTTTCAAGACCACCCTCGCCGCTGTGTTTGATCGCCCCGCAGTGCTCAAGCTGCGTGCTGAGCAGCGCCTACGTGGACGTGCAGAAAGGCAGGGCGAAAACTTCACTAGCTATATTGAAGATGTAATCGATTTATGCCGGCGCTTCAACCCTGAGATGACCGAACATGACAAGATCAGGCATATCTTGAAAGGCATAGACGATGATGCCTATCAAATGTTGCTGGCAAAGGGCCCAAGTACCATATCCGAACTTGTGACCTTGTGCCAGAGCTTGGAAGAGATTCGGAAACAACGTGCAGCAGTTCGGAGGTCGACCACTGCAGACGACTCTCTCGCTGCCCTGGCCGTCGGTGGTGACAGCTCCCTGCTGGAGCAGATAAAAGAATATGTACGCGAAGAGGTCGCACGACAGCTTTCGTGTCTCTCGTATCTGCCAACCACCGAAGCACCGACGAACCGCCTAACGCCTACAATCAGACAGGCTATTCAGGAGCAGGTCTCCGAGGCGTTGCCATTACCTACGCCTTCCTCTCCACCAACGCCTGTTGCCGCGCCACTGACTTATGCGGCCGTCGCGGCAATGCCTCCATCTCGTCTGCCAATGTATACGCCACAACCTGTGCGACCGTCCACCGCGCCGTTTTCAGCTACACAGCAACAGGCCGGAAATCCCTGGCGCACTGCTGACAACCGGCCCATATGTTACTTTTGCGGAATTCCAGGTCACGTTGCACGTCTATGTCGTCGGCGCTTCACGGTTAACGCACCAAGATATCCTGACTATTCGTTTCGGCCTCCATACCACGCGCCTCAGGTACCACCTGAAGTTCACAAACGCCATGCGCAAACTGCTTCCGGCGCCCGAACATTCGCTTCTAGACGTTTTACTTCCCGCTCGCTTTCACCTTCAACAAGTCGTCGTTCTGTATCGCCTATGCGTCGACGACCCACCCCCATTGAGACGGAAAACTAACTGCCGCAGCTCCGGAGGCACGAGCTGCGTCATCGTCTAATCGTTTAAGTCCTCGTCTGTCTCCCGCCAATCTTCTCGATGTAATCGTCGAAGGTGTACGAACACTCGCAGTCATCGATACCGGTGCCGCGATATCCATGATTAGTCAAAGACTCTGCCACCCTCTTCGTAAAGTGACGATGCTTTCTCTCGTGGTTTCTCTTAGTACTGCGAGCGCCCAACAAATTGAGCCCGTCGCGGCATGTACGACAAAAGTGGTTATTCGAGACGTTTTGTACATCATTGAATTTCACGTGTTGGCTTCATGTTCCCACGATGTCATCCTAGGATGGGATTCTTTATCACGTCATCACGCCGTCGTGGACTGCGCTCGAAACGAAGTGGAGCTGATACCGTTTCATGATGCGCCTTCTGTTGATGCGGCCGTATCTAGTGTGGCTAACCTTGTCGTCGCGACGGACATAGACCTTCCTCCTTTCAGCGCCCAGTTTGTCCCTGCCCGCTGTGCTTCACTTTATGACGCTACCGTCCTATTCACGCCATCAGACATCTTCGGTAGCCGCCACCACACATCGCTGCCATTCGCCGTTCTTGAGCTTTGTCAAGACATTACCGGGATATTTATTTCCAATCCCAACTCGTGCCCCCTCAGTTTGCGCCGCAACGAGACGCTCGGGCACATTCAGCTTATCGATGAAGGTACTATCGTGCCTGCCGATTTCTTCGACACCAAGCCGAATATGGAGCTGAACGCGTTGGTTCCTCACTTTGCCTCGAACAGCGTGTCTACCGATGCATTTCTCCGTTCTATTGACAGCCATCTCGCCCCGCCTCAACGAGAGCAGCTTGTTACCCTGCTGCACGAATTCAAGCGTTCGTTTGACTTTCCCCAAGCGGTGCTAGGAAGAACGAACACCGTTGTGCACACAATTGACACAGGAAAGAGTACTCCTTTGCGCCAGCGCCCTTATCGTGTGTCACCAGCGGAGCGTCGGGTAATAGCAGAACAAGTAGACGACATGCTACAGCGTGGAGTCATCAAGCCTTCTTGTAGTCCTTGGTCTTCCCCAGTTGTACTCGTCAAAAAAAAAAGGATGGTTCAATTTGGTTCTGCGTAGACTACAGGCGCCTAAACAACATTACGAGGAAAGATGTTTACCCTCTTCCCCTCATAGACGACGCTCTCGATTGTCTCCAAGGTGCCGAATTCTTTTCCTCGCTTGACCTTCGCTCGGGTTATTGGCAGGTCCCAATGGCTGAGTCCGATCGTCCAAAAACGGCGTTTTCCACACCGGATGGCTTCTATGAATTTACCGTGATGCCATTCGGACTCTGCAATGCGCCTGCCACATTCGAGCGAATGATGGACAGCATTTTACGCGGTCTCAAATGGAACATTTGCTTGTGCTATCTTGATGACGTAGTGGTTTTTTCACCCGATTTCACTTCGCATCTCACTCGTCTGCGTAAGATTCTACAGTGCCTTACAAATGCCAGGCTTCAGCTTAACCTGAAGAAGTGTCACTTCGGGGCTAAAAAACTCACCATACTTGGTCATGTCGTCTCGAAAGCCGGCATTCTTCCTGACCCTGACAAGCTTTGTGCTGTTGCCGAATTTCCTAAGCCGACTACTGTTAAAGAACTACGGAGCTCTGTGGGCCTGTGCTACTATTTTCGTCGCTTTGTCCGGAACTTTGCCTCCATCATCGCTCCACTCACCAAACTCCTTGCTGGCCCTGCAGATCTTTCGAATTGGACAGCAGCCTGTGACGAATCCTTCGCAACACTGCGCCAACTCCTTACCTCACCACCCGTACTGCGCCATTACGACCCTACTGCGCCAACCGAAGTACACACGGATGCAAGTGGCGTCGGCCTTGGTGCAGTACTCGCGCAACGCAAGCCAGGTTTTACGGAGTATGTGGTCGCCTATGCCAGCCGCGCCCTCACTAAAGCAGAAGCCAACTATTCTGTCACGGAAAAAGAGTGCCTCGCGATTGTGTGGGCGTTAAACAAGTTTCGCCCCTATTTGTACGGCCAAACTTTTGATGTGGTAACTGACCATCACGCACTCTGTTGGCTGGCTTCGCTGAAAGATCCTTCCGGCGGCCTCGGACGTTGGGCACTACGCCTCCAGGAATTTGACATACGCGTCGTCTACCGATCGGGGTGAAAGCACTCTGACGCAGATGCGCTTTCGCGATCACCCGTGAAATCTGATGATACGGATATATCAGCCCTGGACCTTCCCCTCTCTGCCGTCAGCGTCACAGACATGCCATCCGAACAGCGGTAGGACCCTTGGATCGCCTCGCTCTTGAATATGCTGTCTGACGCATCAACTTCCGGTTACCCGCGTGCACTTCGCCGCCAAGCAACGCATTTCGCCATACGGGATGGCCTGTTATACCGTCGCAACTATCAAGTGGCGGGTCGTAAATGGCTGCTAGTCATACCCAGCCATATGTGGTCTGATATCTGCAAATATTTCCATGCTGAACCGCAACACGCACACGCCGGTGTGCTAAAGACGTATGAGCGGATCCGCCAACGTTACTACTGGCGGGGTATGTACACGTTTGTACGCAAACACATTCGCTCATGTTCCCAGTGTCAGCAGCGCAAGACATTCCCTCATTCACCCGGTCAACTGCAGCCTTTGCCATGTCCTGCACGCCCATTTGACCGTGTTGGGATTGACCTATACGGCCCGCTACCGTGCTCTGTTGGTGGTAATCGATGGGTGATTGTGGCTGCTGACCATCTGACAAGGTACGCCGAAACAGCAGCGCTACCTTCGGCTGGCGCTCGTGACGTTGCAACCTTCATCTTGCACCGATTTGTTCTTCGTCATGGTGCACCACGGGAGCTCCTGAGTGACAGAGGACGTGTATTTTTGTCCGAAGTTCTGCAGCAGCTCCTACAATCATGCCGTACGGTACACCGCACATCAACAGCCTACCACCCTCAGACGAACGGCCTAACGGAACGTTTCAACAGAACCCTCGGAGACATGCTCGCTATGTATATTGATTCCGACCACTCCAACTGGGACGTTGTTCTTCCTTTCGTGACGTACGCCTACAATACGGCGATTCATTCAACAACAGGCTTTTCCCAATTTTTTCTTTTATATGGTCGTGACCCATGCAACACACTCGACACAATTCTGCCATACAATCCTGATGCCTCCGAGTTTAGCCCAGTTTATGAAATGGCCGAACATGCCGAAGAGTGTCGTCAACTTGCATGGTCCTTCACAGCCGATAACCAAGCCCTCCAAAAAGATCGCCACGACCATGATCTTGTTCAGAATACCTTCCCCGTCGGTTCTCTCGTGTGGCTCCGACTGCCTTTCCACTCTCCTGGACTGACTCCCAAGTTTGCACCGAAGTATACGGGCCCTTACCGCGTCATACAGCACCCTTCTTCTGTCACCTATGTGATTGAACCACTCAAGCCGTCCACGGGCAAGCGCCGCCTTGGTCGTGAGACGGTCCACGTCAGTCGCCTCAAGTCCTGTTACGACCCTCCTGTTCTCTCATCACCTTGAGTCGCTAGGATGGCTCGTCTTCGTCGCCGGGGCATTGTAGGGGGGAATTAGCAAGGCAACGACTAGTGGGACCATCGCTGAGTGCGAAGCGCGAGCGGGAGCACGAGCTGTAGACGCTGGACTGCCCGAGCATTTGTTTCCGTACCGGCTGTCTGCCTATTACCTGGCGTCGCTATTAAACCCCCTTACAATATATATATATATATATATATATATATATATATATATATATATATATATATATATATATATATATATATATATATATATATATATATATATATATATTAAAATGGGGCGTTTTAGAGTGGCACTCTTTTATAAAACAGGAGAGTGGTTACGACACGTCAAGTGGTAATGGGGGAACCAGTCTGAGTACCCAGCCAACCAAACGTCGTCTTCTTCACCGACTGAGTTATACCCCCTGCCTTTCTGAGTAGCACTGAGCGTTCGAAAGAAAAGCTTTCGAACGCTGAAATTGGTCGAACTCTCAGGTGCCTTCTAGTGGGTCTGCCCAAAAAGAAGTCCGTGCTTGGCCGTTACTGTCGCCATTGTGTATTCTCGCTGTGTGCCGGCTAATAAACTGCCTAACACATTGGTGGAGAGTGCTACGATCCGCTTCGATGCCCTTGGAACTACGATCACGTACCGTGCCATCTACCTTGTCCCACGACACCTCGCAGCGAACCCCTCCTCTCGTGTCGCCCGTTTGTCCCGGTACCCCCAGGATCCGCGATCCACCCATCTTCACTGGCGCCGATGACACTGACGTGGAGGACTGGCTTGCCATTTACGAGCGCGGGAGCGTCCCCAACAAATGGGACGAGAAAGGCAAGTTGACAAACTTGGTGTTCTATCTTGCGGGCGTTGCAAGTTTGTGGTGCAACAACCTCGTGTACGATTTGGCAACCTGGTCCAATTTTAAGACCGACGTTTTTGGCTGCCCTGCCATTCGTAAGCTGCAAGCCGAGCAGCGCTTACGTGAACGTGCTCAGCAGGCCGGTGAATCATTCACCAGTTACATTGAAGATATCCTGGACTTGTGCGACATATCGAACGACAACATGTCCGAATCAGAAAAGATCCGGAACGTCATGAAAGGCATTGACAATGATGCCTTCACGAAGCTGCTTGCCAAAAACCCAGGCACAGTGGCTGAGATCATCACGCTGTGGCAGAGCTATGAGGAGCTCTGCCAGCAGCGTTCGGTGACCCGTCGCACCACACCACGAAATGCAGGGTTTGCTGGCTTGGAGGCGAGCTGTGATCAGGTGGCGCTGCTGGCAGACCTTAAGTCCTTCATACGTGAGGAAATGTCGCGGCAGTTCTCTCTTCTACCCTTTGCCCATCCACAGAGTGCTCAACCATCGGCCACTACTACTCTTCCGCCCATCCGCCGAGCCATTGAGCAGGAAATAGCGGAGGTCATGCTTGCGTACCACCCACAACAGCTTGCGGCCGCTGCGGCCCCACGTTACGCCCAAGTGGTCGCCAGGCTATCTCCAGTCGTTCAAGCACCCGCCCCTTTGACTTACGCCGAAGCTGCCGCACGACCTCCGTCCTTTGCAGTGGGTATGGCAACTACGTATGTTGACGTGAACTCTCAGACTCAGTTCCAGGAGCCAACCCTGCAGCCTTTCCAGCCACCGTTCTGTTCATCGACTCTTGCGTCATTGACAAGACCTACCCCCGCGAACCGATGGCGCACACCCGACAATTAGCCCATCTGCTTATCCTGCGGTTACGCCGGCTGCGTAGCACGTTATTGCACTCGCGTACAGACGCCCCATATCTTATCGCCTGCTGCTGGCCAGATCAGCCGTACCTATCACGACGAAACGCCATCTATTCCACCGCCGTCTCGCCTCGCTGCATCTTCTCGAAGGTCGCCGTTTCCACGACGTCGTTCCGTGTCCCCCATGCGGCCAAGTTCAGCTGCTGACGAGCGGAAAAACTAGTCGTTGCAGTCACCGAGGCAAGGGCTGCGACGCTATCACATTGTGAATGCCCTCAGAGCCGCCCATCTAATGTAAGTGACGTGCTTATGGACGGTGTTCATGCATCTACTCCTAATGACACTGGAGCTGCAGTATCAGTTATGGACGAAAACCTTTGCCGCTTGCTTCAAAAAGTGACGTCGCTAATTTATGAGTTGTGCCTTCGTAAAGCTAGTTCGCATCGTATCCGCCCTACAGCAGGGTGCACAGCTCGAGTTGTCGTTCAGGACTTTCTGTAGGTCGCCAAATTCATCATCAATCCTGCATGCTCTCATAACGTCATCCCGAGATGGAATTTTCTCTCCCGCAACGACGCCGTCATTCATTGTGCCACTGCCGATGTTGAACTCTCACCTTTTTCGCATTTGACGCCAGAAGACAGTCCCTCGAAACTGAGCAAGATTCTCGTGAAAGACGATACCATGGTGCCTGCAAGCTCGACGATGGGCGTATCGGTCTACTGCGCTGGTCTCTCCGACACAATTACACTCGTTTCGCCATCCGACCGTGCTTGCAGAAGAAAAAGGTTGCTAGTACCTTTCGCGACCGTGAAACTCACCCAGAGCAACACCGCTATTTTTGTGAACAACCCACTCCCGTACACTGTTACCTTGGACGAGGGGAATGTCTCGGCAGAGCGGAACCAGTTGATGACGCACAAGTCCAGGACGTACCCGATGACTCTCGTTGTCCCGATTCACGTACTATCAGTGCTGTTTACACTTCTGATCCATCATCTGCTGATGTGTATGGCCCCTACATTGATGACAATTTTACGTGGGTACAGCGTTCCCGGCTTCTGGACCTGTTGCAAGAATATCATTCTCCTTTCGATGTTGGGCGAAGTTTTCTCGGTCGCGCGTCCCCTGTTAAGCATCGTATCGACAATGGTGCCCATCCGCCATTACGGCAACGTGCATACCATGTGTCGCCTGCTGAAAGTCGGGAAATTAACGGACAGGTTGATGGTATATTCCGACGCGACGTTATTCGGCCCTCGGACAGTCCATGGGCGTCTTCTGTTGTTCTTGTTGCGAAGATAGATGGTTATGTGCGGCTCTAAGGGGACTACAGACGGCTCAATAAGATCGCTCGCAAGGATGTTTACCCACTGCCGCGCATCGATGACGCAATTGACAGCCTTCACGGATCCAAATTTTTTCTTCTCTCGACCTGCGCTCGGGGTACTGGCAAGTATCTATGGCTGATGACGCTCGTCCGAAGACTGCGTTCATCACACCCGACGGCTTGTACAAATTCAACGTCATGCCATTTGGTCCATGTAATGCACTTGCGACTTTTGAGCGCACGATGGACACTGTTCTGCGCAACTTAATGGCACACGTCCTTGTGTTACCTCGATGACGTTGTTGTCTTTACTCCAGGTTTCTCCACGCATCTCCAACGTCTGAAAGAAGTTTTCGCACGTGTGAGTAATGCTGCCTTGCAACTAAATCTGGAGAAGTGCCACTTTGCAGCATGGAAACTCACCATCCTAGGGTACGTCATGTAATGGCATTCTTCCTGACCCAGCCAAACTTCGGGCCGTGGCCGAATTCCCAAAACCTGCGTCCGTCAACTTAAACTGCGTAGTTTCCTGTACCTGTGCTCATACTTCCGACGCTTCATACGAAACTTTTGCACGATCACATCGCCCCTGACGAAGCTCCTTGGAAATAACGGACCCCTTAATTCATGGTCGTTCGAGTGCTACGACGCTTTCGCCAAGCTCCATCATTTCTTGAAGTCTCCTCCAATTCTACGCGACTACGACCCTACGGCCCCAACGGAGGTGCACAAGGACCCCAGCGGTGTAGGCCTCAGCGCTGTCCTGGCGCAGCGCAAACCCGGATTCCCTGAATATGCAGTAGCATATGCAAGCTGTACGCTCACGAGAGCCGAGACAAACTAAACCATCACGGAGAAAGAGTGCCTGGCGATCGTCTGCGCCCTTACAAAGTTTCGACCTTATTTGTATTATCACCCATTCGATGTCATCACCCACCATCATGCACTACGCTGGCTTTCATCATTGAAGGATCGCTTAGGCCGTCTCGCCCGTTGGGCTCTTCGCTTCCAGACTACGACATCCGCGTGCTGCACCGCAACGGACCCAAGCATGCTTACGCCAGCACCCTCTCTCGCTCTCCTCTGCCTGAAGATGACGTGCTCTGCTCAGTATCCTCGGTTGCTGTTTCTGCCATTGATGTTGACATCATTGCTACCGAACAGCGAAAGGATAATTGAATCGTCCGACTGATCGACTTGCTTTCTGATCCGTCCGCAACGCCATCCACGCGTGCCTTGCGTCGTCGAGCTCACCATTTCGCCATTCGTGACGGCATCCTACACCAACGCGATTACGACGCTGATGGCTGGCAGTGGTTACTCGTGATACCCCCAGTCTGCGGTCGGATATATGTGAATCCTTTCATTCTGATTCATAATGCGCGCACTCTTGGGTATTCAAAACCTACCATCACAATCGACAACGCTTCTTCTGGCGCGGGATGTACCGCTACGTGCAGCAGTTTGTTCGCTTCTGCTTCGCTTGCCAACGCCGCAAACCATCAGCACACATGTCGCCAGCCAGTCTGCAACCGTTACCTTGCCCTGAGCGTTCGTTTGGGCGCATAGGTATCGATTTGTATGGACTATTTCTTCTGACGTCGGCTGGTAACCACTTGGTCATCGTCGCTGTAGATTATTTAACGCGATACGCTGAAACCGCCGCTGTCCCTGCGGCTACTGCGCGTGATGTTGCGTCGTTCCTACTGCATCGATTCATACTGCGCGACGGTCCACCCCAGGAGCTTCTCAGCGATCGAGGCCGTGTCTTCTTGTCAAAAGTCGTCGAAGCCATTCTCACGGAGTGCCATTCTGTCCACCGCAAAACTACTGTTTACCATCCGCAGACGAATGATCTTACCAAACGCTTTAACCGCACTCTCGCCGACATGCTTTCGATGTACGTCACCGCCAACCGCACGAATTGGTATACTTTACTGCCCTTCGTCACCTACGCCTACAACACCGCCCCTCAGAGCACAACCGGGTTTTCACGTGTCTTCTTGCTGTACGGCAGGCACCCGTCACACACCATCGACACGAAACACCCGTACACGCCAGATCCATCTGAGTGTGCACCTATTTCTGAGACAGGCAGGCTTGCTGAAGAGTGTCGCGAGCTTGACAAGACATTTACGACGCATGAGCAAGGGCGGCAGAAGAGTATTCGTGATGGCTCCGCCACTTCTGAGCCCACGTTCTTTCCTGGTTCTTTTGTATAGCTCTCAATCCCGACCTCTGTAGCTAGCCTTTCTTCCAAACTACTCCCGAAATACGAAGGCCCCTACCGTGTAATCGAGCGCACATCTTCGGTCAACTATCTAATTGAACCAACTGGACAATCTTCGGACATGCGCCGTCGTGGGCGCAACATAGTCAACGTGGAGCGCCTGAAGGCTTACTATGACCCGTTCATGTGGACAAGCTCTAGGTCGCCAGGTGGCTCCCTCTTCGACATGGAGGTATTTGTAGAGAAGCTTCCGAACAATGAAATTGCTCGTACTCTCAGGTGCCTTCCAGTCGGTCTACCTAAAAAGGACGCTGCTCACGCTGAGAGTGCGTGCTTGGCCGTTACTGTCACCAGTGCGTATGCTCGCTGTGTGCCGGCTAACAAACGCCCTACCAATATATATAGATATATATAGATATAAGGGAAAGAAGTGTATACCTAAGGGCTCGTTCTTCCGCGTTCTGACACAATATTATTGAGATATAACAGACAGTAATGGCAAGGAAGGTACAGGAGAAGTTATTAGAACCAATGGAATGTAAATAAGAAGAAAGAAAAGTGGGTGAAAAAATAACCAGCCGTGAGCAGGAATCGAACTTACGGCCTTCGAATAACGCGTTCGATGCTCTAACCACTGAGCTACCACAGCGGCCTTCCCTTCATCCACTTTTTTGGGTTTATATGTGAATTTAAAAGTAGGAGTGTCAGTCAGCGCCATCTATAAGCTAAGCGACGAGTGTGAAACACTCCTTTATGCGCACGTTTGGCGTCACATAGCAAGTGAACTTATTACGAGCGGGCAGCTGATTAATTGTCCCTCGTATACAACCTAATGACACCAAGTCTGCCACTACGACACCCTCGTTTAATGAGTTCGATTCCTGCTCACGGCTGGTTATTTTTCCACCCACTTCTCTTTCTTCTTATTTACATTCCATTGGTCCTAATACCTTCCCCTGTACATTTCTTGGTATTATTGTCTGTTAGATCTCAATATTATATATATATATATATATATATATATATATATATATATATATATATATATATATATATATATATATATATATATATACAGAAGTTTTTCCAATGGGTCAAACATGCTTGGGAAGAGAAGAAACACAACTTAGCGGTTGTCTTAATTTTATTACCAGCGGTTTCGACCGGTGGACCGGTCTTCGTCAGGGTTTGCGTGCATAGTATCGCAGTTGCACGGTATATGAGCAGCGAATTGAGATAACCACTTGCATTGCGTGTTGAAAGAAAAAAAATTGGCAGATCCCACGTACAATGAGAATCGATGATATACCAAGCATGAATGAGAAATTTTGATATGTCACTCTAAAATCAGCACAACGTTACGAGGGTGAGTTTAATGATGGTGTACATGACTTCCGTCTCATGAGTGTCATGTTTGGATGTGTCGTTTACCTTAGTCATCTATTCACGTCACGTGATACAAAATTTAGTATATGTGGAGCTAGCGAAACGACGGTGAGCACGCTATAAGGGTGGTATGTTGTCATGTTCTTACATAACACGCGTGTCAGAATTATTGTGTTTGCGCTAGTCATATATTTCGTCATCCATTGACGTGAGGTAACACCAAATTTAGTATACGTGGAGCTAGCAAAACGGCTGCGAGCGCATCATGAAGGGTTCAATATCCTCCAATGTAGCGTTGACACGCGCACACGCTGGGCACAGCGACGCTGCGTAAGCAAAACGCGAGCACTCTATAGTCTGACGCCAGACGCAACCAGCATCCGGCAGTGCGGCCCGACGCAAAATGCGACATGCTGGATTTCACGTGTTACGCAGACAACACTGCGTGTCCCTCTTTTCGTGACAGAGGGACGCGACGCTATGCGAACCCGCTGCATCGACAGGGTGGTGCAAGAGGGTACGGGAGAGAGCGACAAATTCGTCGTGTTTTACAGGGGTGACATATGCTGTGCCGAACAGTTTCTTCTTAGTCTCATTCGCTGGAGCAAACCAAAAAGCACCAAGAAAAGAAAGAAAAAAAAGAAAAAAGAAAACAGGGAGTAGGAGGAGAAAGAAGGGGATAGGCGACTTTGGCGACGCGTCTTAGAAGGTCACGGAGGGACATTGTGGGTGAGCTTAGGTGGCAGGCAATTACCTGTAGCAAGACGAGGGACTTGGAGAGTGCCTGATTCGGCCCCTTCTGTGGTCAGTTAGAAAATGAAAAAGAGAAACACGTGCTTCGTTTTCACTGAAACTGTACTGACACATTCCAGTGGGGGGGTGAGGGGGGCAGATTTCAGGGCAAAGATGGTGAAAGCACAAAGTGCGGTTTGGAAAGTAAAGCCGACATCTAGGGCGGGAAGGCACTCGTTGTCAATATGACTGCGTGCGTGTTTACAGCCCTTTTGTACCACTCCCTGAAGCGTGTGTGGTTGAAACCAGCTGATGCTGGTTAGGCTCTCCCACTTAAAGATAATAAGACAAACATAGGTTCAACAGAAAGGCAAAGAAATCATAAAGAAAGGTTAACAGTGAAAATGAAACTAATAATAACAAGCACAATGAAACGGGTGATATTGTTCGAGAGATATGTGCACAAATCTGGAAACTCAGGGAAATACAGAGAGACAAGAAATGACACAAAATTAAAATAGTAATTACGGTTATATTATTAAAAAAATAAAGAAATAAAATCATGCAACAAAGGTACATATACGAATAGTACATGGCAAACAAAATTTTTTTTCGGTTGGTTCATTCGCCCGATAACTGCTGGGTACCTAAGTTGAGCATATCGAGGAATAAAAATATTAGTAATATTATTTTTGAAAATAACAGTTACGGCTAAAAATTTTAAAAAGTTAGAATTTAAAAATAATAAGAACAATTAAAAAGATTTGAAAATTAAAACAAAGAAATCTACGACAGGCTCGACTCCTGTCTCATTTTACCGCTGCACGACCTAAGGAACAGTAGGTTGCCGATGCTTTCATTGATACCGTTCGTTAGTGTTTGGAGTTTGTGGATGAAGTATGACTCCCTTTGTTCCCGTTCACGAATCCTGCGGAAGCCTGTTTGGAGTAGAGTGACTCGTTTTTTCTCAAATAAGTGCCTTGGTAAGTTCAGATGCTTGGAAAAAGGCAGCTTTGGCAGACTGCGTGCATGGGCTCTGTGGTTATTGAACCGTAGTCTGAATGCTGTACCAGTCTGACTGATATACTGCTTGCCACAGACATCGCAATGCAGCATATATATTGTCACAATGCAAAAACAGCAGCAGTCGAATCCAGGAAGCTCACTTTAATTGTACCAGAACACTGGCAAACTGATCGAAACAGAACCTCGTCTTCTCTCGCTGCGCGGGTTCTTCGTTGTTCTCTTGGTGCTGCATATTCAATGTGGCATTTGCCCCCCTCCAGAGAGCAGCGTCCCGATGCCCTTCTACAAAAGACGGTGTAGTAGATGTATGGTGTAAATCAGTCCGAAAAGTAGGGCTTCATTCGCACAACGTGCACGATTTCTGGTTTTTGCTAGCGAGTTGTCGAGGGGCTGTCAGGAACGACCACGTAATTAACGTCGCTCAGGCGTTGTAAAACTGTGTAGGGGCCAAAATACTTCTTCAGCAATTTTTCGGAGAGTCCCCGGCGGCGGATAGGACTTCATACCCAGACTTTGTCGCCGGCCCGATAGACGACATGTCGGTGTTGCAGATTATAACGTTGGGCGTCATAATTTTGCTGCTGGGTGATTCGGACGCGCGCAAGCTGCCTCGCTTCTTCTGCTCGTTGGCTAAAAGATGCAGCGTCCAAATCGATGTCATTGCAGTCGTGCAGTGACATGGCGTCAAGCATCGTCGTCACTTCACGGCCATGAAGGAGACTGAACGGCGTTCTTCGAGTAGTTTCTTGCTGCGCTGTATTATAGGCGAACGTGATGTATGGTAGAATGTCGTCCCAGTTCTTGTGATCCACGTCAACGTACATACTCAACATGTCGGCAATAGTCTTGTTGAGGCGTTCTGTTAAGCCGTTGGTTTGTGGATGATAGGAAGTGGTTTTCCGATGGGCTGTTCCACTGAGCTCAAGCACTGTCTTCAGGAGCGTGGTCGTGAAAGCGGCACCTCGATCCGTTATTATGATTGTTGGAGCACCGTGCCTCAGGACGATATTTTCAACAAATAATCGTGCGGTTTCAACGGCGGTGCCACTTGACAAAGCCTTTGTTTCCGCATAGCGCGTAAGATAATCAGTGGCGACTATTACCCACTTGTTGCCAGCATGGGGAGACGAACATGGTCCAAGGAGGTCCATTCCAATTTGGGCAAAAGGTACCGTGGGCACTTGAATTGGTTGTAATAGTCCAGCTGGTTTTAACGGTGGCGATTTTCGTCGTTGGCAATCGAGGCACGTGCGCACGTAATGCTTCACAATAGCTGGAAGTCTTGGCCAGTAGTATTTCTGTTGGATTCTGGCCAATGTGCGTGTGTATCCGAGATGACCAGACGTTGGCTCATCGTGGCAAGCACAAAGTATCTCCTCACGAAGTGGCGCCGGAACGACAAGTAGGTGGGTGCTTCCTCTGGGAGAAAAGTTCTTCTTATAGAGAACACCACTACGTAAGCAGAATGACGGCAGGCTCCTTGCAAATTTTCTAGGGACGGTTGTTGTCCGGCCATTCAAAAATTCAATAAGAGGAAGCAATTGACTGTTTTCTTTCTGCTTGCACGAAATCGTAGTGGTGTCAACGACTCCTACAAACGCCATTCTGTCATTTTCTGTGTCATCGTCGCGCTTTATCGGTGACCTTGATAAGCAATCGGCGTCGGCGTGCTGCCGTCCGGACGTATACACGACCGTCATATCAAACTCTTGAAGGCGTAAGATCCACCTTGTGAGCCGACCAGACGGGTCTTTCAAGTTGGTCAGCCAGCAGAGGGAATGATGGTCGCTGACTACGTGGAAGGAACGACCATAGAGGTACGGACAAAACTTCATAACCGCCCATACGACAGCAAGACACTCTTTTTCCGTTGTGGAGTAGTTGGACTCGGCGCGGGAAAGCGTCCTACTAGCATATGCGATCACACGCTCGGCTGAGTCTTGCCACTGGACGAGTACAGCGCCTAAACTGACGTTGCTGGCATCTGTATGGACCATGGTAGGAGCATCCTCATCAAAGTGAGCAAGCACAGGCGGAGTCCGCAGGCGTTGTCGGAGATCGTCAAATGCCACTTGTTGATCGTCGCCCCATGTGAACGAAACGTCTTCTATTGTAAGTCGTGTTAACGGCGAGGCTATGTGGGAGAAATTGGCAATAAACCTTCGGTAGTACGCGCATAGACCAAAGAAACGCCTGACTGATTTCTTGTATTTTGGTACTGGAAATTTTCTGACGGCCGCAATCTTATTGGAATCAGGTCGAACACCTTCATGGCTCACCACATGGCCTAAAAATTGAAGCTCCTTGAAACCGAAATGACACTTCTCGGGTTTCAGTGTCAGGCCGGCAGACCTTATTGCCCTGAATACCGATAGCAGCCTGCTAAGGTGTTCTTCAAATGTTTTTGAAAAAACAATGACGTCGTCCAGATAGACCAAACATGTCTGCCACTTAAGGCCTGACAGAAATGGTATCCATTAGTGTCTGAAATGTTGCGGGGGCTGAGTACAATCCAAATGGCAAGACATTAAATTCATAAAGCCCGTCAGGCGTTACAAAAGCCGTTTTTTTCTCTATCTCGCTCGTCGACCTCAATTTGCCAATACCCACTTTTGAGGTCCATTGACGAAAAGTAGCGTACATACCTCAGCCTGTCGAGTGAATCATCGATGCGCGGTAATGGGTATACGTCTTTCTTTGTCACACAGTTCAGCTTGAGGTAGTCGACACAAAATCGCAAGCTTACGTCTTTCTTTTTAACCAGCACTACCGGCGATGCCCAAGGACTTCTTGGCGGCTGGATGACGTCATCATCGAGCATTTTCTTCACTTGTTCCTGGATTGCTTCACGCTCTTTCGGTGCTACGCGGTATGGGTTCTGTCGTATTGGCCTTGCCGTCTCCTCCGTTATTATCCGATGCTTCGTCAGTGGCATTTGACTGACCCTCGAGGTCGATGAAATACAGTCTTTCAACTGGTGAAGAAGATCTACTAGACGCTGTCTCTGCGCTGGTGACAAATCCGAGCTTACGTCGATAGGTGGTGGGGCTGACGTGGCTTGCAGCTCGTCCTGTTGTACTACACAGCACTCGTGGATTTCGGTGATCTCGTCGAAGTAGGCAACTGTAGTGCCTTGTGTAATGTGTCGTCGCTCGTTGGTAAAATTCGTCAACAGAACCTCTGCTTCACCGCACACAACATTGACGATACTTCTGGCAATTGCAACACCGCGAGAGAGTATGAGCGTCAATACTTGTTCAGCGATTCCTTCTCCAGTATCCTGCTCGCTGCACGTGACTGAAACAAGGCGGCACGATAACGGAGGTACGGTCACATCGTCAATGACTCGTAGGGATTTTCGGTGTAGCGCTGCGCTTTGATCCGCTGAAAAGGTCAGTACACCGTCCGGAATATTGATGATGGCACCATATTCACGCAAGAAATCCATCCCTAAGATTGCCTGTTTGCAACACTCAGAAAGGAGAACAAAAGTTGCGACGAAAGATGCATCCCCTATCTTCATTCTTGCGGTGCACTTTCCGGTAGGTGTGAGTAGCTGCCCTCCAGCTCCTCTAATCTGCGGTCCTGTCCATTCCATTCTAACCTTCCTGAGCGTGTCTGCCAGACTCTCCCTCATTATCGAGAAGTCGGCGCCAGTGTCGACCAATGCCATGACGTCATGTCCGTCAATCGTAATTGCAACTTCGGCAGTAACAACCCCATCTTTCGTCGATTCATTGAAAATGTGTCTCTTTTCGCTCGGCAGTAATGGGGGATTTTCAGCACTTCGACGATTCGCAACCTTCCCCCCTGAGGTCGCTGCTTTTAGCTTCCCCGGCGTCGACTAGGACATCTCCCTCTTGGCATGTCAGTGGTGCTCCGTCCAGAGGATGGAGAATAACGCCCAGGAGAGGGTGAGCGTGACCGAAACCCTGAAGGAACATCCCGCGGGGTCATGACACTCGTGTCGACGTCAAGTGTTCCGTTGAAATGGCGCCGAGGAACCGTAGAAGGAAACCCTTGGTACCCTGCAGCGCGATACGGGCAATACCGAACGAAGTGGCCTGCTTCTCCACAGTGAAAGCACAGGGGCCTATGATCAGGGGTACGCCAGATGTCAGTTTTGCGAAGTGGTGGCCGCCTCGGCATCGTAGTTTCTGTGTAGTACCAAGGCGCTATCGGCGGATGTTGCTGGTGGCACTGATGTGGTGTCGGCACGTTCACTGGCTGTCGGCGGACTACGTCTGCATAGCTTGCCCTGGGAGTGCTCGTGTTCGGCTCAGGAAGCGAGAGCGCTTGCCTGATCTCCTGGCGTACAACTTCCGTTACTGGGGCGATCGCGCAGTCATTCGGTTTGGCGACGAGTTTCTTGACCTCTTCTTGTACGATTTCTCGTATTAGTTGGCGCAAAGAACCTTCGTCGGGTGTTGTTGCTGTGGTAGTGGCCGCCACGCTGATCGGTGCACTGTGGGTTGGGCGGTCATACTGGCGATAACGTAGATGCAGTGCGCGTTTGATAGATGTCGCCTCCTTGGAGAGTTCATCCACACTTGTAGGCGTGTTTCGTACGAGACCAGCGAACAGCTGCTCCTTAACGCCCCGCATGAGGTGGCTAACCTTTTTGGCTTCGGGCATATTGGGATCTGCTCGACGAAATAGCCGCGCCATGTCCTCAACAAACATCGTAACGGATTAATTTGGTTTCTGAATCCGTGACTCGAGGAGACGCTGTGCGATTTCTCGTCTTTCAGTGCTCACGAACGTGTCGAGGAACTTCTGCCGGAACTCGTCCCAAGACGACCACACGCGATTTGTGAACCATGTTCGGGCTCTGTCTTGAAGCGGAAAATAAACGTAGCCCAATTTCTGTGTGGTGTTCCAACCGCTAACATTCGCTGTGTGCTCGAATTCCTCGAGCCAGTCATGTGCATCCTCATATGCGTTTCCGTGGAAGTCAACCGGAAGTCGAGGGTTCAAAACAGCCACCTGTGTCGTGCTCGGGCTGGACATGTTGGGGCCAGTGCTTCCAGACGCCGTCATGCTTTCTGGCACAGTCACGCTTTCCGGCAATGGACCAAACTCCGGGCTGAGGCCTAACAGGCGCCGGCTGCTGCGGTGAACGGGGGTGTCGATGCGCAGAAGTCTTTCTTGACCAGATGCGGGGCTGTTGTCAGGCGTCCCGAACATGTACCCAGCACCTCCACCAGTGTCAGAATGCAAAAACAGCAGCAGTCGAATCCAGGAAGCTCACTTTAATTGTACCAGAACACTGGCAAACTGCTTGCTTGCTTGTTCCTTTCTTTTGTGGCTCTCACCCACTAAGGGGGATTGGCCAAGAAGCCGGTGGTTATTGCAAGTAAATACCTATAGATTTTCTAGATTAGGGGAATATGAATACTGTGTTTTGACTGTGAAATTAATTTGGCGCAATGTTAAAAAAAGAAAAAAAGAAAAAAGGGGGGGGGAATAATAGAATTTGTTAAATATCTGTGGTGGAATCGTTATATGAAATTCTCCTGAAAGTAGAATCATTGCAGTGTATCAGCTAAATAGTAAGTGGTAGTGTGACTAGTAAAATTCGAGAGCTGATGGCTGACTCAGCAAGGTAATCTTCTTGTGTTATATATGAAATCGCAGAGAGCCCCGCAGATGCTCCTGTTGCTATGTCCCAATGAAATGGCCCCAAAAGACAAAATATTGGGAGTAGTAAGTGATATTCCTAATTTTCTGAATAAAATTTCGAAGCAGTTTTTTCTTTGATTTTTGAATCGGTGACATGTGATAAGAAAATGGTCGATATGTTCAGGTTCGTTACAGCTTGAGCACAGAGGGGATGGCACCAGACCAGACCTGTTTAAGTAGAAATTAAGAGGTGGTACACGGCAACGTAAATTTGTTACCAAGACTTCCAATTTACGCGTGGGACACCATTTATTATTCCATGTGAAGTGCAGGTGCGAGAAATCTGGATTCGGTATCATGGTTTTTGATGAGTCTTCAAGAAGGGAAAGTTTTCTAAACCTCGCTGCTGTTACATAAGCTGTAGGAGGCATGATTGGCACAATCGGAAGATCAAGAGATGTTCGCGCAAGTTTGTCAGCCATCTCGTTTATAAATATACTACGATGGCCTGGCACCCATATCATTCGCACTAGACGGATGTTTGCTGGGATTAATGATTTAAAAGTCTCTAGTACTGCTGATGTCAACGACGATGATAAGAATGAACACACAGAATACGAGTCAGTCACTATCACAGCTGTCGAATGAGTCACAGGAAGTTTACGAATAGCTAGTATAACGGCCGTTAATTCCGCTTCAAATATTGGTGCATAATCTGGGAGGCGTAATGAAAATGACCAGAATAATGAGAGAGAAAAAATACCCACACCTGCCTTCTCGCCACTCATAGATGCATCCGTTGCAATTACTGTATTAGTACCTAATTGAGACAGGTGTTGTTCTAATAAACCAATCAAATATTTAGAGGGCAAGTGTTTAGCGTTCATGGGAAAGATATCGTCAAATTCTATTTGCACTTGGCCTGGCAAACTGATGTTGTTGTTGTTGTTGTTGCCCCTTCGCACTGGCACATACCCACTATGGGGGATTGGCCATGAAATCTAGAAGTATCCTATATGAGATATATTAAAAGGTTTATCCTTAATGAAAAAACTAATGATGTAATAGAAAATAATAATTAACTAAAAAGGAATATTAAACTAAACAAATAATTGAAGATTGAATCAAGAAGAGAAAAGGTGAGGTAATACTACAGTGGAAGACAGAAATTTTGAGTAGACCAGACAATCGAGCTTATCTCACCCGGTCACAATCAAATGAATATGCAAATTTCATTCAAAATTAGACAAGTGTCTTCAGAAATATATTTAAGCAGGCATTATTATGACATGCGCTTTGATTCTCGAATGAAATTGCATACAGCATCGAATACGCTCCTGTGGCAATGTCCCAAGCTAAAGGCACCGAAACTTAGAACATTATCTGCAGTTAAATTTAAACCTACTGCTTGAAACGGAACAATTAAAAGTCTTTTCCTAATTAATGAATAGTTTTTACATGTTATAAAGTAATGCTCTATTGTTTCCGTTTCTTCACAGAATGGACACAGGGGGGATATCGCCAGACCAGCTCTGTGCAAGTAAAAGTTTAATGGAGGGACACGACATCGAAATTTGGTTAAAATAACTTCTAACTTTTTAGATTGACTCCACTGAGGTTTCCAGGGGTATGTTAGGTGCTGATAGTCCGGCAAACTGATCGGAAGATAACCTCGTCTTCTTCTCCCGCTGCGCGTGTTCTTCGTTGTTCTCTTGGTGCTGCATATTCAATGTGGCAATATTACGTTCTGGCTTTCAGAATTCAGCCTGTCCTTTGTTTTGAAAATGAAGTCTGAGGACGAAGCCTCGGCAGCAGAGGTTGCAGTCATGTGTTTGGAGACTTGGCAGCATTGTTTCCCTCATGGCTTACAACCCCATTCACTGCTTTAAGACTCTGTCACCTTAGCTCTAACTAGGATGTCTTTTATGTTCATTTCGCAGTGGTAGACCACTCGTGGCGACTCCGTGAAAATTGAGGATAGACGTGCACTATGCTGTATATTGTTAAAATATTTTGAAAGCATATTGTTGAGGTGCGTAGTGTGGACAAGTATGTGATGACAAGGTTAGTTTGGTTTTTTGAATGGTGTGGTTTTGAGCCCGTCAAATTTTCATTCCTCTCTAAACTACGTGCCTGGCAAGCTAACATTGTCATCACATACTCGTCTTCGACGTGTACAAGCCTTCGAAATCGACAAAATGAAAGAAAATTGTGTGAGTGTGGCTTCCATAGCTTTGTGGCTAAAGAAAATAAGTATCTAGAATCTTCACTTTGACGTTGGCGAGTGCAGATAGTTGCAATTTATGATGACGCGTGCATGAGGCGTGCTGTATTTTAACATGATATGTTCCAGGTTTTATCGGTCTACTGTCACTGTATAAAAAGCATAAGTGATCGCAATCGCAAATAAAAGATTAGACGCAAGTTAGCACCGCTTTTGCGTGCGTCTCTCATTTGTCGCCTGATCGTGGTGCGCTATACTCTTATGAATGGTGAAAGCTTAAAGCGCGAGCTGTTTAACAATGCACCTTTCACCGACAATACCCTTTCACGGGGACCTTCGACGCCAAAACTTTTGTCTGTCTGCCTGTATGTACATTCGTCTGTTTGTCCACTCCTAATTGTTCCGGGTAGTGTAAGCTGCACGAGCCGATATCCCAAACGGCCAACCCCATCCGTAGCGTCCACCAATATAATATGGCTAAAGATTCAGCGTTCATACTTGTGCGATTGTCCACTAAAAATCAATTATTGTGCATATCTGAGGCACCGAAACAAACCTTTATATTCTGTATGTGTGCTTTTTCCTAAAAAATGCATACACAAGTACTTCTAATGACCGTAGCGTTTATCACGCCGCCCTGACCATGCAATGCTTGCACGAAATGGCGAGTGTTTCGACCGCTTTGCTAAGACGAAACGGTGTTGGCACCTACCGATCGCGTTACGTTCTACTCTTCATCACCTCCCAGATGGCGCGCACGCCCGTCTCAAAGTCACGCACTTAGTTTTTCGAGAAGACTGCCAGATAGCGCTCTTGTCTAACGTGTGACGAGACTTGATGCGCTCGTTCACCACCGCTGCACGCTCGAGGAACACTACCGCAGCGCCTCCAGAAAACCATTCACCATTTTTTTTTTTGTGCAGAACATCAAATAAATGTTTTGTTCCCTTTCCCCACATACAAGACTATCGTCTTTCATCGACATTTGCAGATTAAAATGCAGATATAAGGTCATTTTTTATTTTTGCTCGACTCGGTAAACTATTAGTTTATGTTTTACCTCACATCAAATAACACTGGTATTATTGATTTATTATGTCCTGATTGATTGATTGATATTTGGGGTTTAACGTCCCGAAACCACCATACGATTAGGAGAGACGCCGTAGTGGAGGGCTCCGGAAATTTCTACCAACTGGAGTTCTTTAACGTGAACTCGAATCTGAGCACACATGCCTACAACATTTCCATCCCCATCAGAAATGCAGCCGCCGCAGCCGGTATTCGAACCTACAACCTGCGGGTCAGCAGCTAATTACTTTAGCCACTAGACCACTGCGGCGTGGCAATTTCTTCTAAATATACGGCTTATTTAGTTTTTCTTTTCAAAAAAAGAAAAAGCACGTGGAACGTGCCAATTACGAACTAGAGGTGCGCTCCTGCATCGCTACTTGAGAGCTTCCAAGCGTTCAAAAGACGATACTGCGTTTGTGTGTCACCGCAGTAAAGAGGACTTCACGCTGTATGAGGCAGCAATGTGTGTTTATGCGCGGTAGTGAAATAGAGTCAGGACCTCTAAAACCATCGAACGCAGCCATGTACCATCAAAGAACAGTGGGAAGCGCTGAAGTAGAGGCGCGTGTCTATTGTGTATTTGACATTAATCACGCGCTTTTGTTTGTTTTTCTCATAAAAAACAACCAGACATGTAACCCAAACAGTAAAATACTAGTTACAGGATAACTCAATTACTTTATTTGTATCTGGGGCTTTACGTAACAAAATCACCATATGATTATGAGAGACGCCGTGGTGGAGGGCTCCAGGAATGGGGACCATCCGATGTTCTGAAGCGTGCGCTGACTTTGCAAAGCAGACAGGCTCTACCATTTCACCTCCGCAGGGTCATTTGAGGTGACGTACAACATAGAATACTTACTTTGAAAATTCAAGCTAGAGTAGGCATTTTGCAAATAAAATATAATGAATAATTTAGGTTAGGTCATTGAAAAATACAGCTTGTGAAGACACCCGACTACCACTGATATAGGCACCCGACAGTGAACCACAGGGCGCAACGAAGCTTTTTGGGCCGCCTAAGCATTGTTGGTACCAACCACCAGGGATACTAAGAAAATCGAACACTCGCTGAACACAGTGACACGCTAAAATGTCAGTGCCCTTTTTGGCACGTTTGCAAAGAACGCTTCGTGGGCGCTTTCATAATTAGTCGTGACCGCTTGCTCACAAATAAAAATTAACATGATATGCTCGTGCAAGTTTGGTTTTGCTGCGTCTACTCGCTAGGCTACGCATTGGAAGACTCGGTTTTGCTGCGCCAACCCGCTAGACTGTGTGTTTTGGTGCTACCATCAGATCTCGTAAACTGCATTTCCGGGTGCCTATAAAACAGGTGAAAGTTTCCTAGAGCACATGTATCTTTTTTTTAATATTGGTCCAAATTATCCGGGGCAGCCGGTTTACCAGAAGGTGCCTTATTTGTAATAACGAATATGTGGTGGTCTCTGAGGTAGGGTTTAATGGTTGCAATCGTTTTTTTCTTTCATTTTACAGCGTAGCAGGTATGCCACTTTTTTTCTGATCACGATGTAGGCAACAACAATCATCATCATGCCACTCACTTCGCCAGCATCGGTCCATGAACAATACCGCTTCACAAATTTTTACGATGGGATTGGGGAGAGATTTGGTACAGAGATGAGAAGAACAAGAGTGAGAAAAAGAAGAGAGATACAGAGAGAGAAATAGACAAGGAGATAGAAAAATTGCAAAAACGAGGCACCAAAAAAGAAACGGACAAAAAGAAAAAGCAGGAGAAGGGAAAAATTGGAAAGAAACTTTAAAGAGAACTTGAGGAAGCGAATACAGAGAAATGACAATAGAAAGCAGAAGAGCTTCAACGAAAAATGATTAAATGGAAAGAAATCAAACACTCAATCTAACCCTAATGGTATCTTGCCTATTCTTTTAATCTACAATGATTCAACGTGAACATTTCGTGCATAAATACATCGGCAGAAGAATCGGCAGAAAGTTCTAGAGCAGAGTAAGGGAAAGTCCAGGAAGTTGTCATGTTAACAATTGACAAAATCTCTGGGCGTCTCCCGAATTCGTGTTTGCTTATACCGATTACCATAATAAGTGGGAGATAAACAGACCAAGGAACAGTTTTGTCCTTTAACGGGTGTTGCAATGTCTACGCATCAAACAGTGTTTAACTAGGAATGTGCAAGTGTATATAATGAGCGCTTCTTATTTTAAATTTCCAGAAGGTAACAGCATCGTGTTTTTTTATTGGGGAGTGTTACATTGAAAGTTCTCTTTTTACTCGTACTAACAAAAACAATGAATAGAAGAGCAAAATGTTTTTTTTGCATTGTCAAACCACTCTATTTTGTTTCTCTACCCCTTATTACAAATTTATTGTGATCAGGCCTAAAAGCATAGGCCTGTGAATTCACTCAGGTTCACTCAACAAATATAAGCTGTGCTTTAGACTCACTCGGACAAAAACTCATTAACTTTTTCGTGAGCTGAACTCGCTGGGGCTCTCAAGAAAATCGTCTCGCTTGGACTCAAGTTCACTGAAATTATATTCATCGGGACTAACTCAGACTCACTCACGGCTCGATCTCAGTTTGTGAGTCCAAGTGGGTCATCTCATGAGTTCGCCTACCTATGTTTAAAGATACACTTGAATGAATGTTCAAATCATCTTAATTTCTGTATTTTCAGTGTCGTATGAAGTCGGTACTTACCTAAATGGACATCATGCACACTCATGAAGGGCTTTCTAATACTCCCTCGATATTGCGTACAAAGTTTTAATTCGTGCCTCTCGTTACAACGCAGCTACGTTTTCCGAGAGGAAGCTCGGCCTTCCACAAAAGAGGCTGCCTCGCTGTTTCTGATCAAAAAGGTGGAGCGTCAAGATGCTGCACTGTTCACCTGCCACGCCTCGAACTCGTACGGCACTGATAACCTCAACATAAAGCTCATCGTGCAAGGTGAGCGACCCAGGGTGAAGGAGAGCGTCAGCCAAGGAGCTGGACGCTATAAAACAACACATAACTAAAGAGAAGTGAATTTCAAGAAAAATGGTTGTCGGGTTTCTTACTAAAGGGTAAAAGAAAGGAGACGGAAACAGTGCATGACACTGCTTCGTATCGCATAAGACAGCTTACCAAATTATTACTTGCTACATTCATTCATTTTAAGTACATCAATCACTTTACCATGCACACAAATTATTCTCTCTTCGAAATGTAATTAAATGCACCCCTTGTTACTTCTAGGTGCAGAAATTATAAATTTTAACAAGCCAACAATATTTATCTTTCCTTTCGTATGTGCAAAATATCTTTCAGGTATGAGCGCATGTAAAAATCTAACTAATAACTAAGACTTCCGCTGTCATCAGGAAACATTGTTATTGTAAGATGCCATCAGGGGTAGAATACCACCACCACCACCTTGCCCACATTCATCTCCGAAGCATTGTTGGGTACAGTGGACGGAGTTGTAACAACGAACTCAGACGAATGCTGGCTCGCAACTAAAGAGTTTCATTTGAAGAACACATCATCCTGAAAGCAATAAAAAATACCAACAGCAATATTACAAAAATATAAAAGCAAACGTGCCGTTAGGTGATACAATTTTTAACGTTCTTTACTGAATTTGAACACTTATGCGCAGTGCTGATTCGTTCAATTTTTCGTGTTTTGTTGCTTTCGCATAGATCTTTATTCCAAGTTCAATGTTATTTCCATGTCGACTATACTAGTTTAAAAAAAGTGTGTACAAATCAATAATCTAGCAGCCACTAAGTCAAAAACTGTCGGAGGGATTCCATACAATATGTGAACGAAAAAAAAGATATACATCCATAAGTGGTTACAATATCTTCGGAGAGAAATAAATTGAGCAGTGTGAAAACAAATACAAAATAAAAAATACTTGGATGTTGAACATACGTATAGAAAAGGAACACTAAAACAATAAAAAATAACAGTACAAAACAGAGAAGAAATATAACACGTACCGAACAAAAAGCAATTGCTAGGATGAAGACAGTTGTTGCTAAAATATTTGTTTAGTCGGTCTTTGAAAGCGTGTTTTGTGCTTGATAATTTATTCATGTAAGAGAGGGAACTCTATAGCATGATTACCATAAATGTGATGGCGAACTTGTTGTTTGTGGGAATCTTATGCAAAAGACGATTATCCACCTCAGAAAACCTAGTAACGTTATTGACGAGGTTATCCACGACAATGCCATAAATATTGCCACGTCCCTTCCACAAGTTTTGTTATCAACCCATAACATTGTAATTAATATATTCAGCGCAAACCACACATCCACTGTTCGAGAAGCTTCGAGACTGCAGTATATAATTTTGTTAGGATTACACCCAATTTGTGAGCAATACAGATCATTCTGGAATCTATGTCGCCGCTAGCGATAACTGTGGATTATTCGATCGCAAAAGTATAGATGCCGACACGCTTCCCCTCTCGTCAGTTGACCGACGGCCGAAGCTCCGTTTGCCGCTATCAGTGCAAGTCCGCCACTGTAATGCAACTTTCCGTTTACTGGGCACAGGTTCGCCCATATAAGCAATTTGATCTGACAATCCAGTCTCCTGCCTTGAGCCACGTTCGACCCCGCGACATCTGGTGGAGGTGCTCCTTTGATCTACCGGATGCCCAGGCCAATTCGTGAGCCCAGCCCACACCACGAAGACACCGATGCAATCCACGAACAGCGAGTTAGCTGTTGGAAACAAGGGTCGTCATTGGAGTATGGGTTTCAACCTGACAAGGATCAGAATAACAAGCTATTGGTGTCTACCACGGCGACAATGACAGCGCCTGTACTACCAGCACGAATACAGCTCTGGTAACCCAAGGAGTTACCCACTTTCCGCGGTTCGCCACTTGAGCTGGCTCGAAAGTTTCGACGGAGTCTCCTTTTTCAATGATTCGACCGAAGATGACAAGCTTCGGCATGTGTATTTTGCTTCTCAAGACGCCACCGGGACGTGGTACCTAAACCAAGAGTCAACCTTGACAGCGTGGGACATTTTACACACCAGCTTCTTGGCCACTTTCACAAGCGTCGTCCACAAAGAGAAGGCAGAAACTCTGCTTTAAACCCGCGTCCAGCTACCCACCTAAAACGCCATGCTCTTCACATAAGAAATGACTAAACACTTCCGCCACGCCAACCCCGAAATGCCAGAAGACAAGAAAGTCCGGTTCATCATGCGAGGAGTTAAACAGGAGATTTTGGCGGGACTGATAGAGAACCCGCCGAACAGCGTCCTAGAATTCGTGTTGAAGGCGACCGGTATCAAAAAGACCCCTGACATGCACACCAGAAAGTACAATCATCACCTGACTTCCGACTGCGCAGCCTTTCAAGCCCTTCAATCCGAAGACTTGCGTGAGACGATCCAAGCGATCGCGCGAAAAAAGCTGTGCAAGCTGTTACCTTCGTCGCAGCCTCAAGTGGATTCGACCGCCGACATTGCACGAGAAAACGTTGGGCAATCGCTTCAAATTCCAGAGGCACCGCTGTCAGAGCCAGAAGCTATGAGCTATGCCACTGCAGTGCGCCAGAAAGCTCCTCCGCGTCCACTTCGGGATGCTGCTCCACCACAGTTCCGCCGCCAGACACCGCCGCCACCGCAATCACCGACGCCTTATCAGCCTCCTGTATAGCAGCGCTACGCGCCAAGAAAAATCAAAAATTGGTGCGCCCTTAACAACCGCCCACTCTGCTATCACTGCGGGGAGGCCAGCCACACCAACCTTTGTTGCGAGTACAGAAACATGGGTCTACGAGGTTTCGGCGTCAACGCGCGGTGCCCCCAATGAGGTGAAGGCTCACACGACATCACCGACTACCTTGCAAGATCACAGCGGGCACCCCGACGACCTTACCACTCTCCGTCACCTGACCGGTGCACCTCATCTTATCGCAGGAACGCCAGCCCGGCTCGGGGCCGATTTCCAAGTCCTTACCAGAAAAACTAGAGCGGCAACCTATGGAGGTGCAGTGGCTGTGACGAACTACCGAAGAGCCTCCACCGCCTACAACGATGAAGACGCGATGAGGTTTCAAGAGCCTGTTGCCCCCGAACGCAGCTCCGACGTCGATACTTTGCGGCCGTCAGAAGACCTGACGAAGCAGCGTCAAAGATGCGGTACAAACCATCGTAGCCGTTATCCGACGCCACGACCCAATTGAAACGCCAGGCGACGAACGAGCGACCTTGATGCTCTTGTCCCTGGCCACAGCGTCACAACTCTCGTCGACACCGGAGCCGACTATTCCGTCAAATGTGGGCTGTTCGCCGCCAAGCTGAAGAAAGTAAGGACCACCTAGCAAAGCCTCAAGTTTGTACTGCCCGACGTCACCTAATTACGCCGGAAGGAGTTTGCACAGAAAGAGTCACCCTCAATAACAGAACGTATACTGCGAGCTTTATGATTCTACAACATTGCTCCAGAAATGTGGCACTTGGGATAGACTTTTTCAGTCACCATGTTGCTATTATCGTACGGAGGTCTAAGTCAGTAACAGTATCTACAGAAAAAGCACTGCAGCTTCACACGCCGTCAGGAAGGCACGCTTTAAATGCGCTAAAAGGCTACGTCACCGTTCCTCCTCGCTACAGGGTCAGCATTTTAATCGGCACTAAGAAATTAAGAGACATACAAGGCATTGTTGAAGGCGACGATTGCCTGTTGATTAGCCGTGAAATTTCCGTCGCTAGAGGAGTAGCCGAAGTTCGAGGAGAGAATGCAAGAGTGATGCTAGCGAACTTCACTAACGAGTACAAGCACGTGAGCAAAGCCATGACGGTTATCTTCATCGAAGAAGTACTGGAGCCAGCAATACTCTCGCTTTCGCTGAGTCTACTGAACCCTCTACGACAACTGAATCTGTTCAGACCGGTTTCGACGTTAATCCAAGCCTTCCGACGCACAAACAGGAAGAGCTAAGAAACCTGCTCCTAAAGTACGAGATCTGTTTTTCGTCGTCGTCAAGAATTCGACAGACCCCTGTCGCGAAACATCGAATCGTAACGAAAGTGCCAAGCCACTCCATCAGATCCCGGACAGAATTTCGACGCGAGAACACGATGCCATAAAGGATTTGATTGATATGTGGGGTTTAACGTCCCAAATCCACCATATGATTATGAGAGACGCCGTAGTGGAGGGCTTCGGAAATTTCGACCACCTGGGGTTCTTTAAAGTCCACCCAAATCTGAGCACACGGGCCTGACGCCATTAAGGAACAAGTCGAAGAAACGCTGCGTGACGACATCATCCAGCCGTATTAGAGTTCATGGGCGTCACTGGTGCTTTCAGTGATGAAGAAGAAGAAAAGAACTTTTCGCTTCTGCGTCGACTATCGCCGCCTGAACAAAATCACGATGGAAGTGTACGCGCTCCCGCGGATAGATGACATCTCACATCTACTCAACAATGCGAGCTACTTTTCTTCGATGAACGTCAAGACCGGCTATTAGCAAATAGAAGTCGACGAGAGAGCCCGAGAAAAGACTGCCCTCACAACACCAGACGTCCTATTCGAGTTTAAGGTCATGCCCATTGACATTGTCTCGGCAGCTGCGGCTTTCCAACGAGTATGGATACCGTCTTTGCTGGCTTCAAGGGACATACTTGCCTCGCTTGCTTTTACGACGTAGTTGTGTTTTCCTCGAGCTTTGACGAACACCTCCAGTACCTTGAATGTGTACTCCAAGCAATCAGGAGTTCTGAGCTAATCCTCAAGCCAGATAAATGCCGCTTCGCGTACAAAGAGCTTCTGTTTTTTGAGTCACGTGACCAGCTAGACTGGAGTGCACCCAGATCCGCACAAAACAGCTGCCATCGCTGTCTTCCCACCACCCACCTACAAGAAGGCCGGGCGCCGATTTCTCGGCTTGTGCGACTATTACAGACGCTTTGTCAAGGACTTTTGAAAAATCGCCGAGCGAATAACGCCGCTTACGAAGACCAACGCCGATTTAAAGTGGGAAACGGCACAAATTGAATCATTTTCGAAACTGAAACAATGCCTTGAGACTCTTACGATGCTTACGCATTACGACGAACACGCCATTACGCAGATACACATCAACGCAAGCAGCGCAGGCCTTGGCGCTGTTCTAGTGCAAAATACTAACAGATAAGAAAGGGTTATCATTTATGCAAACTGGTCGCTATCGAAGGCAGAATTAAACTATTCCACAAAAGAAAAAGAGTACCTTGCCATCATCTGAGCTGCAACCAAGTTTCGCCCCTACCTCTATCGCAAGTTTTCTAAAGTTGCCAGCGACTTCCACGCCTTCTGTTGGCTAGCTAACTTTAAGGGCCTTTCATTGCGCTTTGCACTGTGGTGTCTTCTACTTCAGAAATTCAACGTCAACGTCGTTTGAATTCCGAACGTAAGCACTCTGACGCCGACTGCCTGTCCCATACCCCCGTGGACCCACAACCGCAGAATGACGACGACACTGACTACTTCCTAAGAACCTTAAGCGTCGATAACTTTGTCGAACGAGAGAGCCGACCCTGAAATTAAGGGCCTTGTGGAATACCTCTATGGTAAAGCTTCCACCATTCCAAAGATATTCAAGCGAGGAGTGCCATTGTTTACTTTGCAGAACGACATCTTCCCAAAAAAAAATCTGCTCACCTCCTAATGCCAACTACCTCATAGTAGTACCTTCAGTGTTACATCCCGCAGTTCTCAATGGTCTGCATGATGACCCAATAACTGGACACTTTGAGTTTTCCCGTACGCTGGCAAGGATTCAAGAGATGTACTATCGGCCCCACCTTACAGCCGACGTAACACAATATGTAAAAACCTGCAGAGACTGCGAGCAGCGCCAGCACCACCGAGAAAGCCTGCAGGCTTTCCCCAGGCGATCAATACACCTCGCCGACCATTCCAAAAATCCGGATGGACCTACACGGGCCATTTTCGATATCGTATTACCGAAAGAAATAGATTGTCGTACCTACTGACTATCTCACCCGCTAAGCCTAAACAAAGGGCCTTCCCAAAGGTAGTGCCGACGAGATAGCCAACTTTTTCATTGAGAACATGATCCTTTGTCATCGCACTCTAGAGATACTCATCACCGATAGAGGTACGGCCTTTAATGCTGATTTGACTTTAGCGATCTTGAGACATAACCAGACAAACCACTGCCACACCACCACGTACCACTCACAGACAAATGGTCTCAATGAGCAGCTAAACAAGACAATCGCCAACATGCTGGCCATGTACGTCAACGTCGAACCCAGAGCGTGGAATGCCATCCTTCCGTATGTGATCTTCGCATACGACATGGCGGTGGAGCAGACGACGCAGATGCCGCAAAACAAGTTGGTCTAGTGAGGGAACCCGGTACGATGCTCGACGCAATGCTTCCCAGTGTCGCTGACGAGGAAAATCTCGACGTCACCCTTCATCTTCAGTGCACTGAGTAAGCTCATCAACTAGCCTGCCTGCGCATCACAAATCAGCTGACGACCAACCGGTGCCATTACAATCTTCGGTGACGCTTCGTGGCATACCAGCCCCGTGAACGTGTTTGGGTATGGACGCTGATACGCCGACGTGGACTCAGTGAAACACTTCTGCGACGATACTTCCGACCATGCGGGCTAGTACGACGTCTCAGCTCAATAGACAACGAGGTTGTCCCCGATGGAATCACAACCTTTCACTGGCAATCGAGACCTGAAGTCGTCCATGTCACGCGCCTTAAGCCGTTTCATGCACGTTAACGAACTGAAAGAACGTATTTTGTTGTTGCTATTGTTATTCCTGTATCATAATTCTATGTATGCAAATTCTTACAATATTATTTTACTCTTATCTTCTGTTGAAGCATCGGGCCGATGCCTTCGTCAGACGTAGGCAATGCTACGTCTCTCTACAAATTTTGTTGTCACTCTGTTACACTGCACGTATTTTAAGCGGAAACAGTGCAAGCACTGTTCTAGAAGCTTCGGGACTGCAGTATATCATTTTGCTAACATTACGCCCACTTTGTGAGCAATACAGTTTACTCTGGAACCTGCGTCGCTACTAGCGGTGTGATAAAAGTATGAATGCCGATACGCTTCGTCCGCTCCGTTCGCCGCTATCAGTTGAAGTGTGCTACTGTAGCCCGACTTTCCACTCACAGGGCACAGGTTTGCCCAAGTGAAGTTTCATCTGACAATCCAGTTTTCTGCCTTCAACCACGGCAGAACCCCGTGACAGTATGTATGGGCCGTCCTCTCTTAGCACGATCACTGTGCCGCGTTGCTTCGCTTCACGGAGCGCCAGCGCTAGCGGTGCGGCCACGCATCGAAGCTTATGGACACAGGCACACAAGAGCCTACAAAGCCCCGCCACAAGAATCGGTCTTCGTTTCGAATAAAAGCTTGGGAGAGCACTGTGCCTGTTTCGCCGGCAAGCAAACCTAAAGCACCTGAGAAACCGCGCACGTTGCTGGAAAGTGGGCTTACTTCAGCGCAGCGTGTTGTGTAGTCAACATACTTGAGACGTGGTTGATCCCTCTTGCTTCTGTACCAGAATGCAGGTTTAGTCTATACATTGCTGGAAATCCCCAAATATTGGTCCTGCTTTGTTTGAGGCGTTTTAGTGTGCGAAAGAATTTTGCCCCTGAGCGGTGCTCTGTGAAGTTTCTATTACCTGGAAATATATACCGTAGCCCGAAATTACATGCGCAATGGTTTCTGCATTCAGTTATCTGGCATTTAAAGACGGCCCATGTTGCCGCGATCAAACTTGTGTCTCCCGACTAAATTTAGCTGAGTTGTCGACCAGTAAGCCTCAGCAGCGGGACACCCTGGAGGCTCTGCACACTCTGCAAGTATTGGAGTTCATAAATCTAAAAAAAATTGTTTTTGCGAGCTTTTTCTAAAGCATTGGAATGCTGTATAGTTCACACAACGTAAAGAAAATCTAGGCTACCAAGCTCATCGCTTATGTTCTGCGTTTTACAAAGTTGGCAACTATCAGTAGGGGGGTAGGGTCCCCTCCAGCTCCAATAACCGCATTCATTCTTTCGGGGTTGCTGCTGTATAGGGACCGAGAAATGTTGGTGTTGGCCTTCATTTGCTCCCACTGCTCCTGGACAATGGCCCAAGGTGTATCCACTGAGACTGCACTGAGTTGGCAGTGGGTCAGTGCAAGCTCAATGTTTCCGCACACATTTTCACTGATGTTTAAGTCAGGCGACTGTGCAGGCCACTAAAGAACTGTCACATGGTGACTCTTTAAACACTGAGCCGATTTTTTTAACTATGTACAGAAGAGTTACCATGCTGGAGGATGAAATCATTTTGTGGCAATGGTCCCCCAACGAGATATAGGAGCAGTACGTCGTTTAAGAGCCCACAGTAGGCGTCTGCCGTGAAACGACTCTCAATTCTGACAAGGGGGTGCCCCGCCACGGTGGTCTAGCGGCTGAGGTGCTCAGCTGCTGAGCCGCAGGTCGCGGAATCAAATTACGGCTGTGGCGGCTGTATTTCCGATGGAGGCGGAAATGTTGTAGGCCCGTGTACTCAGATTTGGGAGCACGGTAAAGAACCCCAAGTGGTCGAAATTTCCTGAGTCCTCCACTACAGCATCTCTCATAATCACTTGGTGGTTTTGGGGCGTTAAACCCCGCAAATAAATCAATTCTGACAAGGAGTCCCAGTCTTCGAGCGGTAAAGGCGTGATGCTCGGCCAGCCAATCAATGTACTCTAGGTAAAACGACGTCTTGTGACTTGAGCTTATACAGTTTTTTCATCAGGCAGACGGCACAAATTACTTGAGATTAGTGTCATCCGTGTATACTTATCGCCAGGATATAAGAATGTGGGATGCCCAATCGAACCGCAAGCAACCCGATCAGGATGATCTTGGAAGACCAGAGTGATGGCCCAGCGGAATCGTTTGGCCGAGTTTTTTTAAACGCGTACGGACAATCAAGATGAAAAAAAAATAAACTGGACACCGCAGATGTAAGCTTCGTCCCGTCGATTTTCCTGTTCGTGTTCCTTTGAGGGACTTAGGTTTTGGTAACGTGCACGTAGGTGAGACGGCAGGCTTCTTCAGAAGGGTCCCAAAGTATATTGTAGAGTACGGTACAAAAATCTGCTAATAAACCTATGGCGAAGTCACGTACGACACTCCTCGAAATAAATACCCCACATATACATGCACTGTCTGTGCCATGTAAGGCTTGTCAAATTAGTGTACAAAAGAATGAAATAAATCAGGAGAATAGAGTACTAAAGTACGAAGGAGGAGGTGAAGAACGGCAAGGCGCTGACGTAGTACTGCGGATTTTATCACACATTAAGAACCTATTACTTGTTGTGTTCCTTGCGTTTGGCTATGGGGTAAAAAAGAGAAGCCACCAGAAGATGTGAACCTCAAAAATAAAAAAAAGACAAGCATTCATCCATCGGTCTGGCATTTACGTAGTTACCACAGTATCATTACACACGCAGGCATATATCTATGCATTACGTGTTCAAGTAAAAGTGAGTGCGGCCCCTGTTTCCTTTTAAAAAGCTAGATTGTCGGAGAATACCAAGCTATTTGCGTAATAAGACAGCTAGCAGAAAGAAGAGGCCGAATCCAGGTCTGCGAAAAGTAGGCGATTGTGCCTGAATGCTACGGTAGACGCCCCAATGTTACGTGATTTTCATATCGTTGAAAAAAGCAAAAATGACTTCAAGACCAAGGTCAGGGAATGGATATTCAGATGGTGTTTCTATGTTCTATAGACATATAATGAGACATTGCCCGTGCGCACACATTTCAGGTCACGGTAAATATTACTTGGTAGTAGAAACTTGTGAGAGCACCGCTCAGTGGCAAACTTTTTTCACGGACTAAAACGCGAAAAAACAAGCAAAAGCAATACTGTACAGTTTGCCACAATGCATACCTTAAACTGGAAAAGTGATACTGAAATAAGAGGGATCACCCACTTTTTAAAATTACCGTAACTACACAACACGTGTTGCTGAGCTAAGCCCGCTTTCCTGCAACGTTCATGGTTTAACAGGTTGCTTCATGGCGCAAAACAAGGCACTGCGCGCTCCCGCGCTTTCAGTCAAAATGAAGCCCCGCCTTCACGCTCTAGTCGCCTGCGTCGGTGAGCTTCGATGCGCGGCCGCACCGCTAGCGCTGGCACCCCGCGGAGCGGCCAGTTCGTACTAAGAGCGGGTGACGCTGTACGATACCACGACAAAAGTTATACATAACAATAGATAATTTCATCTTCAATAGTCGATGAAGACGGGGATTATTTATTTTTGATAAGCAACGTTGCATTGGTTAAGAAATGGCTGAATGTCATAAGATGAATTGCTTGATTTTGCATTCGTTGAAGTTGATTGACGCCCTGCTGCGGTGGTCTAGTGGCTAAGGTACTCCGCTGCTGGCCCGCAGGTCACGAGATTGAATCCCGGCTACGGCGGCTGCATTTCTGATGGAGGCGGAAATGTTGTAGGCCCGTGTGCTCAGATTTGGGTGCACGTTAAAGAACCCCAGGTGGTTGAAATTTACGGAGCTCTCCACTCCAGTGTCTCTCATAATCATATGGTGATTGTAAGACGTTCAAACCCACATATCAATCATGGAGTTGTTTGGTTGAGGTGGGTGAAGTATGTCTTGCCTCAGGCTCATATGCAATCAGATAGATAGCTGTGAATATGAGCGTGATAAAGAGAATGTATCATGTCAGGCTGAAAATTTGTGCGAGTTTTGATAATAGCGCGAATCCCGTAAATTACCTGGCGAATAAGTGATTGCGCATGAAGATTAAACTACATATGCCTGCCCACTATCACCCCGAGAAACGTTCTGCGATCAGACATGGGTATCAGGTTATTGCCTAAACGGAAAAATATAGATTTTGGAAGTACTGTCGGTAAGAAATGGAAGAACCTAAAACGGTTTTGGATGGATTATTTTAACATGCTCTTCTCATACCATGAACCTATATTATGTGGATCAAAATTAGCTTTTCGCTGTAGGCCATTGATGTTAATTGTGCGAGTCAAAATGGTCGTGTCATCTGTATGAAAGATACAGTCAGCAGTACTCAAAGTCTTAGCTGGATAACTAATAAATACAAGAAAAGCTGCGGCTGATGGATCGATTCCCGAGAAACACCTTGATTCATATTTTTAGCAGCTGAAACTTTACCGTCAATTTGAAGATCTTGAGTAAGGTTAGATAAATAGCTTGAAATGAATTCAAGTTGTGGACCAATCTCGCTAGCTGGATTTCATGCAGACCGGCTGTGCGCTCACGTTCTCTGACGTCAGCGTAGCTCTAGCCGACTGCGCTGGCCCTACGCCATCTTCTGACGCCGATCTTCGACGACAGCGTAGCTCTGGCCGACTGGACTCGCCCTACACCATCTCCTGACTCCGACAAGCGCTCCCTCCAGTGGTGCCCCGTCCTCTTTCTCCTGCGACCATCTTCATCTATCCTATCTTCTCCCTACTTCCGTCGTTCGCTGTTCCTGCGCCTCGCTCTTTCGTTCCTCTCTCTGTATTTCTTTGCCTTTTACGCCTATCCTTTTAATTCCTATTTCACCCATACCGCTTCTGAGTTACTGCTGAGATGTCCACCCCCTGAAAGACAGTTACGAGGCACACTTTTCTCTTCGTTTGAAATCACTCCCCCCACCCCCCTATGCCATGCAATTCAGGTTTATGTCTAAGAGTGTTGTTAGTAATTGCGTCAAATGCTTTTTTTTTACCTGTAAATATACCAACAATCTTGAAACCTTCATCAGTAGCCTTTTTCGTTTTATAGACGAGGGTTAAAAGTGCAAGCTTAGTGGAATAACTAGGCCGAAATTTATATAGTTTAGATGATAACAGATTAAACTTTGTTAGATAAGATACCAACCGTGTATGCATAAGACACACGATTACTTTGCTAAGAAACGGCAGAATACAAATAGGTCTGTAGTTGCGGATACGGTTACAGTTACCTTTTTTGTGGACAAGTTTTATGCTACCAACATTTAGGGAGACGGGGAATACGCGTGCTTTGAACATCTTGTTAACAACAATTGCAATGATAGGAGATACTGTAGAGGGCACTTCCAGTGTTCCTTGCAGCATGTGGCCACAAGAAGGCACTGCTGTCCACGGAGCGCATATATGTGTCTTAGGGAGAGGGAAACAAGTACTTTTGGTTTCTGCTTGCCAGCAGTCCGCCTCGTTTCTCGGCTCCCGGCTTGAATATGGTGGCAAAGGTGAGATAATGCCGTTAATCTGACATGCCTAACGACGCGGTATCGACCCCCGCCGAAGCCAAAGTGAACAACGTTCAGGCGGGCATATCTGACTTGCGTCCGTCAGCAAACTTCTTTTTGTAACCTTGTAGAATGGCCAACGTGGATTGCAACGTTCCAAGATTACGCCTTCGTGGCCAACCTGCACAATGCCCGCGACGAGGCCCAGGTACGGACCCTTCTTTGCTGTATGGGACCGCAAGCCAGATCCATTCTTTCATCCTTTGGGGTATCAGCATCGGAGACTCTTCCTTTCACATCTGTCAAAGGAAAATTAGATTCGCATTTCGGGCAGCCATTGAATGAGATATACGAAAGTCGTCCTTTTCAACGCCGCATTCAGCAGCCAGGCGAGTATATTTTTCACGACGTTACGTAACCTGGTAGAGCGCTCACTGCAGCTACAAGAGCTCGAGTGTCGGGGACTGTCTTGTTCGTGACAGATTTGTCGTTGGCATCGTGACGAGAGACTGTCTGATCAATTATGCCGCTGCACGAAAATTACCGCCAAAGAAGCACTGTGCCAAGCTCGCATTCACTAGGATGCAGAGAAAGAGCGGTTATCGCGCCAAAGATTGACTGCGGATAACGCCCTTCCTGAAACGCTGAACATCGATTCGGCTCGTCGAAATGATACACCCACCCTTTCGTCCCGTTCTCGCCATCAGTCTGAACACTCAGCTGCGCTATTATGTCGCTATTGTGGGCGTCAGCGACACCTTCGCAAACACTGCCCGGCCCAAAAATTGGCGTGCCACTATTGAAGAAATGTAGGGCATTTTGCCAAAGTTTGTATGAAGAACAGAAACGACCTCCTCGGATATATCGAACTTCAAAACGTGAATACATGCCGAGCAAGGTACACAAAATTACTTGTTAACGGGCACCCGGCCGAGTTTAAGATAGATTCTGGCACAGAAGTGTGTATGCTCTCGCCGTCTTTCGCAGGTCGACCGCGGGTGCTAGATTCCATCGAAGGGGAAGTACAAGGCCCTGGTGAACAGACTCTTCACGTTCTCGGTATCTTCAAAGACTACAGTTCAGCGATCCAAGCTGATGTTGCCAATGGTTACACCTAACAGGCCATGGCAGCACTTGGGCATCGATCTGTTTCAATTGAAAGGACGTGATTACGTCTTGATTGTTGATTATTGTTCCAGGTTTTCCGAAGTAGTCTCCGTTAGGTCCACCACGGTACCAGCTCTCATTTCAGAAATCAAGAGCTGTAACGCCCGTTTTGGCGTACCAGACGTGTTCCGGAACGACAACGGACCACCGTTCGTGTCACATGAGTTTGCAGAGTTTGCACAGTCATATGGCTTCCGTCATGAGACCAGCAGTCCAAGGTATCCCCAGAGCGACGGAGAGGCGGAGCGCTTGGTGCGCACTAAAAAACACTTGCTCTCCAAAAGTCCTATCACTTACCTGGCTTTGCTGTCATACCGTAACACACCCGGTTCAAACGACATTATTCCGGCCCAAGCCTTGATGGAAAGGAAATCGCAAACACGCCTCGCACGACTACCGAAACAACTAGTGCCGTCATTACCGTGTTATACGAGTTTCAGGGAAAAGAATACAAGCTACATTGCGCAGCAACAAAATTTTATTTAAGGGATACTGCAGACAGTTTTTCACCATCCTAGCAGGAGAGGGTTACATAACCCTATCGGAAAAAAACAAATGGTGGGCATGGTGTAAACCACCACCCACCATTATAGTGGATTAATGTAGTGGGTGAATGGTGGGAAACGCCCACCATGGCGCATGGTGGGTATGGTGGGTGCTGCAGTGCCGGCAACACTTGAGCGCGAAATGACGTCAGAATCACCGTGACGAGCTGTCACAAAAAATAAAAAAGAATTCTATAAAAATAGTATAAAAAAACACCCGTCCCGTAAAAAAAACAAGGCGCGACGGAGGATCGAACGTGCAACCTGTGGATTCCCAGTCGTAGACGCTAACCACTGCGCCACACCAACATGACGTTAATCGTGTGTTTAATACTTAGTTGGCATAGAAACTTAAGGTTAAACTTGTGTTTGTCGTGTACACAACATAGACAAGATCTACACCTGCTACTAAAAGTTTCTCATTTATTAAACACATCAACTGCGGCCTGTAACGATTGCCACTATGTTAATGGCACTAGTGCTATTTTTTTTACAATTCACAACTTCAAGAAAAAAAAACCAAGTGGACTGGGGAGCAGCAACAGTTTACCGGCGGGGTCTGCCAAGTTTAATATCCGTTTCGCGCTCATTCTAAAGGGCGACATCTGCTCACGCTTTATGACACTTCTAGGCTCATTCCATAGATATGCCCGCCTAATTTATCGGATTGAGTATTGGGATACTTTTCGCGCAATGTAGAGGGCGGTCGCGCCAGCGCAATGCTGTAGCTCTTTCACTAAAGCAACAACTACATAACGGCTTGGCCAAAACGAATGCAGTGTGCCGGAAACATCATATTGGTTCATATCATATTGGTTAACCAAGCATACGAATTACCACATCTGAGTTCTCGTACAGAAGCTAGAGAAGTGCCGGCGAGTGCGACCGGTGGCTGTCGGTGAGAAGACACTTAATTACGTTCTCTGGGAGTGCTTTATTCGCGTCGCATTGATGTTTGTTGCTTCTTGAGCGGACACCATACACAATGAAAAATGCTTTATTTAGAATAATTGATGCCATGGCTGCGCTGTATTGTCATACTTAATCGTCGAAATCGTGTATTCTGAAACCCGGAAGCACGAATAACACAATTGTACGGGCTAGATCGGTAGTCCTAACCTTTGGTGGAAATCATGGTGGTAGAACATGTAGTGTACAGATCCCAGCTTGGTACACTATATAAATTGCCCGCCATTATAAGCCCACCCATCATCTGCTTACTGCTTCCCAGCATTATCGCGATAGTGGGCAGAGCTTCTCAGCTTGGTACACCATGTGGCCCACCATAACAAGCAGCACCCATCATCTGCTTAGTGCTTCCCAGCATTATCGCAATGGTGCGAAGAGTTTCTCAGCTTGGTACACCATGTAGCCCACCATAATAAGCACCACCCATCATATGCTTAGGGCTTTCCAGCATTATCGCAATGGTGGGCAGAGTGTCCCATTATTGCCCACTATCTAGCCTCTGCTTCCCACCATCATTTCCACTTTACCCATCATCTGTACACCATACCACCCAGTATGTCCCGGCATAACCACCATATTTTCCACTACGTCCCACCATAGCCATCATAATTTCCACCATGCCCACTATTATTTCCACCATGCCCACTATTATTTCCACTACGCCCACCATAATTTCCAGTATCCACCATGGCAATTTTTCCGATAAGGAAGGTTCCTAACACAGATGTCAAAACTAGAAGTCTGAGCGCGCACGCAGTCGGAAGGCAGTGAATTCCAGTCTTCAATGGTTCCTACAAAAAAGGAGTACTTGAGTATGTTATTTTTAGGAGCATATGGTCTTAAAGTTTTTGAATGATTTAACCTTGCTGAGCGCTGAGGAGGTGGCAGAATGCACAATTCTTTATTTAAACCTTATTCATTGTTGTATAGTTTATAAAAGAAGACAAACTTTGCAATTCTTCGCATACATTCCAGTGGTTCCAGCTCACATTTATTTAACATTTCAGAAACGGAGGAGAGGCGCCTAAAGTCTGAAAAAATGAACCGTGCGCTTAACCGCTGAATTCTTTCCACTTTATCTATGTTTTTCGTTAAATATGGGTCCCACGCAAGGGATGCGTATTCTAGCACTGGTCGAACTAGGGTTTTATAGGCTGCAAGTTTAACTTTCCAATCAAAGGACCTCAGCTTCCTTCTTAAGAAGCATAGCTTCTTGTAGGCCTTGGCGCAAACGTTGTCGATGTGAGCGTTCCAGCTAAGTTTCGTATTAATGGTCAACCCCAAATATTTTACGGCAATAACAAATTCAATACTTTGGTTATGGACATGGTATTTATATTTAAGAGGAGTTTTCTTGTGTGTTACTGTAAGAGCACAAATTTTTGAGTAGTTAACAACCATCTAGTAGTTAACAACCAAAATACCTTCAATCGCCGTTGGGCTTCAAATGAGCTGACCACTCTAACACCTGGCGACTGTGTGTGGGTCACCGACATGTGCTGCAGTGGGAAACTACTTTCACAGGCCCAGCGTCCACGGTCATACCTTTTTCAGACACGCAGAGGCGTTCTGCAGCGTAATCGCCGACGCCTGGTGCCCCATTTGACAGAAATGAGTTCAGCACAACTAGCAGCTTCTCCGCCAACCCTTCCCAAAAACTTGCAACCTGAAGCTCCGCAAGAACCCGTGCAACCAGAAGTAACGCCACGGCAAAGTGTGGCGCGGACTCGCACTGGTTCTATAGTGAGGCTTCCCCGACGTTTAAACTTGTGAGGACCTACCCCATAAAGTTTGAAAAGGAGGGGATGTAGAGGGCACTGCCAGTGTTCCTGGCAGCATGTGGCCACAAGGAGGCACTGCCGTCCACCGAGTGTATATATGGGATTCACAGAGAGGGAAAAGTTATTTTGGTTTCCGCTTGCCAGCAGTCCCCCTCGTTTCTCGGTTCCTGGGCGGGACAGATACCTCACTGAAAACTAATTTAATGCCGATTAGATGAAAAGAGTCGAGACCAGTGCTGTAGACCTGACTGAAGAGAGAACGTGAAAAACTTCGTTAGAATTTCTAGGTCACAAGTATAAAGAGTGAGGTGGACGTGGCAATGCTGGTAATGAAAGATTTGAGAGGGAATCACAAGTACTGCTAAAGTACTCACTGAATGCATTAGATATGTCAGTTGGATGACTGTGTGTTCGAGCTTGAGTTTTGATTTTTTGTTATTTGCTCTTCAAGTGAAAGTTTCAGGTTCGAGTCAGTGCTCGTTGGTGTCCTTTTTTCAGCCTTCGTTGGTCTCACGCTGTACCCAAAATTGCAGCCTTACCAACAAGCCCAGCTTTTCATATTATTCGTCTGTGTATCCGGGCGAACATTTGAAAAAACTTCTGGATCAGTTGGAAGCTATTTGGGGCAATACGCAACGCGTTCGCTTTTCAGAGAGATGAATGAGTGAATAAATGTATTAATTAAATAATAGATGAATGAATAAATGAATGAAAAATTTAATGATTGAACTTTATGAAGTCTGGCAGTGTGATACCGCTTTTTTCTTCATGAGAAAAAATTTGCTGTATATCGCAGTGGAATTGCTGAGAAGTGTGATGCTGTTAGGGTTGTTCATTGCGTAGGCAGATCTTGTCGTATGTTCCTGTTAAAACAAGGCACTTTTGTTCACATCATCGTAGAAGAGGTAAGGCTGCATGTGTGATTGGGCGAACAAAAACTTTGCCAGCAAAGTATGTATTGCTGACTAGAAATTTAAGAGCTAACGTAATATAACCGTTATTATTATTAGGTGAAGTATTCACTTTCTAAAAAAATAATACTCGTGCACTTATCAGTGCTTCTCCTGTTAGGTGGTGTTTTATAGAATTTCTTTTATTAAATCATGCCAGTGGTACCATTCTACGAATATGACTACAGACAACACAAATTGAACTATTAGAGATTAGTGGTTTACAAATAGTTTTTTGTGTATTTTAAACCTTGATTATTTGAAAAATTTGAGGTTTCTTGTGACTAGGGCAGAATGTTGACATTTTACTACAAGATATCTGTCCTACACTCATGGCGTTCATTCCTTCTGTGGATACTAGAACCACCAGAGCCACCGACTATTCTCAAGGCCAGTGACGTAAAAAGCCGCTCATTCAAGCTCAGCTGGACGCCTTCAGTAGGAACCAGCAACGCCGCATCTAAATACCACGTAGAGTGCACATCCGACACAGGTAAGACGCTTCGAGGAAGCACCGCAGTGCTTATGAAGGCCTGAAAATATCTTGAACGCTTTTTCTTGATAACATTTTCCCAATCAGCCTTACTGTCTACGCTCAAAGAAACAAAATGCAGAAAAAAATGGCAGTGGCTTAGCTCAGCTTGCCAGGATATACGTAGCATTAGCGAAGCTTCAGCAGATTATTCTTAGTTTTCCAGATATCATGCTTGCAGTTGTTCCAATGACACACACATGGTATAGGTATTATGTTATGTGGCACATGTATATTTATTTCGCCGGGCAACTACTTCTGGATTCGATGAGTTGAGCTTCTCCGCTCTACTGCACCATTGAGCACCATTTACACTCTCCTTCTCCATGGCTATATTACAGTGGCAAACGCCAGTCAGAGGTACTATCAAGCGGCTCCAGCGCAGTGTCAGATGACGACTGCACAGGAAGGCGTGCGCGTCGGCGTCCATATGTCTACCAAGGCTATGACGGCACTCCTCTGGAAAGCGCACACCGGCGGCGGCGAGTCGCGCTCGGCCGCGGCCGAGTGCGAGGGAGGTGCTGGCTCCGGTGCGTGACACCACTGATCGTCTGCGCAGCGCATCGAATTGCGCGCACAACGGCGGCGAAGTATCATTGCGCATGCGCAGACCAGTGCCATGCGAAATCGGCTCAGCGAGGCCAGTGTAGCTAACGCTACAAAAGTTTACAAAGACGCTCCAAAAGCGAGAAAAACAGACAAGCTCCACTGTGGCATTTCGTAGGGACCTATAGCACAACATGTCGTACTAAGATCGCGAAATCACAGCGAGGACAAGAAGAATGAGCTGGGCTTTGGTTATAAATAATTGATGATAAAATCAGAGCTGATAAGAAGACGAGATGACAGAGAGTGACAGGTAAACGAACGCTAAACGTGTCACCACCATCGTTTTATCAGTTCTACGCCCAGCATTATCATTAGGTCACTGGAAGGAGCCGATGGAGAATCCTTAAACAGGGGTTGGGGGGAGCTGGCGTTTCCGCAAGCGGACTTGTATTCTTCAAAGCTAAAACAAGACTATTTTCTTTAGCGCGAGTGTGTCTACGCTTCGTGCTCTCTCTTTCATCCTAACAAAGGAAGGAGAGTGGTAACACTGTGTCCACGGGTGCGAGAGAGCGGGGAAGGAGGGCTCTGAAGAATTTTATGAGTGAAGAAAGAGCAAGTATTTTGTGAATAAAAAGAAAAGAAGAAAGCAGTGGGGAGGTGAGTATGTACACGTGTCGCTGAGTCCCAGTTGTCGAACCAGTTGTCTGAAGTTTACAATTGCAGGTTTGAATTTCCTAGATGGAAGGCTAAACTCTGAGTGGTTTTGTTTGTGTATTTACAATGCCCAACAGAGTCAAGAGCCCCTTTAAAAAGTATATCTACTGGCTGGAATGCATTGAACATGCAAATCAGGTATGACACTGCACATTTTCTGCCTCTTGCGAACCGGAAGTTTGACTGATGTTTGTATAGAGCTTAAGATCATCGAAGCTGTCTCCTGCTACAATAAAATTCTGTGCCACTGCTTTCGGTAATTTCTTTGCCTTGTCTGCGTGATTTTCGTTTATTGTTACATTAACAGGCGCGCCTATTTTTCCATTGTCCATTTTATGGTGACCCCGCTACTAACTGCAGCGAATGATCACCGCGGGTTCACGCTTAGCGAGCCACAGGGCCGCGACTCTACCACCTACTCGCATGTGGCGCACTATTCCGCGCGCGCTCAACTAATAAGACGTTTAGCGCGGCGCGGCAAAACAGAGAGTGTTCAAATACAAAACGCACAACACTTTATTGCCTTTGGCGGCACCCCGAACTGCAGTACAACGTCCGCTCCCGGGACGCGGGGTGCGAAGGCACCCGCACGTGGACGTTCACAATAAGGGGGAAACCGCAAGCACGTCGCAGGTGGCAATGGCGAGCTTTGACACGCCGGTCGGGAAAAGGTCTCTTGCGGCTACGCTGCGCACTCTCACGATGGCCACTTTGCCTGGTCGCGAGTGTTATGGCAAACCTCGTACGCGTAGGCCTATGGCAAGTGCGGCTCGGTGTGGTATGACCACTTCAAGCACTAGGCACTGCTGTGGGCTTAGCGTACGCTACTGAAGCTGCACTCAAATAAACACGCCTGCCGAGGTGTCAACGGCCACCCGAGCCTGGCTACAGTTCGGCGATTCTCAAAGAGGACGCGGACGAAGAAAAACACGTGCTTACCCGGCGCCGACCACAGAAGAGAGAGCACTCCCTCGGCGCGCGCATACCGCGTGCTGCGTCTGAACGTGGCGCCATCTATCGCCACGCGTAGTTATCAGAGCAGAAAAAGCAAAAGAGTGTGGCCGTGCGGCGGAATGCCCGCGAAATGGTCGTGGGCGCGCCTCAGATCCCTACATCCTCCTCTCCTTAATTCACCCTATATACGGTCTGAAAAGGCAGCCGGTTGTCGCTCATGCTACAAATACGTCATGCAATGGGCAACAGGTAGCCTCAGTCTCGCTCTGCAACTGCTACTGAAGGGTATGTGACCACGGCGACCGGCACCAGAACGAGAATGGCGCACCGCTGGCAGTCTCCGGCTTCTCCACCTCGCCTCACCAACAACCAGCGCCACCTATGTTTACGTAGGGGTCGTTGACCCGGTTAACCAGCACCACCTATGTTTACGCAGGGGTCGTCGACCCAGTTCTTCCCCCTCCACACACCGCACAGACACATACACCTGCACCACCAAAGCGTCCTTGATTGTTCTCGCGAGTAACCGGTCGCTACCCCTCCGCAGGCCAAAAAAAAAACGAAAAAAATCAAGAAAACATGAACGCTAAACGCACAATCAGCAGCAGTAACTGGGCGGAACAGACTTCTTTGCACGCACTGGCTGTAAAGAAGTTAGCTTACTGAGGCTGGACAGTAAAAAGGAGGGCCTTCCGTTGCGGAAAGAAGCCCGCCGTTCGGCGCGAAATCTCTTAGGTGACCACTTCCTAAGATTATGACGGTGCGTGGCCGAATGCGGCCCGCCACGCCGGGTGTGCGCCGTTGCTTGCGCGAAGAGCCACTGGGCGCTGGCGCAGGCTCATCAGACCTCGACGCAAAGGCTTTCAGGTCTGCGATGTGGGCACGGCAGAGTTTTCCCGAAAGCGAGTCTTCAGCAAGTACGTGAGTGGAGTCCAAGCTTTTTCCACTCGGTACGAACAAAGCCACTTTGAAGCGAGCGAAGTTGAGAAACCCGAGCTCGCGTCGCTAAGAAGTGGTTGCGCTTCAGGACGAGGTCAGCTTCCTTAAATGAAAGATGGCGATGTTTTCGGTGGTACTGGGCCTTTTGCTCGGCCTTGACCGATGCCAAACTCTGCCTCGCTCTACTGAGAGCTCGACAGACCCTGTCCCGAAGTGTTGAATCGTAAGCAGAATAGCCTGCCGGTTCTTCCTTGTTTCCGAGCTGGCATTGCATGGCACTGGTCACCTGATTTGCCAACTTCCTTCCGAAAGTAAGGAAGGCGGGAGAGAAACCAGTAAAGCGACTCTCGGAGGTTCGGATTGCAAACGCGAGTTCACTCAAATGGTTTGCCCAGTCCTTTTGACTTTCGGCGAAGGCCGCCAACATCGGTTTGAGCGTAGGATTGGTTCGCTCCGTCAAACTGGACTGGGAATGGTAGGGCGAAGTGGTGCAGTGATCTATTCCTAGGGAACGGCACGTATAACCAAACACCCGAGCGGTGAAATACGACGCATTGTCCGTGATCAATCTTTTTGGAAAGCCGAACCGACAAAACACTTTCTGTAGCCTCTCTAGCACTGCTCGCACTGCCACTTTCCACAGCGGAAACAGCTCCACTCATTTGGAAAAATGATCAACGACTACCATCAGATGTATGAACCCCTGCTTACTTCTGGGGAACGGCCCCATTAGATCGCAGGTGGCTACTTGCCACGGAAGCTCACTGACAATCAGTTTCATCAAGCCGAGCGGCTTGCCCTCTTGATTTCGCCGCTTGACAGACGTGGAAGGAACGGCAATAGCAAAAAATGTCACGCTTCATACCAAGCAAAGTCACAACCTTGCTCAGTTTCGCAAAATCTTTAGAGCCACTCAGGTGACCGGCCATGGGCTCGTCGTGAGAGGCTCGCAGCAGTGCGCCTCAGACATTTGGGCACAACCACCTTAAACGGGTCCACTGACTCCTCATCGGTGCCTATGTATTTCAGCAGGAGTCCATCATGGTCCAGCAAGTATTTATCCGCGAGGGACCTAGCGACATACGCCGGTTCCCGTCCCCCTGCGCCCGCCACACTACCAGCAGCGTCTCGGCGCTCCGTCTCCCTGAGACCATCGCTGAACTCGCGACAAAACGGATCATCTTGCTGGGCCTTCAGTAACTCTGTCCTGCTGAAAGCGATTCCCATTGTCCCAAAGGGGAGCCTGGTATTGTTCCCACTCAGGACTGCAGCCAACGCCTCCGCTCATATTGGCGTCATGGGTTCGCTTCCCTTTCGCTCACCCTCTTGCCCACTTCGCGAAGCAATGCTTGCCTGGCCCGTGGAAAGGGTTTGCTCGTCGGCACACTCACCCTTTTCTCAACTCGGCGGCTCAGCCACCGTTATGCCCCAAGGTGTAGGATGACATCGTGCAATAGAAAGTCCTTCACGTGAGTAGCGGTGCTCGTGGGGAGTGCGGGAATGATGGAATCCCTGATCGCATAGTCTACATCAATGGCGACCCACTTGTTGCCAAAGTTTGACTCAGGATAAAGACCGAGAAGATGTACAACTCGTCAGTAAGGTTCAGTTGGAAGAGATTGGTAGAAGTGCAGCCGGCGGCGCAGTAGGCCGCTGCCTACGTTGGCATTTCTCGCACAAGGACACGTAACAGCGGACGGAGCAAACAAGCCGCGCAAGAAGAGGCAGCGATGAACATGGTCTTTTATTTATTTATTTATTTATTTAATATACCTCAAAGGCCACCCAACAGGGGTCTTACGTGCGAGGTAAACCCAGATGGCCAGCACTTGGTTCGTCGTGGAGCTCATGCAGACCCGTAGAACGCAGTTGTTTTGGCACTACGAGAAAGAGCTTAGGGCCATCTGTCTGAACGCTGCGACGGTACAGCGTGCGACTCACGAGCTCATTCTTGCGAAGTGGCGCGTCGTTAGGAGCAGATTCGAGATTGTGAAAGACTGAGCGTAAGGATGCATCACGACGTTGTTTGTCACCAGTCTGAAAAAAACTAAGACATAGACATGACGCTGAGGCTAGGCTCAGTGGCCTATCCTTGGGGTTGATCAACAGAGAAGCGGAATAAGAAATTTTCGTGCAGATCGATAGAGATGTTCATGTTTGTAATAAACTGAGTAGGATTACTCCTGTTGACATAACACCAAAACGCCAAGTCATCCAGTGGGGCCCTTCAGGGAAGACAGCCAAAAGTAGGATTACTCTTGTTGACATAACATGGAAACACCAAGTCGTCCAGTGGGGTCCTTCAGTGAAGACAGCCAACACAGCACGTGTGTATCTGTGATGACACGGAAAAAGCGGCCCTAAAAGTTAGGACAGAATTTTGAAACCGCTCAGACAAGGGCAAGACATTCCCACTCTGTTATTGATTAATTGCGTTTACACTGCGAAAGGAGACGACTTGCATGAGCGATTAGGCAATCGTTGCGCTGCTGAGTTTGCTCCAGAACTGCACCAATGCTGTGACCACTCGCGTCTGCGTACGTTTCTTTAGGAGCATCAGTGTAATAATGTGCAAGTATAGGTGGTGTCGTCAGAGCGATTATTAGCTGAGAGAAGGCGTCAGCTCGAAGAGGACCCCAACAAAATTGGACTTCTTGTTTGAGAAGGTCGGTAAGTTGCTGTGTGACTGCCGTAAAGTTTTTCACGATTCGCTGAAAGTAGGAGCACAGGCCCATGAATCTGCGAGCATCATGTACAGAGCGTGGGACTGGGAATGTCGTTACAGCGCCTACTTTTGCCGGGTCTTGTCGTACACCGGTGATGTCCACAAAGTGGCCCAACAGGGCGTTCTAAAAAAGAACGAAGTGGTACTTCGAGGAATTGAGCTAAAGGCAAGGCTGTCGGAATATAGATAGAATGGTGTGTTGTGAACGTAGGTATAACGTAGGTACATGGTGTACTTGTGTGAACAAGTATACCATGTAAGCTCATCAAACACGTCATCTACTCCCACATAATCACTTTTTTAGAAAACAACTCGTTCCTTAGTGATCACCAGCATGGATTCCGGAAAGAGTACTCATGTGAGACCCAACTTTTCTGCTTTACTAATGACCTTTTTCTTGCAATTGACGCTTCTTCCCTTGTTGACTGTATTTTTCTCGACTTTGCTAAAGCTTTTGACACTGTATGCCATAAACTGCTACTGCTAAAACTAAGCAAACTTATTCTTGATGCTAACATATTAAAATGGATTGAATGCTTTCTAATAGACCGCTCCCAATTTGTAACTGCGAATGAATCCAACTCCCCCCTCTCACCCGTAATCTCTGGCGTCCCCCAAGTATCCGTTCTTGACCCACTACTCTTCCTGATTTACATTAACGTTTTGCCACATAACATCTCTTTTTCTATTATTTTTTCGCCAATGATTGTGTTATTTATCGCGAAATTAAAACCCCTTCTGACCACCTTGCCCTTTAGTGTGACTTAGACAATGTTTCATCTTGGTGCGATACTTGGCTAATGAACCTTAATGTTACTAAGTGCAAGGTAATGAGAGTTTCACGTCGAACATGTAATATTTCTACTAACTACGTACTTAATAATTCTCCCCTTACTAAAGTTAGCTCTTACAAGCACGTTGGCGTTACAATTTCTGACAACCTTTCCTGGCAGTCCCACATTCACCTTATTAAAAACAATGCTAACCGCACACTTGGTTATTTACGCTGTAACTTCACCCTTGCCCCGATGCAACTGAAACTTCTGCTCTATAAAACATTAGTCCGACCAAAGTTAGAATATTCATCATCTGTATGGGATCCCCGCGTAAACATCCATATCAGTAGCATCGAAGCAATTCAAAATCGCGCCGCTCGTTTCATTTTGTCGAAATATTCCCGTACAGCAAGCGTAACCCATATTAAGTCAACCCTAATTCTACCTAGCCTATCATTTCGCCGCAAAATCTCGCGCTTGTGCCTCTTCCACAAGTTGTACCATACCATGCACTCACTGAGTAACTCGCTTTTTTGCCGCCATCCAACATTTCATCCCGCAGCGATCACCACTTCAAAGTTGGAATTACAAGCAGCCGTACAAACCTCCACTTTAATTCGTTCGTGCCCAAAACAAGCACGGACTGGAATCACCTTCCCGCCTCCATCGCATCCATCACTGACCCGGCCAACTTCAAGAGTACCATAAACGCATACCCTTTTTAAACATGCTCCATTTGTTTGTACAGATGGTTACTTGTTTTTCCACCACTCCTCTCTGTAACGCCTTGTGCATTGAGAGAAAATAAATGAAGTGAATGAAAATGAAAAGAAATTGATCACGTTGTCCAAGTAACAAAAAGATGTTCACCATCTATAATTTTGAAACAGCGTGTCTAACATTCTTTCGAAGGTCACTGGAGTGCTGCAAAAAACAAAGGGCATGACCTTGAAATAATAAATCTGCCAGGAGTAATGAAGGCGGGCGTCTCTCTATCCACGTCATCTACAGCAATTTTCTAGTAGCCAAATCGGAGGCCGAGAGATGAAAGAAGGTGGCGCTAATGAGACAGTCGAGGGCACCGTCAATGCGTGGTAGTAAGTACATGTCTTTCTCAGTTTTTTATAGATGTGCCGATATTCAATGCAGAAACTTCATGAGCCGTCTTTGTTCTTTAGTACCAGAGTCCATCCATGCAATTACTGGTCATAAAGCTTCGGCTAAAGTTTGATATAGGAACAAGAGAAACCGCTACGGATGCCTTCGCCTACAGCGGGGCTTCAGAGTGGTCGCGATGGTGGAGTTTTATAGCATCTGTCGGATCTGTGAAGCGTTGATAAACGTCGCCGTGAAGGTTGAATACATCTTCAGAGTGATGCGACTTTTGAGAAAACTTGAAGGAGCTGTAGTACGGTGAAATTCAGCGTTGAATAAGCCCTTGAAGATAGGAATTTGGGGACATGCGTATTCCACTGTAGGAGTTGCTACTGCTGTAAAAGCAGGCTTCTTTGAGGCGCGAAGCTCGTTACATGGTGTCAATCGTTCGTCACGTTATCGTTAGTAACCTCCAGTGGCACATGCTCGAGAGAGCGGGTAAGTGCAACAGGGAATAGACTTTTTGGGGCGCAGCTTCTTAAGCCGTGGGTCGTGCGTCCCCGATGTATGTAGTAGGTAGCGACCTCTCGCTTAGTTGTAGGGATGTCCGCTCTTAGATGGCGGTACTTTTATACGATCAATGTATGATGAAAATATGAGAGATGGTTGCACTTGTGTTGTTCCCTAGACGGACGAACATAGAGACAGACAGGCGGACAGACGCATGGTCAGACAGATCGACTAGTGGTAGGACGGACGGAAGCTCCGCCCCACACATCATCATTCAGTCCGTAGATATGCTGTAATTTTTTTCCTAGAACACATAGTGAAAATTTGTCGAAAATCCACAGCTTTTCAACGACTCTGGCGGTTCTTAAGGCGTCGTGGTACTTTAATGGTTTCAATGTTTAACAGCGGATATCCAACATTTTAGGCTATATAGCTCTCCCATAGAGTTACGGCGAAGCTTCATGACCAGTAAATGTATTGAAAGACTCTGCTAATACCATGGGGGATGCCCAAAGGCTAGGTATTTGCGCGATTATGTTTTTTTGTAAGCATTTTGACCAATTCTTTTTGAATCACTGCTCGCTCGCACGTGCGCTAAGGCGAATGGGGGCAGAGTCACCAGTGCAAAAGGGTACTGACACAAAATTTCGTGGCGAAGATAGCCTCCGGGGTACAATCCCGCGAATATTTGTATATCATCTGCAAAAAATCAAGAGCGAATTCAGCTTGAAAAAAATGTAAATTATATTTGAAGCTTGCGTGAGCCCTTGACTCCATCGTGTCACTGCCATCTTCGAAAGGGACCATTTGAGGAACCCCTATTTGCCTTCCGTCATCATGCTGCAGTCAATAAAACAAGTTATGCTGACGTCATAGCCGCCATTTTTTCACCACGTTTGTTTCCGCAGTTGTTTGTATGTGGCCGTGGTGCAAGCTCAGTTTTGTGTTTGATGACACTGCAGTCCCGCTTCCTATTCGAAAGTATTTAAAAAATTTGAGTTGAGTGCAAACACACAACACATTCTCTCACACACACACCCAAGCATCAAACACGTACAGCCCTGTGTGGGTGCTGCCGGGTTCCAGAGCTGCACACCCTTAGCGGCGATAGTTGCATCTGGCTTTTAGAGCTCTCGTGAAGCGAAACCGAAACTGGTCACTAATTATGGCCCTGCAAATTTATCTGTCGCGTGTTGCAGCAACCAATGTGTCGTGTCATGACTAACCAACCCCCAGCAACGCATTGCAGCAGAAAAACGCGAGGCCAAGATATTTGGGTCAGTACCCCTTCGATCCGGTGAGTACACTCTTAGCGTGGCCCACTGGATCATCATAGATGTCAAAAAGATCACTGTATGAGGCCAAAACCTGGAAGAAAGTTTCGGCCTGGCAGGATGGAAGGTCTGTTCCAATCATGTTTCGAAAAAGGGCGTCATTGGAAGTGGGCAACTGTGAGACCACGTCTTGATGATGGGCTGATACAGAAACAACGCAGACGTTCTCATCTCTTCAGGCACTTAGTTGGGCTATAGACATCTGGTAGGGCAACAATCGGGGTTTGAAGTTTTAAGGAGCGGTAGAAACACGCAGTTATTCGATGTGGTAGCGATGATGTGTGGCACAGAAACACTGCGCAACAAAGTTAAATAATAGGCATTATGACGTAGTCGCTATCAGGAACGGGAGGAGCCGACAAAAAACAGAGCTGCGTGACTGCTCGAGGGGGCTGGTGAACAAAAGTGGTTGGGCTCAAGCGGCTGGTTTGCTTTCCAGAGTCATCTACGAGAAGTGAAAGGTCGAGGCTGAGTGTACCAGATGAATAGTCGATTAAGGCCGAGTGTGCCGAAACGAAAAGAACGCCAAGTATGACGCCACCTGGGCAACAAGCTGGAGAACAAAAAAAAAACACACTGTGATGACCGGCAACGCTGACACAAGCAGTGCGCATTCCGAGGACTTCTGCTGTACAGAGATCGGCAACACTTATTGTCTGCGTCGTAGACGGCCTGCGAGCGGCGGCGTAGAGGAGCGCTCGTATCAGATAGGTGCGCGCCTCTGTCAATGAGGGTAGTGCAAAAACACGCGCGACTTGTATTTCAATCAGGCTATTGTGTGTGGGGAGTGGCAGTAGAGGGTTTCCACGCGTCATTAGCATTGCAGCGTCACCTCTACAACCTGAATTATCCTGTTTTTCTTTTATGATCATTCAGAGTAGCTTAGCTAGAAAAAGCGTCGAGACTCTGGAGGGCGGGATTGGCAGCGTTGCGGCGATGGGGAGTGACTGTAGTGGCAGCCGGACGAAGACGCGTTAGTGGGGAGAGGCTTGTAAGATGACGATGAGTCGAAATTGGAGGGTGCAGTGGCTGAACGTCGAAGGGTCGTAGGTTGCGTGTAAGTAGGGAAGGTCTGACGGCGTAGGTTTGACCAACGGCTGCGGCAATAGCGGGAAATGTGCCCAGGCTGGTTGCAGACAATGAGGTTGGCTGGTAATCGGGTGTGCGCCATTCCGAAGGGTTTCGCAAGGGCATTGTAGGAGAAGAACGGTAGCGTGTCCTGAGAAGTAAGGCTGGACTTCAGGACGAGTCAAAGAACATACTAATAAAAGGCCGATGTTTGCAAATCCTTGCTTCAACACAGCTTGAATGAACGCCACTGACGGCTGTTGTTGGTCAGAGGCTTGCGTTGAGAAAACGGGTGTCTGAATATGAGCTAGACCAGCAGCTTTGATTTCCCAACGAAGAATGCGCGTGACATTGTCATACGTGGGCGCCTGGCGGGCGGCTTCACACAATGACGTTGCGGTCATGTTGGGCAGCTGGTTGAATCACTGAGTAATACAGTGGCTCTTGGCTTCTTCAAACCGGCGGTGCTCTTTTCGATGATGGCGTTGATGGTGGCAATATTGTTATAAATCAGAAGATTGAAGGCATTGTCTGAATATGCCTTACAACACATAGGATGCCTTTTCAGACTCACACATGTGCTCGTCAGTCTGGCGGCATCAAGGTCACGTATCTTCTCTTTGAAGGAGCCCAAAGTTTAAATCCCAGCTTTGTGCGTCTGAATCTAGACCAGTGGGCCATCGAAGTTAAACATCACGTTGGCAAGCATGAAATGACACTAATCCATTCATTAAGGTCAACTAATTTGTCCATGTCACAGCCATCCTGGCTACTAAATACACTAGGATTACCAGCACGACGTGAAGCAACGTAGCTAGAAGTCACGGAAGTGGCACGTGGTGAAAGCTATGGCTGTTAAACCAGTGACGTGGTTAAAGCGACCATGATATGGTCATTGCGAAACTTAGTTGCTAATACAGGGAAGTACTCAGCATTTCCACCACAAAGATTTTAGGCAAAAGTGACGTGACGTGTGTGGCTATTTGAAACCTCTATTTACGCTGATGTGTATAGCATGACGAAGATGCAGGACACCATTTGCTTACTTACTTGTTCCTATGTTTTGGCTAGCACCTGCCACGGGGGATAGGCCACAAAACCGGTGATTATTGTGATGATAAAAATGCATTTCAAATTTTTATGAATGAATATATATATATATATATATATATATATATATATATATTGTAGAGAAGCCGCCGAACACTGAAATGGGTCCAGCTCTCAAGTGCTTTATTGTGGGTCTGCCAAAAAACAACGCCGCTCGCGCGGAGAGTCCGTGCTTGGCCGTTACTGTGGCCATTGTGTAGACTCGCTGTGTGCCGGCTAATAAACGCGATAACAAATTGGTGGTGGTGCATACAAATCAATACTTATGCGCCCAAATGGACGGTCAGGGCAAGGTAACGGTTGCAGACCGGCTGGCGACATGTGTGCGGACGGTTTGCGGCGTTGGCAAGCGAGACAGGAGCGAACAAACTGCTGAATGTAGCGGTACATCCCGCGCCAGAAGTAGCGTTGTCTAATGCGATGGTAGGTTTTGAATACCCCAGAGTGCGCGCACTGTGGATCAGAATGGAAGGATTCTCATATCTCCGACCGCAGACTGCGGGGTATCACGAGTAGCCACTGCCGGCCATCGGCGTCGTAATTGCGTCGGTGTGGGAGGCCGTCACGAATGGCGAAATGGTGAGCTCGATGACGCAAGGCACACGTGCATGACGTTGCGGATGGATCAGAGCAAGTCGATCAGTTGGGCGATCCAATTATCCTTTCGCTGTTCGGTAGCAATGATGTCAACATCAATGGCAGAAACAGCAACCAAGGATACTGAGCAGAGCACGTCAGCTTCAGGCAGAGGGGAGCGCGAGAGGGCGTCGGCGTCAGCATGCTGGCGTCTGTTGCGGTAGAGCACGCGGATGTCGTAGTCTTTTAAGCGAAGAGCCCAACGGGCGAGGCGGCCTGAGGGATCCTTCAATGATGACAGCCAGCATGGTGCATGATGGTCGGTGACGACATCAAATGGGCGACCATACAATATATATATTCAGTCATCTGGGGAATATAAAAGTGGATATTATTAACATTTCTTACGAATGAAGTAAAAAAATACCTAATATATGAAATGAATACCTAAATGGTAATTCTAAGAAACTAAAATTTCAATACCTAAAGAAAAGAAAAATTCCTCAAGTAAGCCTTCTTTTGTCTCTGGGAAATTGACAAACTGCTGCGCAGGCACTGCTGTTGCTGTGGCCCAGAAAAAAAATCCCAAGGAAAACGATAATGCCAGAAATAAGGATGTTTAACTTTTTGGCTATACTTTCCGATTGTTTCTTCCTGTGGCTTGTGAAGCGTGAGCAAGTAAGAAATGCTGATTGATGTTTTTTGGCTCTTGCCAGTAAAAGCGAAGGGGAGATGCGCCTGACCAGACATGTATAAAACTGGTCAGCTACCAGCTGGTAATAAGTTCACGTGCTACTTTACGCCACACAGACTCATCGAGAGTGTGCCAGACCTGTATAATTAGAAATTGAGAGTCGAAATCCGGCATCGAAATTTTGAGTTGCACACTTCGAATTTCCGAGAGGGGCATCATTTAATATTTCAAGCAAAAGAAATATGATGGTATTCTTGAACTGGCAATATAGATTTTATGACAGCAAGTACAGTGGACAGACTAGCCTTCTTCTTCGTCATCGGATAGCTACACAGCAATATGAACATTCGATCGGGTGGGTAACAATTTCACTAGTGCAGGTAAAACTAGATTTTATATGATGCGCATAATCACTAGCGGTGCTTTTAACAATCATGCCATCTTGAAGGCGTTTGAAAGTGTGGCATCTTGGATGGGAGCAAGGCTTTGTTTGGGTGGTGGATTGAGGGTTTACGTCTGAATGCGCTAAATTATCCTTAAAATTTTATTGCGGCCGTACAAGACATTTGGTACGTCAGGAAACGCTTTTCTAAGGCGCTCGTTGCTTGCTAGTATTGAATAATACTTACGAGCGTCATTACTCACGTTTGGGAGTGCATTTGAGTAATTGATTACAAATGTTGGTGGCTGGTTGGGTTGTGCTACGGGGGCTTTTCAGCTACTGTTTCTTTCCTATATAGTTTAGAAGCTTCATTGCAGATCTTGTTTAGGGTGTCTTGTGGGCGATTTTTTTGAGCTAATGTTTCTTTTACGTTACTTGAGTGGTGGACGTATTGACCGTCGTTGATACAGTTTCTTCTTATACGTCTCGTTTCTCCGACGAAACTTTATGTCTGCGGTATCGTTGATGGTGACTGTTGTAATAAAGGTATTGTTGGCTGCCTGTCAATTTTTTGGGAAGCGTCATCTTTCCTGCCTCAATAGATAATGTAATGTCTAGTAGGTATGACGGTAGGTACACATGAATAAGTAGTACAAATGATAATGGTGGCGGCGAAGAAGACGCACGCACTCTGCTAACACATCTCTCTCGGGCTGGTAGCGGCTGCCTGTCTGGGCGCCAATATGCAAAAATGTGTCCGGTAAAGGGCTTTACAAAAAATACACTATCTCTGTGCCACAGCAACAGTGTTTAGAAAAAAATACAGCATATCCACGGACTGAATGAGAAGGAGTGAGGCGAAGCGTGCGTCCGTCCATTCGTGGGTCGATATGTCCATCCGTGCGTCTGTCCGTCTGTCTGTCTGTATGGCCGACTTTCTAGTGAACACTCAAAGTACCGCAATCTGGGAGCTTTTCATCATATATTGAATATATACACATACTTTCATCTAGCGGACATTCCAAGGACTAAACGAGAGGTGGCTACCTACTACATACTTCAAGGACGCACAACCAACGGCTTAAGAAGTTTCGACATACAAACAACCAAACAAGATGTGGTTACCTACTCATACATCGACGACGCGCGACCCTCGTCTTAAAGAGCTTCGCCCCTAAAAGTCGATCCCCTGCGGCAAATGCCCGTTCTTTCGGGTATGTTCAACCGGTGATTATAAACTATGTGCCGCTGGTGTTTAAAAACAATAACGGGACGAACGGCTGTCGCCATTAGGAACTGCGCCCCTAAGAATAAATTCCGAATATTGTGAGCTTACACCCGGTAATTAGCTGGACATGCCTACATAATTACCATGAAAGTTCCAGTAAAGTGAACCTTCACATTTTTTGCCTGTGCTGAAAAAAGCGCACCAGATTTTAAAGAACATCGTCTCCCGAGCATAAATTCACAGCACGATGAGTTGAGCTGTAGCAACATTTCTGAGCTTCCTTGGATATGTCGGTGTTAAACAAAACGTGCAAAGGAAATAGATCATCAATTTGTAGCCTAATTTTCAAATTCTTGATGCGGTAAAGATTTACTATGGCTGGGTAATCCATGTATCAATAGTGCGGACAAAAACTCCATTCATACGCATTTGTTCGGCGATTAAATGAAAAAAAATGTGCAGCTCTTGATGATGTCTGGTGGATGTTGATTTAGCGCGTGTGATGTAGTTGCTGAATAAAGAAAATGTCAGACAGTAATTGCGAGTTTCAAGAAGCCTTAGTGGTTCAGAGGGACGACGTTTTCATGAGGTGAACCACTAAGCGCATAAGTAAAAGAAGGCTGCGGACCCGCAGGGCGCGGGTTCGAATCCCGGCTGCGGCGGCTGCATTTCCGATGGAGGCGGAAATGTCGTAGGCCCGTGTGCTCAGATTTGGGTGCACGTTAAAGAACCCCAGGTGGTCTAAATTTCCGGAGCCCTCCACTACGGCGTCTCTCATAATCATATTGCCACGTTCCATTTCCCAAGTTTTTGTTATCGTCCCAAAACACCACACGATTCTCAGCGCAAACCGCGCCTGCAGTTTTCTAGAGGGTTCCGGACTGTAGTAGATCATTTCGATAAGATCACGCCCAATGTGCGAATGGTACAGATTGTTCTGGAACGCACGCCGCCGCCAGCGATAGCGCTAGAACATTCGACGGCAAGAGTATAAATGCCGACGCGCTTCGCCGCTTGTCAGTTGTTGATCGAAGGCCGACGCTCCGTTCGCCGCTATCAGTCTGAGACTGCTATCTGTGCGAGACTGCTGCTGTAATTGGACTTTCTGTTTACCGGGCACAGGTTCGCCCAAATAAACAGTTAAATTCCAACAAGAAGTCTCCTGTCTTCGGCCACGTCACGACCCCGTGACATTTGGTGGAGGTGCTGCTTCGTTCATGTACCGGACGCCCCCGTCAAGCCGTGAACCCAGCCCACGTCGCGGAGAAGACACCGACGCCAACCAGGAGCAGCGAACAAGCCGCCGACAGCAAGGGCTACCACCGGAGTACGGGCTTCTACACGACAAGCCGCGGAAGACCAAGGCCATGACCGCGACTGCAGCGACAATGACAACCGCAGCGTCCCAGCCCACGATGGTCATGCATCAACCCAGGGAACCACCAATTTTCCATGGGTCATCGTTCGAAGACCCGGAGTCCTGGCTAGAGACATACGACCGTGTGGCCGCCCTCAACCACTGGGACCATGACGAAAAGCTGCGTCGTGTGTTCTTCTATTTAGAAGACACCGCAAGGACCTGGCTCGAAAATCGGGAGTCCACGCTCCGAACGTGGGATGTTTTCTGTGGCGCATTCCTGCAAACGTTCGCGAGCGTCGCTCGAAAAGAGAGGGCCGCTGCTTTATTAGAGACCCGGGTTCAGCTACCAAATGAAAATGTCGCCATTTTCACAGAAGAAATGACCCGACTATTCCGTCACACTGACCCAGACATGCCTGAGGAGAAAAAAGTTCGTTTCCTCATGCGAGGGGTCAAACAGGAGCTCTTCGCGGGGCTGATGAGAAACCCACCGAAAACCGTCCAAGAATTTGTAGCCGAAGCGACCACTATTGAAAAGACCCTGGACATGCGCACCAGACAGTATAATCGTCGCCTGACTGCAGACTGCGCTGCTGCTCAAGCCAGTAACTCCGGAGACCTGCGTGAAACGATCCGAGCGATCGTGCGGGAAGAGCTGCGCAAGCCGTTGCCTTCGGCGCAGCCTCAAGTGGATTCGATCGCCGACATTGTGCGAGAAGAAGTTCGGCAATCGCTTCAAATTCCCCACGCACCGCTGCCCGAGCCGGAAGCTATGAGCTACGCCGCTGCACTGCCCCACAACGCTACTCCCCGTCTACGCCAAAACGCCGCCCCATCGCACTTCCGTCGACAGACGCCACCGCCGCCACCACCCCCACCGACGTCATACCGTTCGCCAGCGGCCCAGCGCAGTGCACCGAGGAAGACTGACGTCTGGCGCACCCCTGACCATCGCCCGCTCTGCTACCACTGCGGCGAGGCCGGACACACATACCGCCGTTGCCAGTACCGACAGATGGGATTGCGTGGCTTCGCCGTCAATGCACCGCGCCCACAGCCAGGAGAACGACCACGTGACATCGCCGACTACCTGACAGGAACTCGGGGGACACCACGAAGCCCTTCGCGTTCGCCGTCGCCCAGCCGCCGCACGTCACCGCACCACCGACAGTACTCTGGCCCAACGCGGGGCCGGTCTCCTAGCCCGTACCCGGGAAACTAAGGGCAGCAACCGGTGGAGGTGCGGTTGCTGTGCGACGAACTACCGAAGATCCTCCGATGACGACGACGCCGCGACGGAGCTTTCCGAACACAACGCCAACCAGGCAAAGCCCTGATGGCGAAAGCTCACTTACCGAAGGTGGCCTGACGACGCAACATGGAAGCAGCGGAACAAGTCGACGCCGCCGTGACCCGACGCCACGCCCTAACTGTAATGCGAGACGGCGAATTAGCGACCTCGACGTTCTTATCGACGGCCACAGTGTGACCGCTCTCGTCGATACTGGAGCCGACTATTCTGTCATCAGTGGGTCGTTCGCCGTGAAGTTAAAGAAAGTAAGGACAGCTTGGAAAGGCCCTGAGATCCGCACAGCCGGAGGTCATCTCGTAACGCCTGCAGGAATCTGCACAGCGAGAGTCACCATTAACGGCCGTATTTATCCTACAGACTTCGTACTCCTACAGCGTTGCTCGAGAGATGTCATCCTTGGCATGGACTTCTTATGCCTCCATGGTGCTGTCATCAACCTAAAAACAAAGTCGATAACGTTATCCACAGAAGAAGCACTACTGCCGCGCACGCCGTCTAGACACCATGCCTTGAATGTGCTGGCAGAACAAGTCACCATTCCGCCTCGCTCAAGCGTCATTATTTCAGTCGGCGCTCCGGAATCACCTGACTTCGAAGGCGTCGTTGAAGGCAGTCAGCATCTGTTGGTCACCCGAAATATTTGCGTCGCGAGAGGAATTGCAGAGTTGCGGGGAGGCATAGCAACGGTTATGCTCACAAATTTCAGCAATGAGTACAAACACGTGAACAAAGGAACAACGGTCGCATACATCGAAGAAATTGTCGAAGCCACCAGTGCTTTCGCCCTCGCCGATTCTGCGGAACCTGCTCAGAGGAACCAAGCCCCTCCCATAGCTTTCGACGTCAATCCCAGACTTCCGAACGATAAGCAAGAACAGCTCAAGGCCCTGCTCCTGCAATACGAAGATTGCTTTTCGTCGTCATCGAAAATTCGGCAGACCCCAATCACGAAACATCGCATCATAACCGAAGAAAATGCCAGACCACTCCGTCAGAGTCCGTACAGGGTTTCGACGCGAGAACGTGAGGCCATCAAGAGACAAGTTGATGAAATGCTGCGGGATGATATTATCCAGCCGTCCAACAGCCCATGGGCATCCCCCGTGGTGTTAGTGAAGAAAAAGGATGGGACCCTACGTTTCTGCGTCGATTATCGCCGCCTGAACAAAATCACAAGAAAGGACGTGTATCCTCTCCCACGAATAGACGACGCACTTGATCGGCTCCATAACGCCAAGTACTTTTCGTCAATGGACCTCAAGACTGGCTATTGGCAAATCAAAGTCGACGAAAGAGACCGAGAGAAGACGGCGTTTATAACACCGGACGGCCTCTTCGAGTTTAAGGTGATGCCCTTCGGCCTTTGCTCAGCGCCTGCAACTTTTCAACGCGTTATGGATACAGTACTGGCAGGATTGAAGTGGCAGACTTTCCTTGTGTACCTGGACGACGTCGTCGTGTTTTCCTCGAGTTTCGACGAGCATCTTCGGCGCCTTGAAGCTGTACTTCAAGCCATCAAGACTTCCGGACTCACACTGAAGCCAGAAAAGTGCAGATTTGCGTATGAAGAGCTCTTGTTTCTGGGGCACGTTATCAGCAAGTCTAGAGTTCGTCCTGATCCACCGAAAACAGCCGCCATCGCCGAATTCCCGCCGCCCACTGACAAGAAAGCCGTGCGCCGATTTCTGGGCCTGTGCGCCTATTATAGGCGGTTCGTGAAAAACTTCGCCCGCATCGCCGATCCTCTCACTAACCTTACCAAGGCCGACGTGGAGTTCAAGTGGGAAACGCCACAGGAACACGCTTTCCAGGAGCTTAAACATCGCCTCCAGACGCCTCCGTTACTTGCCCATTTCGACGAATTCGCCGAGACAGAAATACATACTGACGCAAGCAGTGTAGGTCTTGGCGCCGTTCTTGTGCAGAGGGCTGACGGACTTGAAAGAGTTATTAGTTACGCCAGCCGATCGCTATCCAAAGCAGAAGCAAATTATTCTACAACAGAAAAGGAGTGCCTCGCCATCATCTGGGCTACGTCGAAATTTCGCCCATACCTCTACGGCAGGCCCTTCAAAGTTGTGAGCGACCACCACGCCTTGTGTTGGCTAGCCACTTTGAAGGACCCTTCAGGTCGCCTCGCACGATGGAGCCTGAGACTTCAAGAATATGACATTACTGTCATTTACAAGTCCGGCAAAAAACACTCCGACGCCGACTGTCTCTCTCGTGCACCTGTCGACCAACCGCTACCCGACGACCCGGATGACGACTACTTCTTGGGAACGATAACTACCGACGACTTCACTGAACGACAGCGGGCCGACCCGGAACTTAAGGCCCTAATAGAATACCTCGAAGGCAGGACCGCCGAAGTCCCGAAGGTATTCAAGCGCGCACTTGCGTCGTTTTTTCTACGAAACGGTCTTCTACAAAAGAAAAACTTTTCACCGCTTCGGGCTAAGTATCTCCTTGTGGTGCCTTCAGCTCTGCGACCAGAACTCCTGCAGGCCCTGCACGACGATCCGACGGCAGGGCACCTCGGTGTTTCCCGCACGCTCGCGAGAATACAAGAAAGGTACTACTGGCCGCGTCTTACAACCGACGTCACTCGTTATGTGAGGACATGCCGGGACTGTCAGCGACGCAAGACACCGCCGACAAGGCCAGCGGGACTTCTGCAGCCAGTTGATCCACCTTGCCGACCTTTTCAGCAGATTGGTATGGACCTATTGGGGCCGTTCCCGATGTCGGCTCTCGGAAACAAGTGGATCGTGGTAGCCACCGACTACCTCACCCGCTACGCCGAGACAAAAGCCCTGCCAAAAGGCAGTGCATCCGAAGTAGCTAAGTTCTTCGTCGAAAATATCGTCCTACGTCACGGCGCCCCGGAGGTCCTTATCACCGACAAAGGAACGGCATTCACTGCCGACTTAACTCAAGCGATCTTGGCATACAGCCAAACAAACCACCTCCGGACGACAGCGTACCACCCACAGACCAACGGCCTCACCGAGCGGCTTAACAAGACGATCGCCGACATGCTGTCAATGTACGTCGATGTCGAACACAAGTCGTGGGATGCCATTCTTCCGTATGTGACCTTCGCATACAACACGGCGGTGCAGGAGACGACGCAGATATCTCCATACAAATTGGTCTACGGAAGGAGCCCGGCAACGACGCTCGATGCCATGTTACCCAACGTCACCGACGAAGAAAACCTCGATGTGAGCGAGTACCTTCAACGCGCTGAAGAAGCCCGACAACTTGCGCGGCTCCATATCAAGAATCAACAGACGACCGACAGCCACCGTTACAACCTTCGACGACGCTTCGTGGAATACCAGCCCGGTGAACGTGTTTGGGTGTGGACGCCGATACGTCGGACGCCGTCGGACGCCGATGGACGCCGACGGTACTTCGGACCGTACAGGGTGGTTCGACGACTCGGCCCACTTGATTACGAGTTTGTCCCCGACGGCATCACGAACTCTCAACGACGCCGATCGCGACCTGACGTCGTCCATGTCGCACGCCTCAAGCCGTTTCATGCGCGTTAACAAACTGAAACAGTGTTTTTTTGTATTATTGTTGTATCGTAATTTATTCATTGTACTTTCTTGCATTATTATTGTACCTTCATCTTTAGTTAAAGCATCGAGACGATGCCTTTTTCAGAGGGGGGCAATGCCACGTTCCATTTCCCAAGTTTTTGTTATCGTCCCAAAACACCACACGATTCTCAGCGCAAACCGCGCCTGCAGTTTTCCAGAGGGTTCCGGACTGTAGTAGATCATTTCGATAAGATCACGCCCAATGTGCGAATGGTACAGATTGTTCTGGAACGCACGCCGCCGCCAGCGATAGCGCTAGAACATTCGACGGCAAGAGTATAAATGCCGACGCGCTTCGCCGCTTGTCAGTTGTTGATCGAAGGCCGACGCTCCGTTCGCCGCTATCAGTCTGAGACTGCTATCTGTGCGAGACTGCTGCTGTAATTGGACTTTCTGTTTACCGGGCACAGGTTCGCCCAAATAAACAGTTAAATTCCAACAAGAAGTCTCCTGTCTTCGGCCACGTCACGACCCCGTGACAATATAGTGGTTTTGGGACGTTAAACCTCATATCAATCAATCAATAAGTAAAAGAAGTTGGAAGAGAACATTCAGTGAAGGACCAGGAAACATTGACACGAAAGTTCACTTGTATCCCCCAAGTGTCACATAATGACTGCATTGATGGAAAGAATCATTAACAGTGATGCGATTGTCATTAATGTAAACGACACAATAGAGAGGGGCTCACTCATTTGTTTATTCGTTTTAATAATACAAAGGTTCCTGGATGGAGCCCCGCCGCGGTGGTCTAGGGGCTAAGGAACTCGGCTGATGACCCACAGGTCGCGGAATCAAATCCCGTCTGCGGCGGCTGCAATTTCGATGGAGGCGGAAATGTTGTAGGGCCATGTGCTCAGTTTTGCGGGCACGTTCAAGAACCCCAGGTGGTCGAAATTTCCGGAGCCCTCCACGACAGCGCTCTCATAATTATATGGTGGTTTTGGGACGTAAAACCCTACATATCAATCAGGTTCGTCCAGGAACCTGATCGTTGTCGTCTTCGTTGTAGTCTTCTATTGTACGCAGGAAAAACGATTGGTGAAAAGTGAGGTGATGGTCTTCCAGTAAATATACAGAGGTACTCTGTTGCGGGAATCGCAGTTGGTTCTGTTTCTGTGCACTTTATTCGAAGGCAAAGAATAGAACAATTTTCTATAATGGTGAGGCGTATTATTTTGCGGCGCTTAGCCACATTGTGTAAGATATTATCTGCTTTTGCTGCCAAAATGCTTGAAGTGTGCGAATAGTTAGAATGTATTGCCACTGGACTACAGAAGTTTCGTGTGTTTAATGAGCCACCAAATAGCTAGCTCCTAGAAAAAGCGTCGGCTGCGGCTGGTGCTCGAGCACAGAAGAAGCGCGAGACCTTCTTCTTCTTCGTATTTTTAGGGTGAGCTTTTGCTCTTGACTCATTTACGTGCAGGTGGCGTTATGAATCATGCCGCTCCGTCTTAGACAGACTCAAGGGCGTGATCAAGGTAATGCTGGTGAATGCCAAAAGTGGCATTCGCACATCCTAGAAAAAGTTTTCGAAAGAATCATTTGAATGGGAGGAACGAGCAAAATGTAACGGCATATATACCCTAGAGTACGACTAGCAGAATTGCTTACCTGCTTAGTATCACAGGCCCAAGTTAGGTCACGCGATACGTTCACACCAAAGTACATAAAGGCGTGGTGACACCAAATTTCTAGGCTAGCACAAGCCTGTTGGAGGTTGCCTTTGTATGCAAGGACTCTCCACACGAAGAGTGGGACACAACAAATGCGTAGAAATAATTTAGATTCACTTCTAGAGGTGTAGCTGAATGCTTACTCTCACGATCCAGGCAAATCGCTTGGCGCAGTGACTCTGACTAGGAGAAGCAGAATAGGAAAAGCAATGGCAGTTGTCGTGACGTCACACCAGATTTTTAGTGACGCGAGTGGTCTCCGCAATCTCTGAAACGCATTTTGTGAACAAGGAGAGAACTAGCATGCCTGCTTTTGAGAGTGTGCTTGCGTCCCTTGCAGAAAATCTGTGTGCGTCGGTCAAGACTGCGAATGCTTACGAACAGACACTCGACATGTCGTTCAGAGAGGCTGTGCGCGTCTAACAGTGGGGCTGTCTCATCCTTCATCAGCATCCTGGTGCCTCTAAAAGACCGGCGCATCGAGCGTCAGGCCGCTTCCTTGTCCACGTTCTGTACATACGTTGTAAATATCGTCGCCAGCACCATCCTGAACTCGTTCACGTAGTGCGCATGAAGCCTTACGTTAGCGAGTGATTGCGTGAGACTTATCTTTTAACAAAAACTGCATTATTGACTTCGCATCGGGTCGATGCTCTTTGAGAGGGAGGCAAATGACCCGTGTCTACATGTGGACAAAAACGATGATGGGGGGATTTAGCAGACACCAGGTAGTGGGCCTCTGGCTTGACGCGAGAACGAAGAAGATCTTGTGGCTCAGCTGTTGAGAACACGCTGCTTTTGCTGCCTCAAGGCGTACTTGTGCTTTGTTCGCGTTGTACTGTGACAATATAAGCGCTTTGTTTCCTTTTTACTGCCTTTTGCCTTGCCGCGGCTGGATGCTACGCAGCTGGCCATGGTGACTGTCAGCCCGTTTGTTTTGCTGGCGCTTGTCGTGGCACGTGTGTATGACAGCAGACGAAGCTCAACATAATGTGCGTGACAGCCTTTTGGGCTCACGTGATCAAGCCACCTATGCATCGACGTCACTGCCCAATTCGGCACCGAAAAAAAGAAATCGAAAATGGTCCACATAAGTAGAGAAAGAATAGATTATTTAATGAAAATACACGAATTTTGATGTTTGTATCATGTTTTCTGGAGCTGAAAGAAATACATACAGCAAAGAACACGCATGCCACAAATTTGGTGGCACCACCACTTTAAATAAATCAGCTTCGGCAATCTGTTCTTTATTTATACTTTAATTATGCACCACATATTTTTTACTACGTTGAATAGACATTGGCACAGTTTTAGAAACATTCAGGAGCTTGTAGCAAGTGGTACACTAGTTGTGCATGTCGGTGAGGGCGCATTATGCTTTAAGAGATCACAGACGTGGGATAAAATATTATTCACGCGACTGCCATTGCCAACAACTTTAATGTCATTTTCTGGTCCATTCTGCACGTACAGCTTCACATGCTCAGTTGCGTTCATACGACCACGATGGCCGTAATGCAGAAGCAAAAGTAACTGAGGAACGTATTTTTGACGTTTGCACTAGCTAGATGTAACGGGTCCTGACGGAATATCTGGTACTTTTATGAGTAGACACAATGGTTTAGTGATGAAATATTCACATCACAGTGTCATTTAATCATTTATTTATTTACAAACACTGCAGGCATGAAGCCCAAGCAGGAATGGTACAAGCAGTAAGGCAATCAAGCCAAGCATCACACAGCATACAATAATACAATCATCACACACATACAACAATAATGCAACCAAGCTTATCATAACAGCAATGAATTAAGTGGGATTGCGAGAATCGCATTTGTGTGAATCGCAAAGGGAACCAACATGGCATTGAAAGTAACCAATAAACAAAAAGGATCAGTGGATAAAACACAAACTGCAAAACATTTTTACATCCTCAGGAAAACATGTGCGTCAATAGAATCTGTCGACAGCAGGGCGGCAAACGGTAAATTGTTCCACTCACCGATTGTGCGCGGGAAAAACGAAAATTTGAAGAGATTAGTTTTGGAGAAATACGGAGTTAAGGCAAGGGATTGTGAATGACGACCGCGCCGTGTTTCCAGGCGACTAATGTAGGGGCTGTGATCAAATAAGAGCTTTCGGTTAACTAATTGGTACAGTAACTTTAGCCTAAATGGTGATTCTAATGTTGGGATACCATGTCTTTCCATCAGGGCAGAAATGGAGTCTGTTGAACCGTACATACCATAAATAAAGCGGACGGCCCTTCTTTGATTTCTTTCGAGGCAGTCGATATTGGTTTTAGTGTGAGGATCCCAAATAACGCAGGCGTCTTCAAGTTTCGGTCTAATTATAGAAGTATATGCTAAGTATTTAACCTCAGAGGCAGCGGTTTTGAGTTTGTGTCGGAATAAACAAAGTTTACAGAAAGCGGCAGCGCATATGTTAGTAATGTGAGAGTTCCAACTTAAGGTACTGGTTAATGTTACGCCAAGATATTTGTGTTCATCTACTTGCTTAAGCGGTTGGTCACAAGTACAATAAGAGAATTCAAGGGGGTGTTTCTTTCTAGTCATTCGGAGGTAAACTGTTTTGTCATGGTTTAATTGTATGTTAGTACTTTTACTCCAAGAAGCAACGTTTTCTAACGCCGAGTTTAACGCAAGTTGGTCCTCGATGCTATTAATTTCATTAAAAAGTATACAGTCATCTGCAAAAAGATGTATTTTGACCGGACTGTTTATAACGTTAACAATGTCATTACAAAAAATAAGGAAAAGTAAAGGGCCTAGCACATTTCCCTGCGGTACGCCAGACGTAACAGGGAGAGCGTCAGAAGTGCTTCCATTAATGTCGACGTACTGTCTACGGTTACTTAAATAGGCAGTTAGCCAAGAGACGATGAACGCTGGAAGCCCGATTTGAACTAATTTATCGATTAAATTGTCGTGCGATACGCGATCGAAGGCCTTACTAAAATCTAAGAGTATGAGGTCAACCTGTCCCCCCTCATCAAGAACTGAAGAAGCGTGGTGAACAACTGTAAGTAGTTGAGTGACGGTCGAGAATCCCTTGCGAAACCCGTGCTGAAATGGGGAAAGGATTTGATGGGTATCTAAAAATTGTGTAATGAACGTAGCAACAACGTGTTCAAGTAGCTTACAGGCGGATGATAATATAGATATGGGTCTGTAGCTGGGAATTAGGAGTGGGTCGCCTTTTTTGGGAATAGGTACGATACGGGCTATTTTAAAATCAGAAGGTAGCGTGGCCGCATGAAGAGAAGATTCAAAAATAGGTACAAGAAATTTCGTCAAAGTTTCAGCATAACGACGGAGAAAATGCGTTCGGAATGTAATCGGGCCCTGGCGTCAATTTGTTTGTTAATCGAAGTAACATATTTAAGACACCATTGTGCGAAACAATATTGACATCAGGGTATGAAGCTACTGAATTACTCTGTTTCAACTGAGACTGCGAAAATACGCTATAGAAAAACAAATTGAAGTAATTTGCGATTGCTCGAGTCAATTTAGAGCCGTCGACTGAAATTTCACTTATGTTTTCATTGCGCTGTCTAATAAAGTTCCAGAATTTATGTGGTTCCTCTCTTAGGAAGGTCGGTAAAGTAGTGTTAAAGTAGAAATTTTTGGCACGAGTAATAGCATTGTAAAGGGTAGTACGAATTTCGGCGAGTTATTGAGGCGCTGTACGTTTTTTTTCGCAAGCGCTTGGCTTTGCGTTTAAGGTGAATTATAGATCTAGATAATAGGGCGTATATTTAGCGGTCTTCTTAACTTTATCGGGTACAAAGTTACGCAAACAAAATAAACCCATATTTTTAAATTTATTCCAAAGGACTTCAACATCGTGATCAGTGAAATTTGGCGAGATAATTTTCAAATACTCAGTAATAGCAGTGTCATTAGCTTTCGCAAAGTCTTTCACATTTTTAAAAGCTGGGAAACGTTTTGCATTTTTGTGATAAAGAGGAATGAATGCAAAAACAATTTTGTGATCTGAGAAACCGTGTTCCACAGACATGTGGTACTTTTCGAAAGATCTGGGCAGGAAAACAAGGCCAAGTAGAGAGGAAGAATTGCCACAACTCGGGTTGGTTGCTGAACTATTTGGACAAGGTTGTGTGAAAACATAATGTCGCGAATGTCGTCACTGTGACAAGAATCGGGTCTTGTTTTCAAGTGGTCCCAATCAAAGTTGGGCAGATTAAAATCCCCTAGGACGAAAAGCTTATATTTACTGAATGAGGCCAAATGAGATCGCAAATTTACAAGAAAATCGGGCCCAGAATCTGGCGGTCTGTACACAGCGATAACAATGATTACTTTGTTTCCGAAAGAAACCCTTAAACATAGGCTTTCAGTGTCTGGCGATTGCGCTAGAAGGGATGCTTTGATACTGGTTTTTAAAATCACTGCAACACCCCCCCCTCTAGTTGGCCGGTCTCTTCGAAATATTTTGTAACCTGGAAGAACTAAGTTGTCATCAGGTATTTCACTGTGAAACCATGTTTCGGTAATGACGGTCAAGTGTGGGCTATGACATATCAAAGGGGCTTCAAGCTGTGCCGTTTTGTTAACGAGACTGTGGGCATTTAAGTTAACGACCCTGATGGCAAGTTCAGATGACTGTCACAGAGCGGACGGGTTAGGATTGTTACCGTCACCATCGGAGGACGCGTCTACGACGTCAACCGAGAGAGTTTCGATGCTAATCACCCCACTGGATTGTGAAGGCGCGCGCCGTTGATCAGAATGAGTGGAGATTATTTGCCGCTGATTAGAGTTTGCGTTTCAGATAAAAGTATCGCCGTCAACGTGCAGTTTATCATGTACGAGGTAAACTTTTTTACCAGCAGCTTTCTCACTTTCGGCACTTTCCCAGAGCATTTTTCGTTTTTTAGGGTATGTGCTGAGTAGTCATACTGTATGTAAATTTTAGAGCCCTTTAGTGTTTTTGCATTCTTGAGGACAGCAACTTTTTCATTAAAGTCCTGGAAAAACAAAATAACTGGCCTTTTGACTGGACCTTTGCCTAGCCTGTGGATTCGACCTACGGATTCGCACTTAACTCCCAGTTTTTGTTGAAATGTTTCCCTAATGACTTTTCGCTTAAGATCGTCTTCTGTTTCGTTACGGTCTTCAGTTATTCCAAAAACCACCAAATTCGACCATCTGCTTCAGCCTTCAAGGTCGACAAGTTTGCGCTTCTGGGATTCCACCGAAGTAGAAAAGGATCTTATGGCGTTGTCGATGTGGTTTAATCTTGCAGTTTTAGATTTAAGCTCGTTAATGTGAATATCCAATTCTAAAAAACGGCTCTTCATGTCCCATAAAAAGCTTTCAGTTTTCGCTTTCAGATCTGCCACCTCACCTCGCAGAGCCTCTTGCCCTTTCAAAATTAGTAACAATAAATCCTGGGTTTTAGGACCAGGATTGGTTTCAACATCTCCACAGAGAAGTAATTCGAGAACAAGAAAGAATTCATAAGCACATTTGCAGCACTGACTGGGGCACGGCAGGACCAGCAGAAAAGGATTGTTGCTTTTAAGACTGGTGTAAACTGAACCAACCTTCATGAGGTAGAAAAACGGCTTAAAACGAGCCATGCTCCCGCAAGGTCCGCCGTGCCCATTGAAGACCAAGTGTTGGAGACGATCTTTTATAGGCACCGCATCGGTAGACGTCACGGCCCCGAGTTGCATAGGTGGCAGCAGGGAGACGATGACGTCACCCAGATATGGCACGTGTGGGCGATGTGGCTCTTTGACGGATAGTCGCTGGTGCAAGGGCGGCGGGAAAGTGTCCGAGGGCGAGGAGAACTGTGCGGCCAACGGGTTGGCCAGCGCAGCAAAGCAGCTTAACAAGCCCTGCATGAGGTAGAGAAACGGCTTAAAACGAGCCATGCTCCCGCAAGGTCCGCCGTGCCCATTGAGTTAGAGTTAGAGTACTTGGTTAGACACTGAAGTTAATCCTGATGATTGGAACTTGGCAAAAATAATCTCGGTACCTAAATCGGGCTCCACTTTAGAAATTAACGACTACAGGCCCGTTTTTTCCTAACTGGAGCTAGCAGTAAATTATTTGAGCACATTTGATTGAAGATCATCATCATTTAAAAAGACAATAACATATTATTTTATGCACACCAGCATGTATTTAGATCTTGGTTATTTACCGTTACCCAACTGGTGTTGATAACTAATGATATATGAAACGCACGCTCTATATGAAAGGTCAGACCAATGCAATTTTCGTGCAACGAGTTTGATGTCTGTCATTCTCCAGCAGAATTTATTAAGAAAGTATTAGCTGTCGGTGTTCAACGGAAGGGTAATAAACAAATCACCCGCTACTTAAGAAACAGAAGACAGCCTGGTACCATAAATGGCTGTGTCTCAAAAGAGCTAGAAGTGTAATTAGGTGTTCCACAGGGGTCAGTCCTCGGGTATATTCTTTTTTTAGTTTATATCGATGACATTTTTTTTGTAGTTGAGCCGCGTATCTGTAATGAACTATTTTAGGTTGTCTGAGTAGTATAAAAAGCTAAAAATATTGAAGCAGACCAAACTAAACTTCGAGCTTGACGAATAGTTTGTATTACTGAGATTGAAAATACATGCTTCAAAGCAAACGCCAAGTGTTTACTAGCAAAATGATGTCCTTTCGCTTTACACATTTGATATAAAATTCTAACATCCCGAGAGCTGATTGTGTCCATTATCTAGGAATCACACTCACCAGTATTTACAGCTGGGGAATGCAAACTTGTAAGAGTGCGCTGAAGAAACTGCCCTTTTTGAAGAGGCTTTTCCCACGGTAAAACTGAGGGCACATAAAGCACTCGTGCGACTAAAAGTTAGAGTATGTCGGCAATATTTGGAGCCCTTGGCAATAAAATTTCATAAAAAAATTCACAGCTTTCCCGCAAAGGCAAAGCAATGAACGCAATAGCAATAAATCGGAAGGTCACATGCAGAATGGCAAGCAGATCAATACATTCCCCGCGTTTCTTACGCACAAAAGACGCACGAAACGTACTCACAGATACAGATGAACGCGAATAAGCGTCTTAGTTGTTACTTCGCTGTGTCTAAAAAGCGCCCTTTTCACAAACGAAGGCTGTGCAACAAATGCAGTGACCTTTGTGCACCCTGTAACTACCACAGAATTGTTCCTCTGGAAGCCCAACGCCAGCGAAGACGTATGATTCTCCCCACCGAGAAATAAGGGCGCGGAGAGATCGTCCATGCACTTCCCTGCTGTCCGTAAGCCAAAGTACGCGTGAGAGATGAAAGCCGCCGTGCGCTCATCGCGTCAATTTGCTGCTAATGCTAAAAACACGGTAGTTCATCCCCGAGATGCCCGCCAGCAGTGGTAAGTGGTAGATATAATTGGCTTGCTGTTTGAGCGTTGAATGAGGTACTTTTCGGTGGCTCAGTAGTTAACGCGTCGCATTCACGACAGGGAGGTCCTACGTTCAATTCCGCGCACCGGAGTGTTTTTTCTCTGTTTTGTTTCTTGCATACTCATATATACAGATACGTATACATATACGGTACATGACATCGACGTCAACGGCGGCGGTGAAATCCAGCCGAGAGTGTTCATATAATCGCCATCGCAATAAAATTGAAAGAGCACAACATTTATATTTGCGTTTTATTTATTCCGCTCACTCCCGGCAGTCCTGCGGAACAAATTTTCGTATTAAGGCAAGCCTACCAAAACTTCAGCAGCGCAGGATAGTATCCAGATTAAAATTCATCTACCAACTTTATCATGGGGACTTGAAGTTATCACGTCACCGCTTATCTTCAGCAACCTTCCAAACTTTCAGCAAGGACGAACCATGAGAAAACTTCTCGGCAGCCCCTTAGCCACACAATGTCTACAGGTTCAGTCCCTTTTTTTCCTCGATATTTCACTAGAATGCGTCATCTAGAGAAGCAGAGAATGCTGCCTCAAATGCTTCATAATGTTTTCTCGACGCAAGTAACTTACATAAAAAATATCTTGATTTGTGTATGGCAATTGTGTTGAATACCAGAAATTGATATGTACTAATAAACATTGTTACGACTTTACAATTGTGTACTTGAAATTTTTATAATAATTTATTATATCAAGCTATTCAGTGTTTACAGATACATAGTCTTATTGTATTGTTGTAATTCAATCCTGCATATGCCCGAGGAGGTCCAGTAGTATCTGTAAATGAATAAATTACGTGGTAAATAACACAATTACCTTTGAATAGATGAATGTGAGAACAAATAGTAGACGAACGGTCATTATTGTGTATCAGGAAATGGAGGAGACGAAAGATGGTACTTTGTGGCACACGTGAAAACACTGGTGTTATAGATAAAAAGTGTGAATTAGCATAAACCAAGTACTAATCGCTGGTAAAAAAAACCTTTAAATATGTTTAAAACACATGAACAGATGGTAAACTGGCATAAATTTAACGAAAGATAACCACGGGGAAACTTGTCTAATATCTCTTCGAAATCTAAGAATATCGCATGAGGCCGACTGTTGCGGTCGAGGTTTGTATCTAAATCATGCCAAAAAGAGCTAGTGCAGTGTTACAAGAGTGATTCTTTTGAAAGTCATTCTGACTTGTGCAAAATAAATTCACAAATATTAAGAAGTCAGCGGTATGCGATAGCACAATATTGCCACACACTGGACAAGAGATGCTTGTTGTAAGCATCCGACTGTATACTTGGTCAGCGAGTATCAGCTTGCTTCTACAAGGCTCCAGGCTCTCATTTTTCGCTTGCGCATCTTTAAGATCTTGTTGGTTTACTTTCCAGGCCTTTCATTGCACTACCCTGTACACGATTATGAACTTGTACTCTTGACTCTTCCGAGTAACTCTATCTTGACACCGTGTTCCTTTTCGTCTAGCCTCTCCCATATCACATTCTGCTTCACTTCCCTCATGATGCATTTTTCGTTCCATTCCCTGTCCGGGTCATGTGAATCACAAGCGCTTGGGACATTTCCTATAGTTACGTCATAGAACGGATTGTCATGAACAGTCGCCATGCCACAAAAGTATGTCGAACAATTTCCACCTTTCCTTCTGGAACAGTTAGCTTGCTGCCATCGGCTAAGATCACCGTTGGAGTGGACCCCGTAAGTGCTTCATTTGGTGCAAGCGAACGTCGCACTACTGTCGCGTTGCTACCCGTGTTTCGTAAAACAGCTACGATATTGCTAAACAAAAGGACTTGCCAAACTAACATCCAGCATTTTGTGTTTGTCAATTACTGCCCCGGTAATGTTCTCTTCTTGCCTATCGTCACGGTCCTGATAACTGCATATTAGTTTTTTTTTCTTTGAACCGTATACACAAAGTCTTCTGCCGGCAGATTTCCTTTTGCACCTTGGAATATCATGCCCGGTATTCCTGCAATAGCCAAAATACTGTTGTTTTGACCGATGACGAATATCCGCCACAATGTGACATGTTTTTTGACAATTGAAACACTGCAGCGTCGACTTTGGATCCAAGCTCTCGATTTTTGAGGCCATAAAGCTCTCTGTTTTTCCCCCAAAAACGAGCAAATTCGACTACCGTTGTGCTTCTAGAAAATCATCCTCAACCTCTGCGAGCTCCTCCAGCTTGCGTCAATTGCTTTGCCGCAGGAAAACTGCCAATCGATCATGGCACTTGTCTACGGACTTTCCTACCACTAGGAGGTCACGAACAGCTGAATACTCCTCCCCCGTCTTGGACATTTCTACCCACACGTCAAAATAACTAATAAGCCTCGTGGCATACTGTTTGCTGGTTTCGACATCTTGCGGCTTGCTCTGGCGGAACTTGTTTTGGCACCCTTCAGCGATGAACAGAAATCGTTGCAGCAGTGCCAGCGTAGCTTTGTCATAGTCGAGCGCCTCTTCGGCGGACAAGCGACCGAACACCTTTAGAGCTTCACCGCTGAGACACAAACTTGAGGCTAGGTCCAACTTTTTCCTAGAGAATAATTGACCCGTTGCCACGTTCTCGAACCTTTTTAGGTATGCGTCGAGGTCATTATGGTTCTCATTAAATCCCAGTATGAAGTTATGCGGGTAAACTTTGAATGGCGCTTGGGATGGTCAGCCTGGGTAAGCCGGGCTAGTGCTCGAGTGTTCTCGGTTGCCGCCAATCGAAGGCGTAACTCAATGGTCCTTTGACAATGCTCCACAAGCTGCCATTGCAACTTTACCTGTTCCTTTTTTGCCTCTCGCTCCGTAGCTCTTTCGTCACACGCACTTTTTTCGCGTTCCTCAACCCATGCTCTCAACTTTTTTGCTTTCTCAACCTATGCTTAATTCCAAGACCGTAAACTGTGCCTCACTAATCTTTCAAGCTATCTTGTACTCGAGAACTATAGTTACTGACGGCCTCGTCCTGTGCCTGTGCATGCCAGTGTAACGTTGTGGTTTTTGTTTCGCCCAACGTGCAGGTTCAGGTACGTACTTAGGAGGTCTGAGGAGCCACCTCAGGACACTTTCGGAAGGACGCGTCCGTTTAAAGCAAGCATCTATTAACAATAGCTGAAGAGCATGTAACTCCAATATACCTTGTCCTACTCCTGCGATACAGTTAGAAAGAAATGTACCAGCTGTAACTTAGCAATCATAAACATAAAATTCTACCGTTTAGCCCCTGAACAGAGATGGTCGTGGAGGGTTGTGAAGGAGCGGGGTCGCACCCACATTGTTGAGTGGAAGCCTGGCATGAAGCATGGTGCTTGATGCTGTCGTCGGTGTTGTTGGCGTCGGCGTTGGGCAGCTACACGAGCCGTAAGAGAAGCAGCCTTCCTAGGCTGCCTGAAGTTAACGCGGCATTTTACACACTGGCCCGAGGTAGAGTCCCGACCGGACAGCCTCGCCTGTGCTCAAGCCCAAGGTTCAACTGCTCAGGCCTGTCCACGGGCACAAGAACGTCAGCGCAGCCAGGTAGCCTGAAGCCCCTCAGGTCACTGGTCGACGGAGGCAGGAGCCATGGCTCGGGTCCATAATCCAAATGCTCTGATGTATGACTCGTTTTCCTCCGCCACCACTGCGACTTTTCATTTTCTTCCCTGTCTCGCACGTGCTCTCAACATTGCTGAGTATGCGTCAAATGTGCGCTTCAGTCATTTCTCGTTTGTTGGTGAACATCTGGGGCAGCTTCTTCTTTGGTTGCCGAGTTCAAACTTGGTTTACGGCGGGTACTTCAAAGTGCGCTCACTCAATTAGTTTCAAGTTCCGCGCACTCCAACCGCTCTAATTTTCGCACACTCTATCACAAACGTAACCCGCAAGAATGTTTACGCGCTTCCGCGTATTGACGACGCGCTAGACGCCCAACAATTCACAAAATTTTTCTCGTCTCTCGATCTGGATGTGATCCGGATACTGGCAGGTCCCTGTGGCTGAAGCAGACCGCCGAACGGCTGCCTTCGCCACTCCGCATGGTCTGTATGAGTTTACCATCATGCCCTTCCGCGTATGCAATGCGCCTGTCACATTTGAAAGAAGGATGACTAACATTCTGCTGACGCTCAAGTGCCAAAGTCAGATTTATTACCGGGACGGTATCGTCATCTATTCACCGAACCTTTCTTCTCACCTTTTCGACTCGAATGCGTCCTCAAAGATATCGCCAACGCCGACCTCCAACTCAACGTAAAGAAATATCGCTTCGCTGCTCGCCAGCTGGTTATCCTAGGCCATGCCGTGAAAAAAGGTGGGGTGCCTAGTGATCCATTAAAACTACAAGCTGTCGCTGACTTTCCACAACCTGAAACCCTGAAAGAACTTCGCAGCTTTGTCGGGTTATGTTCATACCTTCGACGCTTCATACGCAACTGAACCACTTCATAGCCCTTTCGACACAGCTTCTTTGTGTTAAACAGAACCTTTCGGTCTGGTCCCTGCTTCTTATAATCTTAGCTCGACAGTATGGCTTTGGATGCCTACCACAAGCCCTAAATTGTCCCCAACGTTTGTTTCGAAGTACCAGGGTCCCTACCTTGGGGTAAATCAAACGTCTCCCGAGCCCTTAAAACCACCTTAGGACAAGCGCCACCAGCATCACAAAATTGGACATGGCGAACGTTCAAAGTACAACTACAATCCACCTGTGCTCTGCAACTCATAAGTCGCCAGGACAGCTTCTTTTTCCCCGAGGAGATAAGTGTACTGAACAGCAAAGGGCAGTGGGGGTGTGGCTTAAAAAGAAGATTCCAATGAGTTGCTGATAAAGATTTTGTTCAGGTGCATTCTTGTGTGTCAATTCTCGCAGCACTACACCGCCATCTGATGATTTTAACCGGGAACTCTTTTCGACAGCTTTTTTGACAGCTCATAATAAACTATTTTTCTTAACAATTAGTCATGTAATGGATGCACTTACGCAGCAAAAGTTTGCTTTTTCTGTTATTGTGATGCGCTGCATATATGTAAGCAGAAATCGGGGCGTCTCAGCTTTGACCAATTCGATCTTAGAAAAAGTTAGCACCCAAAGTACTCAATCAATTTTCCGTCTATGTTAATGTAGCAACCTTTATCTGAAAGCGTTTTTATAGATCTTTTTTCTTTCCTTCGTACGCTGCGATAAAACAATGCGTACACCGTCAGCTGATTGCTCAAGCTGCGCACAGGGGTGAAGAACAAAGTTATCAAAATGTGTTAATACCACACCCAGAACAATAAACTAGTGATCAGTGACGAGTGGCATAAGCTTAATGTTGCTTGCCGGGCTGCTGTTAGATAATGAAGAAATGATATGAGTCTGATGTTATATTGGGGCAGGCTGGCACCAGAAAGTAGTCGACAGTACGCCCATAGAAAACACACGTCACAGATATGTTACACACATTTCACACCTATACACGAATACACACTAGGGCTAACATGCACGCAGATCAGGTGTGAAAATAAACAAAATATCTTGCCTACAGTTCAGGTTGACAGAATCGTTGGTTGCACCGTCGTTGTAGTCTAGTGAAAAATTTGCGGTTGCGAGGTTCCGTTGATGCGGCACCTGCGCGTGTGGTGACAACTCGGTTGGCTCGTCGCCACGCTCGGCTAACCAGAGTCGACGGCAGACGCGCTGCGGCGGCAGGTAGTTGTGCCCTTGGGCACCAGCAGTGCGGCAAGAAGATCCATGCTAGCCCTCCTGAACCAGCGGGTCAAAGCCAGGCTTCAGGAATCCTGGCTCAGGAACAGGCAGGCACTTTCAGGAACCTGGTACCAGCTCTCCTGGACCAGTCGTCCAGTGGTAGAGCGGGTCAAACACCACGTCGGTCGTCCTGGGCCTGTTCTCTAGCAGAGGCCGAGCACAAGCTGGAAGAAATGTAGCGACGTGGCCTGGGTAGAACCTATGGGTCAAACGCCTAACGATGTAGTACTGCCTCGAACGCTGCTCCTCACACTGCCGAATCTTAATTATCAACCCGCGAGGTCGCGGCTAACGAGCTGTCGCCGTCTTCGTCATTGATTCCCCACGGCGCATACGCGCATAAATCACATCGCACGGCACCCATTCGATATCTGAGTTTCGGTTTCACAACCCCAGCACATATCACATCACCCCCTTTTTTGAAAAAGTTCTTTACAGCTATTCTGCTACAAGGGAGCGGAGTGAAGCGAGGGGCAGTGTTGTGTATGGTGGCTTTAGTGTTCACAGGGACGCGATATGAGACGATATACAAAACGCTGTGTACAGGTCAACTATACAAGACATTTATGGTTTTATATAGTAAGCACGAGTGACTTGGTTCACAAGTGAGGGTTCGTGGTTTCAATAAAACATTCACTACCTCACCAGCAATTATGCGAGGCTCAAGTAGTCGGCTCCAACATTGTTACAGCCCTGCATGTTAATCACCGAAGAGGAATACTTCTGCATAAAGAGACTCCAGCGCAACACCTGGTTCACGTGTTTGGCAGTATTTAAATACTGCAATGGCTGGTGATCGGACTGAATGACAAAGGGTTTGCCATAGAGATAGATGTGAAATTTCTGCACTGCCAAGATAGGGGCAAGACATTCCCGTTCGATTGTTAAATAACAAATTTCTCGGGGCAATTATTTATGGCTTGCGTAAGGAACTAGGTGGAGCACCTCTTTCATCCCCAACAGAAGCAATACTGCGCCCCGGCTTGCGTTGGAGGCATTCGGACGAAGCACGAACTCCTTCGATATGTCAGGAGCGACAAGGATGGAAGCCTCGCTGAGCTGTTTCTTCAAGGCTGAAAACGGTTGTTTTTGAGGTGGGCCCCCGGAAACAGTGTGGCTCTGCCTCTCCTTGTAAGGTCCGTCAATGGTGTTGATCAGTTTGGCGTAGTTAGGGATAAACTTCCCGTAATAGCCGGTCAAACCAAGGAACGACTGCGCTGCTTTCTTGTTCGTAGGGCGTTTCGCCGCCAGAATTTTGTCGAGGGTTTTAAGAACTGGTTTGACTGCGTTTTCCCTAATTCGATGTCCCAAAAAGGATATGGTTTGCTCTCTCGTTTCACATTCGCTGGATTTTATTGTCAGGCTAGCTTGCCTAATTCGCTCAAAAACTTGTATAAAGGCATAGACGTGTTCTTGCCACGTGTCGGTCACCACAATGACGCCATCGAAATAAATGTGAACGTTGTCCAAACCACCTCATTCAGATATCATAAGGCGCGCGAATACTGCTGGTGCCGTTCTAATGCCAAACGGCATGTAGATGAAATGATGAGATTCCAGACATGTTAGGGAAAGCAGTTTTTTCACGACTCTGGTGATGTTTCAGTAGTTGCCAGTATCCTTTTGTGAAATCGAATTTGGAGAACGACTGGTTTGTTCCACAAGTGCAAAAACTACATCGATGCGCGGTAATGGCTGGCAATCAGAGACCATGATCTTGTTCGATCCGGAAGCGTATGCACAACCGGGTCGTGTTGTCAGAATTTTTTACCATGATGATGAGAGCATGTTACGGAACTTAGACCGCTCAATAATACAGTTTCAGCATCTCTTGCACTTCTTTTTCAATGTTTTTTCGCCAGGCAAGAGGAATTGAGTACTGCGAATTGTGCACAGCCTTATCGGAGGTCAGACGTAGCGAACACTCCACTAAAGCTGTCTTCCCTGGAAAGTCTGCAAAAATGTCCGCATACTGCTGAAATGGGGCTTGCACACTTTCGACTTGTACGGCACTAAGGTTTGGCGATATTTTGACGTCTTTGTAGAACTGCATGCAAGAGAATCTTAATAGGGGCATTTGTTTTACTTCCTCATCTTCGGAGAAATTTTTGTGGGGTCCGCAACAACTGATACACGTTTTGGTTTTGTCGGCTCGCACGCTTCTTATTTTTTCAGCATGTTTATGTGGAAGATCTTGTTCTTTCCACAAACAATAATGAATTAATCAACGCAATTCTTTGTGCAATGAGAGGAAACAGCCCTTTCCACTGCATCAATAGCTTCCTGGAGTCGGTCAGCAGCAAAACTAAAATCTTCTCGCCAGAGCAAAACTTCCTTGGGCAACTTTTACTGTCAAAATAGGTCTTTTTTTCGCCCGAGGTTTCTCCAGCTGTTCGCGAGCTATTTTGCAAGTCTCCTCCAGGCAACTGCGAAGATTGAAGACGTATGTGTACGTCGTCCGCGTTTGAGAGTCAAGCACCTCATTCATTCACAGCTCTCTCAACATGGTCAGTGGTCCTCAGAGAGGTGGCCATAAATGAGTTTGAACGGGGGGAATCTGAGGCTTGCCTGTAGAACTTCCCTATACGCGAGAAGTAGGGGGGCGAGGTACCTGTCCCAAGAGTGGGGCCTCTCTTGGCACATTCTCTTCAACATTGTCTTGAGGATGCCATTGTCTTGAGCATGTCTTGAGGGCGCCCCATCCCACGAGACTATTCGTCATCGTGGGATAGGGCGTCGATTTCAGCAACATCACAAAGAGAAGTTGACTGACCTCTTTCATCAGTTCCGAGGTAAATCATCTCTCTTGGTCAGTGTCCATTTCCTTTGGCAAGCCGTTGCGAGAAAAAAAAGCTCCCTCAGTGCTTCCGCAACGTGAAATGCAATGACTGCGGGCAGTGCTACAGCGTCAGGTTATCGAGGGGCGAAATCGGTTAACGTTAGGACATATCGGTTCTCATGGTCACAATTGAAGGAAAAGGGGCTGATTAAGTTTACCGCGACCCTTTCAAAAAGTTTCCGGATAATAGGCATGTTGCCTAGTGGTGCGACTTCTATTTTCCCTTTCGGGGTAGTTCTTTCGCATTTGTACCGAAGCTTCACAAAGCGCTTGACGTCTGCAGTGAGGACGGACCGATAAAATTCTTCGAGAACGCGAGCAGTAGTCCTCTTGATGCCCTGGTGTGCCGCCATAATCCTTGAATGAGCAACGTCCAGGATGCTTCCTCGGAATGGTTTCGGAATGACCATTTGTTTAAACGTTCTGCCTGTCACAAGGCGGTAGTGGTGATAAAGCAATTCTTTCTCTTCAATAAACTCGTAGCAGTGGCCCTTACCAGATTTGAACTCTTATTGACTTTTGCAAAAGTAGATTTTATGATCGGATCCTTTCGCTGCTCCTCGACGAGTTGTGCTCTTGTAACGTCGGGCAACAGTGTTGTTGAGACGTACAAAAGTCTGCTGTTCTTTTGATCGTGTTATTTGGCTTTGGCGGTCACCACGCTAGAATAAACTAACTTTGAGTTGACAGGGGACTTGGTCGTAGGTGCTTTCATTAGGAACTCATCAACCTGCGTACGAGCCGCCTGCTTCCAATTAGAATGTGGATCAAATTGTTCTTGGTCGCCTGGTAGGTTTTCTAATACAGCGGTCGGTCCATACAAGTCACTCTCAGCTTCCTTGTAAAATACGGCGGGTTGACAAGTACACCAGCTTCCGGGAGATGGCTAGATGACCCGTCTAGCAGAACGATGCTGATTGTCTTGGCTGTCAAGCAGATGTCAGAATGAGTTCCCGCCGAACGATTGCCGTGTTGCATCCAGTGTCACGGAGTACTCGAACCTCTCTTTCTAGCAATACACCTCGAATCACTGTCATCCTGTCGACCAGGAAATGTACTGCATCCTGCATGGTGTCGTTGCCATGGTGATCGGAACAAGGAATCTTCCTCCCTGGATGTCTAGGCACTTTTCTAGTACGAGCTTGGGAAAGTATGCATTCGGCAAAAGCACAGGAAGAACTCGGGTTGTCGTCTCAAAACTTGCTTCGGCAACTTTCTGGTGAGTGTCCTATTTTCCCACTCGACTAGCACTTGAGCGTCTGCTTAGGCGGATTGTGGCAGTCGGAAGCCAAGCGTCAAACACGATGACAAACTATGCAACTCAGAGCTGGTTTCCGTGGCGCTTCGGTGAGCTTTCCACTGGAGTCCTTCACATTTTCCGAACCTTTTCCTATATTAGGCTAAGTCTAGGCCTCAAGGAATCAGTTCGTCAGGCTAGCGAGCTCATCTAATGATCTATATTCTCGTTCTTTTAAAAGAACAACTAGCCCTGGGTGGTAACAACACAAGAATCGCTCAGCAATCACGCGATCTCTTAGACTTTCATAGGTGGTGAACACGTTTGCCATGTTGATTCAATGGTCCAAATAGCTGAAAATGCTCGCTGATAACTGCATCCCAGTTTCGCCATCTGCTCCTCGCGCTTGTCTAAACTTATGATAACCTTGAGCCATGAAATGAAATCGCTACAGGAGCGCTTTCTTTACCTTCTGGTAATCCAGCAAATTGGCGGCAGTCATCCGGCCGTTCATGGTTAACGCGTCTCGTTAGGCACATGCTTACAGCGAGGCCCAATTTTATCACGGCCGACTCTGTCCAGTCATGACGTGCTCGAAATGCTGAATATACGCATGCAAATCATCGCGTTTCTTGTCGAACAAAGGCAGGAACTTGTGCGGATTCACAGATAGGGAGGTGCTAGGCGAAAGCGAATCCTTAGTCGCTGCTACTGGCACAATATTGGCTCCTTCCTGAAGTTTTACCTTAAGGTCAAGAATTGTGCGCTGCCTCTCGTCAGCTTCTCTGTCGGCATAACATTCCGCAGCTTTTTCATCTCTTAGCTTAGCTTGCTGGGCATCAATGCACTTTAAAAGCTCTGCACCTGCCAAGCCGAGTTGGAGTCCTACAATGGTGAGTTTATCTAACTCTATTGCACAGTCCGGATGTGTGTCTGCACTCGAGCGAAACTGCCTTATTTCATTGGTTTAATGAGTGGATCCTGGTCAGCTCACCAGCTTGTGATGTTATATGGGGGCGGGACCGCTCCAGAAAGAAGTCGACAGTACGCCAGTACACAAGCACAAATCACAGATACAGTACCTCATTTCGCACCTATACATACACACTAGGGCTAACATGCACGCGCATAAGATATGGAGATAAACAGAATGTCAGGCATACAGTTCAGGTTGATGACATCGTTGCCTGGGCGGTCGCTGTAGACTCGTCGAAACTTTGCGGTGGCGAAGTTTGGTTGATTTGGTTGACTCGGTTGACTCGACTCCACGGTCGGCTAACCGAAGTCGACGACAGACGTGCTGCGGCGGCAGGTAGTTAGGCCTTTGGGCACCAGCAGTGCAGCACGAAGATCCCTGCTAGACCTCCTGAACCAGGGGGCAAACCCAGCTTTCAAAACCCCTGGCTCACGAACAGGCAAGCAGTCTCAGGAACCCGGTGCCTGCTTTTCTGGACCAGTCGTCCAGTGCTAGGGCGGGATGAACGCAAGGTCGGCCGTCACGGGCATGTCACCTAGGAGAGGCCAAGCACCAGTTAGTAGAAAGGTAGCTACATTACCGGGGTGGAACCTATAGGCCAGACGCCAAACAAGGTAGCCCTGCCTCGAACGCTGCACTTCGCATTGCCGAATCGGGGTTACGAACCCGCGAGGCCGCGGCTCACGAGGTGTCACCGACTTCGTCGTTGGTTACACATGCCATATACGCGCATAACCACATCCTCTTCGCCACTGCACGGCACACTCGAAGCCTGATTTTCGGTTTCACAATCACGCCACATATTATTAGAGTCAGAGCTGTCAATGGTAAAAAAGTGTAAAACAAAGCACTTAATAAAAGCACTGGACGATTAGAGTAAATGTTTAATAACGTGTTTAAACCTTCGTGAAGCTTAGGTGAAATAAATTGCAGTACTAAAGGAGTGATACTAGATAACAATGAGTATGTGCGGGCAGTGCATCGAATGCATATCCCTATTGTAAGCCACCCCAACTCCTGTTGTCGGCTCTATTTTTCAGAAATATATCGAGGCGAAAGAAAGTGGCGAATCTCGGAATTATGAATGAACGCTTCGAGCCACGTTTCGGTTAATAGGCAGATATTGCATAAAGTTTAGCTTATTATGCTGTGTTTGGGGTTTACAGTATGAGCGTTAGCAGTAAGAATAAAAGGGCTTATTCTGTGAAGTTGATTATGAGGTCTGGATGATTGATTTTAGCATTTTCTGAAGACCCTGTTAGAAATTCGGGGTTTTTTTATTCGCAATTATTTTTAAAGTTACCTGCATCGCAAGTTTCGATTCCTTTCAAAGGCTAGACGCGCGCTGGGGTAGAAGTCTTTGGGGGGGGGGGAGCCTACGTTTCTGCATTCCCAGCCCAAGATGCGTTCTTCATCTATAGTATAAGCGAAATTCATGATTATGGGCATGTAATTTCAAGTTTACAATTACACGGCGTGATTTGCGTGCTCCATAGCACGTGGTTTTACGTGGGTGTCTCTGATTGAATCACAATGTTGGATTACAATTTTTTCATATAAAATTCATGTTTCTTTAGGTTCATCTGCTCTGCCATGGTGAACAAGTTAATTTATTCTAGATTTAGTTTAAGCCTCCTTCATATATGTACACAGTAAATATATTTCTGCCTCATTTTCTTCACGTGTCGGTTTCTCTCAATTAGCCTGCTTGTCGTCGACGCTAGCGCAAGCAGGCTTGGTTTTGTTGAGCTGTGCGAACTCTTTACTGAACGTTTATTATGGATCTGCAAATTTTGTTCGATCATTTTTGGTTGCATTTACAGCACAATCTGCCTGCATCACCACGCGGATTCTTTTTTTTATCCGGTGGGGAGCTGCGCGACACCAGGATTCGAACCACGGACCTAATGCATGCGAGGCGGTTGCTCTAACCATTACGCCTTCGCTGCTAGTTCCCGGCTAGTTCACCGGTTATCAACCATGCATGAAATGTCTGTGGTAAGACCGCTATTTCTTTATGTTGACATGATGGCTTGTTTGTTTTAGCATGTATGCTAGGGGTCCTTGTTTTGTTTGAGCGCTGCTTCTGAGCGTATTCAAGGTCGCAAAAAATTGTTGCGTGTGTGCCGCTACACTTTGAACACCTCAGATAACGACGGCATTTTTGAAAGCAATGTCCCTTGCTGGTGCACTTGAAACATAAGCCGGCTTTTGCTAAGCGGCTCTTTTTCTAGTCCATGATAAAGTCGGAAGGACATGCCTGTGCCACGTGCGCAAAAGAAAGGCAAAAAAGCAGGTACCTTTCAAATTCGTTGCGTGGCTACTCAGAGCAAATGCCGTAGGTGATGCGTTGTGAAACGTGCCCTGTTGTTATCTGAACACCACAACCGCCGGCGTCCACAAAGGCGATTCTCTCACGAGCTCTGACCTCCGTGCACGAGTACTAGAGTAGCTTCCGAAGTTCTGTTTCTGACGTTGCAACCACCTCAACGCTCGTCTGACCGCTCTGTTGTTTAAAGTAACATACCAAGGTATTTGGTGATTGCTTTCGTGAGGACCTCGATGAGCATAGCGGCATTGGAGGGCCCCGGGCATCCGAGCGCCTTAAGTCTTCTGATATCAATGTGAACGGTAACCAATAGGTTTCGCAACAAAGCCACAATGCTGGAGCACATTACTGGCTTGAGCGTTCACATATTTGACAAATATTGTTGTTCGATGATCTTGTAACGAAAATAGTCTTTTAGAAGGGTTATGGCGTCTTCGTGTGACTGCTCCGTGGCTCGAATGCCATCGATTGCCTTTGATGCCTGTGCAGTCACTTGGCTCTTCGAACAGTAGAGCCATTTGATGTTCGATAGGCTGAGGTTTTCGTGAACCGCGTGCCTGAACATACCCCTCAAAGATTGCCACTGCAGCGGGCTTCTGTTGCAGTGAAGCGGCTCAAGTTTAAGGATACGAGAGCGGGCAAGCCGGCATGTCATCGGATCGCCAAGGACACGGCATCCTGTAGTGTTGGTACTGTCGTTTTTGATATTGGTTGCCACACTGTTGGGAATTCTGGACGTTGACGCCTTGAGCTCCTCCGCGTAGTTACCTAGCAACGACAGCGTTGGCATCATAGTCTGCTATAGGGGCGTATTCTTCTGCGGCTTCGTCATCACTTAGGTGTGCTTCCCGCTCTAAGTTCAGTGCCCGCAGGCCTTCCTGGCATGCCTTCAGCCTGTCGTGTACCACACAAAGCTCTGACGAGGCAAACTAATTGTAGTCAGTCAGTTGCCGTGCTTTGTTTTGTAAACGCGTGTGCAGAACTCGCTGAGCCAGTCATTTGCCTTTCATGCGCTCCATCGTCGTCGCGGGTGAAGTATTTGCGTCGGCTCGCAAAGATAGCAGAGTACCGGATTTGTAACGATAAAATGCAGGATAATGGTATCTCCGACGTAAGCGAGGAGCGAAAACAAAGGTGAAATCACTCAGAAGATTGACAAACGCATTCACAGCAACCAAAACGTTTGTTCGGCGCACACAAGCACGAGCTCCGCCCTCCTGTCTACAGTTTGTTGTCTTCTCGCTTCTAATAAATATTTAACAATATTTAACAGATGTCATAACATCAGTACACCACAAACTTATATGAACATGGCAAGCTAGATGCGCGTCAGGGACAAAGAATTTACACCATTTCCTAAAACCACCTTTGAAGAATGAAGGTCCAGCTCACACCAAAAATACTTCAATGAAGTATTTTAGTTACACAATGGACACACTTCACAAACAATTAAATACTAGCAAAAGAAGACAAACCCATGTGTCATAAGTTTGGAATGAGCTATAGGTAAATTAAATTTTATTGTGATGCACTAACCTGGGCGAGGTAAGGAATAAAAACATTGCAACATGTTTTACAGCTATTTTACGACTTTTCATCCTGCGCTGCTATCCAGGGAAGGCACCCTTGTTGATAACGCATACGTTTTTAGCTTCTTAAATAAGAATGTTTTTTAGACAAGCTACAAATTCATACCCTGCTCCATATAAATGCACAGGAACACCTTCTTCGGCTTCTCACTTTTGAGAAGAAGAACTAGGTCTTTCAGACCTAATTGGTTTCCCAGGACTCTTGCCTAGACAAGGATTTGGTGACGTATCCCAACATTTTAGGTGAACCATACCACACGTTTGGTGCATGATGGCCTAAATTGCTTATGCACCACAAGAACCAAACAAAACAAAGAAATAATAGCAATCATTATCATTCGCAGTGTAATGAACTGACAGACAGAATCGAATACATTAGAAGTTCTTTTCCACGGGTAGTATTTACCCGACTACCTTGTACTTCAGCTCCTGTTGCGTAGCTTTCACCTTGTTTGGACGAGGTAGTGGGGATAGTTGGTACCTCTGATTGGCCTAATACATATCGGAGATAACTAAGTGTTTCAGAAAGACTAAAAACGCCCTGCCTCCTTTTTTGTTTTTTAGACTTAACTGGGCTAATCAGATGACGCAAACCCTCTTGACAAAGAAAAAATTTATTCTATTTTACTATACTCTGCAGGTAAATCCCTCAACACTTCAGTCGAAGGAACGAAAACACTGGCATCTGTGGGGCCTCTTCGACCTGCTTTTACTTACCGCTGCCATGTTCGAGCGGAAAACGACATTGGCATCGGCGACCCCAGCAAGGATCTGGAAGTGACCACAGCTATTGAAGGTAAACTTTCAATATTATTTTATTTGGTACATGTTGTTGAGAAACACTGTTTCTATAAGGTTCATTTAAGACCTCAGCTATCATTTCTTAAGTACATAATCACAGAACATTGTTGCACAATGTGAAGTAGCAGGCAACTTGGCAACCCTTATATATAATCTAGATTTTTCAGTGGTGCAAGCTGTAAGTGAGAACAATATTCACGTTCGAAGTTTAGTTACAAAAAATTAAACGGCTCGAGCATCTGCTGAAAAGAAGGTGCAAGGAAATAGCGTCAGCTCACTAATACCGCTCTTGCAAAACCACCGCAATATATACACCTTCCAACATATGCGCGATGACACACCAAACGTCACATCGCACAATCGGACACACGTATTGCATGTGCTGGCTAACATCACTGAGGCGTCGGATGAATTTACACCACCTGAAATATGCCATAAGAGTTTTCTGAGAGGCCACGATGGTCAACCGTGCTCCAGTCCCAAACCCTCTTTCTCGACTCATAGGGAACTAGTGGGTAACTTAGATTACAGCGCCCTGTGTCATAATCCTGCAGCGACAAATAGGTATGCGCGCAAGTTGTACGGCTTCATCAGCAAGCTGAGTTATCTAGGCGGCATTTGTTTGAAAGCCACCTTTTTATGTGGTAGCATAGCGCCGAGAATTGTGGCGACTTCACGGCCATGCAGTGGACGAAATAGTGTCATACATGTTGTTACTTGCTGAGCCGTGTTGTACGCGAAAGCGACATAGGGCTGTATCTTATGCCACTTGTCATGTCACGTAGACGTATATAAAAACGTATCCGCAAGCGTTTTATCAGCCATTGCATCAGAGAATTTCATTGTGGATGGCATGACATCACACGCCAGTGACACGTTCCACTCAGGCTCAAAACTATGACAGCTTGGTTGTAAATTTTGTCCCCCAGTTAGTTATTTCTACAGGTGAAGTGCCGTGAGAGTGTCATTTAGCTGTTGTAGCAGAGGTTCAGGGAGAAAAGCAGGATTATACAGCAGCATTTCAGATTCCTTCGTGAGCAGCCACTAGTGTCGACTTCATACGAAACGAGGGTGCTGCGCAAGCTTTGCGACACAGTTCAGTCGTAGGGCTACTGCCTCAACGTCTTAGACGTCCTAAGAAGCGGTTTCCGAGTGATGGTCTATGACAGCAGGCTTCAATTTTTCCCACGAGCATTCCTCATTGCGTTCCACTCCCTCAAACGTATTCCACGTCAGCACAAGGCACACAAGCATTGGCTTCACTGGAGGCAACATTGACATCTTGCAACAACCTTGAACAGCTCTAAAGATAGAGGCAGATAGAGTTCGAAACGAGAAAGCAGTGTTCTCAGTGGGGTACCACTAGGCAGCTGGGATATATATATATATATATATATATATATATATATATATATATATATATATATATATATATATATATAAGGGAAAGAAGTGTATACCTAAAGGGCTCGTTTTTCCGTGTTTTAATACAATATTAATGAGATATAACAGACAGTAATGCCAAGGAATGTACAGGCGAAGTTAATAAAACCAATGGAATGTAAATAAGAAGAAAGAAAAGTGGATGAAAAAATTACCAACTGTGAGCAGGAATCGAACCTAATTCGAAGGTCGTAGGTTCGATTCCTGCTCACAGTTGGTAATTTTTTCATCCACTTTTCTTTCTTCTTATTTACATTCCATTGGTTTTATTAACTTCCCTTGTACATTCTTTGGCATTACTGTCTGTTATATCTCATATATATATATATATATATATATATATATATATCTATATGTATATATATCTATATATATATATATATATATATATATATATATATATATATATATATATATATATATATATAAAGGCGGTTTATTGACTAAAACCAATTGCCTGATTCAAGGCACGTCAGTCATTGTCACGAGCTCAGCTCAGGTGCTCCGACTAGATGCTGTCTCTCTCCTTCTTCCCCACTACATTTGCCCCGGTGGTGAAGAGGAGCCATCCTAGTGATTCACGGCGAAGCAAGCACAAGTGGATCATACGAATGTTTTAGCGGCTGATGTGGACTTTCTCGCGACCACGGCATCGTCTGTCATCGGCAAGTGTCTCTGGTTAGACGACGTAGTTGACCAGTGATGTGCATTTCACGATGCGGTACAGACCATTGCACTTGGGTGCAAACTTCCGGGAGAGGCCGCGGGACTAGAATGAAACAGAAAGCCATACAAATGAGCCTACGGGGAAGCTGTGAATAGGCTTTTCTTTGTCAAGTCATCCTTTTTGGAGACCTTTGGCGATGGACTCTAAATTACCGCGCTAATTGGTAGCACTCTTCGTCACACTGAAGAAGTTTGGAGGCTGGGCGGTATTCGAAGCATCGGGGTACTAAGTAAGTATCGTGTCAAGCGTAGAAGAGGGCTCACGTACGTACAGTAGAGAAAAAGGTGAAAACCCAGTAGTGCTTGCGTTGCCTTATTATACGCATACGTCCCGAAAGGGAGCACCAAGCCCCAATTAGAATGGTCGGAGGATATGTACATAGAAAGCATATCACCGATCGAGCCAACCGTTTGTCTGTGGCTGATAGCTTGTAGTGGTGCGATGAATAATACTGCACTCACTGAAAAGTTCCTGGACGACTTGCGATAGAAACGCACGCCCATGGTCGCTAAGCAGCTCATGTGGCGCGCCTTGGTGAAGGTCAAAGCTACGCAAGATGAACAAGGCAACATCACGAGCAGCAGCGGCTGGCAAAGCGGCGGTTTCAGCGTAACAGGTTAGATGGTCAATTGCCACAATAATCCAGCGATTTTCAGCAGCAGTACAAGGTAGTGGGCCGTAGAGGTCACTGCCAATTCTATCAAACGGCCGAGCTGGACACTGCAATGGTTGTAATTCGCCTGAGGAGTGAGAAGTTGTTTTTCTGTCGCTGACACTCAGTGCAGGAGCGTATGTACTTGCGAACGTACGAGTACATTCCACGCCAGAAAATTCGCTGGAAAAGCCGGTCGCATGTTTTCAAAACGCCAGCGTGTGCGTTTGGAGGGTCTGCGTGGAAGTACGCGCACATGTTGGAGCGCAAATGCGAGATATAACAAGAAGCCATTTCCTACCATCCGGCTGATAGTTGCGACGTTACAACATGGCATGCCGTATCGTATAATAGGAAATTTGCCGACGTAGTGCATGAGGTAGACGCTGGCGTGGTTCACCGAAAACGAGGAGAGAACGTCGATGAGCGAGGCTATCTTAGGTTCCTTGCGTTGTTCCGAAGGCATGTGAGCGGTATCGATGCTGTCGATGGTAGCTTTGGCGAAGGAAACAAGTGCAACAGCTGAAGGAAGGGGCGAACAATAAAGAGCATCTGCGTCGGTATGCTTGTGGCCTGAGCGGTAAGTGACGTGAATATCAAATATTTGTAAACGTAGCGCCCAACGTCCAAGTCGGCCCGAAGGCTCCTTTAATGAAGCGAGCCAACAGAGTGAATGACGATCTTTAACTACATCAAATGGGCGTCCGTATAAGTAAAGAGAACATTTTTGTAATGCCCAAACAATGGCCGAACATTCCTTTTCGGAAACTGAGTATTTGTGTTCTGCCTTCGTTAGGGTGCGACTGGCATACGCAACTACACACACCGAGAAGCCAACCTTGCAATGAGCAAGGACAGCGCCAAGTCCTATGTCACTGGCACCGCGTGCACCTCATTTGGAGCAGTAGGGTTGAATTGGCGTAAAATAGGCGGTGAAGTAAGGAGACAGCTTAATGTTGAAAAGCATCATCGCATGCTGGCGACCATTCAGAGAAGTGTCCATCGCCAGTGATCAGCTGTGTCAGTGATGCGATCATCGAAGCAAAGTTCTTTACAAAGCGGCGAAAGTATGAGCACTGTCCGACAAAGATGCGAAGCGCTTTCACGGTCGTAGGCTTCGAGAACTTCGCGACAGCACGAAGCTTCTCTGAGCTTGGAGGACGCCACGTTTTGAGACAACGTGGCCACGTATTGTGAGCTTCCGAGCTCCAAAGTGGCACTTCTTGATGTTTAGTTGAAGGCTTGCGCTCGTGAGGCAGTTCAAGGCTTCGCTGAGACAATGGAGTTGGCTGTAGAAATCAGGGGAAAAAACAACGACATAATCCAAGTAACATAAGGCATGTCTTCTATTTTAGCCCACGCAAGACGCTCTCCATCACCCTTTAGACTGTGGCTGGCGCAGTACAAAGGCCAAACGGCGTTAAATTAAATTCATATAGCCCATCGGCCCACAAAAAAGCAGTTTTTGGACGATATGATGGTGCCGTGGGGGCCTGCCAATAACCGGACCGAAGGTCTAGTGATGAGAAGAATTAAGCGCCTTGCAAGCAGTTCAGAGCATTATGGATGCGCGGCAAAGGGTATACGTCTTTAGGCGTGGCTTTGTTTAAACGGCGGTAATCGACGCAAAAGCAAATTGAGGCGTCATTTTTTTTCTCACAAGTACTACAGGTGAAGACCAAGGACTGCTGGACAACCGGATGACACCACGTTGAAGCATGTCGTCCACTAGCTCGGTGATCACACGACGCTCAACAGGAGATATACGGTAGGAATGCAGTCTCAGAGGCGCTTGGGAGCCGGTGTTATTGTGATGCGGTGTTATTGCGTTCGGCCTAAGGACGTTTTCTGGCAGTCGAACGAGCCACGAAACTGACGAAGAAGTTCTAGAAGCTTCTCCGGTGTGGTTCTTTCAATTCGCAATCAAATGAGGGGTCAAACAAATTATTAATTTCGTGAACAGGTGAACGGGCAGATGACGTTAGTGCATTACGCTGCAAATCACTTTCACCGTCAAGGCCGACGATGGAGGAAACGTCTAAGTCTTGGATTGTTCTAATACATTCTCCACGACGCAAGGTTGTGGGAGACGGCAAGGGATTTGTGACAAACAAATGGGCAGTGACCACCGAAATATCTAGAACTGCAAACGACAACGTGAGGCTCTTGCGACTTTGTAATGTTTCGAAAGGCGTAAACAACTCTGCAGGCTTAGACACATCAGCCCAAGACACGAGAGCAGAGGCTGCGCTAGTCGGTGGTATTTCGATTTCGTCGGTGACAAATCAACGGAAGTTCCGGAGACGACGCACACAACGCAGAGAAGGCCACTTCAGCACGAGCCCAGTCGATAATCGCATGATTACGAGACAGAAAATCCCAGCCGAGGATCACATCAAGAAACACGCCTGTAGCACAAGAAATTTAACGGTACAGAAAACATCTTGGATGAGAATGTGGGCGGTACTGGCAGCTGATGGTCAAATATGGTGAGTATTGGCAGTACGGAGGAACAATTCCTTTGGCGTCGTGGTAACCTACTGAATCAGGCGGCAAAGTTTTAAATCAATTACTGAAAAGGCAGTACCGGTGTCCGCAAGCGCATGGGTACGGTAAGCATAAACAAAAATGTCGATGAGGTTTGTCGGAGAAATGCGAAGACTTGATTCTTTTGACGACGACGACGCAGTTTATGCCTCGGGTGCTGCGGCATCTAGATTTCCGCGTCTGAAGGGCAAGGTCGACGGCGCGTAGGTGGAGTGTCATCGGGGAGATGGAGATCGATGACTGGCTGAGGGGTCGGGGGAAGAGGATCCTTGTTGACGTGCCGTGTTGTTAAAGCGCCGAGAGTCGTGCGCCGGTCCTTGCATGGTGTCGCTGTGAATGAGAGGGCGGCGGCGGCACAAGCGAGCCGCATGTTCTGCGTAACCGAAAGAAGAGCAATTTGGCCGGTTGTCTGCGGTGCGCCACGGATTCAGAAACGCCGCTATTGCCCGGCTGAACGGAACTGGTGATAACCGAACATAGACGGGTGAGGTTGCATAGGTGGGCTGTTGAAGTGCTCTGGCTGCAACGACTGGCGCATACGTCAAAGGGGGCGGCCTCCAGGGGTGGTGAACGAGTGAAAGCCAAAGCGTCAGGGACCTCATCTTGAATGACGTGTCTTATGGCCGGGGCCAGATGATCTGGGGCCAGAGGATGCGTTTGTGCTGGTTCGGTTGTGCTCGATAGAAATGGAGTGCTGCCGAGTTGTCCTCCTGATGAACGAACTGCCTTATGCGAGCCAACATGTTGTCCTGGTCTGCGAGAGTCAAGGCCGCGATCGAGTCACGTTATTCCAGAGAGCGCCGTGCTTGGGCATGGTGCTTGTGCAATTCGTCAAAACTCTGGCACGAGCTGAAGAGATCGGCTATGGCTTGTGGGTCCTTGGCTAACAACATTTGAAATGCGTCGTCGCATATGCCCTTCAGGACTTGTTTGATTTTGTCGGCTTCGAGCATCGCTGGGTTTACCCGCTTGCACAAGTCAACAACTTGTTCAATGTATCTGGTAAAGGTCTCTTCTGGCTGTTGAGTGCGCTCACGAAGTCGTTGTTTTCTGCCGAGTTTTCGCACAGCAGGGCGGTCGAAGACTTGCAAAAAGGAGGCCTTGAATGATTCGTGACTGCGCAATCAAGGCCAGCGATGCTGGAAAAGTTAAACTTACATAGGTCAGCTTAGCCGCATCGTCCGACTTGTTCGCTGCGCTCACCTTGTGGTAAGTAGCCAGCCACTCCTCAACGTATTGGCCGTCAGTGCCGCTGAAGGTCGGTGGGTGACGCAGTGACCACACGCCGGGACATGTAGAGGCGGGAACTCGCGAGGTACCTTGGGTGGAGGGTTTTTCCGGCATTGCTGACACGGGAGGTAAGGTGCGAATTCATAGTTCCAGCTTCGAAGAATACCCAGCACCCCCACCAAATTATACGGGGGTTTATTGACTGAAACCTACTGCGTGATTCAAGGCGTCAGTCACTCTCATCAGCTGAGCTCTTCGTCGCTGTCGTCGTCTAGGTGCTCCGACTAGATAGTTTCTCTCTCCCTCTTCCCCACTACAATATATATATATATATATATATATATATATATATATATATATATGTATATATATATATATATATATATGTATATATATATATATATATATATATATATATATATATATATTGCCTGCAAGAACTTACAAAAAATCATCACAGCAGCAATTTTTGCAAAATTATTTTACTATGTTATAACATGACCCCTGACCCCGTAACAATTTTATAGAACATAATAATCGAGTGATTACTGGTGGAATGGCAAACTAGGCCTTAATTGTTGGTTTACCCATCGGGCAGCCAGAGTGACTACTGTCGAAGGTTGGGGGCTCAGGGGGGCTTGTGCCTCCCTGCCGCCCCCCCCCCCCTTGCTGATACGCCTACGCTTCCCAGTGTACTCGAGTCCACTTCTTTTTTCGTTGCCACTTTGCAAACTGTTGTTAAAGCCCCTAGTTACCATAAGCGAGGCTGATCAGGTTTATCAGAGTCTTGAGCGGAAACCTTTTTTTTGGCACTTCCAGCATAGTAAAGCTAGCACACTTAAGAAGATTTGTCACAATCATCAGCTCACAGCAGCTTTTACAGAGCAGTGATGATGCTCATTGTTTTTGACGAAAAGAAAACACTTTTCCTTAAGAAGCAAATTCTCTGACTGCTTCATAAAATGATTTTTCGTCCATTCATAACAAAGCAGGCTACATCAAAAGATGGTTTTATGCCTTGTACTGTAGCCTGCTTTGCAATGTTACTGCACAACTTGTAAAAGCATCGCATAGGTGGCCCTAACCGCAAAGATCCTCCAAGAAACATTGTCACAGCAGAAAAGTTGGATAAATTTCACTCTAATAAAACATTTTCTGGCAACAATTCTATTTGCTCGTAACAAAATGTTTGAGCGATTAGTGTGGTGAAGGAAGGAAAAAGTCGCCTTACGCGTTGGTTTCCCCAATGTGCAACCGGTAGTGAAGACCGTTGAAATTGGGTGGGGGGGGGCTCGCGCCCCTTTGTTTCGTGGCTGATACGTCTATGAGTTCATCGGCGTCGTCTATGAGAGGCTCGGGAACCACAGCAACTATGCGTCAATCATTATTGGTCCTACAAAACTCGGAGGACTGGGCCGTAGCACACAACAAATGTTGCTTTTGCAAACCCAAAAGACATGAAACTGAGGCATGCATTGGTGCCTTGTTACTTTTAGAAAGCTCGCTAGATCAGGAAAACAAACATACTTCGCTAACTTAGGCCAGAAGCTGGTAGACGATCCGAAGGAACTTTGGAAATACGTTCAAAGAAACGATAAGGAGGACACTTCTGTTCCGCCATTTCTCTGGTCCGACAGAATTATTAACGATTATCCGAGTAAGGTCAAACCTTTTTTAATTACTTTTCATCTGTATTTCAGTCTGAGTTTTCAGATGCTAGTGCAGTTACAACTGTTGATTTTTCTGCCCAAGTCGACAAAATGACTAAGGTTGCGTTTAGTGTGACAGGATTCGAGAGATCATTGCAAAGCTTGAAACACACGAAAGCGAGTGTTCCGGATGATATCCCGGCATTGTTTCTTATTAACTATTCGGGCACTCTGTGTTTATACTTTGTCGTTTATTTCAAAATTCCTTAAATGACGACATTGTTCCTGGGGACTGGAAGTTGGCCCACGTGGTACCAATTCATGAAAGTGGACAGAGAGACAGAGTTCAGAATTATAGGCCAGTGTCGTTAACTGGTATTGTATGCAAAGTTATGGAACATGTAATTTATAGCAGCATCACGTCTCACCTTTTTGCCGATAACCTTCTTCATTGTAGTCAGCATGGGTTCCGGCAGGTCTTTTCTTGTACGACGCCATTGGTAGAATAGACTCATGACCTTGCCTCAGCTTCTGACAAGCAGCAAAGTGTTGACTGTATATTTGTGGATTTCAGAACAGCTTTTGGCGTTGTTACACATAGTCTCTAGATCGCTAAACTTCGATATCACAACTTGGAAGATAGGGTTCTTGTTTGGATGGCTGAGCATCTGTGGCTCTGAACGGTTGTTACTCTACATATGTTGCTTGGACCTCTGGTGTACCACAGCGAGCATTCTTAGGTCCACTTTTATTTTCGTTATTGATAAATGACATCACTTTTTGTATCACATCAACATTTAGAATGTTTGCAGATGACTGAATATTACAAAGGGTCATAATTAGCGACCTTGACAAACAAGCACTGCAAAACGATTTAAATTTAATTGCCATATGATTTGATAAATAAAAAATGTCGCTAAATGTGAAAAAAAGCGTCCACATTATCTTCGCAAGGAAACTCTCGCACTGCAGAAATCTTTACACAATTAATAAGGGTAATCTTCAACATGTCACGGAATATAAACATCAAGGCGTATTTTTACTGCTAATTTTAGGTGAAATAAACATGTAAGTTATGCTAGAAATAAGGTGTTTGGAACATTAGGTTTTCTGAAACGTAACTTCAGTATATTACCGCAAAAATTTAGAGAGCAACTCTAAGATGAAGGAAACTCTGCTAACGGACCTTGACAGCCAGATAGAAGGGCATGTTGCTGAAGATAACCTTAAGGATTAGAATCAAAGCGTCGGAAAATACCAATATTCTATCGTCCTAGCAAAGTCCCGCGCCAAACGTGCTTCATCAGCACCTCAGGTCGTAGCTAGGCACGCATATTATGGTGACTCTCCTAAGCCTGCGCAAAGATGAAGCTTCCTAAGCATGATGTACCTAAGTATCTTGGTGACCCCATTCAACGTATTAAATTTCGGTAACAATTCTAATCAACTATTCACCGAAACGGGCACCTCGCCGACCTGGACAAGCTGAAACATTTCCGGATCTACCTGCCGGGTAAATCAGAAGGGGTCAGCAGCGGCTTCGCTACAACCAACGAAAGTTATAGCTTTGCTATAGAACCTGTAAAAGAAAGATGTGACAATAAATAATTCATTGCGAACGACCACATGCGCCTACTTCTCACTCTACGTAAAGTACGGTCTTGCGAATATTTCGAAAGGCATCATTGATTTATTGATTGATTTGTGGGGTTAAACATCCCAACACCACCATATGATTATGATAGACGCCGTAGTGGTGGGCCCCGGAAATTTCGACCACCTGGGGTTTTTCAACGTGCACCCAAATCTGAGTAAACGGGCCTACAACATTTTCGCCTCCATCAGAAATGCAACCGCCACAGCCTAGATTTGATCCCGCGACCAGCGGGTTAGCAGCCGAGTTAGGAGACCTTAGCCACTAGACCAGCCGGGTTAGCAGACCTTAGCCACTGGACCACAACGATGGGGCTCGAAGGACATCAAATGCTGTATAAAGAGGTGCTAAGTCACGTGAGATCGGTTCGTAACCTTGGTATCGAAGATAGAGATTGTGGTGTGCTGCTCGATACGGCAGCAATACAGAATATTCTGTCAGAATTGGCAGCTCACTACACTAAGCGCACCTTGTCTTCACAACCTACATGCAACACTAGAGGCTCACCAGATGAATTGTCTATTCTCCTAGATTTGTTCATTCTTGAAATGAGAAGCCAGGAACATGTGTTGCTGGTGAGGGGTGATCACCGAGAACGAGCCCTTACCTGCCAACCATATTGTAAGGAAGATAACCGAGCTTAATCATCCATGTTTACAGTAAAACTCTCTGCAGCACATTGTGTGTTCTGTGACGACGAAGATCACTCTCTGGATGACTGCTCAGCTGGCCTAAGACTTAGCTAAAAACGAGAAACTGCGCGAATAGGAATGTCATTTTCGCTGCGCTCGATGATTTCACAGAGCGAAGGAATGCAGAGAATGGGAGAGATTGGGTTGCGCAAATTGTAATTAAAGGCACATAGGCACATATGTTCTATGTGCGACCCAAAATGGAAACAAAAAGAACGAAATGCAGACCACTGTTTAAAGCTTGGCTGTAGATGCCTTAAAGAGAACAGTGCTTCTACAAACGGAGCAAGTTCGGGCTCAAGCAACTGCAAGCAAACGCCTTGTGAGAATATTATTTGATAGTGGCGTTCAACGCTGCTTTCTCCCAAAAAAGATTGCTTGAAAGCTGAAAGCCACCGTGTGAGCCAAAGAACAGTTATCTCTCGGTTTTGGAAGTACTATCAAACCTCGAAGATATTATCAAAGAGTACTAGTGACGCTGCACAGCCAGCACGACTCAAACTCCATTGAAATCGAGGCTATAGAAGTTCCACAAGTATCCTGCGACTTCTCAGCATTCGCAGAAAAAAATTTCCTTGAAATGGCGACAGACCGGAAATTACCTTCGTTTGGTGTCACCGTATTACAGATCTAACCCGGGTCCGGCATATGCCTGCTTATAAGAGCTGACTATTACTGGCAACTTGTCAGCTGCAAAATGCATTGACTGGACAACTCCCTAACCACCGTTGGAACCAGCCTGGCATAGCTACTACACGGCGATGCCAGAGGTTTGACGAAGCTTGACCAACCAGACACCGTAAGAACCTTCACCGCATTTTACCGGAAGCCAACGTCTCCGAGTAACAGAGCATTCTGGGAAAGAGAGAATCGGGCACTGGACCATGAAGAGATGTATTCGAAAAATGAAGGGCACGTTTTCAAGTACTTCGTGCAATCAACTGTTAAAACCAGTGGACGCTATGAGGTTGAAATTCCTTGGCGCAACAATTATTCTGAGACTAAGGACAGCCGAGATGTCACTATGGAGTGGTTCGAGTCTCTATTGAAGAAGCTACGCTGGTAGCCAGAGTTTCACAAGAGATATGACACTGCGATAATGATCTACTACAACAAGAAATTCGTTCAGTAGATTATAACTAGCAGTAAATGTGCACATTTCACCTACTACATGACACCGAGCTGTAGTGAGACGTAGAAGAATTACAACAAAGGTGCCGGTGGTATTGGACACTTCTGTAAACAAAGACTTCGTTCGTGGAAAACCGGGTTCAAAGGACTAATACGCCTGAAAATGAAGACAAGAGTGTCTTAACGTACGCTTACTGCGGCTGAGATCCAAGAACCACCTCACGTGCCACGTGCCTCCTTCATCTTCCTTTTCCTCTCCTGCACCCTATGTCCACTTTTTTTAACACTCCCGGCGCACGAATTACTGCGGGCGCATTTCAATAAAGCACAAATGTTGAATATCCCGCGTTACAATTTTGCCGTCTGCTACACTATAAGGCAAAAGGGTGTTAAAAGGGTGTGTGATTCGTTTTTTTGGTGACTAATGGGGCTGCCACAACCATCATTCCATTTAGGGAGTAACGGCACCGAGTCTAACAGATAGTCCCCGCAGGCGAGCTCAAAGGCCTAACATTTAGTCTTCACATTTAAACCTCAGTGAGTAACCGTAGTCCTCAGCTAGTCCCACAATTCACTCCAAAGGACTAACATTTAGTCCTCACATTCGCGCCTTATCAGGGAACTGCTAATCATCACATTTACACCTAACCAGGCAACCGTTAGTCCTCACACATGCACCTCACTGAACGAACGGTTGATTCACTCAAGTACTCCAATCGAATGACCTTTTTAGCAAACATTGTTTTTGTTTATTTTCCGCCACGCCTAATACATTTTATTGCCTGTTTTTCTGCGCTGTGAGCAACAAATGTGTAACTGCGTTTGCAGTCACGGCAAATACGAAAGACACAAGTGAGACATCGAAGTCTTTCATTTTTCTACATACACATGAAGTTTGTCCACTCTTTTCAGTGAATTCATGAAGTTTACAAGTCCAGTCTCGTTGTCACATCTTGTTCACTCCTTGTAAAGCTCCTCCAACGGAAGCGACAGATGACAGGCATTGCCGACGACAGCGCACGCAGCCTTCTGCCTGTTGTGTTCCCACGGCTGTACGCACAATAAGATAGTAAAAAAAAGTTCGACACACGTGACAGAAGATGAAGATGCACGCATATGACAAGTACGTGCAATATAAAAACATGCGTTTAAAATATGACACACAAATAACTTTATCTTCACATCTCGCACAGTCCTTCTTAAGCTGCTCTAACGAATGAGATGGATGGCAGGCATCGCATACGCCAGCGCACACTGCTTTCAGCACAGTGTGCCCACGGCTGCACCACAAGTATGTAAAATAGTGAGTCACACGTGACAGAGTATGAATACGAATGCATATGAGAATTATGTGCAAAGTGAAATAAAAACATACTTTAGATATGACACGCTAAAAGTTTCACCGTGATGTCACACATCGTCAAAGACTCATTTCAATCGCCGTAGCGCAACAGCTTAAAAGCGGCGGATGCAGTACGCGACTCCGCGAACCACCGTGCCGTCAACAAGTGGGCGAGTCCTCACTGAGTGACGTCGTTCAGCTCGATGAAGTGAACGCGAGACCAAACACGGTGCTGCCCGTGTAGTGTCTGCCGCCAGTGAACTTCTAACAGGAGAGCGAGCGTACGCATGGCCACTGCCACGAACAGCGCCGAGCTGCTTTGGAGCTAGCGCCGAAGAAATCGACGGTAAAGCGGCCCCTTTCCACAAATTTGAACGAGTGCAGCGCGCAAACGCTAGTCCGCCGCCACGGCCAACGGACGGCGCCGAGCTGTTGCGACCGACTGACGGGAAAGCCAACTGTAATGGTGACCAATTTTCACTGAGTTCCGACGCTACTGACAGCACCGCCAGCCCGTGCTGCTGCACTTACAGGGCGTGACATACTACAACCAAGCTCGTTACGAGAACCCGCAACGTGTTTTTGACGCCTCCCAACACATTTGATATATGTGGGATTGAACGTCCCGAAACCACGATATGATTATGAGAGACGCCGTAGTGGAGGGCTCCGGAAATTTCGACCACCTGCGGTTCTTTAACGTGCGCCCAAATCTGAGCACACGGGTCTGCAACCTTTCCGCCTCCACCGGAAATGCAGCCGTCGCAGCCGTGATTGCATCCCGCGACCTGCAGGTCTGTAGCCTGCAGGTCAGCAACCTTAGCCATTGGATCACCATGGCAGGGCTCCCAACACAGTTAAGAGGTCTCATCCCAATACCGGCAGCCCGGAGCTCATCGTGGTGGCGAAGACAGGCGAGCACTCGATGAGCGAACGTACGGGAGGCCAACAGCAATGGTGGCCAATTTACAGGTGGTCGCAAAGCACAGGCGAACTGCAGACGCCAAGCTGATCTTCACGGTACATTTCGTGCGTGCGATATGAACACGACCGAGCCCGTTGCCGGCAAACGCGATCCGTATCGCACACGTGACAAGTAGAGGAGAATAAAGAATGACAACCTACTTGCGAAAAAATCCAGCGCTAATTTTTGCCCTGAGTCAGACTGAAGTATATATCCGATAGGCCTGCTGTCTTCTCGGCAGCCATGTTGGCCTTCCCAACTGTTGCTGTCAAGTTGTCATGTGTTGGTCATGACTATATTGAAACCAGAGATATAGAGCACGGCGTGGGGACGTGTCGAGACTTGCTCAAGACTTCATGGGTGCAGCGAAACGTAAAAGCGGCAGCCCACGCTCATCCAAGCGTAGACACGAGCACCACGTCATAAATTCCTATATCGTCGAATCTAGGCGGCCGTGGTCGAGCGCTCCGAGCGTGACGCAACGCCAACCGTCGCCAGCAAATTGCGGGGAAAGACTGAGCCAGGAGAGTAGGAGGACGGCTAGTGACCTTGGCAACGCTTTGCGCATTGGCCGCATTGCCCGGGTGGTTTATCTCTTTGGAGCGTGCTAGGAGACTAAGTGGTTTGCACGCGGCACGCTTCCACTCTGTGGTTGCTCCTCAACAGTCTATCCATTCAACGCGCGCGCCTATTGGGCTCCGTTACTTCTTTTTCGGGTAGTTTTGCCTAAGATTGTAGCTTTAGGCGACATGTTTGAACAATGCCGTCGTGTCCCGTAAAGTTCTTCAGAACACGTGCGAGTTTCCAACACAGCTTGGGCAGAGCATCATCGCGGACCCTCACAAAATTGCCTTCCCCAATTCTAATGTCCACCACTGGCCGATTATGAGCGCTTCTAAGGAGTATATATATTCAATATACCAGCTATTCCAGAAGTCTTTTTGTAGCTGTTGTAGCTGTATCCACATTTTAAGAAGCTCCGTATGGAAGCTGGGCACGATGTCTGCAGTTTGCAAGTCGGGGAGCGCCTTCAGTCACTTACCATTTAAGAAATGAGCAGGTGCTAAGACTTCTGCTTCCTCTGGTGCAGATTACAACGTCAGTGGTCTGCGATTTATGATCGCTTCAATTTCTGCTAGGACTGTGCTCGTTTGACCATAATCTAAAAGATACTTCTCTAGAGCTTTTCCTAAGTCGTCTTTCACTGACCTCACCACACACTACCGAAATCCACCCCACCAAGGAGCACGTTCAGCAGAGAATTTCCACGTGATGCAAGAGCAGACAGATAACCGCCGACTTCACTTCTCCAAATAGTGTGATACTCAACATGAAGTTCCCAAAAGGCACGTTTAAAGCACAAAGCATCGTCAGAGTAAATCACTGAAGGGAATTGACGGCGTGCAGTGAAACGCCGAATGGCTTTCACGAAACTGTCTGCTGTGGAGCGTAAAACAAGCTCTAGATGAACAGCGCGTATTACCGCGCAAGTGAATTGCACAATGTATGATTTCTGTGCTGGCTCACTTTTCAAGTACACTTGTCGAATAAAATGTTCACCAGTAGCGTCAAACAGTTTGGACACATTCACTCTGTCAGCAGGTAGCGCTGCCATGAAAGCTGTCACAGGCTTCACGCTTAATCGCGTGCACCAGGTACACCGCCACATCACTATTTCCACACAATGCTTCGCCTTCGTCACCCAGAAGCGCTCTCGGAGTCCCGCGATGGTTGTTGCGACTCCTGCGCCCTTGGCGATGAGTTCAGTGGCGATGTGGTCATGGGGAGGCAGAATCGAGTGTTTGATGCCCTCGTGGTAATCAACATTCCAAAGCCCTGTTTGAATTCTCAGCAATCCATTCTTTTTCACAAGAAATGGGTGCAAGCCCCGAATTGTGTGATTGTGTGAGCACACTTGTGTGAGCACGCAGATTGTGTGAGCACACCATCCAAAGAAACTTCGTCGTCATGCGACATACTTCAACAAAGATGGAGTCATAGAGACCAAGTGGTAAACAATCTTTGGAACAGGTGGAAACAAGAGTACCTCCACGAGGTTCGTTTAGCTCGATTGAACAAAAATACAAGCATGGAATCAGTTAAAAAAGACATCGTACTCGTTGCATAATTACATTTGCCGAGACAATTGTTGAAGATTGCAGAAGTTACGAAACTATTTCAGGGAAAGAACGGCAAAGTTCATTCATGCAACCGTAATGCAAAACCCCGCGCCCCCGGGTACCAGCCTCCAGTGCCATGCTGGATTATAGGCCCAGTAACGTGCCGGCACTGGCATGCTCGAGAGGCATGTTACTGAGAGGCGTTCGGTACCCAGCGCAAAACGTCTTTACCACGTTAAAACGAGGGTGCGTATTTGCCATAAATAAGTAGTAAAAGAAATGATATAAAATGTGTTGATGCATCGAATAAAAACGAAACATATCCAGCAGAACCCACGTACGTGAGAATGGACGTTGTGGAGGGAAGCATGTGGAGGGAAGGCAACCTAATTGCAGTTTCTTTTATTGAGTGACACATCATGAAATTGCGCTAAGTATATGTGCGAATGTAGCACGCACAGACATATGTTGAAGAGTTGCCGATGTTTATATAACCAGTTGTTTGCACAAGCACAACGATGTCAACTGGAACATGAGTAGCATCGACACCAGAAGCTGATATGAAGCACTGATGCTCGCGAACATGCTAGCCCTGAACAATGCTACACAATTCAACTTCAGCGCACGGCAACCAACCACAATTGACGTTAACCCAATGTAATGGCTGTATCAAAGTAGTGCATATGTAATTTTTATAAAATTAGGTAAGCAGCACTACAACCCCAATGACGTTTCACGAAGATTAGCGTCTATTTGAAAATTAGTTCCAAACCTGGGGTAGCTCTGTGGTCGAATGCTTGACTGCCACCTATAATGCTTGGGTTTTATTCCTGCTAGGAACCTGAAATTTATTATTTGCATTCATCGAACGATTCGGCGGACGACGACGCAGCCTATGTTATGTTTATCTTAACACTGGCCTTTATTATATGCCATCGTTGGGTCGACGCTATCGATGTCGCGTATTTCTTCACGCTTACCCGTTATAACTACCACTGTGTGTTCTCGTTGTTCCTAGGTAGATAATAAGTGTCAATCACCTGTAGCACATGCCTGCACACCAGCGGCACATACCCGCCCGTGGGTATATGCCGCTTTCTGACGGGAAATGTTTGACAGCGTGCGCGACTGGATTGTAAGATTATTCATGTCGGGACCCGCGCGTCACGTTCGTACAACCATCCTACCCTCCCTTGCTAAATGTGGTTCACGCAATGTTAAGGGGATGACCATGAGAACACCCAAACGTAAGTGACTAGATAGATAGATAGATAGATAGATAGATAGATAGATAGATAGATAGATAGATAGATAGATAGATAGATAGATAGATAGATAGATAGATAGATAGATAGATAGATAGATAGATAGATAGATAGATAGATAGATAGATACGCTGAAGGTTGCCTAAATTCGCTAAGAAATACTTCGCATCTCAAAACCGACTGCCTAGAGGATTCGATTCCCTACCAACCTTTTGATTATCTGCCAACTCTACCCACTACACCACTCCAGTACGTGTTTGCTGGCAGCAAAATGCCGTTCTCTTAAACATGCCGTTCGGCTTCGCGTTAACAAGCGCCTCAGTCAAAATAAATAGACGTGATATTCCTTTTGAAATGTCCATTTAATATATATTCGACACTATCGAACGGCTGCGGGACACTGATTGACATGTGCATAATCGCACTAGAGCACAATGTTTTTTGACGAATTCACATCCTAACTCCAAAAAATATCCAATAGACTGTAGGAACAACCACATTTAGCAAGCTTCTTCAGCTGATTTTTTTTTATTGCGAGAGCAATTATATGGACATTTTTGGATAGATTTTGACGGCAGCATCATCTCACTGCCCGCATATGTATTCGTATTCATATATAAAAAACGCGAGAAACAAAAATTGTCCAGAAAAAACCTCCGGCGCACCAAATCGAATGTCAGACTTCTGAATTGTGAGTGTGAGGCGTTAGCCACTGAGCCACGAAGGAGTTTTTTTTTTTCATTGCCTTGCCTATCAGGACTGTTCACCTTCACATATTCACATATTGGACAAAATACAAAGTGCGTCACAAAATACACCTACAATGTTTATTGAACTACCATCAACTCTGAGCTGACTATTGATCAATACTTTGGCATGCGTAACAATGGTTTAATGCGCACAATCAACTCTTCTACATCGTCTTGGCCTTTCAGCGCTTCGACAAATTGGCACACTGATTCGCAAAACTATTGGTGCACAGAGAGCACTTCAATTTCCTGCAATCCACTAAGCTACCAGTGCAAAATTTAAAGAAAGAAGCTTTGACCCCTTGCACTACCACCATTTTTTTAACACGTTTAAGAACATCCTGTGCTGGCCCTGCTAAGTATAGCTGACGGTACCATGGTAAAGGCAGTAAAACATCGACAAAGTCTTTATACAATGTTTTACTTGATACTTCAGTTAGATACACTAGCGAAAATCTCGCTTATAGAAAGTGAAAAGACGAAACAACTTCCTCCAAATCCCACTGTGTTGGGCCTTGCATATTTGCTGACGATACGCCAAATCCTCGCAGCACTCTTGATAACCCTATTTGTATACCATATCTCAAAAAAGCGTCATCAACCTCACAAAAAAAGGAAACAATTGACAAGTTGACCTATGTACAAATAAACTGCAGTGAGCCCGCATTCTCGAACTTTTCAGAAGTAGTTTGTGTGGCTCAGTCCTTCCCAGACAAAGCTTCAAATGAAAACTGAAAATGCTGTCTGTATATCCCGTACACTTTTCTACTTTAGTGCAAAACGTGCAATTACTTACCAAGGCTTGCTCATTAGAAACAAATTTCACGTTGTGGGTCGTGCGAATATCGAAGTATCCAAACCTTTTCATTTTTACATCATTGCGCAATGTCTGTGTTTTTTTTTTCGATACGGTTCCGTGCCATAATGGAACTCAAGCGGTACTCCTGAAGACTTCGCTGGTGTTTCCTGTCATTTAGAGTCTAGAAATACTCTTTGCGTGACGTTCCATTCTCCGGGCCACAAACCAAGGCACTTCTCGCCGTTGAAAGCCCTATCACTCACCTAGCAAAACGTTTTCAGGGCATTCACAGCACGCACTATACTCTCATAGTTGTCCAGAAAACTGCAATTTCAGCTGCGTATGCATGGAGGTTAACCTCAGCTTGATACAATTCGAAGGCATGTATTGCGGTTATTAGTTACACCTAAACAGAAAGGTTCAATAAAATACAGAAAAGTAGGGGCAATAGCGGGCACCCCAGCCTCACTAACTGCAGCACAGGTATACGCTCACCCACAGTTTTATTTATTACCAATCTCTTCGTGCATCTTATGCAAGCCATCCCCACTTCGTCACTGATCAAACTCCTTATGTTCATGTGCTCAAGTAATGAAATTAGCAAATCGTGTGGCACGTGGTAAAATGCTTCTTCGAGGTCCATTTGAAGCAATGTAACAATTAGATGCATAGCGTGAGTACGTTCTAGGACTGATCGTGGGATGTTCATGGTGGTCATTATTTTTCTTCTCTTTTTGCCACAAGATGGGTGAACCCAAAGTGCTTTTTTTTTCATAGCTGCCTAGAGTCTCCTGGACAATATTGTCATTATAGGTTTTTAGCCAACACTAGTGAGGCTAATTGGTCTATACGCTGTAACCCTTCTTGACTTCGCTGGGTCTTAACTTTGGTACTAAGGCCGTGTGGCTTGACAAAAACAATGCTGGAGTTGTTTACACTTAAAGCCTCCTTAAATGTTTTCCTCGAAGTAGGCAAAATTATGTTGTTAAATTTCTTATATTCTGCAGCACTCAGGCCATGTGGTCTTGGAGGCTTGCCGTTGTTTAACTTATCACTTGCTTTTTTCAACTTCTCACTCTGTTATAGGTAATTGTAAAAATTCAATTTTTTCGTTATCATGACTTGGCCTTATTGAAATGGAATCACTCGTAAACTATCTGCCTGTACAATGCTTCGTGTGAATTACTCTTCGTAACAATCGAAAAACCACCCTCTAGAGCTTTTTTCGTACTGTGAATTGTTATTTTATATTCTATTTCACTTATTTCAGCTTTACAGACATATCTCTTCCCACCTGCAAGAGCTAGTTTTGTTGGTATTTCTCCTGCTACCTATATTTTTGATCGAGCTCAAATCAATGCTCCGCGGCATAGTTTTTTGTATAATAACTATTTTGCTACTTCTGCTTATCTCCTCTAAAAATTTACCTGCCGGAGTACATTCTTCATGCGTGAACTGTCGCAAATTTTCACGCAATTGCGCGCCAATTTCTTTTTCAGCATGTACCAGGATACGGGCTCTCCAAGGGGTTTCAGTTTATTGGTTTTTTAAATAGTTCCACTTGTGTTTCTGGGATTTATGTCTTCTATTTATTAAGTTTTTCATGGTCTCTAAAATGCGATCAAGCTCCTTCTCCTTTAATAGCTATACTCTAAATTTTCAGAGGGCCCAAGAGAAATGTTTGTTATTATTTTATGTTTTCCCAGTGAAAAGAAACCAATCAATGATAACTAAATATAACAGGTGTGACGCTGTCCCCATGGTATGAAGGGAAGATTCCAGAAGACACATATACTCTGCATGTAGAGTCTAGCATATGTCGAACACTAAACGTGGGTGAGCGTAACCCATTTTCCATTGCAAAGACATTCACCTACGTCTTCTAGCTGAGCCTTCGCCACCATATATATTATAACAACGGTGATTGAATCACTGTATGGCCTCAAACTCGATTTATTTACACTAAAACTAGCACTGTTCAAATCCCAAGCGAGACTCAGTTCACTTTGGCATTTCAAATGCATATCAAGATTTGCAAAAAAAAAACTTCTTTTGATCTTGAATCACACTGGGTGCGTACACACAGAGCACCTTTTGATCTTGAATCACACTGGGTGCGTACACACAGACCACTCTCGATTTTTTTCTGAGTAAGGTGTAATAATGAATAACGAAATGACCTGAATCGCAGATAGTTACGAACTCCGCGTTACCGAATTTCACTCTGCTGAATCGACACTGTGCCGAATTGACAAGAGACACCTTGCAGACAGTCTAACTGCGTTGCAACTGCACTTATCATATAGTCTCGTGAAAGGCCGCACCATTCGCTCAGCGTGCTCTTCACTCTCTACTTTGATTTCCTATTCCTCCATTCCAGCGACTCAGTCGGTGCCATGTAGCCGTACGTCGAAGCTGTCACACGGTGATAAAACTGCCACGCAGTTCGGTCTCTCAGTAGTCTCGCAACCATGAACGCATCTTCACGCTCTGCGGCGCTGACGTAAGCGCTCGCGACATCACCATCTCTTCCGCCATTTAGACCTTCCGCTGCGCCATCTATAGTCGCTAGAATGACCGAATACAGTCACTATGTTTAAATCTTGATCTATTTCAGGCGGTAAAGCTGGTTTTGCCGTCCTTTTGGAGAAAGCCCACGTGCATTTAGCGTCGCGTATCTGATCGCCGCCATCGTGATCAGAGAAAGCTGAGTGAACGACGCTTATCTTGTCACTAATACCGATCCCACTGTCTGGGGAAGCAGGGGGTGCTGCCAGTGCGGGACCATATTGGATATGCAGCACACCGGCTCCAGCAATTTTACGGGCGAAGCTCCTTAGGGTGGCAACTGTTCGTCCCTCGTAGTCGTAGTAGTAGTCGTAGTGTGTAGCTAGTCTTATATTTCGACCTCCAAGGTGGTGCCGGTGAGAGATTTTTTCTCTGCATTGTTGAACAATAAAAAATCGCATGCACATTGAGCACTATCTGACAAGAAAGGGTTGCTATGTTATACTCGCTGGGCATAACCTCCCTGGTTTTAGAAAGGTTTAGCGAGCGCTGGGCCGCAGGGCCATGAATACAGTGAACAAGTATATGCCATGAACTCGAGGTGGTTAAAGGTGGGAAGTAGACACGAAGCGCAAGCCGTAAGAAAGTGTGCATGTTTCACCTCTCGTTTAGTCTTTGTATTGTCCGCTGGATGGCGGTGCATATGCGGAATATATGATGAAAAGATGCGAGATGGTGGTACTTGGAGTGTTGAATAGATAGACGAACGGACACACAGACAGATGCATGGACGGACTCACGGATGGCTGCACCGACGGATGAATGCATGGATGGACGCAGGGGCGGATGCATGGACGAACGCAGGGACGGATGCACAGATGGACGTGCAGACGCACGAACAAACGCACGCGCGGACGGTTGAATGGACGCATGGAATGGACGCTCAGACGGACGCATGGATGGACGGAAGCAAGAACGAATGAACGGACGAATGCTTCGCCCCATCTCCCTTATTCACTCCGTGGACATGCTGCCAATTTTTTGTTCGTAACCCCGCATCACATTATTGAACCTGCGATAACGTCTCACCACCAACAAGGAATGTCATCCGGTTTCTCTGGGTACCACATCTTGGCAAATGGGCGCCTTCTGCGTCTCCTACGGGTGATTTACGCCTCGACCACGCCAGTGGCGTCGCTAGGCTTTGTGACCACGGCAACTCCCGGTAGAACGGACGGCCGGCTTCACACCGCAGCCGCAACCATACCAGACACCCAAACTAGATATGACCATCACCGCATTATGTTGACCAGCGTCCTGTCTTCGAACAGTCGACAGGAGCTGCCCGAATCCTCCAAAAGCACCGCACTTGCTTCCGCGGTCACTCGCCGAGAGCAGGCGAGCGACGCACTCACGGTAGCCTGCGCCGACGCGGCGTCCCTGGCCGTGGCTGCCAACGCGGACGCAAGCGCCTGCCCCGCAACACTTTCGGTGCCAGCGACGCACTCCGTGGGTCTACAGTGGGAGCACCGAAAGCCTTTGTGGCGACCTCAATCACTCGCGAAGCTGAAAGAAACGGGCTTCATCGTCGTGCTCAAACTCCGGACCCAGCTGTACCTCGCAAACGCGTTCCCAGAGAACGGGGCCGGAAGCTCGCTCATCTCCCACCTTGGAGAGACTGCAACAAGGCTAATCATTGTTGTGATAGCGCGGGAACGAAATCTGATCCTAGTCAACACTTCAAACCCGCACATAGAAGACAAACTTATCGGTGAGTTTACGGTTCCCTCACTGGCCGGACTAGTGCCCCTGTTTGGGTACTTGCGTGTGGACACTCAAGGCTCTTCTTATGGTGCAGTGACAGTGCGAAGCTCTGACACCAAAGATGCTCTTTGTGAGAGCATTTATTGGCCCGAAGGCGACATTCCACACGCGCGGCGACTGGGCACCTCGAAAAAGGTGCGCCTCACCCTTTTCGGCAATGTGAAGCTGATGTACGTTGCTTACGACGCCCGGCTCATTCCAGTACAGCCATACAAAAAACCTGTTCCAGCCTTCGGTCAGTGCAGCTTCGTAGGACATCGACCCGAAGTCTGTCCCGGCCACAAATCATACTTTTGTGGCATCTGCGGAAAGGCGGGGCCGCTCACGAATGACACCTGTGGTTCTCATGAGTATACGCCCCGTTGCGCTTTCTGTGCTGCATCGCACATCACCTGGGACCAGTGCTGTAAAGGTCACTACAGGGCGCCACCATCCAAGCCGCCCTGCCCTGCATCGGTAGTTCAATCCAGCCACAAGAAGAGAAGACGTCGGCGCCAACGGCAATCGAGTTTTCAGACGTCACCAGAGGTGGCTACGCCCGCTGCCATTAACCCTGTCTCACCCCCGCTCCATGGCACGGTGGCTGTGGGGCCTCCACGACGAGGCATAACTACGGACGGACCTCCAGCCAGGATCCACAGTAGGGCAGCCTTTGCCCGCTCCACCCAAGTCAAAACCATCATTGCATGGACTCAAACCCGCAGCCCAGGGAGATCCATCGTGGGCCGACCGCGTCTGGCAAGGATCTCATGTGAGCGGCTCGGACGGGGAAGCCTCTACACCTACATCCTCGGGGATGTCCCAACCTGAACCACCAACCCCTTCCGCTACCGCGTGCGACCAAACTGAGTTCCGCAGGTGGCAGGCCCAAGTTGCCTCTTTAATGCAGGTGGCGGAGGCGCTTGCAAACCGCTCATCTTCACCTAATCCGACGCACATTGGGCAGGTACCAGAGGTGGTAGATAGTACCCCGTTCGAGTGCATGGACACCATGGTACACCACGCCCCACTTGAGGCGCGTCTCAGCAGCTTAGAGGCCCAGATGGCGTCCATAGTAACCTCGATCGAGGATCGATTGGCTCTCTCTGTTGCGGCGGGCCATCCTAAGCTTAAGCGGGTGTCTCAAGCCCACGTGCGCCAACATCTTTCACAGGTAGCAGAGGTAGACACGTACTCTGGCAGTGTGGCTGCAACCTCGCAAGCAAGCACAGGACTAAAAAGTGAAGCATCTATGGCCCACTTAGCTCTGCTGCAGGCATAATGGCGGGCAACGACTCTAGATCGCGCCCCCTCCGCGCAAATTTGGACCATTTTACAATCCTACAGTCGAACTTTCGGGGATTTAGAACACGCACTAAGCAGGCTACCCTTCGGTTCCTCTTGGAAACCTACACGCATTAGGCCGTGGTAGTGGCCCTTCAGGAGTAGGGCGAGCACGCTGCTCTCACAAATAATACCGTATACGAAAAAGATGCGCAAACCACGCTCTGTGTGCACAGAAAAACACTTGCAACCTCAGAAACCTGGTGAATCTCGAATGCTATCCGCTTTATTCCTACATTGTGGTGGCTCTCCTTCGACTTCGGAAGCAGGGCCTGGCAGTACATAATCGAAAACATCTACAGTTCTCCGAAATTGCCTAATGTAACTTAGGCGGGCGTATTTAGAAAAGCCCTTATGCTGAATTCAGACGACGGATCGAATCCAGATGTGGCGGAACGAACAGCACGTCACATAACCTCAAACAAGCGATTTCCCTGGTCCGCGACTCATCCGTGCGGCTCGCGGATGGATGACCCCAACCTGCTTCTCACATCGGGATTCTGGCAGGAGAAAGGCGATAGTTCAGCAGATTAGGTCTGGGTTTCTGGCAACCAGAACACTTTTCGTTTGCTCACGGCGTGCCCTTCATGACTCGCAGACATCTGAATGACCAGTCGGCATAACCTACACTTGAGCATGGTTTACTTAGTGTTCGGGGGGCTTTGTTATCAGGGGAATACATAGGCGCAAAATATTTTTGGTGGTTCGGAAAATGTGGCTGCCATCGTTTGACACGTGAGATTTTTAGCCGCCATGGTGGTGAAATAATTTAACTTCTTTCGCCGGCGACGTGCCGCTTGTAAAAGAGGACTGGAGACGCGTTCAGAAGTGCCGCGTGTGAGGGAACAGTGTAGTGGAAAGAACATTCTGCCAGCAACTCCATTTTCTCCTGAAGTAGAAGAGAAAAGTAAGCCCCGTAACTGTCTCTCAGGGGGAGGACACCTCAACAGTAGCTCACGAGGGGTGAGGGAGGGTAAGGATGGATTAAAAGGATAGGATGAAAAGATATAGAGATATAGGGAGCGGGAGGAGAGAGTGGGGTGCAGAGACAGCCATATACGGAAGTAGAAAGAATGTAGGAAAGATGGACATGGTCACAGGAGTTCGAGGCTGAGGCACCACTCGGCGCAAGCTCTTGTAGACGTCAGAAGATGGCGTAGGACAAGCCTGTAGGCCTGAGCTGCGCTATCGTTGGAGATCGCGGGGGCACGACCCGTCGACACGAAAATCAGCGAGCGAGAGAGCAACGCGACAGCCATCACAGCCAAGCGTCGCTTCTTGCTGGCATCCATGTTGAATACTCTCAAACCGGTCTGCTGCCAGCGGGCGCAGGTTAGCGCCAAATCTGCTGTCGAGGGTGAACCGGCTGTTTTTCCTAGGACAATGTCCATCATGTGGATGCGCCAGCAGGCAGATCATACGTGGATTAGCAGTCTGCGTCCACGATAAATTCGGATTTGGTCCGTCGTCTGAATGGACCATTACCGTGGCAGGCAGGAAGCCGCTAGTCATTGTAGGCATTTTAACTCCCTACTCCTCCCTGTGCTTACCGTGAGGAGGATTGGCGTGGCAGAAAATTCGTGGAACCAATTTCCACCCTGGGCCTAACTATCCTTACGAACCCTGCGCACCCGACCCGTACTGGTGACTGTGTAACTCGAGACACATGTCCTGACCTCGCACTTACCGACCACATCAAGTACACAGAATGGTTAAACACAAAGGAAACCCTAGGCAGTGGCCACTGCGTTCTTCTAACTACAATTCGGACATATCCGTTTACTCATCCCCACCACCAATGGAAACTTCGGAACTGCGAAAAGTTCCGTTCGGAGAACATGACTCTGGCACCAATAGCTCAACACGGCTATGTCTCTTGGTCTCACCATCTTGTGACGCCACTTCGCCAAGCAGAGCAGACAGTTCAGCTCTCAGAAGCCACTGCGGCGGTGTATAACATCTTCTGTGGCTCTGGGAGGCTCGGCATATCATAGTTCATCGATGGCGCCGACAAAAGCATAGTCATCAGCTGCGAAATCCGCATAGCATCGCTTACTCAGGAGGCAGCTGAGTACGCGGCCAAGATCGCTGACTCCAACCGGGCAGAACGCTGCAACGATGCCGCCAAGCATATGTCAAACCGCAACACGTTGCGTTTCTTCAGGGCCCTCATTGACGCTACCCAAACTCGCACAGAAAGGCAAAAGCATCTTCAACGTGCACTTCACGCCTACGCGGGTGACGCGGAGAAATTGGCACAGGCCCTTAGGGACAAATATCTCTGTGGCCGGCAGGACCCCATTGAACCAGCGTTCTCATATGCAGGCTTGGAGAACGCACACTTGGATTGTTGGTTTCAGCTCTATTATATCAAGGCGGCCCTGCCCAAAATGAAGCGAGAAACGGCACCGGGTCGGGATCGAGTGGCGGTAAGGGGCCTATCCGACCTTCCAAACACGGCATATCATCAGCTTCTTGACTACTTCAATCAAATTTAGGAGGGGCACGAACCACTGCCATCTGGTAGGAAAACAGCTTTAGTAACGTTTATTCCCAAACCCGGTAAGTCTATAAACATCGATAATCTACGACTCATTTTCTTAACCTCGTGTGTGGGGAAGCTAATGGAAAAGATGTTAGGGATCGACTCTCCGATTACCTTGAGGCCCGGCACGCCTTTGCCGCTACTGTGCATTGTTTTCCACCACACTGCTCTGTTCAGGACATACTCTTGCAATGCCATTGTGATGTCAATGAGCCAATCGAGCATCCCAGGAATGATAAGGTAGTCCTCGCCTTAGATGTCAAAAGGGCTTTTGATAACATCACCCACAAAATCATTCTTACCCATCTGTCCCAAACAGACTGTGGGCATAATGCTTTCAGGTACATCCGCAAGTTCCCGGCGGAAGGGCAGATGTACCTCCGCATCCAAAACAGGGAGCTTGCCCCATATTCTCTGGGTACTCGCGCCGCCTCCGCGCAAATTTGGACCCTTTTACAGTATAGAGTGAAATTTTCGAGGATTTAAGGCTAAGCAGGCTGCTTAGTGCGTGCCTTAGTGCGTGCCACAGAAAGCGATTCTCTCCCCTTCTGTTTAACCTCGCCATGGCTAATCTCCCCCCACTGCTGAAGGATATTCCCGGCGTACGCCATGCTAAGTACGCTGATGATAACACGCTGTGGGCAACCCAGGGCTCCCTTGGCAGCATTGAGACCAGTCTGCAACAAGCAGCAGCGGTCGTGGAGGACTACGCCCATTGCTGTGGCCTTGAATGCTTGCCAACAAAATCTGAGTTTGTGCACATTCGCTCCAAACCCAAAGACACGACAGAAATTGCAATTTTGTTGCGCACCGGGAAAATCCCAGATTACGAAGAAATCCGCGTTTTGGGGCTTTTTCTACACAGGAGCAGAAAATCTGACACAACCCTGCGCTAGCTACGTACGGTCGGCGATCAGGTAGGTGTCATGGTTTGCCGGATCTCGAACAAGCAACGCGGTCTCAGAAGCCGTGAAACTCTGTGCCTCGCCAACGCTTTCGTGACCAGTCGCGTCCTGTGTTCGACACCCTACCTACGTTCGCGTCAATGTAATGTAAACAAACGCGAATGCATTCTGCGCAAGTTATGAAAGCGTGCCCTAGAACTCCCGAACTCAACGTCCGACCAACGCCTTACAGGTTTGGGTATCATCATCACGTACGGGGAACTCAAAGAGGCCCACCTCAACAATCAGTATCTGCGGCTTACCAAGTCGCACGCTGGCTGAAGTCTCTTACACCAACTCCATATATCCTACACCTATCAGGGCGAACTGTGGACTACAATGCCCGAGGACTTGCGTAGTGCGTTGGTTATTCAGCCTCTGCCCCAAAACTTTGCTAGGGATACTCACGAAGGCAGGCGATCTGCGCTGGTTACAGCCTTGCAAGGACACTATGGGTCCCATTTTGTAGTATTCTACATGGACGCGTCTCAGGGGATGGTACACAGCAGCCGTAGTCCATCAAAACGTCCCCATTTAAGGATTCACTTTTAGAGCCCTGGTCATTACTCTCGCGGAGGAAGTCGCCATAGCTCTCGCCGCTGTGGACCCCGCATCTAAGATCATCATTACCGATTAGCGGAGTGCGTGCCGAAATCATACAAATGGTCACATCACCAGTCGCGCTGCTCGAATACTGAAGGGGTCTTATTTTGTAGACCACCCAAACATACGTTTACTGATCTGGACGCCAGCTCACGCAGGGCTACTTGGTATAGAGGCTGTCGATGCCTCAGCCCGTCAGCCCGCACACTCGATTGCCGGACCTCCTCCTACTCCGTCGCCTGATGATTCAGAACCTAATACGGGCACCTCCTTACGCGAAATTACAGCCATTAACAGATCAAACAGGCTTCCATTTTCACCCCCGCCGATGGGCTTAAATAAGGCGGACGAGCACTGGCTGTTACGCCTTTACATCAACACACTATTGTGCCCGCCAGTACTTAGGCATTTCAATCCAGCTTTCTCGGGGGAATGCGCACATTGTGATCATCCATTTGCGGATACTTTCCTCGTGGTGTGGGAACGCCCATTTACCCCGGCGGTCCCCCAATCAGTTCTCCTTCACCCCCTACCCGAAAGAGCTAGGAGGCTGCCTTGCTCGGCTGCTCGGCCTTGGAGGGTCAAAGAGCCCTTGTGGCCAGAACGCGTGCTACCGCGGAAGCCACAGGTGTTCGGACTAGGGACTCCTCCTAGAGATCATACAGGGTCGGGCCTAAGGGCTACCCCTATTTATCTTACTTCTAAATAATATGCATAAACATTTTTCACAACCACCACACACTGTCAAGCCGACGCTCGAGGTGTCATCCTATCGCCGCCACGTGAAAGCGACGAGGAACGCAGGCAGCCTTATCCCGAGAATTTTCGCGACCAGCCACTCGCCACTTCCTCTTATCTTCCTTGGTCAGGCCGCGATGCCAGATGCTGCTGGAACACCACGTGTTCATCTTTCAGGCATCGTTTTAATGGCGTAATTTCGGCTCTATATCTGTTAGGAATAGCGTAAAGGCTGATGACTGCCTCAAGTATTTGTTGGGTTCAGACGCAAATGCATTGAAAAGCCCATACCCATATCTTTATCAGTGTCTTGATGAGATGTTTCCATCTCTCTCTCGCTGGTCGTCAATGCATGAGAATACTCCACTGCTGCCTCTCACGCCGCGGCCCTTCTCTGCGTCTTTTTCATCTATGAACAATTCAGTGTGGTTCTTATCAATCGCTCGACTAGCCGCACTTGCGGAGGGACGAGTACAGTCCACCTATTTATGCCAAAAAGTTGTACAACCAGCGCACCTGGACACCCTGCAGTCGCGACAAATGTGTCCAGTGTTCCGACAACGCAGGCGCCACGGCGCCTGCACTGGAGTGATCACCAGTGCCGTGCCGCTCTCGAGATGAATTTGGTGGGGTATGCGTTCAGTAGTAACGCTTTTCTTTAGTAATAGTCGAAATAATCTTGTGCTTCAATCAGCTACTTCGAAATATTCATCTCCACTGGTCGCTGATGACATTTAGGGGCGAAGCTACTTATAGAGGCACCCGTTCGTCACTCGTAGCCGTTGTAGTGTGTAACAAGCATAGCATTTTGACCTCCAAGAATGTGCTGGTGAGAGATTTCTTCTGTGTGTTGCTGAGCAATAAAAAATAGTGCTCAGTGTACATGCCAATGGCTGTTCATGGGGAATGAAAGTCAGGAGCATTTAGCTTTTAGTTACCGCGCACGCTGCGATCCCCACCATCAGCCATTGGCATGTACATCGAGCAATATGTGACAAGAAACGGTTGCTACGTTATACTTGCTGGGTGTAACCTCCTTAGTTTTAGAAAGGTTTAGCAAGCGTTGAGCTGCAGTGTCATGACTACAATGAACTAGTATATACCATGAATAAACTCTAGGTGGTTAAAGGTTGAAAGTAGATACGAAGCGCAAGCCGTAAGTAAATTAAAGCCGAATCGTCCTGTCTCTCATTTCCCATTCGCAGACATTGGCATGTACATTAGGCACTATATGACAAAAAGGGGTTGCTGCGTTATAGTCGCTGGGCGTAACCTCCTTGGTTTTAGAAAGATTTAGCGAGCGTTGGGCCGCAGTGCCATGAGTACAGTGAGCTAGTATATACTATGAACTCGAGGTGGCTAAAAGTGGGAAGTAGACCCGAAGCGCAAGCCGCATGAAAGTGCGCGTGTGCCACCTTTCGGTTAGTCCTTGGAATGTCCACTGGATGGCGGTGCTTCTATATGGGGAATATATAATGAAAAGATGCGAGATGGTGGTACTTCGAGTGTTGAATGGATGGACGAACGGACACACAGACAGATGCATGGATGGACGCGTCAACGGACGCGGAAGCGGATGCATGAACGAACGCAGGTACGGACGCACGAACAGACGAGCGCATGGACGGGCGGATAGACACATGGACTGTCACGCAGACAGACGCATGGATGGACAGAAGAAAGAACGAATGGACGGACAAATGCTTCGCGTCACTCTCCATTATTCACTCCTTGGATATGCTGCCAATTTTTTTAACTACGCCGTACTACCAGAAGACGCGCCATACAGTCTCGACGTTGACGTCAAATGCTACCCAGTGCGACCTGCGCAGAACCTCTTGCCTCTCTGAATCGAAGGCAAAGCAGGGTCGGTCTTAGCCGAGAGTAGGCCACCGTACCACGCTGTCTTCTTGGTCTCACCTCTCTTCATGTTAAGAGGCCAGACGTGTGACATCCGATGTGCTCCTGCAGGCTACACTCAGTTGAGTTTCTCAGTCTGACTGCAGCGCCCCATTACAGTCGAACGGATAAAAATATGGCAGTATATCCATGGGGTGAATGATGGAAAGTGGGGCAAAGCATCCGTCCGTTCATTCGTTCTTGCTTCCGTCCGTCCATGCCTCCGCCTGTGTGACCGTTCGTGCGTCCATCCGCCCGTTTGTGCGTGCGTCTTTTCGTGCGTCCGTTCTTGCGTTCGTCCATGCATGCGCCCTGCGTCTATCCATGCGTGCATCCGTCCGTGCAGCCATCCATGCGTCCGTCCATGCATCTGTCTGTGTGTTTTTTGTCCATCTATTCAACACTCCAAGTACCACCATCGCGCATCTTTTCATCATACATTCCGCTTATAGAAGCACCGCCATCCAGCGGACATTCCAAAAACTAAACGAGAGGTAGCAAACGCACAATTTCTTACCGCTTGTGCTTTGTGTCTGCTTCCCACCTTTAACCACCTCAGGTTCATGGTATATACTAGTTCACTCTATTCAAGGCACTGTCGCCCAACGCTCACTAAACCTTTCTAAAACCAAGGAGGTTACGCCCAGCGCGTAAAACGTAGCAACCCTTTTTTGTCAGATAGTGCTCAAAGTAGATGCCAATGGCTGCTAATGGGAAATGAAAAACGGTTGAATTTGGCTTCGGCACACGCACACTTCCCACCTTTAACTACTTCCCACCGTGTCTACTTCCCATATTTAACTACCGCGATTTCATGGTTTAAACTAGTTCACTGCATACATGGCACTGTAGCCCAACGCTCGCTCAACCTTTCTAAAACCAAGGAACCACCTCGAGTTCATGGTATATACTAGTTCACTTTATTCATGGCACTGCAGCCCAACGCTCGTTAAACCTTTCTAAAACGAAGGAGGTTACGCCTAGCGAGTATAACGTAGCAACCTTTTTTGTCAGATAGTGCTCAATCTAGATGCCCATGACTGCTAATGGGGAATGAGAGACAGGAGGATTCGGCTTTGGCACACGCATACCGAATTACGGCTTGCGCTTCATGTCTACTTCCCACCTTTAACCACCTCGAGTTCATGGTATATACTAGTTCACTGTATTCTCGGCACGTCAGTTTGACACTCGCTAAACCTTTCTAAAACCAAGAAGTTTACGCCTAGCGACTATAACGCAGCAGCCCTTTTTTGTCAGGTAGTGCCTAATGTACATGCCGATGTCTGCGAACGGGAAATGAGACAGGACGATTCGGCTTTAATTTACTTACGGATACAGTCCGTGCGGCAGTATGCACCAGCGCACACTAGTGGAAACTCCGACGTTTTCAACGCTTCCTAGTGTGCGCCAGCGTCGCATTGGTCAAGTCAGTGCCCCTATGAGTGCGACACAGCTATTTACTAGTGTTACGTGTGAAGCGCCAGTAGATCCTAGCGTGTACCGGTATTCTCAACACTCACCAGTGCCAAAAAAAAAAACATATAGGTATAGCGCCGTGGCCGTTGGTTTTTGCAATAGGAAATGCGTGCGATTCTGGTAGAATCACGTTAAAGAGACGAATACGTAGAACCGATATAAGTCGAATATCCGGACAAGCTACAACATCTCGTAAGTAATCGTCTTAAAGGAGCCCTAAAACGCTTTTTTAGTAACCATGGAATCAAGTACCTGAAAAGGCTTATGGCCCCACAATCAAACGCCGAAAAAAAAAATAGGAATCTGTCCAGTACGAGCTAAGAGACAATTATTTGTCAAACGCTGCAATCGCATTTTTTCGTCTCTCGCCCTGACGTAAGCACAGGAAGCTAAGTAGGGAAGGATGGGAAGGGCAAACAAAAAACGTGATGCTCACCTCGTGACCTTGAGAACTTTTTTTATTGAATATACGACTTCCCCACTGCGATCACGCACACGCGCGTGGACAAGGGACGGCCTCTCGCGGCAAGTTCTGTAACAACTGACCGCGTCATGTTTGAATCAGCCGATGGGTGCTAGATGGATCATCCACGTTTAATATTTAGGCATATTTCGTGATTTGTCAAGAAAAAAGAAAGCAATTTTCAGCTCAATTTGATAATTTATTGCGAACTTCCGGCCGCGTGCTACGCTATAACATTTAGCTCGCGAATTCTCGGAAGCCTCAACTACCGATCGGCAGCGTCTTCAAACCATGCTCAAAAAGTGTTTCAGGGTCCTTTTAAAAAAGAAGCCCATGCAAGTTGTTCAGCCAGGAGCGATAATCTTGCTTGCTTGCTTGTTCCTTTCTTTTGTGGCTCTCACCCACTAAGGGGGATTGGCCAAGAAGCCGGTGGTTAAATAGGTTTTCTAGACTAGGCGATAACCTTTAGGTTTTCTAGACTAGGGGAATATGACTACTGCGTTTTGACTGTGAAAATAATTTGGCGCAATGTAAAAAAAAAGGAAAAAAGGGGGGGAGAGAAATAATAGAATTTGTTGAATATCTGAGGTGTAATCGTTATGTGAAATTTTCCTGAAAGTTGAATCATTGCAGGATATCAGTTTGTAGTGGAGCATACGCACCAACGCGTATGCGCCTTCGGAAGACAACGAAAAGCCCGTGCTCTGCTTGCGCGAGAGTTTGTGCCGCCTTTGCCAGACTGGCCGTACGCCCACTTTTCCGTTGCGACCTCGTTGCGACTTCTCGGCTCGAATAAACGTCATCACATTTGGTGGAGGTGCTGAGATCCCCAAGAAGACCTGGAGCTCCGCTCTCGCAAGTTGCCTGAAAGACTACCGCGAAACATGACTGACGCAGTCGCTAACCAGCCCGTCCCAGCCCAGCCAGCACCATCGGCTGCCCCGTCTACCTGCCCCGGCGCTACTCGCCAGCGGAACCCACCAATCTTCAGCGGAAGTGGTGAGCAAGACGTCGAAGACTGGCTGTCCTTGTACGAACGCGTAAGCGTCAGCAACAAGTGGGACGACGACTCTAAACTCGCTTACGTTATCTTTTACTTGGCAGACGTAGCTAAGCTTTGGGTTACCAACCACTGCAATTACCCCATTGGCTTGCTTCGTGGTGAAACGTTAGGATATGTGCAACCTGTCGACCATATCAATGATATTATTCTTCCCGACGAAACGCCATGTCAAATTGCCGCAATCACTCAGGCGTCTGAGCCATCAAGCTCACCAGCCTTCGACAATGCTATTGACGCAGACCTTCCCCCCTCGCATCGCAGCCAACTTGTTGCTCTCCTTAACAAGTTTCGCTCTTCTTTCGACTTTCAGAAACCTGCTTTGGGCCGCACCACGACTGTCACTTATACTATTGACACCGGCTCACATTCGCCTCTGCGACAGCGTCCTTACCGCGTTTCTGCCGAAGAGCGCCGCGTCATTACGGAGCAAGTAGATGACATGCTTAAACGTGGAGTCATACAGCCTTCTCAAAGCGCTTGGTCATCACCTGTGGTTCTGGTAAAGAAAAAAGATGGCACCGTTCGATTTTGCGTGGACTATCGCCGCTTAAACAAGATTACAAAGTAAGACGTCTACCCGCTACCACGAATAGACGATGCTCTTGACTGTTTACAAGGCACCGAGTACTTCACATCCTTGGATCTGCGTTCTGGGTATTGGCAGGTGCCAATGGCTGAATGTGATCGCCCTAAAACAGCCTTTGTAATGCCGGATGGCCTGTATGAGTTCAAAGTCATGCCATTTGGGCTCTGCAACGCGCCTGCGAAGTTTGAACGCATGATAGATACCATATTGCGGGCCCACAAGTGGAAAACTTGCTTGTGTTACCTAGATGACATCGTAGTCTTTTCAGCTGATTTCCCGACACATCTTCGTCGTCTCCACGAGATTTTGACGTGTCTAGCTTCTGCAGGCCTACAACTTAACACCAAGAAGTGCCACTTCGCTGCCCGAAAACTAACCATCTTGGGACACGCATCACAAGAGACGGTGTTCTTCCGGACCCCGATAAGCTTCGAGCTAGTCGCTGACTTCCCAATGCCCACATCACTGAAAGCCCTAAGAAGTTTCGTTGGTCTTTGCTCTTACTTTCGTCGCTTCGTGCGCAACTTCGCGTCCATCATTGCACCTCTGACTAGTCTGCTTTCCAACAGCAAAGGTATATCTGCATGGTCACCTGCATGTGACGACGCATTTCACCAGCTGCGCCGCCTGCTGACCTCGCCACCTATTCTTCGCCACTACGACCCCACTGCTGCCACAGAAGTTCACACTGATGCAAGCGGCGTTGGTCTTGGCGCAGTTTTGGCACAACGGAAAGGCACCCAAACCGAATACGTAGTCGCTTATGCAAGTCGCGCTCTCAAGAAGGCTGAATTGAATTACTCCGTGACAGAGAAGGAGTGTTTGGCCATAATCTGGGCGCTTACGAAGTTTCGCCCGTACCTTTACGGCCGTCCTTTCGACGTGGTCACAGACCACCACGCTCTATGTTGGCTGTCCTCCTTGAAAGACCCGTCCGGACGTCTGGGCCGTTGGGCACTTCGATTGCAGGAATACGACATCCGTGTCGTATATCGTTCCGGTCGCAAGCATGCGGACGCCGATCCACTTTCCCGATCGCCATTAACACCAGATGTGGCTTCTCTGTCACCCCCTTTTAATAAATAATAAGTGGTAGTGTGGCTAGTAAAATTTGAGAGCTGATCGCTGACTCAACAAGGTAATCTTCTTGTGTTATATATGAATTCGCAGAGAGCCGCGCAGATGTTCCTGTCGCTCGCTGTGTCCCAATGAAGTGGCCCCAAAAGACAAAGTATTGGGAGTATTAAGTGATATTCCTAGTTTTCTGAATAAAATATCGACGCTGTTTTTTCTTTGATTTTTGAAACGGTGACACGTGATAAGAAAATGGTCGATATGTTCAGGCTCGTTACAGCTTGAGCACAGAGGGGATGGCACACGCGATAATCATTTCAGTGGTAATGTATCAATGTGGAAGAGCAGTGAAGACAAAGAAGAGGACCGGAGCGTGCCCCGAGTGCACGCCAGCATTCAATTTTTTTACTTTAACCCAGTGTCTAGTAAACAAGTCATTTTGTTCTTCGCATCCGCTTACTGGTTTTCATCAACCTTGCAAGATAGTTATTCTTGCCCAAAAACTTGCGGACATCTTCAACACTCAAGGACGCACACATTTTGTTTAGGTTTCAAACTTTCTTGAGATTCAGCTAATTACAGATGCATCAACCACGTAGCCTAAAAACACCACTGCAATGACAAAAAGAATACTTTGGCCGTTTTAGTGTCAGCCCGGCTGTAACCAACCTGTTCAGCACTTAGTGAAACTATTCATCACTACCCCTTGGATACCATCCAAGGTATCCAAGGTATACCAAAGGATATACCAAAGTATACGAAGGATACCACGGTATTAGCCACTCCCTTTTGAAAGTACTCCGTGGCCGAAGTTACACCGACCGGCATTCGCTGGAAGCAGTACCTACCAATTCTTGTGATAAATGTTTTGATCTGTAGACTTTCTATAGCCAATTTCTCCCTGTGAAACCCTCAATTGGAAACCAATTTTAAAACGTAGGTGGTCCCCGCCTGTTGCCTAAGGGCGTCATATACTGTAGACAAGACCAACCGTTCTCGCAGGACGCTCTTGTTCAGCTGGGTAAGATCCAAGCAAATTGAAACTTCCCCTGCGGGCTTGACCACGGCAACCATTCCTGCACACCATGTAGTCGGACCATCGACCTTCTGAATGACATGGCTTTCGACCATTTCGGCCAAATCTACTTTGATAGAGTTCTCAATGGGTTGGGTACCTGTCTTGGCACGAAAATTGCAAATGCTGTCGCTTTTTGTTTCATGCGGATGTTGTATTTTCCAGACATGACCAAACCAGACGAGAACTGCGCATACATGTACTTATACTGTTTTTTTAACCACACTAAGGAAATTGAACAGTCTAAGAGGTGCAATGTCGGGAAGCCCTAGCAAAAAACACTGTAGTGAATTCAGAACGTAGAGTAGTCATGAATAGAATTAGGCACAGCTAGAGCAGCTCGTGGGTGCTCAGGAAACTGAGGTGTCGCATTGTGATATACAGAGAAAGGAAGAAAATCTGTGAAGCAGGATTGCCACTTCCAGTTCGCAGCAAGGCGGCCTGTAATTAACCATGTGCGCACTGCCAGCATGAACTGTTGACTTGGACGTTTTTGCATGATGACCGAAATGGCCGGCCGGTGTGCCCTATATATACTTTTAATGCCACGTAATCAGACGATGCCCTCGCTCTGCTTCTTTCGGTGATGCGGCACCCATGCTCTGTAAGTGAGAAACACGATTTGGCAAGAAATAGTGCCTTACACGCGTTTGTGAAAAGAGTAAACATAAACACCTTCAGAAATTCATAGTGGGTATATTTCGTGTTTTCATCCAAACAAATAAATAAGCAGCAAATATAACGCTATGTTTTGACATTTTCTTGTTTCACCCCTAGTACCCCATACTGCAGCATACTGCGTGATAAACTTTTGTAGAGGCAGCACTGGTAGACACTATCGGCCACGGAAGAACGCGCCTTCTTCTGTTACTTTTCTTCGGCCTCAGCGCACCGGTTGTCCGAAGGGCACTAATTCTCATACATTGTTTCAATTTCGCATGAAAACAGGTCTGTCACAGGACTGAACGGTACTGAGGCGAGTGGTGTAGTACGGCTGCCGGTCGAAACAAGCGGCAGAAAGCATGACCTCTGCGATCGCGACCTGGCAGAAAGCTCCTAATAGAAGAGAGAGCGACGTTCCTGGCATGGTTTTTTAGGAAGAGTTCTTGATCCTTCGCCGGTCTTCCGAGAAGCGTGGTACCCGCTGTACACTTCCAAATAATTTCGTAAAATATTTTATGCTGTGCTGGCGGCAATGAAATATCAGGCCTGAAGCTTTTGTAGCCCACACAATCCCCCACAGTGGGCATGGCCGACAGTTACTAAGTGAACAAGACAAAGCCTTTGTAATGGGTTGCAGCATTCGACTGCCCAATTATTGCGCGATTCGAATTATGTGACGCCTGGTTGTTCATTTGCTGTCCTAAACTCTTTTATTACTCACATAAACTAGATTCCTTTCTTGACTTACAAGCTGCCTAAGGCTGCGCAGTTTGCAAGGAACTTTCAATCACCTCGTGGCTCATTAGTACAATTCTGGGCTGGCACGCAGGGCACCCGGGTGTGAATTCTATTGTGTTTCTAAACGTTTCCTGTTTATTGAGCTTTTTTTCTTTTTTCGTCTAATATTCATTATGGACACCAGCGGCGGCAGACAACTACGGCGCACGCAGCCATTAGGATTCATAAAAGTTTTCACTGTGAAATAGAGAGATGTTTGGCTTACTCATATTCCACTCTCATTTTTAATTAGGTGAGCTCCCATCCAATTTGCTTCTTGCTTGGGTGGGAGTTTACTCGACAGGTGCTCAGTAATTGCTTCTGCCCTACAGCGCATTCGCAAGTACGTGTAAGACGCTCTGTTTCGATGAAGGCGAAAATGCTATAGGCCAGTGCGCTCAGATTTGGGTGCACGTTAAAAAACCCAGATAGTCAAAATATTCAGAGCCCTCCACTACGGCGCCTCTCATAATCATATGTTGTTTGGGGACTTTTAACTCCATATATCAATCACTCGTGCTATTTTAAATAGGAGCGCCGTGTTTAAGGCCGCTATAGAAATATATATCTGGAGTACTCTAAAACGTGATTCCAAAAACACAGCGTGATTTATGATGATAATGACCTCATGTAGATGGCATTCGCCCTCAAAGGGCGAGGGGCCAAGAACCGGGAGGAAGAATGCTTAAAGTAATGAAACTAAAATGATGCGTGTCCGCCATGGTTTAAACTACATCTTTTACGGGCCAAGATCCTTACGCCATGGGTCGTACGTCCAAGTCGTCATAGTGTCCACCTTTCGTTTAGCCATTGGAATGTTTGCTAGATAGCGGTACTTATATATGATAAATATGTGATAAAAATACGCGAGATAGTGATACTTGGAGTGTGCGTCCATCTATGTGTCTGTCCGTGCCTTAGTGAATCTGTCTATTCGTCCGTCATTCCGTCAGTGCGTCCGTGCATCTTTCCGTGCAACCGTCCATTCATCAGTTCGTCAGATCAATTCGCGCTTCCGTCTTTTCGGCCGTCCGTAGCTCTGTTCATTCCTCTTACGTTCTTCTGTCCGTCCGCGCGTGTGTTCGTGAAACCGCTCGTCTTCTCCGGAGTGCTCGCCCCACTTGTCATCATTCCCCTCGTGGATATGTTGTGAATTTTTTTTCTTCAGCAGCCAACCCACTACGAGTTCATGCCTCAATTGTGTTGTGCCAGAACAATAAAAGTATGCCACAGATGGCTCCTCCTTCACATAAGGGGCCATGGGAACTTAGAAAATTGATGAGGCGGAGCTTGTAAAAATGGGGGCCAGGTTGATACTTTTAATGCGGACTGCAACCTCATGCCCGTTATGCAGAACTCTAAAATAATGTTCAGAACGCTTGACGAGAAGGAAACAACCATCATAGCGAGGCTGACAAGAACAGTCACACGTATCAACACAAATAAATGCGTTTGAAGATGTTTGTAGCTTTGCCGATAGAAAAGCATTGTTCTTGGTGTGAGCTGAAGCTGGTGATGGGCGCAAGTTTTGCATGAAGATCCGCGGACGATGGACGAAAGCAGATCAATCTGAAATAATTTGCGTAGTAACAGGGCTGATGAGGTCACCAGACAGAGTGTGCAGCCATAAACTGTCTCGGCAACACAGCAGGAAAGTTCTTGTGGAAGTTTAGAACGAAGGCCGAGAAGCGCGATGGAGAGTTGTGCTACTCAAGCTTTGTCGTGAGGCTGTGAGGGGCAGACAACCTAGTAGAGACCTTACAGAAGTGAAAAGCGCTGACTGCCTCGATCAGTAGTCACTGTTAATGGTACGCTGGCTTGGCTATTCAAGGTAGCAATACAAGTCTAAGCAACTGTTTTTGCCGTGATGTCAGCCATCGGAGCTTCTTTATGCCACCTAGTGTACCTGTCAATACACGTAAACAAATACGCATATCCCAAGCATGAAGGTATGGCTCAACAATGGTAAATTATTGGTGTGGAAACGTGCATCAAGGAGAGGAGTTTTTACCACCGGAAGCTTGGCGTGCCATTGTATCTTGATGCGCTGACACACTGTGCAAGTGCAAATCCAGTCACAATTGTTAACGCGTATGCACGGCCAGAGATAGCGTTCAGTAACGAGGTGTTGCATAGCCCTTATGCCGGGATGGCAGATTGAGCGGAGAGTGTCAAAAACACCAAGACGCAGATGTGAAGGGACACAGATACGAGCGCAGTTTAGTGAAACATCACACCAGAGAGTATATAGCGTGGTCATTGGGGAACCTGGCTTGGCCCAGTCGGAGGGATGTAGAGGATTGGAGTAGTGGAAGCTCTTCGCCTAAGATCTGTGCCTCCGTGAGGGAAAACAATTAAAGGCTGGTGGTATCTGTCATGGCATTGATGGTAATGCGTCTGAGAGCGGGTGCTGCACTTTTAAAGCTGTCTTTAATAAAACGTATGCCTTTGGTGAATTCGGCAATGAAAGCAAGTTGTCAAAACTCTGTATGAGTGGGCGTAGCACTGCAGAAACGTAACAAAAAGAAGTGGTTTGTGGTCCGTGGCAATGTCATATTGTTGCTCTTCAAAAAATACTATGAAATGCTTCACGACAAGGTAGGCTGCGAGGAGGTCCCACCGGAAAGTAGGGTATTGGCGACCAGTGTCGCGTAACTTACGGGAAGAGAAGGAAACCGGAGCCCATGCACAATTGATCCATTGATGAAGAGGGGATTAACTGCTTTTGATGAAGCGTCCACTATGAGGCTAGTGAAAGCAGCTCGTGAACAGTGGTTCAGGAGGGTGGCCTGGACAAGTTCGGACTTAACGACGGCAAAAGTTTGATCTGCAACCATGTCTCTGGGAAGCTCGGCTGACTCGACTTTCGAAGTCGATAATAGTGCTCCCAGAGGCTGCAGCAGTGTAGAGCATGTAGACTCTAAGCCGAAATGAAGCAATGAGAGTATAGAGGTTGCTCCTACAGGGAGAAAACTGCAGAGAAATGAACCGTTGATCTTCTTTTAGTTCCTCCTTCGGAGGATGAACAGTTACTCCTCCCCCCCTAGTTGCTCCCTGATGACCATCCATTACTCCCACAAGTTGCTCCCCGAAGACTGGCAGGTAGTCTTGACCGTTACTCTCGCGTGTTCGCAGTTACTCTTTGAGGACCAACTGCACATGCTTCCAGTTACTCCTTGTGGAAAAGAATATTTATGTCCTGTATGCTGGTCAGACACTTGACACATGTTGCGAGCTCCTTGGCAGATCACTGCTTGGGTGCTTGTAACAAAAAAGTTGACTAAATACGAAGGAAAAAAATACTTTATTGATTTTTTATGCGATGTGTGAGCACATGTAAAAATAGACTTCACCACACCACAGCCCACACTAACCGAGCGGCGAAATACATAAAATGTTTTCTACGTCTTCCGCAGACAAACCCTCTTGAATTCCTAGCATATGGCAGTATGTGTCATCATTGCAGAGAGAAGGGCAACTTCTCCAATGGTGAAAAACTCGAGTTGCGTAGGACAGGTGTTTCCGTCAAGCTAGTGTGGCGGAATGTCACCGCAGACGTATGTGAGTCATCTCATTGCTGCAAGAAGCAATAGGGGGACGTTTAACGTGCTAGAATCAATACATAACAATCAGTCACACACACACAGCAGCGTTTACATTCTAGGAAGTCTACTGCACAATTAATTGTAAAAAAAATGGTAGGTTCAGCGAAACGTTACTTGGCTTGCCACATAAATGTTGATGTGGTGGATGCTCTTCAAATGATGACTGTTGCCAAGAGAAAAAGATTTTGGCAGAAAGTGTGCAGAACCTCATGAATGCATTCTATTTGTAGCAATAACGCTACCTTTGGGGTAAGTTAACTTAGGATACATTTTCATGAGCCTATTCACCATTCGTCATTCTAAACGAGATCTTGTGTGTGGCAAATAACACATATCATCCGCTTATGTTAGAATACATATTTAGCTCGTGCACATAGGTAATCTCAATTCCGCTGTTTTGTCATGCGCTGCTGCGCCATGAAATGCGCAATACCTGTAGGCACAAAGCAAGCATGCAAAGCCTGCTTGAAAGCAGCCTTTTGCAGATGCTACATGATGATATTCAGTAAAACTCCTTGTAGCTGGCCTAAAGGGCTGGAAAAAACTACAGACACAAATAAACATAGACAGTGCTACCTTCAGACAATGCTTTAAATTTAGGAAACTAGGCTACACTCATTCACTCAGTTGACGAGTCACAGCCACCAAATCTGTGAATGAAGCAATATATCTTAAGGCATGCACAGATATTCTAATTTTTTGTCCGACAGTGTCACAGATAGCTGGCCAATACACATATATTCGAGCTCAACATTATGTCAAGCTTTTCTTAGTTTGAAGTCTGGTTGGTTCACAACCGAACAGGTTACTGCTCTGTCGGACGAAGTGGAATAAGTGCCCCGTGGTTCACCCCCCTCCCCAAAAAAGCCTTATTGGAAGTTAGTGCTCGGTGTTAATGCCTGCCAATTTATTTTACATTGCCCTATGCATGTGTCACAAAGACATTTGCTGAAGACGTGCTAACATTCAGGCCAACATCGCATACTAGGTCAACAAGATGCAAATGGAATTAATAGGAACAGTGCCACCTATAATAACAGCATAACACTTCAGTATCTTAGAACAGCCAGAAGGTGCACAAGAAAGTTGAGCACACTCTTGCAAAACTTTAATACAGAATTTGTTTTAGGGTGGAGCAGGTTAACATGCATTGGGATGTTTAAATCCATGAAGCATGTTCAGAAAACAGGGTAAAGGCGAGTCTTGAAACACTGTTACGAAGGCCTGCGCACGGACAGCTTCGTGAATCTTAGCCCAAGTGTTATGCTTTGTCAAAGCCCAAACCTGTGAAAATAAGAAAAACGTACTTTTAGTTGCACCACTGTAAACAAATCTCGGCAGTTGGCTTTCTAGTACAAACAGCAATCCCTTTAATAAAAACATAAACATTAATAGTGTCAGCAAACACGCGGGCCAGCGTAGCCATGTCGAATTCTCCCTAGAGATTAAAACGGCACGTAATTTCAGCACGGCATGTAAATCATTTTTTGTGTATTCAAGACAAGTAGGCATGTGTGTGTTTGATTCCATTTTTATTGTATTTTTAGGTGCCTATATATAGAAAGCTAGCTGCAAGCTAACAAGAAAAACATATATTACTCTGTTATCTGTATTTATTGATTGCTTTTGTTTGATACCTCAAAGCTGACCTGAACACTTTTTTATGTCGCATATTTTATAGGACAGTTCACGAGCCACTGTAGGCTATCGGTCCAAATAATCGCTGCAATTGCATATATTCATTCATGAAAATGAAGTTCATTGATTGATTGAATGAAATTGTCAGTGCCAGCGTAACCATGTGGCATGATACTCTTCGCTGTCCTGCACATGCGCAGTTTGGCCCCAAAAACGATGCTTTCATATACATAATACCCCTGTCACAGGAGAAAGTTCATTGTGAATTTACTCTACTGACATCCGACACATAGAATGACATTAGGAGACGTGTGCTGCTACACGGACAGATGTATTGTCCTTTGTAAATGATGGCAATCGCGATGTCGCTAAGACGGATTTAAGAAAAAACACTTGCAGCGTGTGTAATTAATTCAATTTGTCCACTAAGGGCTGTAAAAATGTTTCCACACAGATGAAATTGAGGATGAAAGGTTAATGTACAGTTTTTTTAATACCCAAAGAAAAGCCCGTAGCCCATATGAATTCGAAGCAAGACTGGAGCCACTATCACTTTTGGGGTGGCGTGGTAAATGTTCAATATGGCTGACGTGGCGCAGTGCGAGGCAGCCGCATCAAATTTTTGCGCCGAATTCCTCTCATGGTGCCAGGCTTGTTAACCAAGAAAGACAGCTTCGAGGCTAGCGTAAACACTGAGCACATGGCTGACATGGCAACATGGCCGGCAACGCTTTTGAGAATGTTGCTGTGAACGAGAATGCTCAATTTTTGGCGAACGACTCAGATAAATTGTAAGCGAACACATTAAGCAATACTTAAATATTAAACCATAATATTGCTTGTTATGGTTTTTAATTTTTTCACATATAATCTGTTTACGGTCCTCTTCTGGCGAAAGTACATCTTCGCGACGAAAACTCATTCGAATGAGTTCGGCTAACTCATCCGTTTTCTGAAGTCATTTCCTTTGAATGACATTAGACGTTTCCGTGTGACAGCCCATTATTGCCACTGAATCTAGATGTCATTCGGTGCAAATGGCATTATACCTTCTCGTGTGACTAGGATATAACACGTACAAACAGTCTGCACTTAACAAAAGTCACTTGCTTTCTGTACTTCAGCATCACTGGGTACATTATTATCTGCAGTATAACCAAATATGTGTGAAAGACTTTTAAAAGGTATTTTGGACCTGCATCAAATACGGTTTTATTTCATAGCAGTCAAGTCTGGTTAAAAACAGCCAAGTTGTAATCAGACTAATTATGGGCATGCGGAAAATCCTACACGGCGTTACTGAGGTCATTCAAAGATGAAATTTTTGTCGATTGGTATTGACGTCAAAATGCGACTTAAACGGCTTGTTGAAATTTCCCAGTGCGTACATATTCTAGGATTCTGAATAACAGGCATGCCAACGTGAGCCTACTACATTTACGATTGTGTTTCACAATATTCAGTTTTGCGACAGTTTTGCATCGCTAAAAAATCTGAAAGATTTAGATGATTTCATCTCGCGTTGTTCTGTCCATGTGCAACGTGCTCGCTTGATGTTACCCTTATGAAACAATACGTCCCGCATGGAAGTGAAGCAAGTCACGCAGTGTCGTAGGCAGAGTTTATGAATTTTGGGCGTATGGAAGGGGGGGGGGGGTCCACCCATCTGACTTGGAGGCCAGGCATGCAAACTGGGTCTTGTGTCATATTGTCATATTGGGCCCTGTAGGCTAGGCCCAAAACAGTTTTGGGACTACGGTGGAGGGAAGGGGGGGGGGGCACGGGTTTTGTGTTCCACCGCCTGGCTGTGCCGCTGAAGTAATGCAAAAATAGTTTGTTCACTTACTGACCCACATGCACTACAGCTCTACAAAATGTGGCCGAAGGCCTCAACACCTAGTCGATAACGTTACAAAAAGCCAATGAGGTACAAGTACCTCTATCAAAGAAAGTACAGCCGCACGCCAATGTCTTGTTTTTTCAAACAAGGCTTAATTGCGAAAAGGAACTTTTAACAGCAAAAGTACACTGGATCAGCAGTGGTGACAAAAGCAGTAATATGGTATTATGCAGGTGGTAATAATAGCAGTAATTTAGTCTATACAGCTTGGAATGAATACGGTGAATAAGACAGAGCAAATAATTTCTCTTCTGATAACGCAACCAATCAACAATATGTCTTTGGACAAAAAACAATGAGCCAGCTGTTTGAGAACTTAACACTTCTCACAAGCTGTGAACGAGCTTGGCGGTTTGGAGTATCCAAAGTTACTCTAGAAGTACTTTAGTTTGGGCTAGCTGGTTCATAATACTCAATTAGAAAGGGCAGTACAAAAACACGCGGAAAAAAATGACTGAACAAATTTTGCGGCTGACAAAAGGCGAGTCTGGGTCTGCTTTTTTTGGTCTTTTTTTCTCCGGCTGTTTTAAGGCCTTGTTCTGCAGGTGGTTTGGTGTTCGGTCGGTTTTGACGCGCTTCTCTAGCAAGCAAATGGCGTGGCTAGGCTTTTTTTTAATATCTTTTGCACGTGTTTCGGTGTTTCGTCCGCTTGACATGCCAACTTTCTACGCTCCTCCTGCGTGTGTTAGGCGCTTGCGGTAGCTGTATCCTCAGGTCCTCTGTGTTCAGCCAGCGCTGTTATTTTACAATCTGCGGATGCTAAAGTGAATCACTGTTTTGGTTTGGTAAAGTTTGGCACACAGAAAAATTCTCGAGTCGAACTTTACCAGTCTATCTGGCCCTTGAATATCAATGTGGGCGGCATGCATATTTGCGTTTCCTTCAGTGAAGAAACCGTTGCGTGACGAGAGCATTTAGTGCGATTCCTCTTTCCGTTGCTTCCTTAAAAACTTTGTTCTGATACAATTGATTCCTGTTTTTGAACATGTCAGATATCTTGTTGCGCTGGGTCCTTTCGGGGAGAAACAGTTGGTCTGGAAGACTAAAAGCAGCCGTTACTCCAATTTTGGCCGTTCTTCGCTTGGAGTGTAGGGATAAAACGGCGATAAAAAGTGACACTTCCGAAAAAACTTCGCAGACTACGTATGGACGTCAGAGGTGCGTAGCCGACGATAGTTTCGACCTTGTCAGGCAGAGAAGTGATGCCACGACTAGTGATTTGCTGTCCGAAGTATGCTATATACGTCTGAGTCACGAGTAAATATAGCACTCTTATATGCGGTTCAGAAAACACAGCTGTATTTAGGAATGCAGATGTAGATAGAGATTTCAAAGTTGTGGCTCACAACCACCCGTGAAGATTGGCCATGATTTAGTATTGCATCTCCGCCATTTGTCCAACTACCTTCTCTTGTTCTTCAGCAGGCTGCCAGTTCAAGTCCCATGCGTGTCATGCCAGACGACTAAAAAAAGCACGCCACATATCAATATCCTACTTCTCGCCCGTACCTTGCCTCGTCATCTCATGAGACACGCTTGCACCGCTGGCAATCGCAGTGTTCCCATAAGCACCCTCGATGGTTTCAGGTTCGCCCAGTCATCGTCTTGGGGATTGCATGCCCGCAAGAGGCACGTAATAATAGAAAACATAGCCTAGTGCGTCGGGTGCAGCATGTACGCCGTCTGGAGACAGAGAAAAAGCTTACGGAGTGGTTGAAATGTGCTCCGACAGGTACCCTACTAGCCGGTCTTCGCATTTCAGACTCAATCGAATCAGGAACCTAGGTGGAGTCATGTTACCAGAAGATGCCCTACCGTGAATGCGCGATTGAAGCACACAGTTTGGACAGAGAGCGAAAATTGGTCTCTAAATGATTCTTAGGATCTGGCCTACTGGTCAAGAGTGTTTGCGAAAAAAATGTTCAAATTATTTCAAGATATGTTTAAGTGTGACCCCTACCTCCCCAAGGTACAATGCAAGCAGGTACAAATGATGGGATTTCTCTTTTGAAAGCAGTGCCGGGAGGCCCCCCACTTGAGGTGAGAGCTGTCGCGGTGGACTCGCAGACCATCCGGGTAACATGGAAGGTGAGTGTCCATGACGAAGAAAAAACATACAGTTTTGTGTTCCGAAAGCATCATACAGTCCTCGCGTTGTCATGACATTTATTTTCTATAATGCAAACTTTCTATTTTTTCGTGAATGTTGTATCTTTAGGTGTAACGTCGAGTTACAGTAGAACAGCATTTTTTCCATCAGGAGATGAGAACAGCACTGTGGGTTTGGGCAAAAGCAAGTTTCTACGACAATTTTTTGGCAGTAAGCACTAGGAGTTAGCACGATCTCCCATGATGGGTTGCACAAGGATAAAAAAGCAATCGATCAATCAATAAATCAAGATAGTTGACACTGCCGAGAGAGACAGATTATATTCCAAGAGAAGGCAAGGCCACCAGGGGGAGGCGGTAAGTTGTCTTGGAAAATAAGCTTGTGGAGACAACACGGCTGCGCGAAGCAGAAAATTGGTTTGATTTGCGCAGATTAGGAGGTGCATTTTTTCAGTGATGGGAGCAGTCAGGCTGATGGCAATAAATCGCAACTGATAGAGGGTTTTTGTAGCCAGCACAATGAAACCCCTGGACTTTATTCCCTTTCTGATACCCTTAATTACCTCGTACTTCGAGAGGGTTGCCCTGCTTTCCTTGCATAGGTCCAAGATGTATTGAACGTAGTGGTGCAAGGCGAACCCAGTGACTGCGCTGATATTTTCGTACACTGTTCTGAAAACAGGTTCCGCAGAGCATAGAGCCTACATGCATCCATACTATCGGCCTATACCATGTTTATTAAGAGTGGTGGGTGGTGTCTACGTACTGAGGCGCTGGTAGTGACGTAGCAGCGTGGTGGCTCTGCCTAGCCCCATGCTCAATGATCATTTCGCAAGTGGCAAGCAGCTACCAAGCCATCTTCACGTCACAAACGAGTGCTCAAGAAAGCGTCCACCTCAAAATACTGGGGACAGCGACGATACCGGGAACCACATTGTCGCGACAAGGCCAGCGAAACGGGGAAAACAAACAGCAACAGACTCCTCGGGCACACCGCGTCCGGACATCGAAATCGTCACTACGCCTGCCAAACTTCTCGCATGCATCTGACAGCAAGAAGTCGCAGAAAAATTCTACAAAGGCAAGTTTAAATAGCCACTAAAAAAATTGAGAAAGTAATCACTGACGATAATAAAGCAGTGTGGACATACACAAATCTAATTCGTCTGTTTGAACTAGAGCTTGCTAAGGCACGTGACAAGTCACCCCGAAAAAGAAGACACAAACCCAAACGTTGGTGGGATGAGGAAGTTAGGAGAGCCATAGCAAAACGTCAGGAAGCCTCTAGAGAGCACAGACATGGTAAGCAGCGGAGTGAACCGACAGATCATGTTGAAAGAAAATGGCAAATATTTCTGAGCTGTAGAAGGAATGCATCTGTTCTGATCAATGAAAAGATTAGAAGAAAGAGAGCTCAGTGGCTGGCAGAAGTACATAAAAAAGTTTGAAAGGCAGCTGCGAGATTTCAGAACCATCTAAAACTTCAGAAATAAGACGAGCCTAGAGCAGAGGTTTATAACTACAGCTCAAGGTGCTAGTCTATAAAGGAACGAAGCTATTGAATATATAAGAACAAGGGTGACAAAAAAATTTCAACGAAGAAGTGCTTTACGCACCACAAAAGACAAGGATGAATCAAGTGGCGCAATGGCTCCATTCTCACAACGAGAGTGGGAAAAGGCTAAGAAGAGGGTTTCTAGTAGTACATTACTGGCCCAGATGGCATTCCAATTATGCTGATAAAGACATTAGGTCCGAAGTCTAAGCACGCTTTGAGAGAGGCAGTGAGCAAAATAATAATCGGTGGCGAAATTCCCAATGGATGGAAACTTAGCAGGATGAGCATGATCTATAAAGAAAACGGAGACAAAGCTGACATAAACAACTACTGTCCTATAACAGTGACATCAGTGGTCTACATGCTGGCGATGCAGAATGTAAAGGAAGGACTGCAGGCATGATTAGAGAATAAGGGGGTGTTGGGGGGACTGCAGAATGGGTTTCGGAAACACAGGAGGTTGGAAGAAAATCTGTTCTCACTGACAGTGCATCTAAATAGCACAAAAAGAACACAGGCCCCTGTCGCTAGCATTTTTGGATATCAAGGGAGCGTACAATGGCGTGTTTTAGGAGGAATTGTGGAGAATACTGGACACACTAGGCGTGGGAGATGTAGTCGCCAATATTTTAATGGATATCTATAAAGGTAGGAAGGTATTTATAAAGTGCGAAAAACAGGTATCCAATCCAGCAGAGGTACAATGGGGGCTTAGGCAGGGGTGTCTCCTGTCACCCTTATTATTCATGATGTAACTACAAGGATTAGAGGCCAAACTAGAGGGAAGTGGACTGGGCTTCAACCTCTCTTTCGTCAAACAAGGAAAACTAATTGAACAGGCACTACCAGCATTGATGTACGCAGATGATACAGTGCTAATGGCCGACAAGAAGGATTCATCATTTTCACTGGTATAGCGCACCACCACAAGGACACACACAAAGAAGAGATGCACACACACACAGCGCTAACTTGCAACTAATGTTTTATTTGCGATCACACACGCTGTTTATACAACAGTAGACCGATAAAACCTGGATAATGTCATGTCAAGAATACACCACAGCCCATGCCCGTGTCATCACCGATAGCGACAATGTACACTAGCCCGTCAAAGTGAAGATTCTAGATACTACTTTTCTTTAGATGATAAAGCTATGGAAGCCACAGTCACACATTTTTATTTCCTTTTGTCTATTTCAAAAGCTTCAATAATTTCACGTGTGGTTCTGTCACGGGCCTTAAAGAGTATACGGGTGTTTTGGAACATAGGGACACAACCGCACCTCTGACAGTGAAGGGCCAAATGACCACATACGGCTGTTTCTACATTGTACTTGTGTTCCCTTAGTCTTTCATTCACACACCTTCCAGATTGGCCTATGTATTCGCAACCACAAGTCAAAGGAGTGCTATAGACAACACCACAACACTTCACAACACTTCACAAATTTCTCCCGGTGCTTAATCTTACAATCCTGTTTCCCGCTACTTTCTGCATTGACCTTTTTGCACATTCCTTGCAACTTTTCGGGAGCAGAAAACACTACATCCGCACCCGCCTTCCTTGCTATCCTTCGCAAGTTATGCGATATGGCATGCATGTAAGGCACTACAGCAACCTTGCCTGCCTTAGTTGCGGTTGCCTGGTCTTTGACGTTTGCCCTTCCTTTCCTGCTTATACATTCGGCAACAGTGGTCAACAAGTGCAAGGGGTAGCCAGAGTTCAATAAACGTTTTGCTTGAGCCCACAAGCTCTCGTCAAGCTTGTGGTGGCATGACCTCATCAGCGAGTTCTGAAAACAGGATTTTATCACCGCACGCTTTACCAATTTCGAATGAGCGGATGCGAACGGAAGAACGGGTTTATTTCCTCGCGGTTCATAGCGCCAGTATACTCTTGCTGGCGAAAAATAGAGCCCGAGGTCAAGGAATCTTATAAAATTGTCATTTGGTACTTCATGCGTCAGCACCAAGGGAGATTACACTGTCAAGAACATGGTTAGAGTTTCATTCACAACTGCGTCAAAATTGCTATGATCATTATTGGCTACGATCAGATAGTCATCTACATATCTAAAAACAGCAATAACGTCAGTGTGCTTCATACGTTCGTCAAGGACCTTCTTACGTTTTGCTAAAAACGGGTCGCTCAGGTACGGGGCTATGCAGGAACCTATACATATCCCGTTCTTTTGTTTTAAAGTGTTTCCATTCCACGTCGCATAGGTCGAGTTAAGATAAAAGTAAAGGAGCTCTAAAAATTGATCACTCGACAGACCGGCAGTATTTTGAAAATCAACCGCTCCTACTCTGTCTATACCTTCCGACACACACGCCATCAACTCTGCCTGAGGGAGGGTGTAATAAAGGTCCTTAACGTCAATCGAAAAAGCTAAAAGGTCTGCGTTTTCCTTACCTGCAAGAAAGTCTAGCACTTGTTCCGACTTTATCACCAAAAAGGGGTCCTCAAGAGATATCAACTTCAAATGTTTTTGAAGAAATAACGCAATGCACTTTTGCCAGGATTCATTCTCTGAGATGATCACTCTGAAAGGGCAGTCAACTTTATGCGTCTTTGCCGTAAAAAATATATCAAGATCCACTTTTTTGTCTTCTCGATCGATCTAACCAGGCCTTAAAAATTAAAGCTTTTGCATAGCTTCTTCGCGGTAGTTCGCACTTTTTGTAACGAAATATTGTTATGAGTATCAAATACAGCATTAATGGCCACTGACGCCTTCGCTCGATACAATGATTTACGCATAACCACAAAGCCACCGTCTTTATCGGCTGGTAGCAGTGGGAGGGAATTGTCCTTCAAGTGCCCAATGGTCTCCTGAATAGCACATCTGCCACCCGTAGGACGGACACGCATGAGAACGTCGACACCTTCAGATACACACCTGTCAACGTCACCTTCAGGTACTTGTTTTGAGACATTCCGAACCATCCCTAGAAGTTCGGGGCTAGATTTTCGCGGTTCGACGGCGAACTTTGGTCTACACTTGAGTACCTGTCACATTTTGTTGGGCAGGTTCACATCACCGATAACGTGAAGAGGATTCGATGGTGCGGAGGGCTTCTTTTGTACTTGCGTCCTCAGCCCCCCAAACACCCGTATACTCTTTAAGGCCCATGACAGAACCACACGTGATATTATTGAATCTTTTGAAATAGACAAAAGGAAAGAAAAATGTGTGAGTGTGGCTTCCATAGCTTTATCATCTAAAGAAAAGAAGTATCTAGAATCTTCACTTTGACGGACTAGTGTAGATTGTCGCTATCGGTGATGACACGTGCATGGGCTGTGTTGTATTCTTGACGTGGCATTACCCAGGTTTTATCGGTCTACTGTTGTATAAACAACGTGTGTGATCGCAAATAAAACATTAGTTGCAAGTTAGCGCTGTGTATGTGTGCATCTCTCCTTTGTGTGTGTCCTTGTCGTGGTGCGCTATACCAGTGAAAATGATGAATCTCAACCAACAAGCCCGGCCACGTGCCTTAGCAAAGTTAATTTCTTGTACATCGGGCATTCCTTTATGCTAAAGCACCGACCCTTGCCGAATCATCCCGCTGATCGCGACGGCAGCCTGCAGAGCTCGGACACTTGGGTTCTACATCCGACACAAGGTGCTCCCTCGTGAAGTATTGGCACTGTTTGGACACTGTTTGCCTTCCTCCAACCATGGTGTTCGTATTTGCAAAGTTATGCGATCCGAATGGCAGAGGTAAACTCGAATGTACAGAAATCGTCTCGGGCTCATTCTGGGACCAAGCTCAAGCTTCAACGACTGGCGCGATTACTCACTACTAGCTGAACGGACAACCGAATTTCTCTGGCGGCAAGTTCTGCCGGGGCTGAGGACGCAAGTACAAAAGAAGCCCTCCACACCATCGAATCCTCTTCACGTTATCGGTGATGTGAACCTGCCCGACAAAGTGCTACAGGTACTCAAGTGTAGACCAAAGTTCGCCGTCGAGCCGCGAAAATCTAGCCCCGAACTTCCTGGTATGGTTCGGAATGTCTCAAAACAAGTACCTGAAGGTGACGTTGACAGGTGTGTATCTGAAGGTGTCGACGTTCTCATGCGTGTCCATCCTACGGGTGGCAGATGTGCTTTTGGAGAGACCATTAGGCACGTGAAGGACAATTCCCTCCCGCTGCTACCAGCCGATAAAGACGGTGGCTTTGTGGTTATGCGTAAATCATTGTATCGAGCGAAGGCGTCAGTGGCCATTAATGCTGTATTTGATACTCATAACAATATTTCGTTACAAAAAGTGCGAACTACCGCGAAGAAGCTATGCAAAAGCTTTAATTTTTAAGGCCTGGTTAGATCGATCGAGAAGACAAAAAAGTGGATCTTGATATATTTTTTACGGCAAAGACGCATAAAGTTGACTGCCCTTTCAGAGTGATCATCCCAGAGAATGAATCCTGGCAAAAGTGCATTGCGTTATTTCTTCAAAAACATTTGAAGTTGATATCTCTTGAGGACCCCTTTTTGGTGATAAAGTCGGAACAAGTGCTAGGCTTTCTTGCAGGTAAGGAAAACACAGACCTTTTAGCTTTTTCGATTGACGTTAAGGACCTTTATTACACCCTCCCTCAGGCAGAGTTGATGGCGTGTGTGTCGGAAGGTATAGACAGAGTAGGAGCGGTTGATTTTCAAAATACTGCCGGTCTGTCGAGTGATCAATTTTTAGAGCTCCTTTACTTTTATCTTAACTCGACCTATGCGACGTGGAATGGAAACACTTTCAAACAAAAGAACGGGATATGTATAGGTTCCTGCATAGCCCCGTACCTGAGCGACCTGTTTTTAGCAAAACGTAAGAAGGTCCTTGACGAACGTATGAAGCACACTGACGTTATTGCTGTTTTTAGATATGTAGATGACTATCTGATCGTAGCCAATAATGATCATAGCAATTTTGACGCAGTTGTGAATGAAACTCTAACCATGTTCTTGACAGTGTAATCTCCCTTGGTGCTGACGCATGAAGTACCAAATGACAATTTTATAAGATTCCTTGACCTCGGGCTGTATTTTTCGCCAGCAAGAGTATACTGGAGCTATGAACCGCGAGGAAATGAACCCGTTCTTCCGTTCGCATCCACTCATTCGAAATTGGTAAAGCGTGCGGTGATAAAATCCTGTTTTCAGAACTCGCTGATGAAGTCATGCCACCACAAGCTTGACGAGAGCTTGTGGGCTCAAGCAAAACGTTTATTGAACTCTGGCTACCCCTTGCACTTGTTGACCACTGTTGCCGAATGTATAAGCAGGAAAGGAAGGGCAAACGTCAAAGACCAGGCAACCGCAACTAAGGCAGGCAAGGTTGCTGTAGTGCCTTACATGCATGCCATTTCGCATAACTTGCGAAGGATAGCAAGGAAGGCGGGTGCGGATGTAGTGTTTTCTGCTCCCGAAAAGTTGCAAGGAATGTGCAAAAAGGTCAATGCAGAAAGTAGCGGGAAACAGGATTGTAAGATTAAGCACCGGGAGAAATTTGTGAAGTGTTGTGGTGTTGTCTATAGCACTCCTTTGACTTGTGGTTGCGAATACATAGGTCAATCTGGAATGTTTGTGAATGAAAGACTAAGTGAACACAAGTACAATGTAGAAAGACCCGTATGTTATCATTTGGCCCTTCACTGTCAGAGGTGCGCTTGCGTCCCTATGTTCCAAAACACCCGTATACTCTTTAAGGCCCGTGACAGAACCACACGTGAAATTATTGAAGCTTTTGAAATAGACAAAAGGAAAGAAAAATGTGTGAGTGTGGCTTCCATAGCTTTATCGTCTAAAGAAAAGAAGTATCTAGAAACTTCACTTTGACGGGCTAGTATAGATTGTCGCTATCGGTGATGACACGGGCATGGGCTTTGCTGTATTCTTGACATAACATTATCCGGGTTTTATCGGTCTACTGTTGTATAAACAGCGTGTGTGATCGCAAATAAAACATTAGTTGCAAGTTAGCGCTGTGTGTGTGTGCATCTCTCCTTTGTATGTGTCCTTGTCGTGGTGCGCTATACCAGTGAAAATGATGAATCTCAACCAACTAGCCCGGCAACTTGCCTCAGACAAGAAGGAAGATCTGCAGAGATTGGTGGACATCTACAGTAATGAGGTAGATAGGTTAGATTTCAATTTCGGTAAGGAAAAATCAGCAGTCATGATTTTTGATGACAATGAAGGTAATGAGCTTAGAAAACAGGAGGTCACGGTAGAGATACCAGATAAATACATATATTTGGGCGTATGATAAACGATGGGGCCGAGTACCTAAGGAAACACAAAATATACGTGAAGACTAAAAGTAACAGGAATGCAGTGGTAATGAAAAACAGGGCACTGTGGAATTACAATAGGTATGATGTTGCGAAAGGAATATGGAAAGGGGTCATGGTTCCTGGTTAACGTTAGGCAATGTGGTCTCGTGCATGAGATCAGAAGTTCATGCAAGATTAAAAATGAGCAACGTGGAATGGGTAGGCTTGCCTTAGGAGCTCACAGGAATACACCAAATCAGGGAGCACAAGGCTGTATGAGATGGACATCATTTGAGGGCAGGGAAGCTAGCAGCAAGACAAAATTTTAGAAGCGATTGAGAGAAATGGGGGGGAGGGGAGCGTTGGGCTAGGAAGGTATTCAGCTACTTGTACATGAAGAATGTCGATACAAAATAGAGGAAGGAAACCAAAAAATTGACCGGTAAATATTCAGAAAACAGCAGGGGGCCAAACCAAACAGAATTATCGGTTAAGAAGAAGGTGAAGGAAGCTGAGACCGATATGTTGAAAATTGGCATGATTAAGAAGTCCGCACTAGAGATCTATCGAACTTTCAAGCAAGAAATTGCCAAGGAAAAGATCTATGATAATACTCGGGGTAGTTCTCCACTGTTTGAGGCCAGCACGGGAGTATTGCGAACCAAGACATATCGGGCCAAATACGAAGGGGAAGACACGGTATGCAGTGCGTGTGGAGAGGAAGAAGAAACTGTCGAACACTTGATAATGTTGTGTAAAGGGCTTCACCCTATAGTTCAGGATGATGACGCAGGGTTTTTTAAAGCACTGGAGTTTAGGGGCAGGGAGGGGAAAATAGACTTTAAGCGGGTAGAATTAACTAGAAGGACGTTATCTGATTGGTGGCTAAAGTCAAGGCACAAGTGAAAATTAAACCCTTCACTGCGAAGTAAGCATTCTCAACCTCACTACTTAAAGGAAAAAAAATAAATCTAGTTTTTGGTTCATTAAGCATTACGGCTTGGTGGCGCGAGCCACCGCCTGATCTAACGGGTAAAGCCATATACATCCATCCATCCAACCAGGAAAGGGGCGTGGTGATGCAGAGTTGCGGCACCAATTCAGCAAGGGGTCCCGCCCTTTCCACAGTTCCGATGTTACAGGGTGCTGCTAAAAACGTCTCACCGGGTGACCTCCAGAAGCCCCAAGAAGAAAAACGCGAGTCTTTTCCTGGTGGCGTCACGGGACGAGAAGAGTGCTGAAAATGTTTTGCCCATTCCCCAACCTTGGCGGTGCAGCACGCTGACGAAACGGGTAGAAACGGCCAGAAACGAGCACGAATTTTTTTAGGCGAGCAGCGAGGAGTGGTGAGGAGGAGATGAAGGAAGGTTTGACTCATTATGCGTAGAGTTGTCCCGTCGTTTGAGCGAAGGCTTCTGTCGTCAGTGACAAAGCAGGTGATGAAAAAAATTGCCCGCAGCTTCCCTCGGGGGAACACTGAGGAGGATGCGGACCATATAATTGGTTAACGGGGTGTTAAAGTGCGACTTACTTGGGTCGATGGCTAAATTGGTTAACGTGGTTGTGAAATGGGGTGTTAAATTGCGACTTACTTGGGTCGATGGCTAAATTGGTTAACGTGGTTGTAGGAGGGGGTGTTAAATGAGTGAACACGTACACACGTATTCGAAAGGGCGGCGCTGGTCGAAGGGACGTCGATCATTGTGTTTGTGGATTCGTTGGAATTCATTTCACCGTGACCTTGGACGTCGACGCGCCGTACAAACCAACCGACGAGCGGCAACTGAGCGAGCGAGCGCCGACCTTGAGTATATATACAGCACGACGGCGCATGCACTGTCAGCTGTTGAATGTTCTCGAAGCGCGACGCCACATGCGCGTCCACTGGAGAATCAGGAGAATTGTAGATGTCGAACGCGATGTGTAGAGGAGGAAGGGTGCACAGATGGTGGAGGAGCGAAGCGCGCGCGGTGTGTAGAGGAGGAAGGGATGCACAGATGGTGGAAGAGTGGGCGACGGCGCGACGGCGCATGCGCGCGCGTCAGCTGTCGAATGTTCGAGAAGCGGTGCGGACGGCGCACTACAAGGCGCGAGTATAAGATGCTCCGCATCTAAAAGATTTCCACCTGAAGGGTGAAGTCTTGTGCTACAATCATAAAAGGATGTGGCTATGCCAGCGAGCAAAGATGCGGCCTGCGACTGCAACGCGTGAGAAGCCGACGTGCTTCCGGCGAACAATTTTGGTGCTTCCAGTGCGAACATTTGAAGATGCGAGTTTTCTTTGAAGATAATCTTCAGGGGCAGCGGACCTAAAACAGCACTGTACGTTGAGTGAGTGGTTCCTAGAAGAATATTATTCAAACTATATTCCAACAATAGACTGAAAGCTTGACGAACTTTTAGACTTTAAATATCTTGATTGTGTAATGCATGTGACTGCATTGTAGCGCGTGTCGTTGTTCGTGTCCGTTGTTTTGAGCGTACGTGGTTGTGTTGTGTAGCCTGTTGTTTGTGTGGTGACATATTGTATTGGCATAATGCAGTGAGTGCATATTGGTCTGTTGTTTATTTTTCTATGCTTGAAAATATATTTTGGTTTGTTTATCAACTCTCAGCTCTGACTCAATCTTTGGACCACAGTTGGCGTCCACTGGCGTGCCTAGTAAGACCACATCTAAACTGTGCATGCTTTCGTGGTTCAATTCGGAGGGCTGACACTATGTTACTTAGAATTAGCCCGACCATTGCCTTGCTATTTACCGAGACCAGTGACAATAATTTTTGTGTCCACGACAAGACCTCTTTAGTGTACAGTGTGTCCAAAGTAGTGAGAAAGAGCCTTGGGTCGTTCGTAGTGCTATCGGAACATTTGTTTTTTTGCGTGGGTGTGTGTAGCACGGCGCTTTTACTAACAAGCCCCACCGTGGTGGTCTAGTGGCTAAGGTGCTCGGCTGCTGACCCGCAGGTCGCGGGATCCAATCCCGACTGCAGTGGCTGCATTTCCGATGGAGGCGGAAATGTTGTAGGCCCGTGTGCTCAAGTTTGAGTGCACGTTAAAGAAAGCCAGGTGGTCGAAATTTATTGAGCCCTTTACTACGGCGTCTATCATGATCATATGGCGATTTCGGGACGTTAAACCTCACATATTCATCAATCAATTTTGCTAACGAGTATGCAGATTGTTTCGAAAGCCTGTGTTAGGCAGATATGTAGCGCCTCAGAATGCGGCGTTCGTGAAGGAAGAAGTGGGCATTGAGCCGCGTGGCATGGGCAGAGCGATAATAGAAAGTCAGTTCAAAAACCAAACGCTGTCGGTGCTGGAACTCTCTCGTGTTAGCTCCGATAGATAATGGTCACCCGATAAAGAATACAGAGCCCCTATCACCCCGCTTGGATCCCGCCGGCTCTGCCACCAATCCTACCGGTCCTGACGCCCGAGAAGACGCCAGACCTAGTGGTGCTAGAGTCGCTGCGATTCACCATGTCAACCTACCACCATTTCGGCCCAACAGCCTCAGCACATGGTTTCTGCAGGTCGAGGCGCACTTCCGTCTACGCCAAATCACCAGCCAACAGACAAGATACTGGCATTAGGTGTCCTGCTTACCCCCAGACGTGGTCGACAACTTAGCTGATATTTTAGCGTCGCCGCACCTGAGTCATCCCTACGACACATTGAAGGCAACCATCACATCCCGCAAGTCTGAGTCCGAACACAGCAGACTCCAAAAGCTTATCATGGCTACAGAGCTCGGTGACCGTCGCCCATCACAGCTCCTGCGACGCATGCGCCAGCTCTTTTGTGGCTCCTCCGCCCCAAGAGGAGAAGCTGTTACGTGAGTTGCTCCTCCATCGCTTACCGCAGAGCATGGTCCTGGTCCTCACAGCTGCTGGAGATGTCCCAGTGGACACACTCGCTGAAATGGCTGACAAAGTGGCGGACTACTCGCGGCCACATAGCCTCAACGCCGTTACAACACCGCCACCGGTCACCGCTGCAGACCCGGCACTCAAGAGCATCGAGAACCGTTTTGATGCCCTTGTCAGGCGCCTCGATGACTTTGTACCTGCGCACCATCAACCGTCATACAGATTCCAAATACACAGTCACCCCTCGACGCCCCCACGTTCTCCGAAACTTCGGCCAACCAACACGCCGCGGGACGTCTTATCCTTAACCTTGTGCTGGTGTACCGCCGGTTTGGTGCCTCTGCTCGCAAGTGCACTCACCCGTGCTCCTGGTCGGAAAATGCGGCCACCGGAAACTGACGGCGGACAGTGGTACTGGGGAAAAATCATGCCGCCTTTTCTATGTTTCTAATAAGATCACTGACACTTGCTTCCTAGTCGACACAGGAGCCCAGGTGAGCGACATCCCGGCCACGTGTGCAGATCGCCGTCGACACGAACAGACCTGCCCGCTCCAAGCAATCAATCATTCCGCCATTCGCACATACAACCAACGCTGTATTACACTTGACCTTGGACTACGCCATAGGTTCCGCCCATATGATGGACTACGGGATGCCGTCCTACGGTTTTGTGGCGCTGAACACCACCTGCTACAAGCGACCGACCACATGGAAGGTGCCTCTTCATCTACGATGATGAAGCCTTCCTCTCGGTTTCCATCGACCTCCTCGTCCAGCGCTACGCCACAACAACGAGGTAGGTGACATTCCTACCACAACCGACTCTGCTGACGTATCGCAGTGCACAACACCCGAAGATCTGGCTTTGGTTGACCGGTTGGCGCCTGTGGACACGTCGGTGAACGCGACGACTTCAATGCCAACTGACGCTGTGAGCGACACCCAAACCGGCGCAACCTGTTACCTGTTCACCGACACCTCGTGCGGTACCACAACCGAACTAGCTGCCGTCTCCCACGCCAGCAGCAAAGCTACTGCCAGCATGGCAACGAGTGTGAATGACGCTCCAGTTATGCCCATGGCGAAGTTACCCGATTGTGACTCCCCGGCGACGCAATCATGTAACTAGCATTCCATCCCCATCCCAAGAGCTCCTGTGGCGGCTACCATAGGTGGTGACGTACCACATACGTGGCGTGTCATGGTCTGGTACAGTCCAAGTCTCCTGTGGATCCCAAACTTTCTGCCGGCCATCTCTGGGGAAGCGCTGAAAAGCTTGAAACCAATGAGCACTTTCCGCATGACATTCGACAACGCAGTGGTTCTGAGAAGTGCTGCTCGAGTCCGGGGCCTTTTACTTCAGCGCGCACCAGAGATGTACCAGCGTCGCTGACATCAATGTACACTTTACCCTCGTGCCACCAGCCCGTTGCTGTCCAACGCACTTGTTCACCGACGTGTCTACAGCCCGTCGAAAACCGCAGTGTGCACCACAGAGCCTTTCTTTGAGCATGCCGTTTCAAGGACCATCAACGAGCGTGCTCATTCCCACACCTCATGCAGACAGCGTCGAAATCTCAACGCTTGTGCCTACAACGTTCATGTGACACTTGCGACACCAGCCCTCATGAGGCATCATCACGCTCCGCACCATCCTCACTAAAACAATACCTGAAAAGTGACCGGTGGTGCCACCGACGCCCGCGGCCACAAAGGCTTCGGCATGTCGCGTCAATGCTGCCTACCAGATCTGTTCGGCACGCACCTCGCCCACTTCGCGGCTCCTTGTGTCGCCCACCTGAACTGTCAGGCACCCAACGTTTTCACTGTTGACGATCTGGACTTCCCAAACAAACATTTTCCGGACTGTTGTTCATGTATATAGTCTCTTTCCATCTTTTTTAATGGTACATATGTTCTCGATCGCGCAAAGCGCTGGGGCGGGAGCCCTGTAGCGCCTCAGAATGCGGCACTCATGAAGGAAGACGAAGTGGGCATTGCCGCTGCCCATGCCGCTGCCTATCACTGACTATCACGCTGCCCATGCCGCGTGGCATGGGCAGCGTGATAATAAAAAATCAGTTCGAAAACCGAACACTGTCGGGGCTGGATCTTTCTCGTGTTAGCTCCGACAGATATTGTGTGCACGCGACAAAGATCTTTTTGAGAGGCACCATGAATTTGGAGAAGTTGGTAGCTCTTGGCGAGAAGAAGAATCTTTGCGGCACCATGCTTCGAAAGTGGGTTAGCCAGAAAAACGAACGTGAGAGGGCGAAAGGAGAAGGAGAGGCGAAGGAGCGACAGCTGAAGGAAGAGAGAGAAGCGAGGAAGCCTGAAAGGGAAAGACAGAGGCAGCACGAGATGAAACTCGGGTGGCTCCAATTGCAACATTGAAGTTAAAATCCCGTCCAGGCTAGAGTTGAAAATAGTGAATGGGAGATCATGGCTTCCGCTTGAACTCAAACAAACTGCTCGTAGCATTTGACGAGAGGAAGGACGACCTTGACGCGTACCTTCACATTTTAAGCAAATGCTAGGAGCCTTAATTGGCCGGAGCATCAATGGGCCACTGCTTTGAGTACTTGCTTGAGTGGCGAAGCACTCAGTATGTACGGAAGGCTGATGCCAGCCGATACATATAACTGTGCAAAAGTGAACGTTGCATGGCTGAAGCGATTCAGAATTATTGTGGAAGGTTTCTGGGACAGATTCCAGACAGGAAAAGCAGATGATGGTGGGACGGCTACGCAGTGTGCCACCCGACTTAGCCATTAATTTGACAGATGGATCGAACTTTCAGGGACAGCACAGGAGTACGATGAGCTTAGATAGCTCCTAATTAAAGAGCAATTTTTGACCAGCTGCTACCCAAGCCTGTCGCTGTACTTGAATGAGAGGAAAGCTAAGTTGCTACAAGACATGCTTGAATTGGCGGATCAATTCTTGAAAGCCCGAGGTCACACAAATGTGGCAATGGTCAAGAAGGAAAATCTCAATGAGTCGAGAAAATCGGCCCCCGAAGAAGAGAAGCGTGCAGTGGAGAATGTTAGGTGATGTTTTCTGTGTAACCAAGTGAGTCATCGCGTTAACAGTTGTCGAACCAACTTTACGAGTTCTACTGTTGTAAAATATCTTAAATGTGGTCAGACTGGGCACAAGGCAGACGCATGTTGAAACAGAGCGAGTAAAACTTCCAAAATAGTCTGTGTGCAAGCGCCGCCAATGAACGAAGAAGATGAGATCAGCAGTGTGTTTGTGGAGCTTAAAAAACGGGAGAAAATTAGCGGTGGTCAAGGCCATCATGGCTCCACACTTAAAAACATTGATTGATGGTATGGCGGTGATGGCTGGAAAAATGACGGAGAGGCGTATCAAAGCTTCAAGGGACACTGGGCAAGCGAGCAAGCCCAGCCTGGTTTGCACATTCCACCGCTCAGTCATGAAGCTTCATAAAGCGAAGGTATCTATTATGCCAGAATCCGTAAGTTCAAGAACGGTGGCTGTGCAATAGAATATTGAGATGCAGCTGCAGGCGGCACTTTGGACAGGCCAAAAAAGAGCTCAGTGCCAGGATCCAAAGTTGTACAAGTCATCTAGCACAACCTGCGTGGCCATGCACTGCATTTCATTTGCCCTTTGTAAAACCCATATATTTCATTCCATTTTGTTGTAATGCGGTAAGGTTTAAGGGACGCATATAGGGCGCTGCCTCAACATTAGTTTGCGTAAACCCCGTAGCTCAGTAAACGGTAGGCATTATTCCCATTTTCCTTCCCTCTGTGCTGCCTGTAGTTGCTCACTGGAATTCGCCTGCGCGACCACTGTTATTCAAAGCGAAACATTTCATAGCAAACTTCATCGAGTTTGAGCGTATCTGGCTATCTATATCTATCAGTGGGTGTACTACGTCCGCGAAGCAGGGCACAAAGGGGCAAAAGTAAAAACATAGGCCCAAAAAGCTGCGAAGATCTTAAAGTGCCTGGCGTGGTTTAAATGTGCCGACTGCTTCCATTTTGCGGGGATCTGGCCTGACACCATCTTTGTTAACTAGGTGACCGAGGACTAAAGCTTTTCGTTCACCAAACTGGCACTTCTTAGAGTTCAAAATCAAGCCAGCCTTTCCGACACAGTCTAAAACTTGGCTTAAACGGACGTTGTGCTCTTCGAATGTACGCCCAAAATTGACGACGTCATCCAGGTAGCATAAGCACACCTCCCATTTAAGACCACGAAGAACACAGTCCATAAACCTTTCAAAAGTGGTGGGGGCATTGCGAAGTCGAAACGCCATCACATTGAATTGGTACAGTCCATCAGGCGTCACGAATGCGTTTTTCTTCTTGTCTGAAGGGTGCATAGGTATCTGCCAATATTCTGATTGTAGGTCTATTGAAGAAAAGTACGAAGCCGAGTGTAAGTAGTCAATAACATCGTCAATCCTAGGCAGCGGATATACATCTTTTTTGGTCACGGCGTTGAGTCTTCTGTAATCAATGCAGAACCGCGAGGCACTATCTTTCATCTTAACCAAGATGACCGGTGCTGCCAACGGGCTACACGACTCTTCAATGACACCCTTCTTCAGCATTTCCTGAACCTGGTCGGCAATAACTTTCCGTTGTGATGGCGACACTCGGTAAGGCTTTTGTAGGATCGGACAGGCAGTGTCGGTGTCAATCCTATGGTGAGCACGAGAACATAGTAAAGATAGTGGCTTCTACTTTTGGCAAAAGTCAAACACAGTAGCATGTCGCCTCAACAGATGGCATAACGTCTGCTGCTCGTGTGACCGCGAAGTGGCGCAAATCATGCCTAGGATCTGCGACTCGTAAGAGCAACTGCGCTTGCCAGAGACTGTACTTTTCTCGCTTTCATCGGTGTTAACGACCGCTACAGCAAAACCTTCAGTAGAATCATCGAAGACGCCAAGCTTCATTCCTCGAGGGAGTACAATCGGCATCGGCGAACAGTTCATTGTCCACAGAAAGGTTGCTCTTTCATCAACAGATACCAAACAACAAGGGACGAGTATGCCTTTCTTAGCACATTGAACGATGGCTGGTTCAACGATGGCGTCAAAAATGTGGCAGATTCTGGGGCGCACACCCCAACTGACCTCATTGACCATTGTGGCACTGTCAGCTCATCGGAAGCAATCAGGGCGTCTTTCGCGGCCTGCGGCGCCTCAATCGACGAGGGCAGGAACAATGTCACTGCTGACGGAAAGTTCACCGCTTCCACAGCCGACGAAAGCGCCACATCCTTGGAGAAAGTCGAAACCGAGAATCACATCGTGGGTACAACGTTGCAGCACAAGAAACTCTGTTGGGAACTCCTTTCCTGCCTCTAAAACACTGACGGCACAAACTCCGACAGGATGAAGTACTTCCCCACCAACACCACGAAACCTTGTTGATTCTCCGCTAGAACACATAACTTTGCGGCCAATGCGACTTTTGAAAGAGAGACTCATAACTGATATCGTAGCACCAGTGTCCACCAAAGCACTTGTACAAAAGCCATCTATTTCCACACATATCTTGTTCTTGGACATAATAACTGGCGGAGGCATCTGAGGCAAATCTTCTTGTGCGACCTCACCTTCATCGGTCGCGCTGGCTAGTTTTCCGGTGGCGGTTGGGATGACAGGCATCGTCTCGGCGAAGGGAACGATGCAGTCGGCCAGATGGAGGCGTCAAACTAGGGTCAGAAGCGGAAGAACTGCCACGGTGATTTCCGCGCCGTGAGGTACTACTGGAATAGGCGGGCCAACGACCGTTCTTGTGACCAGTGCCCGCTGGCGGAAACTCTGATGGGGAATGGTATCGTGATTTCGGCTCCCTCTGTCGACGACAGAACTGATCTATATGCCTGGCGATACCGCAACGGTAGCACACAGGGGCTGGGCGGTATGCATAATACTCCTGGAAGGCATTGCGCTGACGTGGTGGTGGCACAGGTACATCTTCGTTCGGGTCGTAATAGGTGTTGGCTGGCTTATGGGGCTAACTGAAGTGGTCTTCGTACCTTGGCAGTGGGTAGTTATTGCGCTGTGACCTCGGTGGTGAGGGTGGCCTGTAGTTGCAGTCATCGATGCCTGCTGCGATAATTGACACGGGAAGGCGAGAGAAAGGCGGTGCGGGTGTAGCTTCGTACGTCGTCCAGCGAGCGTGTCGAGGGAGCTCTTCTCGAACGATCTGGCGTATTGTCGACGCGAGATCAAGCGGCGTGTATTCGTCAACACTTGCCACGGTGGTTACATTCAGTAGGCGAGCGAACTTGGGGGTGATACGTCGCATCTTCAGGATCTCGAATGTGAGACTGTGGCTTATGACATTGGTTACCGTAGCAAGGCTGTCTTGGCTGATGAGGAACTGATACACGTCCTCGGCAATGACCTTCAACAGGTGGCCAACTTTGTCTTCCTCTGACTTAGAAGGGTGACAATCTTGCAGAGCTTCAAGATTGCCTCAACATAGGTCGTGCATGTCTCTCCTGAGATCTCAGCTCTCTGCAGTAACGTTTGTTCCGCTTGCTTCCTCTTAGCTATGGAGTCTCTGAAGCACGCTCGTATTACGGAAACGAAGCGATCCCATGACATGAAGGCATCTTCGTGGTTCTCGTACCACACGAGGGCTGTGTCTGTTAGGAAAAATACTACATTGATCAGATGGGACGGCACGTTCCACTGGTAGTATTTGCTCACTCGTTTGTAGTTTGTGAGCCAGGCGTCCACGTTATCGCCAGATTTGCCACCGAATGTGCGAGGCACTATCAGATCCTGACGTAACCAGGGACCAACCGCACGCGAAACTCGCACTAGCGGTGCTGCTGGGACTGGTAGAAGGTCTGCAGCTGCGGGGATCCGGTTTCTTTCTTCGCCCTGAGACATCTCAGCTGCCAGTGGTAACGGGGGCAGGCCCGCAAGGCGGCGGCTTCGTCGTAGATCAGGCGCTTGAAGCGTCGTGTTGCTTGGTTGATTACCCCGCACCTCTACCACAAAACTGTTACGGTTGAATTAAAGGATAGGTGGATTTATTTACAGGGTGAGGATGTATTTGGGATGTCGCGGTAAAGATGGAGTCTTCAGGCCGCACCAGGCAACGTCGTCTTTCTCTTTTACCTACCCAGCACATACTACAGCCCGGCTCATAACGGGGCAATATTTTGTAAATATAATTGCAATATATTCATTCGTTTCTCATGTGACATATTTGGTGGAGGTGGAGCGTTCTCCGTCCTCACCACGCAGCTCCGCAGTGGCCATATCCTCCAACTTCTCATCATGGCTTCTAGTGACAACCCATCTCCTTCTCTATCTACGACTTCTCCGACAACCTCTGTCGTGGTCCCCAGACCCCATGATTCCGGGACATTCTCTGCGCAATCTGACCTCGGTGTGTTCTACTGACTTCGCTTGTATGAACGAGTCAGTAAAATTCACCGCTGGGATCCTACAATAATGCTCGCAAATGTTCTCTTCTACTTGGACGAAACCCCACGTGTATGGTACGAAACAAATGAGTCTGAACTCACCAGCTGAGACACGTTCAAGGAGAAGCAACGTGACATCTTTTCGGATCCGACCAGTCGCGACGCAGCTGCACGACCGGACTTAGCTGCCCGTGTCCAGTCGCCAACTAAATGGTATGTGTCCTACATACAAGAAGTTCTCGCTCTTTGCCGGAAAGTGTATGAGGCAATTTCGGAAGTTGAGAAGGTTGTTCATGTATTGAAGTGAATCGCGGACGACGCTTTCAATTTGCTGACCAACACAAATGTCTCGACAATCGACCGCATTATTCAAGAATGCCACCGTGTTGAAAAGGCAAAAGGCCGTCGGGTGCACCCTCGTTTTCCTCGTTTGCCAAACACGGCGGCTACGTCCACCTGCTCCATTTCCATTACCACACCGCCCTTTGAGCAGAGTGTCACGCTTATCGTTCGACGTGAACTTGAAGCAACAAGTCCACCACCGCTCCAGCGCTCTCCCTTCGAACATGCTCCATACCAATAACCTCCGCGGTCTCTGTTGCTCAGACGGTGTTACGACAAGAATTCACTAACCTCGGATTGCCTGTCGCCCGCCCCGTCTCTCACCTCTCCTCCAGACTAAGTTCCATCAATGCATATTTACGTGAATCATTCGTTCCTCCACGATCTCGCTACACCACGCAATGAAGGACTCCCGACAACAAACCGATCTGCTTCAGGTGCCACCGCGTTGGACATGTCTCCCGCTACTGCCGTGCCTCATGGGCGCCGCCACATAAAAACCTGTCTTTCGCACCTTATCGCCCATATTAGGATCTTCGCTGGTATTCGCTCAGACGTATGGATCCTGCTTTTGCCACACCTAACAGCCGCATTCCTGCTCGTTCTCCATCCCCTCAACACCATCGTTCACCGTTGCTCCAGCCACGCCGCCATCTCGCCGACCAACTTTACATCGTACCCGACGGACAACTAGACCGTGCAGCTCCTGGAGGTAGTCATCTCCGTCTGAACCAAACCCTCCATTGACGCTTCCTCCTAACAAGAGCCTTATCAAAGTGCACGTGTATGGTATTTATTTGACGGCACTAGTCGATAGTGGCGCTCACGTGTTTATAATCAGTGTTCATCTTTGTCGCCACCTAAGTAAAGTACTCACACCTCCTGCTACAGAAGCTGTAGGTGTCACCGATGGCGGAACTGTTTCTCTCCTCGGAATGTGTACGGCTCGCATAGGCATCGCCGGCCGCTACGTTCCTGTCCTATTCATGGTGTTCCATAACTGTCTTCTTGACCTCAGCTTAGGGATGGACTTCGTGTCGACCTATTCTGCTCTCATAGACTGTTCTGCTGGTACTCTTTGCTTAGACCGGATATTCAGCCGGATATTCAACCTGAACTCCGATGTGGCCTCTGTGCCATATAATTTCTCAGTTTACTACCTGAAATCCTCACATTCGCTGAATTCGTCAAAACCTCACCCGCGTTGGTTGGGGGACACAGGATTGGGGGACACGCCACGCTGATTTCTGATGCCCTCTTGGCCGGTGATGTTACAGTCCCTCACTGCTTCGTTACTATAGCCACCAGCCGGATACATCGACCCGTCATAAATTTTGGCTTCACAAAGCAAGTTTTCTCTGAAGGCATCTTAATCGCCACATTACAGTCCTCAGCTGATGACCCTGGCCCCTATTTCGCAGTCGACGTATGCAATAATCTTCCTTGTCGCCCACCCAATGCCACACGCGTCAACATGTCAATACGTACCAAGATCACTCCTGACCTTTCCACAGCACAATCAGCCGCCCTCATCTGCCTTTTAGCTTCCTACTGCGACATCTTCGATCTTGACGATCGACCACTCGGCCAAACTTCTCTTGTACAGCACCACATCAACACAGGTGATGTTGCTCCCATTCACCGTCAACCGTATTGTGAGTACACATCAGAGCGCCAGATTATTCAAGCAGAAGTGAACAAGATGTTAACTCAAGGTATTATTGAGCCCTCATCAAGCCCATGGGTGTCATCCGTCATTCTGTTTAAAAAGAAAGACAATACATGGCGCTTCTGCATCGATTACTGGCATCTAAGTTGAATTACGAAAAAGGAAGTGTATCGTTTGCCCGTATTGATGACGCTCTAGATTGTGTCCATTGCGCACGCTATTTTTCATTTATCGACCTTCGCTTTGGTTAGTGAAAGATAGCTGTGGGTGAAAAAGACCGAGAAAAGACCACCTTCGTCACACCGGATGGCCTGTACTGATTCGAGGTTATGCCCTTCGGTCTTTGCAACGCATCGGCCACGTTTGAAAGTATGATGGACTTTCTGATACACGAGTTCGAATGGTGAATATGCTTGTGTTACCTAGATGACTTATTTTCACAAACATTTGAGACCCACCTTGAGCGTCTGTCGGCCATTATTGATGTCTTCCGCAATGATGGCCTCCAGTTGAACTCCTCGAAGTGTCACTTCGGCTGCCGACAGATTGCAGAGTTGCGCCACCTTCTCGATGCTTCCGGTGTGCGGCCGGACCCTGAGTGAATTCGTGCCGTCAGTAGTTTTTCAGTACTTCAATCCACCAAATATGTTCAGAGCTCTGTGGGATGGGGCGAGTCGTGAAAGACTTGAGGCGGTTCACGAAAGACTTTCCAGCAATCACAGTACGGTTTACAGGTGGGCTAGTTGGTACAAATTCATAATAGAGTAATTGGAAACGCAAACGAACGGGACACAAGAGAAGAGACAAACAAGCGCAGATTATCTCTTATCTTGTGTTCCGTTGGTTAGCGCTTCCAGTTATTTCATTATGAATTTGCAGCAATCGCCTAACCACTTAACAAACTTTTGAAGAAAGGCGTCCAAGTTTCATGGGGGTCCACTCAAGTCGCTGCCTTCTCTCGCCCTCTAGCCTCATCACACGTTTCACGATGTCCCCTATCCTGGCCCACTTTTACCCCTCACTTGAACTAAGCTCCAAACGGGTGCCAATGGTCACGGTATCGAAGCCATTTTCGCCCAACGCCAACAGGGACACGACCGCGTTATCGTCTATGCTACACGCCACCTTGCACTTGAACAGCGCAACTATTCGATCAAGGAGCGAGAATGCCTTGCTTTCTGTCTGGCCATTCTCAACGTTCCATCCATATTTATATGACACTCACTTCTCCGTCGTCGCCGACCACCAGCGCTCTGCTGATTTCGTCCTTGAAAGGTTCCAAAGGTCGACTTGGTCACTAGGCTCTGCGTCTGCAAGAATACACTTTTGCTGTTATGAACAAGTCTGGACGCCTGCATCAGGATTCTGATTGCATTCCTCGCTATCCAGTTGGAGATTCAGCCGCCATACCTGACAACAATGCCTGCGTGTGCATGCTCCGTTTCTCAGCTAGCCCATCTAGCCAACGAGCAATGCTGTGATGCAGCCTTACAGGCTGTCATCGAGCGCCTCAGCTCCTCTTTATCGAGCTGATCCCATCGCCCATTCGTACTCCAGAGTGGTGCGTTTTACCGGCATAACTTCCATCCAGACGGCCTATCTTTTCTACTCTCTAGACCCAAACACTTCCGCTCGGCTGTACTACATGACCTTCACGACGTTCCTACTGCCAGTCACCTCGGCATGTCCTTCACACAAGACAGAATTTGCCGTCGCTCCTATTGGCTAGGTTTCGCACGCTCCGTCAGAAGATACGTGGTGGCGTGTGAGGTATGTCAGTGCCGCAAAACGCCGTTGGCGCTTCCAGCTAGGTGCCTTCAACCACTTGAAATTCCTTCTTAATCTTTATTTCGCGTCGGCTTCGACCTATTTGACCCTTCTAACCTGTCTTCTGCTGGCAATGGATGGGTAACTGCGACCACTGCTTACGCCACACGCTACGCCTTCACATGCGCACTTCCTACAAGTTGCGCCACAGACGTCGCCGATTTTCTCCTACACGACGTGATCTTGCAACATGGCGCTCCACGCCAGTCTTACAGACCGAGGCCGCACATTTCTGTCGAGAGTCATAGCGGATATCCTACGCTCATGTGCAACGCGCTACAAGCTCAATACGTCGTACCATCCGCAAACAAATGGTCTCATGGAGTGTCTGAACCGCACTTAAACTGACGTGGTTTCCAAGTAAGTTTCTTCAGACTACACTGGCTGGTACCTCGCTATACCATACGTGAAATTTGCGGCAATTCTGTTCGGCCGCGAACTCACATTGCCCCTCGATACAGCCATTCTATTGCCAGAAGCTCCGCCCACAGAATATGGTCTGGAAGCCATCAGCGGGGCCGCCTACGCACACGAAACCGTTCGTGCTCACCTTCTGACCTCCCAAGACAACCAACGGCGTTGATATAGTCAACGACACCACGATGTGCACTTTTCACCCAGTTCATTGATTCTGCTGTGGTCGCCAACCAGGTACGTTGGCCTGTCTGGCATACTGCTTTGTCTGTAAACAGGGCCATACAAAGTGTTTCGTGTGGTGACTTCCGTCACTTAAAAAATTGCTACTGCTCCCTCGTCATTTTCATCTACCCCTTGGGCCAGTGACTTCGTATACGTCACACGCCTGAAGCAGTACCACTAGGCCAATGACGTCGACATCTAGATGCGCCGAGATGGCACCTTTGCCAACGGGGGTTCTGCTACATGTAGGCTGCCGCAATGCACATTGCCAGTGCACGTGTTCTCGATGAAGAGGGTGAGGTTGCCTGCTGCTCGAGCTCCGAGTCAGCGGTGGTTTCTATCACGACATATTGCGAAACTTGTAAGGTATGACATGACTGCACGGTAAACATAAGTGACAGGCCCTCACGTACGAATCATGACATGCATTTCATGTAAAAACATGACTACATGCCAAGCTCATGATGCGCTCGCAGCTGTTTCGCTAGCTTCATATACACCAAATTCGGTATTACTTGAAGTGGAAGGATAATGAAGGTACATGACTGCTAAAAACTTGATAATCAAAAGGTAATTCGAGCGCGAAAACTTGACACGATCACTCACACACGCACACACCTATGCATCAAATACACAGCGCTCACTTCCAACTGATTTATTCTTAGCTCGAAGGCTTGAATATATACAGGACACATTGTGCGCACACACCAAAGATGGCCAACAGCATACATTATCAAAACGTACAGTTGATAAATGTCATAGCCTTAGAGCGATAAACTGAAGTTCGCTTGGTAACAACGAAATTGAAAGGGTGATCTTTATTGAAGGGGTGATCACAGTGATCTTTATTTTTTTCGAATTACCTTTTAGAAATGCTCTACCAACTAGCCCAACAAGTTCTCTTGATGATCAAGCATGCCTGTCAAGTAAGAACATGACTAGAAGCTTTGCTAATGATGCGCTTGTGGTCGTTTCGCTAGTTTCACAACACCAATTTATTTCTGTGTGACGTGAATGTATAACAAAGGTGTAAGAGTGGTGCAAATATGATAATCATGACATTTGTGTCATGCAAGAACATGACTACATTTTTTGCCTATGTGCGCTTGCTGTCATTTCGCTAGCTTCACATATACTAAAGTTAGTATTACGTGACGTTAATGAATGACGAAGTTGTATGACTGCTGCAAACATTGTAATCATGGCATGCGTGCCATGTAAGAACATGACAACATGCCACGCTCATGATGTGCTAGTGGCTGTTTCGATAGCTTCACATATACCAAATTTGGTAATACGTGACCTGGATGGACGAAGAAGGTAAATGACTCGTCCAAGCATAATAATCGTGAAATGGGTGTCAATTAAAACATGACTACATGCCTCGCTCAGAACGCGCACACGGCCGTTTCGCTGACTTCGCATATACCGAATTTCGTATTACGTGATGTGAATAGACGGAGAAGGTGAATGAAACGTCGAAACAAGATAATCTTGACATGCGTGTCACGTAAAACAAGGCTACATGCTACATTCATACAGCACTCGTGGTCGTTTTGCTAGCTTCACATATACCAAATTTGGTATTACGTGGCATGAATAGAACACGAGCAAGAATGTCATGCGCAAACACGATAGTCTTGACATGTAAGTCATGTACGGCTTCATTCACGTCCGCTTAGTAACACTGTGCTGAATTTCAAAGGACATATCAAGCATCCTTATTCCTGCTTCGTATACCTTCGATTCGCACTGTACATCGGTCTACAATTTTTTTTTCAACACACAAATTCCCGCATAGAAGAGCTGGCAGAGCCTTTTGATGTCTAGAAAGATGGCAACACGTGTTTCAGCACACGATTCATTGCGTTATTCAAGTGTGAGTCGGCACACTTCGATAAGACGTAGTGATGTGCGACGCCTGAAATTTTTTGCTAGGTGCATTGATTTCTCACTCATGTTTTTTATTCCTACTTCCCTTTCTTTTTTTCTATTTCGTTTGAGTAAAGCATTCAGTCATCTGTCATCGCACGCGTTGACAATTTTTCTGTGTGTTTCCTTTCCTGCGCTCTTTCAAAAGCACCTGTAACCAACTTGTCTAGCTCTCTATTTTGCTACAGCGATGTTTTTTTTTTGTTTTGTGAGAGTACGACATTTATTTCCTGATTCGATGGTACGCATCGCGGATCCTTTATTTTCAATTTTGTGGTAAACCGAATCAAAAGGCAAAAGATTCTTTTTATATGGTGGCTCGATAGACCAACACAAATATTTCCAGAATGAAAACGTGAGTTTCAAGAACTTCAACATGACTTCTGGAAGAAGTCCTAAAGCAATAAAAGATATTTTGAAGTTGCCTGGAGTAATTTCTTATCCTGGTGACGAGGCGATTCTAGAAGTCTAGTGATGTAGGAAAAAAACCTATAAATAAAGAACGGAGACGTGAAGAGAACGCCTGTTTGTCGGATTAGCTGTTCTTTTATCCATTTTGTCTTCCTCTGCTTCTCTGTACTCCCACTTGTTCACGCAATTAGACGATCTGCGTTGCCATGTTGGCCCTTCGCCACATTTAAAAGCATTCAAAATATTTTCCACACTGAAACTTCGCTAAACTACAATGCTCACTTCCCTAATTAAATGAAATAGAAGAGAAGCAAGACAGGGCCTTATGCATAAAACACTGTGCTTTAAATGTGGCTGGTTAATATTCACAGTAAAAGTAAAGTAACGCCAATTGAATACTTTAAAAAGTCTCAAAATTCTCTTTCATACACTAACCAATTTATTTATTACTATAGAGCCGTTGCTCTCAAATAAATGAACGCGTGTGCACCACTGACAAGAACTGTGTTGCTGAATAGATTGTATATTGATTCAATAACCACATCACACGTTCGCAAAAAGACGGGTATGGTAGCGGCTTTGATTTTTTTGCAAAAACTAATAGGTATGGCCTGTAGTGGCTAGACTTGCTAATAATGCTTTGTAAACTTTACCTCTCGCTTCTAGTTCTTGCCATGAAAAACACTCTCAAGCGCGTCCTTCAACAACATTTTGTGCCTTGGGCTAGTGACGTGAGGAACGCAAATTTTTAGCAGAAAATGTTTCAAGGTGACCTCCCCTTTGCGAAAAATAGCACAAAGGCAAGTGTTCGCACGTTTTTCCGTGTGCCCGTTTTTTCGTGTGCCCCATTGCCCTGAACTTTCTCAGTAAATCATTTGAAAAACCTCGCTTTGGAAAGCAATATATATCAATGCACTTTGCAGTTTCAGTTATTTAAAGTGTTCGATGGCCACACAGATTGCATAGGTTTCACCTGTTGAGATAGCTTTATTATGGCACAGAATATCGACATTCGAAAAAGGTGCACCGCCCGCTGCCTAAGATACAGTACTGTAAGACTTCGCAGCATCGCTTAAAAACTTCTGAGAAGTGTAATTGTATCGCATTGCGAAGCGCGCATGAATATGTGTATCAGGTGGGTATTTCGTAAAGCCTATAAAGTATGCTTCTACGTCTATCAGACTTTACGGCCGGGGGTAAGCTGTAAAGCGGGAACTATCAAACGGCGATCGAAACTGGCACAACCATTCTCTCAGCGAGGCTCTTCACGAATTTATTCGCACTGTATCACGGCAGGACAATCGCGAAAAAAAAGGTCTGAACTGGGCAATTCAGTGACATTACAGTGTTAGAACTGTATGATGGTCGATTCACATTCGAAAAATACATTACAATAAACAACGCGTACGATTTGAAGATCACAGGCTCGGTCCCTGCCAGTGGCAAGTTACTTTTTTGTCCACGTTTTTTTACAATTGCTTTCCAATTACTACTAATAGACTCCTTTGCTTTCCTTTGCGTTAATGTTTGTTAATTCTCATAGTCATTGTATCTAACAACAAAAACAAACCCTTAAATTTTCACTTTCTTCTTCCTTTCATAGCGAAAGCGTCATTCTGGCTGACTTTCAGGGATTACGCGCGGGATTATTCGTGAACTGTGAACTTGTAATAGGTTCACGTGCTATATGACGCCAGCAGGCAGTGAATACGTGTACAACACTCACCGTCCTAAATACTAGCGGTGCTGACCAACACACCCAAGTTAAAATACAGGTATATACCCCTCAGAGTGGACAGCGGGATAACTGCCGCTGTAGTTCAATCGGTAGAGTATAGGACGCGCTACTCGAAGGTCAAGTGCGGCTCTTCTCAGCGAAAAATATCTTTTCGTTCACTTTTTTCTTAATATATACATTACATGTAAAAATAATAACACCCCTATACTCTCCTTGGCAGCAATGTCAGTTACTTCTAATTTAAAAAAAGGAAAATAAAGTAAACCCTCTAGTTTCGTCTTTTCTTCAATTTGGCCCCGCCGCGGTGGTCTAGTGGCTAAGGTACTCGGCTGCTAACCCGCAGGTCGCGGGTTCAAATCCCGGCTGCGGCGGCTGCATTTCCGATGGAGGCGGAAATGTCGTAGGCCCGTGTGCTCAGATTTGGGTGCACGTTAAAGAACCCCAGGTGGTCCAAATTTCCGGAGTCCTCCACTACGGCGCCTCTCATAATCATATAGTGGTTTTGGGACGTTAAACCCCACAAATCAATCAATTTTCTTCAATTTGGACAACGCAACTCATGAAAGACTGTCACGCGCGTTTCTCAATTTTTATTTTGTTTAATTCCATCTTCCCCCACAAAGCATATCATGAGTGCTCAGTGCAAACTGCGCCTCATTGTCGGAGCAGTTTCGTGAATATTGTGGATCGTTTGGTCAAGATTGCCCCACCACAGTGGTCTAGTGGCTAAGGTACTCGACTGCTGACCTGCAGGTCACGGGATCAAATCCCATCTGCGGCGTCTGCATTTCCGATGGAGACAAAAAAGCTGTTGGCCGTGTGCTCAGAATTGAGGGCAAGTTAAAGGACCCCAGATGATCAAAACTGCCGGAGCCCTCCACTACGGCGTCTCTTATAATCATAAAGTGGTATTGAGACAATAAACCTCACCTATTCAAAATCATTCTGTCAAGATTTTGCGGAAGACGTGAATACTTGAAATAATTCTGGAGCTTCCGTGACAACCAGCATTAAGGCTGGGATAATCAGCAGCGCTTGTATAAATGCTGACGAGCTTGGCCGCTTGTCAGTTGCTCGCCTGCCGACGCTCTGTTCACTATCAGTACCAGTGTCTTGCTGTAATCGGACTTTCCTTTCACGTTATCACAAGTACGGCCCAATGAGATGTTTAGCTGAACACAGTCTGCTCCCTTCGTCCACCTCACGGCCCGGTGTCACCTGGTGAAGTTGCTGCTTTTTTATGTACCGGACGCACCCGTCAAGCCTTAAAACGAGCCCACGTCGCGTAGCAGACACCGACGCGAGCCACAATCGCGAGTTTGCCGTAAGCAACAAAATCTACAATTATATTACCGGCTTCTACCCGACAAACTTGGAAGACGAAGAGCTTGGCGGCAACCACGGCGACAATGGCAGTGCCTGTGCCACCTGCACCGATGCTGCTCCGGCAACCTAATAGCTGCCAGCTTTCGCGGTTTGCCACTGGAATACATCACAAGCTAGCTTGAAAGGTTAGACTGAGTCGTCCTCTTCAATGACTTGACTGACGATTACAAGCTTCGGCATGTCTATTTTTCTTTAGAAGACGCTGCTCACAATTGGTTCTGGAATCAGAAACGAAACAACGTGGAACGTTTTTGGTGTCAGGTTTCTTACCGCTTTCACAAGTAAGGTACGGAAAGACGAAGCTGAAGCCCTGCTCGAAACCAGTGTGCAGATACCAAATGAAAACTAGGTGCTATTCACGGAAGAATTGACTAAAAATTTTCGCCACGCTGACCCCAACATGCCCGAGGTGAAGGTTCCTTTTTTCATGCGAGGAATTACGCAACAAGTCTTCGCCAGGTTGACCAAGAACCCGCCAAAGATTGTCGCCGGATTTGCTCTGGAAGCATCGACAATTGAGAAGACGCCCTATCGGATAAAATACCTTGATAGATACTGGAAACCACTGTGGACGTAGTGGAAATTATAGTGGTTATAGTAGAAATTCTGGTGCCTATGCCGGGGAAATAATGTAAATTAAGGTGTATATGGGGGACATATGGAGTGGCAAGGTCTACAGAAGATGGTCAAGATTGAAACTATTGTGGGACTTAGCAGCTAGATTGTGGGCAATCATGAAACGCTCTGCCCACCATTGGGATAATGCTGCGAAGCACTAAGCAGATTATGGGTGGTGCTTATTACGGTGGCCAAAATTATCTACGAAGCTGAGAAGCTCTACCCACCATTGTGATAATTCTGGGAAGCCTTAAGCAGATGATGGGTGGGCTTATAATGGCGGGCATTGCATATATACTAGACCAAGTTGAGATCTGTACACATGCTTTATCACCGTGATTTTCATCGAACGTTAGACCTACCGACCGAGCACATACAATTGTGTTATCCGCTCTTTTCGTTTAATAATACACGAGTTAGACGAGTAACAAAGACAATACAACGCAGCCTTGGCATCAATTGGGTTAAAGAAACATTTTTATGGGTACCGCGTCTGCGCAAAAAGCGAAAAACGTTGACGCGACGCGATTCCACCCTTTACAAAGAACATACGTCTGCCCTCACCGACAGCCGTCGGTCACACTCGCTGGCACTTCTCTGGCTCGTATGCGAGAACACAGACTTGGCAATTTATATGCTTTCTCAACTGATTTGATAGCATAATGTTTCGGGCGCACTGCGTTCGTTTTGGCTAAGCTGTTATGTAGTTGTCGCTAATGATAGAGTACAGCTGTGCGCTGGCATGACTGCACTCTACGTTGCACGTAAAACATGACAATACTCAGTGAATTATGTGGGCGTAATCATCGAGTGAGCCTAGAGGCACCATAAAGCCTGAACAGATGTCAGCCTTAAGAAGGGGGAGAAACGGATATAAAACTTGACAGTAACCACCGGTAATTGGTACCTGCTCTCCAGTCCACTTGGCTCTTTTGTTTCACGGTTTTTAATTGTAACAAAACAGCGCTGGTGTCATTATCGCAGTGGCAATAGTTACAGGCAGCAGTTGGTTCTCTTTATAAATGTGCAAATTTTAGTAGCAGGTATATACCTATGTCCAGTACGTGACAAACAAAACTGAGCTTGAATGGTCAGTTCGTATGTTTACTAACTATTTACCTTTTATCTTAGTCATGTTGGCATGGTGCAATGGTTAGTGCCTTCGGTTTAGAATCCGCAGGCTACACTTTCGAATATTAGATGGCTTGTTTCCTGTTCTTTTACAATTGCTTTTTGCGTAGTTTTTTATACAGTTGTTTTTTTTGGTGGCAGCTCGTCACTGTTATCATCAGGCTCTTTCGCGCTCAAGCGTTGCCCGCACTACTGCATCCACCATATCCCACCATAAACCTTGTGCCATGGTAGACGTTTTTCCAGCATCCACCGACTACAATAAAGCACTATAATGTTGAGTGGTGATTTACACCATGCCCATCATTCGTTTTTTTTCCATAGGGTGCTCATGACGTGAACACGGCAGTACAAGTAGATCTTCTAGTCTAGAAGCTACGCCGACAGCCAAGCACTATAAAACAACAACCTGCGTAGGTCGATGCGTGCGATCTTGGAAAAAAAGAGCAGCGAAAATTGCTTCCTTCAGTGCAGCCTCAAGTGGACTCCATCACGGGCGTTGTACGCCAAAAGATTCAGCAATCGCTGGGCGTTCTTCAGCTTCAAAAGCCAAAGCTGAAAGCCATGAGCTATGCTGCTGCAGCCCACCGTCACGCCTATTCTCCAATCCTACGCCAAGACGCCGCCCCGTCGCACCTCTGTCACCGGATACCACCGCCGCCACCTGGAACAGTGATGCCCCACCATACACCTGCTTGACAGTGCAGCGCGCCAAGAAAAATTAAGGTTGCGCATGCACCTGACCACCTCTCGTTCTGATACCACTGTGAAGAGCCCGGAAACACCGCCGTTGCCAGTACCGACGGATGGGTTTACGTGGCTTAGACGTCAACGCACCGTGTCCAGAACAGGGTGAACAACTGCACGACATCGCTGACTACATCGCCTGATTGCAGTCGCCACCCCAACGACCTTATCGTTCGCCGTCACTACGCCACTGCGCCTCACTACACCGCGGGCAGTACACCGCCTCTGCTCAGGGTCGATATCCGAGTCCTTACTAAGAAAACTAAGGACAGTAACCGATGGAGATGCGGTTAATGTTCGATGAACTACCGAAAATTCTCAGCAGCTTACGACGACGCACTCAAATGAAAAGCACCCACCACAAGATGAAAGGGGCATCGACTACAAAACTTCGCAGTCTGAAGAGGACCAAATGACGCAGCGTGGAACCAATGGAGCAAACCGACGTAGCCGTAAGACGACGGCACGGCACAACCATAACGCATGGCGACAAACCAGCACCTCGACATGATGTTCAACGGCAACCATGTTACTGCTCTCGTCGGTACCGGAGCCGACTATCCCATCGTCAGCGGGCCTTTCGCGAAAAGGTCGAAGTGAAGACTGCAAGTCAACGCCCCGAAACTCGGATTACCTGAGGACACTTATTAACACTGACTGAAGTCTGCACAGCAAAATTCACCATGAATAACCAGACTCCAGCTTCGAGCTTTGTATTCTTACTCACATTGCTCAAGAGATGTGATACTTAGGATGAACTTTCCAAGTAGACACGGCACTGTCATGGACCTAAGGTCCGAGTCAATCACACCAGCATCAGGAAACTTATTGCCGACTTCCCAAACGCCAAAGAATTATGCATCGAATGTGCTGAAACACGAAGTCACAATTCCGTCTTGCTCAAGCGTCACCGTTTCCGTTAATTTGGAGGCGTCATCGATGACAACAAGCACTTGTTCTTTAGGCCCCATAATTGCGTTTCAAGAGGCATCGCCGAGCTGAGTCATGGCAAATTGAAAGTGATGGTGACAAACAACAGCCATGAATACAGGAACCTTAGCAAAGGTGACGGTCGTCTGCATCGACGTCATTACGGATGTCACTAATGCTTTCACCCTCGTCATTTCTGCAAAGCTTATTTTGAGGAACCAAGCTCCTCTTTCAGCTATCAAAGTCAACCCGAGCCTTCCTAAGCAAACTCAATAACAGCTCTAGGCCCTGCTCCTGCCATATAAGGACTGTTTTAGGAGCTAACCTCTTGTTAGTTTAACCTTGTCCTGCATCAGGCGTAAACGGCAGTGTATCCTGAACAGTGTATTAGAAGGCGCTGTCTCATACAAGTATATACAAACTGCAGTTGAGTGAGAATATTCTAGATGGCCCTGTACTGCGACTCTCCGATTGGCTGCTGCGCGGGCTGTACCTCGGTGCGCAGAGAACGAGTGCTTCTTTTGGTCGCCTGGATTGTCGCCATACATATTGGGTCGTGTCGTTGGTAGGGCATGAACGAAGCTAAGCTGTAGGTTCGGAGGGCCGCGGCGGGTCTTGCTCATCGCCAGACAAAGAGATGGAAAGACGGATAGACACACGGACGCATTCACGGACGGGTGGACAGAAAACGCAGGCATAGACGGGCAGACGCACGCACGGATGGATGGGCAGATGGATGCACGCACGGCAGACGGATGGATGCCTCGCCCAACACATCATCATTCACACTGTGAATATGCTGTAATGTTTTTCGTCATCGTCCAAACTTCTGACGACCCTAATCTGGAAACGTGACAAATTAGCAGGGGAGAGTGCCAGGCCGCTACGCTACAGCTCGTACAAAGTTTTGACGCCAGAACGCGAGGCCATAAAAATACAAGTCGAGAAAATGCTCCGTGAGGACATTCCAGCCGCCTAAGAGTCCGTGGGCACCATCCATGGTGTTATTGACGAAAAAGAACGGAACGCTACCTTTCTGTGTCAATTATTGTCATCTGAACAAAATTACAAAAAATGTTGTTTATGCTCCCCCACGGATATACGACGCCCTGGATCGACTACACAACACGAAGTATTTTTGTCGATGAACAGAACACTAGCTATTGACCAATGAAAGTGGCCAATGGAATGCCTTGAAGCTGTACTTCAAGCAATAAAGACCTCCAACTCTCCCTAAACCTTGAAAAGTTCGGCTTCGCAAACGAGGAACTCTTGTTCTTGAGACACGAGATAACCAACATCAGAGTACGCCTCGACCCACAAGAGAAAGTAGCCATCGTTGAAATTCCGCCACCTGCCGACAAGAAGGCCGTGCGTCGAATCCTCGGCCTGTGTGCTTATGAAAGGCGTTTCGTTCAAAACTTTGCCCCCATCAGTGAACTGCTCCCTAATTTTTTAAAGACTGACGTCGAGTTAAAATCGGAAACACCCAAGTAGGAAGCATCTCCAAAATTAAAACGACGCCTGCAAACCCCGCCGTTGCCTGCGCGTTCTGGCGAACACTCCGACATGGTAATCCACACCGAAGCGAGCAGTGTAGGACTTGGTGCAAAATATTGGCGGACTTGAAAAGGTCATCAATTATTCAAGCCAGTGCTATTTAAGGCGGGAGTCAACATTCCATGAAAGAAGAGCGGTGTCTTGCATTCGTCTGAGCTACCTCCAAATTTCGCCCCTAAATCTAAGGTAGGCCTTTCAAAGGGGTGAGCAACCACTACGCCATCCGTTCGCTGGCTAACTTGAGAACCTTTCAGGTAACCTCGCACGTACAGTCTGTGGCTTCATGAATCCGACTTTACCGTCGTTTACAAGTCAGGGCGAAGGCACTCTGACACCGACCACCTGTCCCGCACCCCCGTTGATACGGCGCCGCAAAGGAACAAGGAGGGTGACTGCCTCTTGGGGATTATGAGTGTCGATGACTTTGCAGAAATATACCAAGCCGATCCTGAAATCAAGCGCCTTGTAGAATACCTCGAAGACAACGTTGCCGTTTTTTCAATGTTATGCAATTGAGAACAGGAGTCATTCTTTTTGCGTTACGGCATCCTCATTAACAAAAGCTTTCCGCCCCATTGGACCAACTACCTCCTTATAGTACATTCGGTCTTACGTCCAGAAGTTCTGGATACTTTGCTTGCCAACCTGATATTTGGAAACCTTGCATTTTCACACTCGCTAACGAGGTTAAAGAACAAGTACCACTGGCGTCGCCTCACTGCCGACAAAACCCAATGAATAAAAACTTGCTGAGACTGTCTTCGATGGAAGACATCACCAACTAGCTAGGCCAGCTGGACGTCTGCAGTCCATCGAGCCACCTCTCCAGCCGTTCCAGCGTATCGGCATGAACCTACTGAAACTGTTCCCGACATCAAAATCAGAAAACAAATGAATTGTCGCAGCTACCGAACACCTCACACGCTACGCTGATACAAAGACGCTGCACAAGCGCAGTGCCGCCGAGGTAGCAAAGTTCCTCATCGCGAACAGCATCCTGCATCATGGCGCTCAGAGGTCCCCATTACCGACAGAGGTACGACGTTTACTGTGGAGTTAGTGGTCTTGGTCCATCACCATACAAGCCGCCACCAGACGACAGCGTACAACTCACTAACGGCCTCACCGCGCGGCTAGACAACCGCCGACATGCTGGCTATGTGCGTCGACGTTGAACACAACACATAAAAAGCCACATTTCTGCACGTAACCTATGCCTACAACACTGCCATCGAAAAAACGAGGAGAATGAACCGTTAAAGTTGGTGTATGAAATGTGCAGGGCCATGATGCTCGACTTCATGTAACCAAACGTCACTAACAAAGAAAACGTCTATGTGACTGTCTACCGTCAGTACGCTGAAGAAGCTCGTCAATTTGCCCGCCTGCGAATCCAGAATGAGATGATGACCGACCACTGCCGCTGCAATCTTCAGCGAAGCCTCGTGGAATACTAGCCGGGAAATCGCTTTCGGGTATGGAAGCCAATCCGTCGACGTGGCCTCAGGGAGTTCAATGTCTCGGTGAACTACACGGTCGTTCAACGTCTCGGCCTACTCGACTACGAGGTCGTCCTCGACGGCATCACGAACTCTCCAAGGATGCGTGCGCCACCTGAGGTCACATATGTCGTTGGACAAAAGCCATTTCATGCATTCTTTGTTGTTTATAATATTGTACTTTTTGTTATATTGTGCTCCATTTTGTCGATATTGCATCCCTCCCCCATTGTCTGTTCTAAGTATCGGGGTTATGATTTTTCAGAGGGCAATGCCGCTCAGGTTTCTTCTTTTCTGTTTTGTTTGATTTGGTTTTCGTTTCGGCCACGGGGCCTGGCACGAATGCTCAGCGCAAACTGTGCCTCATGTTTCAATAAGGTTAGCGATTATACAAGAACGTTCTGCTAAGAAGCGAACATTGACTTGATCGATATGTGAAGTTTAACGCCCCCAACAACCATATGATCATGAGGGACGCCGTAGTGAAGGGCTGCGGGAATTTCGACAGCCTGTAGTTCTTCAACGTGAACCGAAATCTCAGCACGCAGCCCTACAGCATTTTCGCCTCCATCGGAACTGCAGCCGCCACAGCTGGAATTTGATCTCGCGATAAGACCCGAACACTCGAGAATTAATTGATTTGTGGGGTTTAACGTCCCAAAACCACCATATGATTATGAGAGACGCCGTAGTGGAGGGTTCCGGAAATTTAGACCACCTGGGGTTCTTTAACGTGCACCCAAATCTGTGTACACGGGCCTACAACATTTCCGCCTCCATCGGAAATGCAGCCGCCACAGCCGAACACTCGAGAATATTGAACAGCTTGTGCGACGATTAGTGATAAAACTGGACAGCGGCTGCGCCTAATTCGATGGTGCTTGTATAAATGCCAACACGCTTCGCTGCTATCAGTGCGAGTGTCTTGCTGGAACCTGACTGTCCCTTTACGTGGCCGCAAGTTCGGCCCAAGAAACTGATTAACCTAAACACCCCGCCTGCTACCTTAATCTGGGTCACGGCCCCATGACAATACGAGAGCCAAAGATTGCAAAATTTGTAATAAAGGGTAACGCGAAAGAGCTTCTCGCACTTGTTTTTTCTATTTTCGGGGTTCACAATTGTTACACAAAAGCAGTAATATTTATTTTTTTCTGGCAGCCACCCGAACGAGAGTTATGGCACGGCGAGTTGAAGGGATACTACGTGGGTTACCGCCTTGACCAGCCAGGTGACCCGTACCTATACAAGACGCTGCAGCTCGATCAGCACCAGGATGACTTAGCCAAGGTTGTGCGCACCGAGGTACTGCTGTCTCCACTGCGCAAATTCTCGCCCTACCTGGTGCTCGTGCAAGCGTTCAACGCTGCTGGACCGGGACCACGCTCCGATGAGGTTCTGGTCTCTACACTCGATGACGGTCAGTTTTTTCACGGTGTGGGACAGAGTGCCAATATTTCTTTTTCATGAAAGAGCATGCATGACAAGGTGAAAGGGTTTAGTAGTCTAAAGAGTGTATGGCCCCCTTTTTTCTAAAGGTTTGTGCATAGCGTATCAAAGAGGACTGTTTCTACTGTGTGATACGGTAATCTTCCGAGAGGAGAGCTAGAAAAGAAGTTTTATGTGCTCACTGACCAGTGGGCGCTTCTAGTTTTTTGTTCCACCGTAATGGTAAGATTTATAGAAATGCGAAGTCACAGTATACGCACGTTTTTCCAGGAAAGAGAGCTGCATTTACGCTGCATAAGTTGTCAGTAGGTCACGTACGTTACCAAAGCACAGGAAACGGGGTCGGGAAGGACAGAGGGTGAAGGAATTAATAATTCCCAAGGGAGCATACAAAATCAGGATAAGGTAAACCAGGGAACCTTGAGTAGGAAGGTCCTTCCTGGAGTGCGCTAAAGCGAGCCTATAATTACCATGATGTCGTTATTGATAGAGAAGAGCTTAGAGTGGTGCTCAGTGAAAGAGAGTAGAAGTCAACATATACGAGCATACTAAGCAGCGTTCACTGGCTAGCTCGTTGCTGTGGTAGCGATGCGGGTCACGGCGAGCAGGTCCAGCGAGACCCACAGGCCAGGCCGAGCCGTGTATTGTAGTTCTCACGGTGGTCCCGGCATTAACTCGGGCCTGAAGCTCCATGCACACGGTAAAACACGGATGTGAAGTGGTGGGCTCGAAACGAGCTGGGCCTGCACTTCGCGGTGTTGTTAGAGGGACACACTATAAACTGAAACATTCACTCTGTTTAGAATAATAATATGTATTCGAGAACTCGAATACTACGTTTAGTGATAAGTGTCACCGCATTAAGTTGAATATTGTAGTAGAAAGTCAAGCCCCAAGACTCATTTTCAAATTCGTGCGTGACATCGCGGATTTCAGGCTGCAAATACCGTATATTCGCTCTTCATTCTAAAATCGCTCCGCCAACCTCGGAGACCTACTCAAACATGGAGAGCGAACTTTCAGTGCCTTACAGTCAGTTTTCGGAGGTCTCTCTTTCACCTAACACTTCTAGCCGACGATCTGTATCCGCTTGCTGGAGCTGGCACTTCGTTTCAGCCGAAGCGACACTTGCTGGCTGTATGCATCGAGTCTCACGAATGAGCTACTGCAATTTTTCTTCCGCTCTTTACAAAACCGTCAAGTGTGCTATCTACCTATAAGAGCCCTAAAGTGACGTCAGCTCTTACTTAAATGATGAAGTAAGCAGTAGTTAGTGTATTAAAAGTGGCCTCTTTAGAGAAAGGAGTTTTCTGAAATATATTTTCACGTTCTTAATAGCATAGAGTTTTCTACAACTGCACGAAAAGGTACTCTGGCACTAGTGTATAAGGGAGGTGCATCGCACGGCGCTTCGGCGAACCTGAGAATCATGGGTATTACACATCTATGTATACAATCTTCGTTCTTCTGGCTGTGTTTGGCTTCGCTTGGCTTACAGCTGCTTTGTCACGAAGCAACAATCGGCAAATGCTCTGCAGCTGCACTTCACCACCTTATCAGTTTAAGCTCACCAAATGAATTGTGGTTGCAAAATTGAAAACAGTTTTTTTTATTCTAGACGAATCGCAAAGACTGCAACAAACAAAGCCACAAGCGCAATCTAAGCCCACGCGCCGAAATTCTAGGCAAATTCATGTAGTACCCATCATTCCCATGGTCTCTGAACGTTCACAGCGCCCGAATATCCTCGAGTAATAATAAATAACTCTATGCTTGGTAGGAAGTCTTGTCTAGGAGCTCACGTCTTGCAAAATAGCATTGGACAAGTTGAGTGGCTTGAACTTGGCAAGTAAAAGCACGTGGTCATTTCATATGGGCACTTGCACTCCCACCAAATCAAAAGGCCTGCAGGACGTGCCAATGTTCAGGTTGTCTTCTCAACCACCCAAAAAGGTAGGGTCCTGGCTCTACTTTGCGATTGCGAGTCAGTGCAACTACAAGCCCTGCAGGAAAAAGCACGTTTTGCCCTTGGTAAATGCAAAACGGGACTTGTACACGAACCTTCCCCCCTCCCCCTAACTTAGGGCAAAACGCATTCAGAAGCCCTTTTTACTAGATCTTAGGATCGTGAACTTGATATCAAAGTTGTGCTGTAGTTTCTGAACTCAAATATTAATTTAGCACCTACTGTTCAATGTGTAGGTGTTCTGTTCGAAGAGCACAAGTTCTGGGATTCTCACGTCTAAGCTACGGCAAAAAAATTAGCTGTAGTCACTGCTATATTGCGTAAGGGATACTACAACTGATTCTAACATGTGGAAAGCGCACATTATAATAATATGCGAGCCATTGCGCATGCTTTACACAAAAATCATTTGTAACTACTTTTCTGTAAGTTGTATTTCTCACTTCCAAACCTTCATGAACGTATCCTCAAAAAACACTATGAACCAGAAGTCAGAAAAAAATGCCAGCCCTTTAAAATTATTGCCTACTGATAACTTACCGTACATAGACGTGACACCTCGTATGGGGAAATGTGGGAGGTTGCGCGTTGCAGACGTACTTATAGGAAACAAAAGCTGTGCATAAAGTTACCAACTCTGCTGATTAAATAATTTTGTAACGTACGCGTCTTATCGAGTTTCACTTTTTGCGTTTCAAGTGTTTCCTGTTGCTGTTAATTTTGTCTCTTTTCTCTTTCAGATATTGATTAGCGGTGAAATTTCACTCGTGAAGCTTAGCTTGTATATTATTTAGGTTATTGACATTGTTCAACTGTTCCTGTATAATGACTACGTTTTCACTATTGAGAAAAAACCTTATTATGCAAAGCCGCAATATTGAACTTTTTGTACGTTGCACTTTTTTTTACTTGCACTGCTGCACTGCATCGTTACTTGCTGCGTACTGCTGTCAGCCAAATGCTACGGTTGGTGCGCGCATTCAAAGCAACTATAGAGGCTTTTTGTTCACAGCCAACGTTACTCTACACTGTATTTTGATGTCCAAAATAAACAGAAACTGAGTTAGGCCACATTGGACGCTGCCTCAGCGACCGTCTTCAGGGACAAGCCATGAACGGGAAGAACAAGAATTGCAATAATCTGGCTATCGACTGTGCCACTGGCGGGTGCTCAGCTCTGCTTCGTGAAACCGTAGTCCTTCAATATTTTCATGGGGATGAAACTTACCTGCCACGTGAGGGCGGGGGAGGATGTAGCTATATTAGACATACAAAGCGACGGCACCGTGGTGCCTACGTTGTTCTGGTGCCACAATTTTCCAGCGTGATCAAGCAGGGACTGCAGATGCAATCGGGGTGAGCAAGTATTGCTTTCGGGGGTGAGGCTTTTTAGGCTCCAGAGCTTATGTCGGTGTGACATAGCGGCATGACATCCTAATTGAAGCGCCCGATAGAGTCGTTAAGTTACCACATCTCGCTCCCGGTGCGTGCTCTGCGTTTTAGTGAACACCGCTAGGAACACTGCCGGGTCAGTCGCTCCTGAGGCGCAATATCGCTCTCTTTGACAGTGCGCTCTGGGTTTGAGTGGAGACCGCTAGGGACTCTGTATTTGAAAATGAAAGTCATGGAATGAATTTATTTCTTCATCAAAGAAGCAAAGGCCGCCAAAATGCAAGTGGAGCTCGCAGAGCAGGTGCAACGCAGACAAGCGGATCCAGCGTTGGGGAATCTCGATGCTGTAGCAAAACAACAGCACTGGCAGGCTGACCTGGTGTTCAGGGCTCGCGAAACTGCAGCGGCACGTCAACGCCTGCAAGGGGAGAAGGGGGCGGTGAGAGTGCGAGAAGCGACTGCAAAACGACAAAAGTGGTCGCTACCTGAGGTTAGTAGCACCATTGCGCGCTTTAGGCGCGATTTTCTCGAGTCAAGTTTAGGGCACACCTGTAACGTTTGCGACCGCTTGTGGTCAGACAACTGTCTCACGAAGATCGCAAACACTTAGAAAAAACGGTACCACGCCAATATGGTTGCTGTGCATCAGCGAAAGCTCGCCGACAATATTTCACGATCATTCGATGAAAAATGGAGAGTTAAGGTGTGACGATTCTCTTTAGATGCAGTGCACCGACGTGCCGTTTTGGCACAATGAACTCTATTGAAAAGGTTTCGCAATTCTGTATATCGGCTCTTCAAGAACGTGAGGTGAGCCATAACGCCACAATAAACAGATAACTTCAGCCTCAACTCGAAGCGTGTGCGTGTATGTGCGACTTAGTTCACGTTATGGCACATGCCGTCCGTGTGCACACTTTCACGAGAAGTAACAACAGTGCGTGACTGCCGAGAAAGAAGCCGTCTTTCCTCAGGCCTACTGCCTTTTTACGTGTGCTTCAACGTCTGCCAGCCTACATCACAAATCGGAATCCACAAACACTGACAATTTGAGCGCCACTGAATCGACCCCAAAAGCCATTTTGTGCAAGGGGGCTTACAGCGGTGATAACCACGCTCACAGCTATATTGTAATCAGGACATAAAAAAGAACGACATGCCAGATTTCCTCGGCAATATTTCTTAAGATGTATTTCCAATTCAACACTACGCAAAGTGCTGAATAAAGGCAGAAAGTGTTCCATATTTTATTTAGGCATTTGCACAGTCTCAATTAATTCAATGAAAGCTCGCGATTACAATCTCACAAGCGGTGTTCACCTGGCAGGGCAGGAAGTGACAGTGGGACTATAAATGAAGACTTAATTCACTGTGGCCTGAGCACAACGAACCCATTCATTGCAATGACCGTGACTACAACCAGTCTTTCACAGCGACCACGACTTGTTTGTCCGAGTTCAAGCACTCCGTATTTCTTCAGAGTCGTCGGACACAGTTATGGCACCTTCCAGCGTCAAAAAGTATTTAACGCTTCAGTGATCCATTGTCGTTGATTTTTTCAAACCCCATTGCAAGAAACAGCACCTCTAGCATAATACCGGCACGTTTTTTTGGCACTGGCACACGCTGGAGACACTGGTACACACTGGTATTTACTAGCACTTCACTGGGCACACTGAAAAATAGCTGTGTCGCACAGGTAGGCGCACTGGCTTAACCGCTGTGATGCTGGTGCTCAATTCGAAGCCGTGGAAACGGTAAAAATCAACTAGAAAGCGCTGGTAAATAGCATGCACCATTTGTACCAGCGCAACAATAGGATCGATATATGCTACTTTAATTGATCCCAAGCATATATACTTAATTCTTTCGGTACTCGTACGCAATGCAGCAATTACTGCACGTTTTTCGCATGCCCCGCTTATACGATATTCGCATCAGTCGTGTATTGCTGGAACGATTCCTTGTTGCACTGGTTATAAGCATGGAGCTTGGCTCCATTTTTAACAGAAACAGGAACTCATTTACGCCACCAAGTTGACGAAACGTGAATGAGCTCTATCGATTGCTTCGCATTGCAAGGTTTCTCAGCGGGGCGAGAAAAACAGTTGTCGTTATATTTCACCGCACCGTAAATAGACGTCTGGCCATGCTTATCTTTCTGCTTAGTACAGACATTAGTTACAATTGTTCCAAAGCTCAACTACAGGAGCTTCAACCATCCCAACTCACCGCGTCGGGAGCGGTCTTACCTAGTGCCCCGTCCCAGTGAGCATTCGGCCTATTGTGCCAGCCGCGTCGGTGTACCCGCTACCGCCGCTTTTTGCTTTAGGTACGCACAAATCTCAAGTGTAAGCTCACTGAAAAGTACTCTTTAGACATCACTGAACCTGTATAAATGATTTCTTCTGGTGTGCGGTGCCCGCACCAGGAGCGCTGCGTCGATGCGATCGATGCAGCACGCTTTCAGCTACGCAGGCTCTCACCGAAAGCTGCCGGCCGATAGCCGGTACTTCTCTGACTGATATGTAAGAACACGCAATTTAAAGTTCGTAATTTGGTACGCCTTCGTGAACTATCCCCCATGGCATACCTTTTCGGTTGATTGCATTAGTATTTTTTTAGATGGTTTTTCATTCAGTTGTTGGTATTGATATAACTGCAAAACTGTACAATGGCACATTTGCTGTATATTGCTAGCGGAGGCCAGAAAAACAGCTGTTGCTCGATATCGCGACTCCGAAAATGCATGTCTTGCAATGATTGACTTTCTACTTACTTCAGGTACAGTTTAGGCAACAGTTATAGTTGATGTGAAGCTCAATGCAGGAACTTCAACTACCCCAACTCACCACGTCGAGAGCGATGTTAACCAGTGCCCCGTCCCTGCAGGCATTCGCCCTATCGTGCCGGCCACGTCGGTGTACATGCTACCGCTACTTTTTAGCTTTAGGTACACATGACTGCACAGTGTGATAATAACTGTAAAACACAGGTTAGACGTATCTGAGCCTAAATCAACGATTTCTTTTCGTGTGCGGTGCCCGTGCAAGGAGCACTGACGATCGATGCATCTTGCTTTCAGCTGCGCAGGCTGTTACTGAAAGCTGCCGGCCGCACTAGCCGGTACTTCTCGAACTCTGATTTAAGAACACGCAATTTTAGGTGTGCCTTAGCGCAATTTTGTACGCCTTAGTGCTTTAACACACTGGTATACTTTTTAACGCATTGCATTAGTATTTTCTTGGGCAGTTTTTTTTGTGTTTGGTATCGATGTACCTGCAAATCTGTACAATTGCATGCTGGCTGTATAACGCTATATTGTTGCGTGTGCAAAAAATACTCAATATTCAATCGCGTACCCTTGTATGTACCGACGAAGTCTTTATAAGTCTTCTGTACATGTTGACCAGTCGCATGTGGGAGAAGCGATTGTCAACGAAGGAAATTATTTCGGCAGCAACAGCCGACTATATGTGGCTGCTGCTCTAGAGATTTTCAGAGTGAAGATATGGGTTCTTCACAAAACTTTGCGCTCTTGCCAGTAACCGCACGTCATTTCCTGCCTAGAAGCCGTTCGTTATTGTCGAATCAAAAGGTAGTTGTATTTGGAAAGGAATATCACGTCAATCTTGACTGTGCGACTTGTAAACATGAAGCTGAACGGCGTGTTCTTTGCATAAATAGCTACTTCACAACCCAACCAACATGTTTTGCCGTGGCGTTGTGGATAGAGTATTCGGTTGGCTATTCGAAGGGAAGTGTGGGATTGGGCTAGTTGGTAATCTAATATGAAACTTCCAGTGAAAAAATTTTAGACAATGAACACAAAAGACGAGGACGAGCGCTGACTTTCAACTGATTCATTACTACTGGCACGCACCTATATATGTTACAGAAAAGAAGATAAAGACTGATTGCTTAAGAAAACAAAAATAAAAAACACGAAACCAAAAAGCCAAAAGGACTGTAAAAAAAACCACGTGCTCACCCCGGACTCTCAAGTTGCGAATTAATTACGCCAATTCTTTTCCAGATGAAGCTATAGACGGTTTGCTAATGCAGTTGCCTCGAACGATTGCTGCAGCTTCGATTATAAATCCTTGTGCGTTCTTTCGAGTGGGACGTGAGAACCCTTGCCTTTTCGAATAATGGCTGGCACCCACATTCCGAACCATTAGCGGCCAAAACCGTCCTGTTCTTCACTTCTTACTTTCTGGCAATGTTCTTCAAGTCATCGAGGCACCTACCTGACGGACCTGCGTACTCTAGTCCACAAGACAGAGGTTAACCATAAACACTTTCTGTTGCCCACTGAGAAAAGTTTTTACGGTGCATACATTTGCATTTGCTCGCGATGCTTTTGCGGGAATTGTATGAACACGTAACAGAAAAATTTATTCGGTGTGGAACGAAACACAAACACTCCCGCTCTTTGGCCCATCTTCTTGAGTTTATGTGAGATACTATGTAGATACGGTATCACCGCTACCCTCTTGGGAGTGATTTTTCGTAATGTGTCCTCCTCGTTGCCTACTCTTGATTGTCTTCACAGCTTCTAACCAACACAAACTAGCAACGAACTGGGATAGCCTGCTGTCTCAAGGCGGAGAATCTTCTTGTCGAAACTTCCGCATACTGATTGGAAGCAAGACTTTCTTATACCGTTATGTATACATGCTTTTAGGATTCCACGCTTCACCAATTTGTTGTGAGAAGACGCGTACGACCAAAGGGGTGTCTTCTCTCGTGAAAGAAACTTGTTCAGCTGAAAATGTTAGTATTAAATCTAAAACCCCCAAGTAGTCACTTTTCGCCAGCACATACGTGAAAGATCAAGGTTCAAGGCAATCCTGGAACACTTGCAAGGCTTGCTAAAAGCTCTTATCGAAGACATCATGATCGCATTCAAACAAAATTGAGAAATCACTGGCAAACCGGAAGGATTTACTAATGATAATTTGTACCAACCTTTCATGAACCCTTTCATTATTCAACTTAGCTAGATACAAATCTCTTACAATAGGGCGATGCACGAGCCACTACACATGCCTGTTTTTTGCAGGGACACATCATCATTCCCCAAACGTAGAGACGAGGTGAAGCTTCAGCACACCGAGGAAGCCATAAACAGAAACACCACTCTCTTGTTCGGTGGAAACTGTGCCAAATTCAATAACTGCCTTCTCGATGACATCAACAAGTGTTTTTAAGGAAAAGAATAATAAAGATTTTTTATGTCGATGGAAACGCCCATTTGACGAGTCGACAGCTGATGATGGAGATAACCAATAATCTGTGAAGAATTGTTCACTAAAGAAACATCATTGATAGGCAGGAACTTAAGGCGATTCTGAAGCCAAGACGCAACGCACTTCTGCAATGTGTCCCGTTTAGAGAATATTACGAAAAAGGGCATATCAATCTTAGGCGTCTTTGCTGAAAAAAAACTAATTCAGCGCCAATCTTTCTTGTTTGTTAACTGATCTTGCCAGACCACCTATAATGAGCTTTTAAAGCATTTTGCATGCTTTTCGCTTCGCATCCTTCAGATTAACGTGTTGGCATAGGTTAAACACAGAAGCAATAGCCACGCTGCCTTTGCTCGAGAAGGTCCAATTTCTAACGACACAAAACACACCTTCTTTGTCCGAACGCAGCAGACATGGCTTGTTGCTGTTTAGGTAGGCAACGACCTTTCTCACTTGAATGGTCTTTCCTCGAGGCGCATATCAGCATAGGACATCAACAGTTTTTGAAACACACCTCTCAGATTCACTGTCCGGAGCAGCCCTTGAATTGTTCCGCACTAACTAAAGCAGTCCCACAAGTGAGTTTTTCTTTTTCACGATGAACTTTGGTCCCAGGGAGATCTTTGTCCGGACGTGAACTAGAAGGCTGAATCCCTCTTGAACGTGGAGCTTTCTTCGAGCATGCCAAGAAAACAAAAACCCAGAAATCGGGGTCCGACGATGGCCCTGTCATTTGAATTACCACTCCCGGCCTATACAGTTCCTTCCTCTTCGTGCACACCGCACTACATTACTTTCATCATGAACACAGAAATCATACTATGGAACGTCAGGAGCCTTCTCATGAACCTTGACAATTTCCAAGAACCTATACACAAAGACTCACCAAAAGTGCTAAGTGTACATAAAACGCACCTAAATTCCAAGAACACCAATTTAATGTCAGACTGATATAATAAGAAAGAACTGGGACAATGCTGGGGCGTCATATGGTGGTGTCGTATATATAGTTAATCAAGGTGTAACATGTACACACCTACCACTATGAACATCCCTTGAGGCAGTGGCTGTTGAAGCAGTTCTTTTGAAAAAAAAACTCGTCCTTATCTGCTGCTTTTAAGTACCTCCTTGAAAAACATGAATTCTAGTTCCTAATCTATGAACTGCCGAAACCCTACCTAGTACTTAGGACCTGAATGCACATAGCAATCGATGGGGTGATCCTCGCCGCGATGCGTGAGGTCGCCTTATCGAACGGTGTTTGTTCCCTTCCAGTGCATGTCTATTGAATAGGAAAAAAATCAACGTAGTATAAGCTCGCTAACAAAACTTACTAGTCTATAGACCTCAGAGGCGTATCTTTTGCACTTCTACCTCTACTGAAATTGAAAATGATAAAGAATGCATATGGAAGTCACCATTTTTAGTACACCAACATCCTACGAATGTCTTTCACATGTTTCCAAATTACTGGTAAACAGAACCGACTGGAAACAGTTTCACAACACTACTCGTTTAGGTTGGAATGACATGTGTAGGTTAAGCGTAGATGAAGCTGTGCAGTACTTCACAGCTTTTCTTACTGACCCAGCAGCTGAATGCACATCGCAAACAACTTGAATGCCCGGCTGGCGTTGCGTCTCGTGGTGGAAAACTGAGTATTTGAATGCGTGAAAGGGCATGGGGGTTGCTTCCGAACTCACCGACAGGCAAAAATGTTGACTTATTTAAGAAAATAAAGTCTCATGGAAGGAGAACACGTCATCAAAACAGAAGAGAAAGCTGGCAGAAGTTATTATCAGGTATTTCATATTCATATACAAAGAAGGCTAAAGTCTGGAACATGGTTAGTAGGGTAGCAGGAAGACAAGTGCACTCACTACCACACGTGAACACAGGGTGAAAGCTTGGAACATCAGGCGAACTTCCTCCGCGGACACTTCGAAAAGGTGTCCAGCTTGTCGCACTATACTGACACTTTCCAAAACTAGAAAACAAGTATAGAAACGCAAAACACAAGAACACAAATGTAGAAAATACGAGTCATACAACCAAGCTTTCAGCTTAGCTGAGTTGCAAACATCACTGAATTCTTGCCGTAATTCCGCCCCAGGTTCCGACTGTGTGGTGTACAAAATGTTTGAATCAAAACGCAAAAAACCTTAATATGCTTGTACAGTGTTATCTGGTTCTCTGGCGCTATTCCTACTTTCTCAAAAAGCTATCATTATTTCCATTCAGAAACACGTCAAGGGCCCTTTTTTGGTTTCGAGTTACAGGCCTATTGAACTTACAAGCTGCCTATGCAAACGCTTCGAAAAAATGATAAACTGCCCACTTGCACTTCTCCTTGAAGCAAACACTTTCCTGGACCAATTGCAGCGTGGGTTTTGAAAGGGTAGATGCACCACCAACCACCTCGTTCGTATCGAGGCACAAATCATAGACGCTTTCGTCCACAGACAATATTTTCTTTTTCTGCTCCTTGATATCGAAAAGCCTTGTGATGCAACATGACGCTCTGGAATAATAAAAGACATGTTCGACCTTGGCGACGTGGCGGAATGTTAACCATATTTGAAAGTTATTTGTCAAACCTGACACTCGGTGTCCGAGTGGGCAGCATTCTTTCTCAAACATTTTCCATGAAACAGGAGTGCTGCAAGGTGATGTACTTAGAAACACACTTCTTATTATCAAAATGAATTCTTCGCGCTTGTACTTCCTTCATAAAATTTTTATCGCACATATGTGAGCGACATCCGTCTTGGCTTTACATCTTGCAATCTGGGCATGCGCGAGCAGTAGGTTAAGCTTGGTTTTAACTAAGTCTACAATTGGGCAGAGGAAAACGGGTTCCGACTAAATGCACATAATAACACGTGTGTATTGTTCTCCAGTAAGAGAGGCATTCATTCCGAACGCGATATGCAACTGCATTGGCAACATCTTTCTATTATTACTGAACATAAATTGTTAGGCTTAATCTTGGACACCGAGCTAACCTTCATACCACACATCAAGTATTAAAAAACAAGTCCTTGAAAGCCATGAACGTTCTTAAAATGTTGTCATGCACTACATTGGGAAGTGATACGAAGTTACTGATGAATTCGTATAAAAGCCTCATCGCATTCGCCTAGACTCGCCTAGACTCGCCTCATCGCACTCGCCATGGAGCAATAGCGTGTCCATCTGCATCACCTACTGCCCTTAAAATGCTTGACCCTGTTGATCATCTAGACATCCACTTCTCTACGGGTGCTTTTCGCACTAGCCTTGCGGAAAGCCTTTACGTGGAATCGACCAAATGGTCACTCCACCTACAGAGATGTTACATGCATTTAAGTACTATATTAAAGTGAACGCAGACAGGGAACACCCACCAAACTTGAGACATTTTGACATATCAAGTTCTGCTGCGTTTGAAAAACGGCCTTCTATGAGACACCCCTACTCACTCCCTGTGAGGGGCCTAGCGAAGGAAACCGGTGTGCCACTCGAACACCGCTTCATGACTCCCGCAGTATTCCCACCACCGTGGCCGTGGCAGGCGATAGATTGCGACGTGTCTTTCTTAGAAGTCATGAAGCACTCACAAATTGCACGTATTCAGACACACTTTCTAGAACCACAACATAAATACACATGTCCTGAGTTTTTCACGGATGCTTAAAGTCAAACACTTCTGTCTCATACGCAGCCGTTGGCCCACCCTTTTCGGATGCCGGCATTCTGCACTCTGATACATGAATGTTTACCACCGAAGCTTATGCGATACTTGCAGCTGTTAAACACATCAAGCAAATAAAACTACAGAACCGAATAATATATACAAAGTAAACAATTAGACACGCTGAGAAGACAACACTTTTCTTAACCCAACCGACACCAGATGCCACTTCATCTTGCATTGTTCGTCGTTACGGAAGCACTTTTCACACATGAATAGTTGTTGGCTTTTATTGAGAGAAGTTCGTACCTTTCATGTCATATACTGGAGCATTCCGTAGCACGACCTCTCTAAAGAGGTCCCAGCTGCGGTGGCTAGACTGAACAAAGCACTTGCCTCACGGCCCTTGGTGGCAAGATTGTGAACAATCGAGGCACGTGTGCTGATTCGATACATGTCCACGATGATTTTTATTATCACAAACGTTTGTCATTCATTGACAGTATGCACAGATTTCACGATATGGTCACAATTTTATTACTTTTAGGTTTTTACCCCCCAGGACGCGAGGAAAATTAAGGCCCTTATAGATGGTTTCAGTGTTTGTAAACAAACTGGCTCGCGCCGAACGGCCTACCCCAGCAGCCTTCCAGTGCAGCATTTCCCACAATGCTTTTTCGATGGTTCTGGCGGTGTTTTCTTAGTGTGTTTCAGCTTGCGGCTCTGTTATTTCTGCAGCATTCCTTGGGATTAGTTTGCAGAAACGTCTATCAACTACATGAAGGGGCTCACTGCTCGCGTGGTTGATGGGCGCCGCGAAAATTATCTGTCGTGGCGTTCCGATGAGTGCGCCCCCCTGCTCGGTGTTGCCTCTGATAGTGGTCGCGCCTATACAAACAGAAATTGCATAAATTGCAGGAGAAGTTTGTCAGCGAACCTAATAGGGCCAGTTAGTTCTGCGTGGCAACAATGCGAATGCGCTTTGAAGACGCGGACCAGGAAATGACAGCACGCACTGTCTTTTCCCTGTCCGCGTCTTCAAGGTGTACCCACATCGTCAACATGCAGAAGAGGGGTCACTCGATTCATTGTGAAGTTGCTCAATTCAGCTTTTTGACTATAACTGGAAATCTTCTTCCTGTTGAACCCGGGACATGTTTGTGTTTTCGTCTAGGCATACAACCTCAGGATAAAATACCTATTTCCACGCCTGTGTCACACCAGGCACATCTTAAAGTGATCAGTGGTGATCGGAATCGCTCGAGATCCAAAGTTTTCATGTGACTGAGAAATTATAAACTGCGCTGACGCGATGACGTCAACTGCGGCTGCAGAGTGACGCAAACTAATATGGTTTACACACGCGTAAGCTATTCATGGATCAAACTTTCAAGTTGAACCTACCTAAATTTACTGCCCGTGTTCACACCCAAAAGATACATTAGCTAGAATGCGGCAATGTTGATTAGCGGCAGAAAGACAGGCGTTGAGTCATTTGCTCGCACAGATAAAAGCCCACTCGCTGGAGTGCCTTAAAAAAAATCAAATGCAACGAAAACAGAATGTACGCACCACGACGTACATTGTGCGCCGATGCATATTAAGCGTGGGTACTTTGCGTCCCGTGTTGTTTCAAACAGAGCACACAATTGATATCGCTCAAACTATAAAATAAACACCTTTCGGAGGAATTTTCCGTGTTAGCTTTCACGTTTTGCTGCCCATTTCAGGTGTCAGTACATTTATGTGCCAAAGCTCGATCACGACATAGAGTCGTGATGTGTTCCCAGTAACCGGGTGCCTTATAGTTTAACGTGTGAGCGTTGCTTCTCTGCCATCAGTCTGCGCTGAGCTTTACAAGGCCTTTGATGAAGTGCAGAGCAAACCTAGGCGCACTTAGTGGGAATCCAGTTGTCTCGCGTGACCTCTAAAATGCAGGCGCTCTTTCTATCGTCATCGGTCGGAAAACAGAGAATTTAGACTAGCATATAAAATCATTTAGGCATGTAGACTGCATCCTGGCTTGAAACTGCTGTGCTCGAGTGGCCAGCGCTTCATCATAAAAATTTTATCTCATAAAGCATCGAAACTCAAGCAGCCGCGGCCAGCAAAGAACGCTAAAGCCATGCAAAAACATGCGAAACCGCAAGTTTCTGGGGGTGCTTTTTTGGTGATGGCACAATGTTGCTAGAGACCGGCACGCTCGGGTTAAACCGTATACACAGCCACTCATCGCAATCATTGTCCACATCTCTAGTACCGTGAACTAGCGCCCTTTGGCCATCAAATGCCCCTTGTGCCAAAAAACACCAATTATTATCATCATCAAAAAGCTGTTGCCAAATAATGATGCTTTTTAGTGAACCATTCTTCGCATATTGTCGGTTATCTCCGTCTACGCATGTCCGCGTGTCGAATGGGCGTTTTTACTGGCATAAAAGATCGTTATTATTCTCTTCTTCAAAAACCACATGTAGCCATTGAAAAGGCAATTTTTGATTTTGGTGTTGTTGCCTTCAAAAATGAGTCAGGTGTTTCTGTTTCTTGCTTCCTGAATGTGCTGGAGCTTTACCTTGCCCTACCTCTACTTAGTGAAATGATGAAGCTTTTCTGCAATAAACTGGCGTGTGTATTGCCTCGTGCATCGCCTCACCCTATTGAAAACCCTGGGTTGGTGGATGTTGGAATCATTAGTGGATATGATGGAAGTAATAGTGGATATGGCGGAAATGCTAGTGGTTATGGTGGAAACTGTAGTGGGCATAATGGCTGATGACGGTGAGAGTGGAAAAAATGATGGTAGATACTGGTGGTGTGGCAAGCCAATGGTGGTGGTGGTGCAAAACGCCGGCTGATGACGACCAGAGGAAAAAGTTTGTGGCAGATGGTGGTGGTGGTGGCGAACCAGTTGTGTTGACGGTGGAAAATGCCGGCTGATGGTGTCGAGGCAAAATGTTTTCTGTGGAAGGCTTGGTGAGCAAGGTTGATGATGGTGGCGTGATGAAAGCTTGGTGGATGATGGTGGCACGATGAAAAAAGCACATGACAGTATGTGAGATCACTTATTTTTAGCGTTTCATTCTTGTATGCGCAGAGATATATGTTTATGGTCTGTCACGGGGTTGTGACGTGGCCGTAGACAGGAGATTTTATCTTTGGTTTAACTGTTTATTTGGACGAACCTGTGCCCAGTAAACGGAAAGTTCGATTATGGTGGCAGTCTTGCACTGATAGCACTGGATGGAGCGTCGGCCGTCGATCAACTCCTGACAAGCGGCAAAGTGCGCCGACATTTATACTCTTGCCATCGAATGTTCTTGCGTTATCGCCGGTGGTGACGTAGGTTCCGGAATAATCTGTACAGTTCGCAGAGTGGGCGTGATCTTATCGAAATGATCTACTATAGTCCTGAAGCTTCTCCAAAACTGCAGGCGCGCTTTGCGCTGAGAATTGTGTAGTGTATTGGGGCGATAACCAAACTTGATAAATGAAACGTAGCAATATGTTCATGGTAAAAAAAAAAACCAACGCTGCTCATCACGCTTTTTAGCACGTTTGTTTTTTATTCTATTGGTGTCGACAACGCTTCAATTTTTGTGGAGTGTAGAATATGTGGCCATAAATATGTTTACACTTCGCGCACGTACCAAGACTAGAGGTGTCACTGTGAACAGTGAAAATAAATGTTTTATATCAGCGCGCAGTTGTTGAAAAATAAATGAGCTCCAGTTCGCTCTTGCCCCTTTCAATGTTAGATCAGGCCACAGTGGTGACTTGATGTCACCAAGCTAGAAACGCTACCCTTGCATTTCTGCATTGTTCTTCATCCTGCATTGTTCGTCGGTACGGAAGCACTTTTCACACATGAATTGTTGTTGGCTTTTATTGAGAGAAGTTCGTACCTTATTGAGAGAATTTCGCACACTCTATTGCTTGAGCCGTACTTTTAGGTTAACAAAGTGCGTGCGAATATGCATAAACTTTCACTTTTTGACATGCGTCGAGACGAGCCCTAGCAAATTCGACTTTCACCCTTCTGTTCTACCACAATGATTTCCACCAAATGCTAATCCTACCAACCGAGCCCGTACAAAAGTTTTCGGCGCTTTTGACTTTCAGAAAATACAAATTTGACGAGTAAAATGAATATACAGCACAGTAGTGGCATCATTTAACCTAAGTGAAGCCTTTTTGTTCTGTACGGTGGCCGCGCAAGAAGCGACAAGTATTGGAGCGACGCGCTTACAGCACTTCCTCCAAATGTACGCCTCCCCTCACCGACAGCCTCCGGTCGCACTCGCCGGCACTTCTCTGCGAGAACACAAACTCGTCACTTCGTATGTTTACTGAACCAATATGATAGCATAATGTTTCTGGCACACTGCATTCGTTTTGGCCAAGTCGTTATGCAGTTTTTCTAAACGACAGAGCAACAGCAGTGCGCTGGCACGACTGCGCTGTGCGTTGCGCGAAAAACATCACAATCAATTGTGTGGGCGTATCTATAGAATGATCATAGAAGCGTCATAAAGCCTGAACAAATATCGCCCCTTGGAAGGAGTGAGAGACGGATATTAAACTTGGCAGTAACCGCCGATATACTCTACCTGCTCCTCAGTCCGCTGAGTTGTTTATTTTTTTGCGGTTGTAAATTCTAACAAAAAGATAGCGCTGTTGCCATTATCGCAGTGGCAATCGTTACAGGCAGCTCTTGTTTGTGTTTATCAAATGTATAAATGTTAGTAGCAGGTGCAGGTCCCATCAATCTGAAATAAACGGCAAACAAAACTGAAGTGTAAGAGTAAGTTCGTGAGTTGACTACATCTTTAACACAATAACCACCATCTGTCGGCGTGGCCCCGTAGTTTGTGTGCTCAGTTAGAAATGCGAAGGTGTCAGGTTCGATTCCGCGCTGTAGCACGTTTTTTTTTTTGCGGGTGCTTTCTACATGACTTTTTATACAATTCTTTTTATTATTTTTTTAGGGGCAGTTGGTCACGGTGGTTCTAACACTGCTTCGCGCTGGAGCACTGCCGGCTAGAGCACGCCATCCACTATCCGCTCCACCATACGCCACCATGCACCATGTGCCACCAACATTTCCACTGTCATAATCCACCAAAATGGTGGCTGGTAAAATCCACCATTCCCATAGTGGATGTTTTTTCAATAGGGCAAAGTTAAGTGATTTGTATTTAGCTTATTTGGGTAAAAAGGTTCATGAATGGTTGGTACAAATGATCATTAGTAAGTCTTTCCGGTTTGTCGATGATTCTATAATTTTGTTTATTTGCGATCATGATGTTTTCGATAAGTGCTTCAGAATCGCCGTGAATCTCAATTTCTCACGTATGAGCGGGCGGAAAATGGTTTCCTGAGCTTTTTAGATTTAATACAAACAGTTCGAGCTGGACACGTTTGTTTCACGAGGGAAGAAACCCCTTTGGCCGTACGCGTCTTCTCACAGCCAACTGGTGAAGCGTGAAATCGTAAAAGCATGTACACATAACGGTATAAGAAAGTCTTGCTTCTAATCAGTATAGGGAAGTTTCCACAAAAAGATTCTCCGCCTTGAGACAGGGGGCTATCCCAGTTCGTTGCTAGTTTCTGTTTGTTAGAAGCCGCGCAGACAGTCAAGAGCAGGGAACGAGGAGGACACTTTACAAGAAAGAACTCCCAAGAGGGTAGCGGCGATATCGTATCTACATGGTATCTCACACGAACTTACGAAGATAGGCCAAAAAGTGGGCGTGTAGGTGTTTTTTTTTCCAAACCGAATAAATTGTCCGTTATGTGTCCGAACTAGTCCCGTAGGAAGGCCCACGAGCAACTGCAATATTGAGCACCGTAAGAGCGGTTAAGTGTGCAATGGGGATTGTTTATGGTTTACCTCTGTCTTGTGGGCTAGAGTACGCAGGCCAGTCAGGTAGGTGCCTCGGTGACTTCTAGAACATTGCCAGAAAGTAAGAAGTGAAGAATGGCACGGTTTTTTTTTTGCCACTCATTGTTCCAAACGTGGGTGCCAGCGATTGTTCGAAAAGGCAAGGGTTTTCACGTCCCACTCTGAAGAATGCACAAGACTTATAATCCAAGCTGCAGCAATCTATCGATGCAGCTGCGTCAGCAAAACGTCTATAGATTTATCTATAAAAGAATTGACGTATTTCAATGCGCCACGTGAGGGTCCGGGGTGAGCACGTGGTTTCATGCAGTCTCTTCCGGCTTTTTGGTTTTGTGTGTTTTTTTGTTTTTGCTTAAGCGAGCGATTTCATCTTCTTTTCTACAATATATATATATATATATATATATATATATATATATATATATATATATATATATATATTGTTACGTTTACGAGAGGGGTTTATTCAGAGCTGACGTAACGGTCGACTCGACGGTATACAGCAGGGAACGCGCACCAGCGAGCTCTTGCCACCAACCGAACGTCCTCTTCTTCTGCCGCCTCCATGTTCCCCGCTACACAGGTGCACATACCTAAATTGCACATGTGGTAACATTTCCCTCCGCGCAGACGAAGCCCACTCGGCGAGTCAAACAGTCTCTCGAGGAATAAAGCGCTTCAAACGTGCAACATGGACAAGTTCAGTTTTTGCAGACCGTCGGCCGTTCGAATGGAGACGCGCTATGCGGTAAACTAAATCACTGATACGGTCTGCAACAAGATAAGGTCCCGCATAGTGCGCTAGTAGTGTCTTGCTCAAACCGCGTTTTCTAGTTGGTGTCCGCAGCAACACTAGGTCACCGTGATTGTACGTCACGTGTCGGCGTCGGCGGACAAAATGTGCCTTCTAGCGGTCTTGTGAAGCAAGAGTGCGCAAATAAGCAAGGCGTCAAGCTTCTTCGGCCCGACAGATGACCTCGCAGGGATCATGGTGGTCCAAACATGGGAAGATGGTATTCAGGGTATGACGATGTGGTCGAGCATATAAAAGAAAGAAAGGACTGCAGCCAGTAGTTTCATGCTGAGCGGTGTTAAATGCATATGTGATAAAGGGTAGAATACTGTCCCTGTCCTTGTGATCGGATGCAACATACATAGACAGCATGTTCGAGAGGGTTCTGTTCGCTCGTTCAGTTAGACCGTTCGTTTGGGGATGATATGGCGTAGAGTGCCGAAACCTTGAAGCACAGACACGAAGCATCTCTTCCGTCACGTCTGCTGTGAATTGTCGGCCATGGTCACTGATTACAATTTTGGGAGGTCCATGTCGAAGAATTACTAAACGTAACATGAAGGAAGCTACATCGGCTGCAGTTGCCGTTGGTATGGCAGCTGTCTCGCAGTACCGTGTTAAATGGTCAGTGCAAACGACTATCCAGCGCTTTCCATCAGAAGACCGGCGAAAGAACCCAAGGAGGTCAATCCCGACTTGCTCGAATGGAGTTCTAGGGGGCGGCACCGGATGTAATCGCCCTAAAGGAGCACTTGTTGGGCGCTTATGACGTTGACACTCATTACAGCTAGACACGTATTGTTCCGTCGTCTGGCGCATTTTGGGCCAGTAGGAACTTTCTTGAAGACGGCAAAGAGTTTTAGTTGTGCCTAGATGACCGGATGTTAGGACGCGAAGACTCTTCGGAACCACCATAGAATATCTTGAGCCGGTGTTGGTGTAGTTCTTTTTGTAAACTAGCCCGTCTCGGTTGCAGAAGCGCGTAGGCGATGATTTTGGTTTGGTAGCAAGAAGCTGTTGTATGGGACTGTCCCTTTGTTGCTCATTCTCCAAGGTCTTGGTATCGGGAAATGGTTGGTAGAGTGATGCCATATAGGTATCGAAGGTGTCCGCGTCACCCTCCGTCGTTGGAAGTGGTAGTCGCGAAAGACAATCTGCGTCAGCGTGACGTCGGCCGCTTGCATAGAAAACCGTGAAGTCTTATTCTTGTAGACGAAGTGCCCGGCGCACCAGCTTACCTGATGGATTATGCAGATTGACCAACCAGCATAGAGAATGATGGTCTGTTACGACGGTAAAAGGGCGTCCGCACAGGTAGGACCGGAAGCGCTGCACTGCGAAGACTACTGCAAGGCATTCTTGCTCTGTGACAGTGTAGTTACGCTCGGACTTGCTGAGCGAGCGACTTAGATACGCTACGACGTGTTCTTGATTATCCAAGCGTTGAACCAGGACAGCACCTACACCAATACCGCTGGCGTCTGTGTGAAGCTCAGTGGGAGCCAGAGGATTGAAGTGTCGAAGAATCGGATGAGATGTCAAAAGAAACTTTAACTCCGAAAAAGCTGACTCGTATTCTGGGGTCCAGTCAAACTGCGCACCATTCTGAAGCAGACACGTGAGCGCTTATGCAATATTGGCAAAGCCAAGAATGAATCGGCGAAAGTATGAACAAAGCCCTAAAAATCTTCGCAGTTCTTTTACTGAGTTTGGTTGCTTAAATGCCTCCACTGCGGCCGTCTTGATGGGATCCGGTCGTATGCCTTCTTTGTCTACTAAGTGTCCAAGGACGAGTGCTTGGCGCTCTCCAAAACGACATTTCTTTGAGTTGAGCACCAAGCGAGCTTTGTTTAGGCAGTCCAGCATGAGGCGAAGGCGTGTGTTGTGCTCACAAAAGGTGCGCCCAAAAATTACAGAGTCGTCCAAGTAACACATAGACACTTCCCTCTTCAATCCATGCAGAATGTTGTCCATAAATCACTCAAAAGTTGCGGGAGCGTTGCAGAGTCCAAACGGCATCACATTGATTTCAAATAGTCCATCTGTTGTAACAAATGTCCTTTTCTCCTTGTCATCCTCGTGCATTGGAATCTGCCAGTAGCCTGACCTCAAATCCACAGACGAAAAGTAAGAGGCCGATGATAGACAGTCGATAGCATCATCAATCCTCGGGAGTGGGTATACGTCTTTTTAGTGATGGCATTGAGACGGCGGTAGTCAACACAAAATCGCCATGTCCCATCCTTCGTCTTCACTATAATTACCGGTGCGGCCCACGGACTACGTGATTCTTGAATTACAATTTATTTGAGCATCTCGCAAACCTATTCATTGATAATCGCGCGTTCCGAAGGTGATACACGATATGGTTTTTGTCGGAGAGGTCTGTGAGATGTCGAGTCGATTCGGTGCTTTATACGAGAAGCAGGAAATGACGGTGCATTATGCTGAGCGAAATAAAAAAATACCGGAATGTTTGCGCAGAATACTCGCCAGTTCATTACGTTGCTTCGTTCTGAGTGACTTATCAATCATAGCTATAATGGTGGTGTCCCTGGCATGCAGATTATCGTAACGGGTCTTATCCGGGGAATCATTGCTTTCTGCAAGGGTGGCAAGCGAAAATACTTGGTGTTCACGAATCTCTGCAAGTTTCAGACCTTCCGGCAGCTCTAAAGGTTCATTAGAGCAGTTAATCACCCATAAACCAGTATGCCGTTGTGCAACCGATAGCGTGCAGTAGGGTATTAAAACTGTCTTCTTTATGCAACTGAGATGCACGGGCTCCACAGTTGCGTCAAATGTTTTCTCGCTTGCAGGTGAACAGACAACAGGGACACATTTTGCAAACAACGGCGGCACAGTTGTGTCCACAGACACGCAAAGAGCAGTTTCTTGAGAGGGCGAGTTTTCCATAAACGCAACTGGGATATTAGAATCTGCTGTAATTGGTCCTGTGCGGCAATCGACAGTAGCACCATATAGATTCAAGAAATCGAGTCCCAGAATGACGCCTTGTGTAGTATGAGGGAGAACAGCAAACTCTGCGACAAAGTTCTAGCACGCCAAACTAACAGTCACAGTGCAGACACCAACAGGTTGTAACACCTCTCCGCTCACTCCACGAAACGTATCAGGACAGTCCCAACGAAACAACACCTTTCGGCCAAGAAGGCGGGTGAAGACTAAACTCATCACTGACACGGTTGCACCTGTGTCCACCTACGCCATTGTTATTACACCATCGATAAGCACTCGAACCTTATTTCTAAACATGGAAGCTAACGGAGGTATATCTGTTGAAATCGAAGACTGTCCGGCGACCTCACCTCCAACGGCTGCGCCGGCTAGTTTTCCGTAGGAGGCGAGGAGTGGTGGCGCCGAGAAGACGGTGATCGGTTGGCGCGAAGGGCAGGTGGTAGTGTCACACTGCGGTCAGGGGTCAGAGATTGGTTTCGTAGCGGTCCTGGGATTTCGTAAGACGTGCTTCCTGGGAATGTTGGTGCTCGGGTAACGCCAGAACGGTTGAATTTCGGTGATCGGTCGCACCTTAGTGGCTGCCGGTAGTCGCAATACCTGGCAATGTGTTCTTCGAAGCCACAGTTGTAGCAGACTGGTAGAGGACGCTCGCCGAACCAACGCTGAGACCGCTCAGCTGTGAATGGTCGGTGACGAGCTGGCTGAGCAGGGGTTGCCCACCTCTGTGTGGCGGGGCCGCAACGAAGGCGTTGGCCATATCGCTGATCGGCCGCGAATGAGTCCCGACGAAGCCACGGAGTTCCAGTTTCGCTGACGTCTGTCACACATACCGATGGTGGCAAAGGAGCTAATGGCACCGCCTTTTAGTAGGGTGGATTGGTAGGTGGTTGAGGAATGATTTCGTCAACCCTACACCCTTGTCGCTGCAGCTCGTCACGCACAATTGCCCGAAAAGTAGACCAAGGTCGGTGGGTGAGGTCGCGTCGACGATTGCGACCGTTGTCACATTTGGCAGCCTACCAAATTTCGGGGCGATGCGACGAGTCTTCAATTTTTCAAACGTGCGGCAGTGATGTTAGACGTCGGAGGCGAAGGTGAGATCATCCCTGCCTATCAGAAAATTGTAAACGTCTTCCGCTATGCCTTTCAAGAGGTGTCCTACCCTGCCTTCTTCAGACATGTGCGGGTTTATAATCTTGCAAAGCTTAAGAACATCCTCTATGTAAGCAGTGCACGTTTCTCCAGGAGTCTGGGCTCTTCCACCAAGAGTCCACTCTGCGCTTTTTTTTTAGTCGGAGTCGCCAAAACACTTCTTCAGTTCTTGAGCAAAAAGACACCATGTTGTCCAGGACTCCTCGTGGTTTTCTTACCACATCAGGGCAGTGTCCATGAGAAACAGCACGAAGTTTTCCAGCAGATCGATAGAGTTCCAGTGGTTGTACCGGCTCACCCTTTTGTAGTGCGTTAGCAACGCGTCCACATCTTCTCCTGACAACCCCGCGAACGGGCGGGATTCCATGTAGTGATGCCTAGGTGTAGCCAGCGTAGACGTGCGCGAAGTCAAGGCGGTTGCTTCGTGACCTTCGCTCTGGGCCATGACGACTGTTGTCGGCGGCAGACCGGCAAGACGACGGCTCCAGCGAACTCTAAACAGCGTTGGCTCCGTGGTACGTCGACGTGCCGTACCCAGCACCTCCACCACTCTGTAACGTCTACGAGAGGGGTTTATTCAGAGCCGACGTAACGGTCGACTCGACGGTATACAGCAAGGAACACGCACCAGCGAGCTCTTGCCACCAACCGAACGTCCTCTTCTTCTACCACCACCATGTTCCCCGCTACACAGGTACACATACCTAAATTACACATGTGGTAACATTTACCACATGTGTAATTTAGGTATGGGCACCTGTGGTAACAATATATATATATTGCTGCGACAGGTTCGCCACATTCAAGTAGCCCGCCACAATCATCGTGGCACTAGCACCAGCAAGACCCGGCTCGGCTGGCATGCGCCACGCGTTCGCACGTTCAACAACGAGGAAGAGGAAGATAGTCGGATCTGTGCCACTCGGCTACTCGAACTTGACGACCATAGTTTTTAGAATTGTGGGCACAAGTTCGCCCTAATAAAGACGCTTGTTTTCTTAACCTGTCGGCGTCAGCATCGCTACATTTCTGGTGGAGGTGCTGGGTATGAATCGAAGCCCCACGAGCTCAAGACAGCGTAGCCCCGACGACCAGCGTATCAACCCCGTGGAAGTGACTCCTGTACACCAGAGGGCAAGTCGCCGTCTTCGAGGTGACTCACCTGAGTTCGGTCCTCTTCACTTCACACCAAGGGGAATTCAAACGATGGATGCCACCACTATGACTAGCCAGGTAACACCGGCACAAGTGTTCATTAGCCAACCGCACCAGCCGCCAGTTTTCCACGGCGACTCGTACGAGGATGTTGAAGATTGGTTGGACCTGTTCGAGAGAGTAGCGAGCTTGAATTGATGGGACGAAAGAGAGAAGCTCCGTCGCGTATACTTCGCCCTGGAAGACTTCGCGAAGACATGGTTTGAGAACCATGAAACCTTGTTGTCTACCTGGGAGGTATTTCGACGACAAGCGGTGGCTACGTTCGCGAACATAGACCGGAAAAAAAAGGCGGAGGCAGCTCTTCAATCGAGGAACCAGCTAACGAACGAGAGTGCTTCAATGTACATTGAGGACATGGTCCGCCTGTTCAAGCGTGCGGATTACAACATGGCTGAGGATAAGAAGGTGCGCCATCTATTGCGCGGAGTGAAGCAAGAGCTGTTCGCCGTTCTCGTCCGCAACCCTCCGAGCACGGTTGCTGAGTTTTACTCGGAAGCGACGGCCATCGAAAAAACACTGGAACAGCGGGCTCGGCAGCACAACCGGATTCTTAACTGCACATCTGCACAGGTATTCCCCGGAGGCGTGCGAAACGACGTTGAAGCCCTGCGAGAGCTAATTAGATCAGTTATCAGAGAAGAACTGAGCAGACTGCATATGCCCCAGACTTCAACTGCACTATCTGTTACGGACGTTGTTCGTGACGAACTGAGGCAGGTGATACGAGAGCCAGAGCGTGAGCTGCAGCCGGTTCGACCTATCCGAACATACTCTGAGGTTGTCAGACAACCTACGGTACACAGCAATGCAGCAGTTGCGATGGCAACGACTCCTCTCCCACCTGCGGCACGCAGCGCACCTCGTCCACAGGAACCGACAGCTACCTATCTGCCCCCGGGAGCACGTAGCACACATCACTATGTGGAGCGTAAGCCCAGGAAAAGTGACGTCTGGCGTGATTACGAGCGCAGGCCTCTGTGTTTCCATTGTGGGGAAGCGGGTCATCTGTACAGATTCTGTCCTTACCGACAGGCTGGATTAAGAGGCTTCCCGTCATATGCACCGTGCCCTCGAAACGGCGAACGACCAGCGGAGATTGAGGAGTACTTGTCGACGCGCCAGAACTCGCCAACTCTACGCCAACACCGGTCACGGTCACCATCGCCTATGCGCTACCGGTCACCAAGCCCACGTACACCTTCAAGGCAGCCTGGTCATCGCTCTCCAAGCCCACACCCGGAAAACTGAAGCAAGCGACCTGTGGAGGTGAGGCCGCTGATAACGTCAGTTACGAAGATCCTCCAATTTGGTTTGAGGGTGATGACGGTGTATTTCCGGTAGATGGGTGCAGCAACGAAAACGTTACTTCAGATTTGCGGTTGAGAATGGAAGGATGGGAGCTGAATGCCTTAGTCGACACCGGTGCTGATTATTCAGTGATAAGTCACAAGATGGTGAAAAAGCTAAACAAAGTTGTGACACAGTGGAGTGGATCGCAGATACGCACGGCAGGCGGTCACATTATTACGCCCCTTGGCAGATGCACTGCAAGACTTGAAATACGGGGCTTTATTTACGTGGCCGATTTCATTGTGCTGCCAGAATGTTCAAGAGAACTCATTATAGGAATGGATTTTTTGCGAGCTAATGGCGCCATAATTAACCTGCGTAGGTCCAGCGTGTCGTTTTCGACTGAACGAGCTATACCTGTGGAGGAATCTGAGGAACGACGCCTAACTGCTCTACGCGTTGTTCATGATGACGTAACTGTGCCGCCACGCTGTAGTATAATGGTGCTCGTAGAAAATGATGCAATGTACAACAGCGAAGGCATAGCGGATACAAATGTAGGACTGTTTTTGGACAAAGGTGTCTGCGTAGCTAGGGGTCTTGTTCACTTGACGAATGGCCGTGCAAATGTCCTACTCACAAATTTCTCCAATGAGCTTCAACACATCGCTTAAGGCACGGCTATCACCTATTTACACGACTTCTGTATGGCGACCGAACTATGCAGCTTAACGACATCAACCACTCGACCAGTGGCCTGCAACATCGACACATCCGTGACGGTCAATCAGAGCCTTCCGGACAGTCAGAAGAAACAGATTCACGCCTTGGTAAAAGAATTCTCTGATTGCTTTTCAAGTACCTCGAAGGTCCAGCGCACGTCAATCACGAAACACAGAATTATAACGCAAGACGACACGAGGCCTATATGCCAGCATCCATATCGGGTGTCACAGAAAGAACGGGAAATTATCAAGAAGCAAGTGGAGGAGATGCTTTCTGATGATGTCATCCAGCCTTCGGATAGTCCATGGGCGTCTCCCGTAGTGCTTGTTAAGAAGAAAGACAACACACTTAGATTTTGCGTCGACTACAGAAAACTGAACAGTGTAACTAAACGAGATGTCTACCCCTTGCCACGTATCGACGATACACTAGATCGGTTGCGATCCGCAAAGTTTTTCTCCTCCTTAGATCTGAAAAGCGGATATTGGCAAATAGAGGTCGACGAGCGGGACCGTAAAAAAAACGGCATTCGTAACACTAGGTGGCCTCTACGAATTCAAAGCGCTTCCATTCGGCCTCTGTTCCGCACCAGCGCCGTTCCAGCGAATGATGGACACTGTCCTCGCCGGATTGAAATGGCAGTCATGCCTAGTGTATTTGGATGACGTGGTGGTATTCTCTGCAAAGTTCGACAAACATCTAGAGCGACTACGCACAGTATTGGAAGCCATCCGATCAGCGAAATTGACAATCAAACCCGAAAAATGCCACTTCGGCTTCGAAGAGCTGCGATTCCTTGGACATGTCATTAGTTCCGAGGGTTTTCGTCCCGATCCCGAAAAGACAGCCGCTGTTCAGAGGTTTCCTACACCCAGAGACAAAAAGTCAGTGCGTCGATTTTTGGGTTTATGTGCCTATTATAGACGATTTGTGGAAAACTTCTCAAAGATTGCGGAACCTCTTACAAAACTGACAAAAGACGACGTGCCCTTCACGTGGGAAAGCGAACAACAGAAAGCTTTTGACGAATTAAGGAAACGACTACAGGGTTCACCAATACTTGCCCATTTTGATGAGACAGCCGACACAGAAGTCCATACCGATGCCAGCAATGTCGGCCTCGGCGCCATCCTTGTCCAGTGGCAAAATGGTCAAGAGAAAGTGTTAGCCTATGCCAGCCGCAAACTATCAAAAGCTGAGGCAAACTACTCTGCAACTGAAAAGGAGTGCCTCGCAGTCATCTGGGCCATAAACAAGTTTCGACCCTACCTTTATGGTAGACCGTTCAGAGCTGTCAGTGACCACCATGCTCTATGCTGGCTGGCAAATCTCAAGAACCCGTCAGGTCGACTAGCAAGATGGAGCCTTAGGCTGCAGGAGTATGATATTAGGGTCGTGTACAAATCGGGAAGGAAACACAGCGATGCCGACTGCCTGTCACGCTCTCCCGTCGATCGAAGTGTACCTGAAGAGGAAGACTTCCCGTTTCTAGGCGTTGTCGACACATCCAAAATCACTCAACTACAACGAGATGACCCGGATTTGCTGGCACTTATACAACACCTGCAGGGTCTCGACGTTCAAGTCCCTCGCATATTCTCCAGAGGGCTCTCCGCGTTCTGCCTTCGAGGAAGTGTCCTTTACAGGAGGAACTTCGAACCTAATGGTGAAACGTTTTTACTAGTCGTGCCCACCGCCATGCGAGAGGAAATCCTGCACGCATGCCACGACGAGCCAACATCTGGACACATGGGTGTGAGCCGAACATTCGCCAGGATTCGCCTGAAATACTATTGGCCTGAGTTGCTCGCATCAGTGCAGCGCTACGTGAAAACTTGTCGTCAATGTCAACGGCGCAAAACTCCACCCGTAAAACCAGCCGGCCTTCTCCAGCCAATAGACCCTCCAGATGCCCCATTCCAACAAATCGGCATGGACTTCCTAGGACCTTTGCCGACATCGCGTGCACGCAAGAAATGGATAGTCGTAGCCACAGACTATCTCACCCGTTATGCTGAAACTGACTCTCTATACAGTGCGACAGCTGCCGAAGTCGCCAAGTTCTTTGTGAACGACATAGTGCTCAGACATGGTGCACCCATCGTCGTTATTACGGATCGGGGCACAGCATTTACTGCAGACCTTATGCAATGTCTGATGCGCATGACAAATACCGATCACAGAAGAACAACGGCGTATCACCCTCAGTCAAATGGCTTAAGCGAACGCCTTAACAGAACTTTGACCGACATGCTATCAATGTATGTTGATGTTGAACATAAACAGTGGGACGAAATATTACCCTACGTAACATTCGCATATAATACAGCCGTTCAAGAAACAACCCACGTTGCCCCTTTCGAACTAGTATTCGGCCGAAGAGTGACCACCCCGCTGGATGCCATGTTACCACTACAGGACGAAAGCAGCTATCCACCTGACTTAGATGACTTCTTGCAAAGACCCGAAGAAGCACGGCAAATGGCAAGATACCGAATACCCCACCAACAGCACGTCGATTCTAGTCGCTACAACAAGCGACGCAGTGACACACTTTATCATCCCGGTGACAAAGTGTGGATATGGATACCAGTGCGCCGCCGCGGACTCTCTGAAAAGCTTCTTTGCCGATACTTCGGCCCTTATGAAGTACTCAACTGTATCAGCAACGTCACTTATGAAGTTAGATCCGCTGGACACGTGAGTTCAAGACGCCGCAATCCCACGGAAGTGGTCCACGTAGTCCGCATGAAGCCCTATCATGACAGATCGTCGAAAAACGAGTGAGAGTGCGCGTGTATCTTTTCACTGTCTTAAGCATCGGGACGATGCGTCTGAGGAGGGGGCAATGCTGCGACAGGTTCGCCACATTCAAGTAGCCCGCCACAATCATCGTGGCACCAGCACCAGCAAGACCCGGCTCGGCTGGCATGCGCCACGCGTTCGCACGTTCAACAACGAGGAAGAGGAAGATAGTCGGATCTGTGCCACTCGGCTACTCGAACTTGACGACCATAGTTTTTAGAATCGTGGGCACAAGTTCGCCCTAATAAAGACGCTTGTTTTCTTAACCTGTCGGCGTCAGCATCGCTACAATATATATATATATATATATATATATATATATATATATATATATATATATATATATATATATATATATATATATATATATATATATATATATATATATATATATATATATATATATATATATATATATATATATATATATATATATTGCCACGCCGTGTTGGTGGCAGAAGACGAGAGCGAAGAAGTGAATGGGAGCTGTGGCTGAGTAAACAGTCCTCCACTTCGAGTTCCTGCCTATCGTTGTCTCTCGCCAGACTGGTGGACGTGCTGGGTACTGTACTGCAACGTCTTATGCCTGCTGGTCCTGAACCAGAAGCAACCACCGCCAGTGCACCAGGGTCTGCTGATATCTATCGAAGCAGCCGCCGCCTTCAAGGACTACCACCACAGTACGGCCCCTTGGCAAGTTCCGTGAGGACAATGTTTGCCACATCCACTACCCAAACCGAGCATGACCCACTCGCTAGCGTACCCTGTGTCATCAACACGCCTCGCAAACCCAACCCATTCTGTGGTGATGTCGGTGAGGATGTCGAAGACTGGCTTGACCATTTCGACCGGGTCACTGCAATCAACGACTGGGACAATAGCCGTAAGTTGAAGAACGTGTATATCTCTCTCTTAGACGCGGCAAGAGTGTGGTATGAAAACCACGATACTTCATTCACTAGTTGACAGGAATTTCATCGGCAGCTTCGCGAGGCGTTCAGTAACCCCGAACGGAAATAGAGAGCGGAGCAGGCACTTTCTTCACAATTTCAAATGCCGAACGAGAGCGTCGCCATGTTTGTCGAAGAAATGTCGCGATTGTTTCGACGGGCTGAGCCCCACATGCCAGAAGACAAGAAAGTGCGCCTGCTAATGCGAGGCGTAAAAGAGCAACTTTTCACGGGCCTTGTGCGCAACCTTCCTACGACTGTGACCGAGTTCATACGTGAGGCCACAATTATGGAGCGCATGCTTCGGCAGCGGGTGTGGCAGTATGAGCGTCAGACGGCCATGTCCGCTGCGTGCTCGCTTGTACCAGGAAGTGATAACTGGGAGGTCGCCACAGAACTCATACGGCAAGTTGTACGCGAAGAGCTTCGGAAATTTCATGCAGCGTCCCTTCCCAGTAGCGCTGCTCTTACGGACGTCGTCCGTAACGAAATCAGGCAGTTCGTTCGCTCCTCACCACCACCGCAAGTCAAACCTCCCACGCTTTCCTACCCGGATCCTGTACTCGCCTCTACGCCGTCGACAGCACATTTTGCTGATCAACCTACTGGGACCCTCAGACGCTTTCCAAGTCCAGCCCGTCGCCTGCCTTCTCAGACCGATTTTCTTCCTGGCCCGCGGAAGTCCACCGTCTGGCGTGCACCCGACAATCGTCCTTTGTGCTACCATTGTGGCGAAGTTGGACACATGTACCGCGACTGTTACTACCGACGCATAGGCCTACGCGGATTCCACCCAGCTGCACGTTGTCCACGCTATAGTTAGCGCCCACAAGAAATTGCGGATTACTTAGAGGGTAATCATCACGCTCCTGTCCCGCCGCGACGACAGTCACAGTCACCATCACCCCGTCCGTCCACATCAATGCACCACCCTGGACTCGCCTTTGGGTCCCCTGGTGTCAGTAGCGCAAGCCCACGCCGGGGAAACTGAAAACGGCAACCTCCGGAGGTGAGGCCGCTGTCACGCGAACCGACAAATACCCTCCGCCGCTGCCTTATGACATTCCGTTAAAGCCTGTTTGTGAAACCGCAAACAGAACGTCCGCTGCCATTACCGTTTCTGTCGACTGTTATCCGGTCACTGCGCTTGTCGACATGGAAGCTGATTACTCGGTGATGAGTGCTTCATTGGCCACCCGTCTACACAAGGTGCTGACAACGTGGGACGGCCCTCAACTAACCACCGCTGGAGGACACCTCGTATCCCCTACAGGAAGGTGCACCGCCAGGCTTAAGATGTGTGGGTCGGCTTTTGTAGCATCATTCCTTGTACTGCCCAATTGTTCTCGGCCGGTCATTTTATGCATGGATTTTCTGCAAGAGTATAGAGCGATAATTAATCTGCGTGATTTGTTTGTCAGTTTTGTTAACTGTGTTTCTCCAGATTACGACATCGAGAACGAACATCCTGGCGTGGCCTTACGCGTAGTCGATGATTGCGTCACGTTGCCACCTCGCAGTAGTATCTTCGTGCTTGTTGAGTGTGCACGGGAGCAGTCGATTACGGGCATCGCCGAAAGTAACCTGACGTTATTTCTTGATCGGGAAGTGGCCATTGCTCGAAGTCTCGTTCAACTGCGATATGGACTGAATACGGTTTTAGTTACGAACTTTGGTGGCGAACACAGGCATATTGCGAAACGCACAACCATAGCTTACTTGGAGGCATTAGATGATTTGGATGATTTACCTCCCTTTGATTACGACGATCTTGACTGAGCACAACTGCGATACTGACGTGTCTAGTCGCCTCAACGTCAATCGCCAGTTGGAAGAACCTAAGAGGGCAAGGCTCCTCCGTCTCCTCTCATCCTTTAGTGACTGTTTTGCCACTACTTCGAAAGTCCGGCAGACTCCTCTAATGAGGCACATAATCATCATTGAGCCCAACTTGCAACCCGTGCGCCAACATGCTTACCGCGTGTCGTAGAAGGAGCAAGATGCTATCCGTCATCAAGTGAAACAAATGCTCGACGACGACGTAATTCAACCATCGACTAGTCTTTGGGCATCACCAGTTGTTCTGGTTAAAAAGAAAGATGGGTCATTACGATTCTGCGTCGACTACCGCAAACTGAACAAGATAACGAAAAAAGACGTATATCCTCTTCCTCGTATTGATGACTCCTTGGATCACCTGCGACACGCCCGTTCCTTCTCTTCCATGGATCTCCGTAGCGGATATTGGCAGATTGAAGTAGATGGACAGGACCGAGAAAAAACAGCGTTTATTACACATTACACCGGGCGGTCTCTATGAATTTAAAGTTTTTCCTTTTGGTCTGTGCTCCGCTCCAGCCACGTTCCAACGAGTGATGGACACAGTTTTATCTGGCTTGAAGTGGTACTCTTGTTTAGTGTATTTAGATGACGTAATAGTTTTTTCTACGACTTTTTAACAGCACATTGAGCAGCTTGAGGAGGTTCTTCTGGCTATTCGCCCTGCCAGCCTCTCTTTGAAACCGGAAAAGTGTCAATTTGGATATGAGGAACTGAAATTCTTTAGCCACATTGTCAGCAGCAGTGGTGTTCGCCCCGATCCTGACAAGGCTAAGGCAGTTGTTTTGTTCCAGATACCGAAAACAAAGCATAATGTATGCCGCTTTCTGGGACTTTGTGCTTATTACCACCGCTTCGTGCCGAACTTTTCGAAAATCGCCGATCCTCTACAACAACTCGTCAAGGATGACGTCACCTTCGTCTGGGGCCCCAAACAATTCGGCGCTTTCAGCGACCTTCAACAACGCCTACAAACGCCACCAATCCTTGGTCACTTTGACACTGAAGCAGACACAGAAGTCCGCACTGACGCGAGCAACCTTGGACTCGGAGCTATGCTCGTGCAATATCAAGGTGGCGTGGAACGCGTCATCGCCTACGCTAGCCGCACGCTGTCATCTGCGGAGAAGAACTGCTCGACGACTGAAAAAGAATGTCTGGTGGTTGTATGGGCCATAACAAAATTCAGGCCCTACTTGTACGGACGCCCCTTCCGAATCGTCAGTGACCACCACACTCTCTGTTGGCTAGCGAATCTGAAAGATCCTTCGGGCCGTCTCGCAAGATGGAGCCTTCGGTTACAAGAATTCGATATAACGATGGCTTACAAGTCTGGTCAGAAACACACTGACGCTGACTGTCTTTCCCGCGCACCCGTCGAGGTCACTGAAGAAGACGATGATGAAGACTTCAGCTGCCTTGCAATTCTCGCATCATTAAACGTGGCTGAGCAGCAACGCGAAGACTTATAATTACAACCACTGATCAAATACCTTGAGGGACGTCGCCCACAACCCCCACGTCAGTTCGTGCGTGATTTTTCATCTTTCTGTCTACGCCAAGGCATCCTCTACAAGCGCAACTTTCATTCAACGAAAACTGTTTACCTCCTCGTCGTTTCTTCTGCTCTCCGCGATGATATTTTGCGTGCTTGTCACGACGAGCCATCGTCAGGGCATCTTGGCTTCGCGCGTACTCTGGCACGGATCAAAGACAAATACTACTGGAGGAAACTTACGAAAACCGTCCGGCAGTACGTCAAGACATGCACAGCCTGTCAGCGCCGCAAAACTTCAACGACGAAACCAGCCGGTCTGCTTCAGCCTTTGCGACACCCTCACGCACCTTTTGAAAAGGTCGGGATGGATTTACTCGGCCCATTTCTGAAGTCTACGGCTTGTAACCGCTAGATTGTGGTTGCCACCAACTACTTGACCAGATACTGCGAAACACAAGCTGCCCAGCGAGCAACTGCTTCCGAGGTGGTTGACTCTCTCATCAAGAACATCGTTCTCCGCCATTGTGCTCCCGCTGTCGTCATCACAGATCGTGGTACTGCTTTAACGGCACAGTTGCTCCGACAGATCGTGTTGCTGAGTGGCACGATGCACCGGACAGCAACTGCGTACTACCCACAGACTAACGGGTTACCGAACGCCTTAACAAAACGATTGCAGATATGCTTTCGATGTATGTCGCCAAAGATCAGAAGAATTGGGATGAAATCCTCCCGTATATAACATTTTCCTACAATACGGCTTTGCAGGAAACCACCGACTTTGCTCCTTTTCGTCTGATTTACGGCCGCGACGTCACCACAATGCTTGACACCATGCTGCAACCAACTCTGCCGGACACGATTACCCCGGACGCAGATGTATTTGTTCAGCGTGCCGAAGACACCCGGCAGCTGGCGCGCTTTCGCATTTTATCGCGGCAAAATCAAGATGCTCGCCGATACAACACCCACCACAAAGCAGTAATATACGAACTTGGTGACCTAGTCTGGGTTTGGACTCTTATACGTCAACGGGGACGCTCAGAGAAATTGTTATGTCGGTACTTCGGATCCTACCGAGTTCTTCATCGCCTCGGCGAAGTGAACTACGAAGTTGTCCCAGCAGACACGTCACACCGTTCTCGCAGACCACGCTCCTCGGATGTGGTTACCGTCTCCAGGATGAAGCCGTACTATTCGCGTTGACTGCAAGTCAAGAACTTTGTGATGTGGCAATAGCCTTTAAGACAATTGTGCATTACTTTCTTGCTTCTTTATTTTTCATATCGACCTTTTTCTTTTCAAAGGACGCAGACATTCCTGACTACATTTCGTTCTTTTTCGGAGCCGTGGCATTCATGCGATGCTTCTTTTTTTTCTTTGGGGAGAGGGTAATGCCACGTTGTGTTGGTGGCAGAAGACGAGAGCGAAGAAGTGAATGGCAGCTGTGGCTGAGTAAAAGTCCTCCACTTCGAGTTTCTGCCTAGCGCTGCCTCTCACAACAATATATATATTTATTATTTTTTCATCCACTTTTCTTTCTTCTTTCTTCTTATTTACATTCCATTGGTTCTAATAACTTCCCCTGTACATTCCTTGGCATTACTGTCTGTTAGATCTCATTAATATTGTGTTAAAACACGGAAAAACGAGCCCTTAGGTAAACACTTCTTTCCCTTATTTTATATATATATATATATATATATATATATATATATATATATATATATATATATATATATATATATATATATATGCGGGTCAGTAGTAATAATTCAGTTGAAAGTCTGCGCTTGTACCCGTCTCTTGTGTTCGTCTTCTGAAATTTTCGCGCTGAGACTTTTACTAAGGGAATCAGAAGATGGCAATCCAATCCCGTCAGTGAAATTTTTTTTATTTTTTATTACAAATTCGTGTTTTATATCTTTTTTTCCTATTTATTCATTTATTTATTGATTGATGCTGAATCTATTTTAACGCTCCTTTGACACTGCAAGAGTTAAACACTTTGCTTTCGGCAGAAAAAAAGACAGCAGTCGGGCAAGGCAGAATTCATTACGCTATACTCGCGCGCCTGTCACAAGGTACCGCACAAGCATTATTAAGCTCCTTTAACATGATTTGGAAAACTGGCGAAATGCCCACAAACTGGAAAATTGCTACCATAGTGTCAATTCTAAGAACTGGAAAACCACCGACTTTACCGGGTAGCTATAGACCTATAGCACTTATAAGCTGAATGGCAAAATCATACGAAAGCATGATAAGCATGATACTAACATACACCCTTAATTTGACAACCTACTAGATGATTATAGTGTGGGTATAAGAGAGGCCATTAAACGATTGATCATCTTCGCCTCAGACAAACAGTACGTGAAGCCTGTTACATAGGCAACACTGCATAGCAGTTTTCATTTCTTTTACCTGGAGAACGCTCACGACACCACGTGGAGGTACGGCATACTCAGAGACCCCGCGAATTTCGGAATACGCGGAAGAATGCTTAATTCACTTTCTGACTTTCTACGAAACCGAAACATTAAAGTCCAGTTGGGCTCCACACGTGTTCTTGTTCAAGTGAATGGTGTGCCGCTGGGTGGCGTGTTAAGCACTACACTCTTTGTAGTCAAAATGTATTCAGGCAATGAAGTAATCCAACCCTCCATCATGCACTCAATAAATGTTTACGATCTTCAGATAGCATGTCGGGCTTCAAGTATATCAACATGTGAAAGGCAGCTGCAGCGCTAACCATCACCAAACTGACCAAAGGGCAGATAAAAAGAGCTTTCGCTTTCCTACTCAGAAAACCATTATCATACATATTTGGCAAAGCGTGCCTTGTGTTCGGACCCTGTTCCTAAAATAGACCTTAGTGTACTGCCGCTCAAGTCAGAACTCTATTTCCTGGGTCTAGTCTTCGACAGGACACTAAACTTCATTTCCCACATGAATTACACAAAAAAGAAAGCAAACAAGGCGCTCAACATCCTGAAAGTACTACCGTGGAAACACTGGCGTGCCGATCAAGTCTGCCTTTTACGCATATACCACTCGATTGCGCCCAGCATACATGACTACGGCAGCGTTATTTGCGGCTCTGCCGGAAAATTTCATCTAACGTCTTGGCCCAATAAATAATCATGAATTGCGCTTGACGACTGGGGCGTATAGAACTTCAGATGTCCAGCGCTGATATGCTGAAAGCAGCGATCCTTGCCTAGAACAAAGAAGATCACTACTTACTGTTTCATATGTATTGAGAAACCGATCGAAACCAAGCCACATATGTCACACTATTGTCTCTCACATCAGTACCAAAATACAATACAACAGATCACACACGATAAGACCACTTCTCCTGCGGTTTGAAGAAATATGTCTAGAACATACGGTATTGAATTATGTGCTAAGCGTTGTCCGAATGCCCGAAAGACTGGCTCCATGGTTGGGATTCTGGCACTACACTGACTTTGCCTTAACTCATTCAAGAAAGAAGGAAAGTCCACAGGAACAAATAATGCAGGGCTTCCTAGCCGTACAAAAAAGTATAACACACATATACTAAACTACTAAACTGATGGATCAAAAACACAACCTAAATGAAGCACCGTCATATCAAAACACCCAGAAACATGCATAGGATCGCCGCCATTTGTACCTGTCTTCACAACAGAAGTATATACTCTTTTGATTGCTCTCGAATAAATTTTATGAATAAACTACAAAAAAGCTATCAAATACACTGACCTTCCTTCGTGCGTTAAAAGCCCTACAATCAAGGTGGGAAAGCGAACCATTTCTTGGAACATTTTACAGAAGCTAGAAAGAGCTGAAAAAATGGCAAGACAATCCGACTTGTATGGGTGCCGAGCCGTGTTGGTATCCCAGGAAACGAAAAGGCAGACAGAGTAGCAAGAAGAGCGTCATCAAAGCACAGCAGAAACAAAGGTACCATCCAAAGACTGTTTCAACAGACGTCGAACAGCTTTTATGGCGAAATGACAGGAAGAGTGGCAGGCTCAACTACATAAAAAGCTTCAAATTGTCAAGCCTATACTACAAGAATAGAAGTCATGCTATCACTAGAAGCGCTTCATCGAAGTAACAATATGCTGCCTGCGGATAGGCCATACTGACCTCACCCACAACACTTTTTACTGCGCGGAGAAGATAAGCCAAAATGCGAACATTGCAAGGAACCTCTGACTATCAATGATATTTTAATCACATGCCCAGTCTTTGAACAAAAAAGATATGCTCATTTAGAACAAAAATCACAGAACACAAACACATTTACGCCGAATGTTATTACTATCAGGAAATACAATGATCTCCATTAAGAATGTTTTTTTTTGGTTTCTAGAGGCTGCAGGGTTTTTAAACAAACTGCAAACAAAAATCAGTTTTCACCTCACATTGTAACCCTATTACAAAAATCACTGAGTGTCCGCGCATCACAGCCATTGTTCATTTTGCGCCACAAAACCCAACCATAACTAATTCATGGCGAAGGGGGACCCGCGTTTCAGCCCCGTGAAGCCATTTTGCGCGGTTAGTACCCAGCGCCTCCCAGTAGCATGCCACCCCAGCGCTACAGTACCAGCGTGATACTGAGGCATGGTGCTGGACGCTGGTACCCAGAGTCACTGCGCTTTATAGGGATGTGAACGACATCTGGTCACCCCACTCTGCCACGCTTTTAAGACGGCTGTTTTGAAAAAAACCTTGCTTCAATGGCGGAGACTCTAAACACTTCCCGAGATGTCTCGCTGCTTTCAACCATTGCGTCATGGACATGCATGTTAACGCTTACGTTGTCACGACATTTTGTACTTCTTCATTTAAACATCGTTTCGTAGTAAGCATCCTGGTTTGACAAGAACAGCACTGAATGTAGGCGTGCGTGAATCCTCTTTGCTACAATCGTGTTAGATGGGGACTAAAAAACGCAACGCGAAATCTTGGGGCGTAATATTTATCTAAGCGGTTTTCATCAATCATCATGACAAAAAGGTGTGTTAAAAACTCTTTCATACTATTCGACTGATGATAGCAAAGCTTTCGAAGGCTGAAAACGACAACAGTTAGCATCGAGCTAGCTTTTCATTGACGGCTATGATGTCCCTGTGTATCTGTTTCAAAAAGACTTCCGGCAAACGAAAGTTGGCGTTGTAACCCGTACTGAAACTACACGCGTGCAATGGGAAATACTGCAAGTAACTATGCATGAGCTTGGGCGCAGGTTTTCATGCCTTTTTTCGTAATGCCGCTGATGTCTCACTTTCTATGCAACGTATCACAATAATGACGATTCTTCTTTAAGGCTGGTTGGGCTTATTTTGTATGCAACGTATCACAATAATGACGATTTTTCTTTGAGGCTGGTTGGGCTATATCTAAAGACAAGTTTCACGTAACAAAAGTCATGTAATTTTCTCCCACACTTTGCCGCCAACTTAATTTAGGTTCGTTTACTTGTTCTATGCGCCTTGATTACGGTAAGAAAACATTCTTGGCAGTTTCATGTTTAATTAGCCTAACTGCTACGACAAAACGAAATATAAATATTTTCTAAAACTAAGGTATGCAAGTACTAGGCGGCCTTTTTTTTTCTCACGGTAGCGCCCCTAACACCCATAGTTTAGTAACTGGACTAGGGTCACGGCCGCCTGCATTGGCGCACGCGGCGGTGTTCCTCCTGCCATCTCAATAGGACAGAGGAGGCGTAATTGCAAAAGCGGGCGTGACCACTCAATTCGTCCCAATGTGGTGCGCACTTTCAACTCATTCTTTCATTTGCTGATTGTGCGGGATAGTATGCGAATCTTAAAAATGTCGCTTCATAGAAAACGCAGACCGTGGGTTTGCTGAGAACCTCGTCTTTCCTCACCACCCACCGCTTCAAATTAAACAAACAGAAGAATTGATGGCGAGTGGAGCTATATTGTTTCTTTTTCTTCGTGCCCAAGTTCCTGTCGTGATGATAGCAACGGATGCGAACACAGTCTTGAGCCGATTAAAAGAAATGTCATTGTCTTCCTGTGCAGCACATGAATAGCGATTACTCAGGATAGCGAACTCACCTGATTGACTTAATATTTTTTTTTTCTTTTGACTGCTTCCAGAAAGGAGAAACGATCAGAAGCATAGCTTAGCTGCATCGTGGACATTGGCCGGGATACCTTGAGGGACACAGGCCTTGAATGCGCAAGCTTACCTGCTTTACTCGCAGATAATTTTTTCGGCACTGAAGGGAAAGCTAAGGGAACGAAGCTTCCTTCGAATGAGTCCTACGCGACGTAGCCTGGTTTTGGCATGCGTCTCGTAACTCTGTGAAGAGTGGTGGCTGAGTGCAACCAGTGCTTAATGGGATACAGACACAAACACGGAAAAGCACACACACACACACATGAACGCACTCACGCACAAAAAACGCACACATACGTGCTCATGCACTGACCCAAACACACAAGCGCACCCATACCGGTGGACTGCGTGTGCTCGCACATAAATATTCGAACGCACTCACGCACGGAAGGACGCAAACACACACAAATGGCGCGCACGCTCTATAGACCCCACACAAAAGTGCGTGCCCACCCACAAGCACACACACATGCGCATGAACTCATGCACGGAAGAACACACACACACAATCGCCTCCCCAAATGCTAGCACAGCACGAAGCCCTCACTTTTCGGCGGAGACCTATACTTTACCGTAAGGAATGCCGAAGTGCAAACAACATCTTCGTGCCATTACCTCAAATTCGCGCTCATGCCCAGCGAAGCTTTTCCTCTCACACCTAGACGCCGATGACATGATTTCTGCTGAACAAGCTCTTTAACAGGGCTCACAAGCTTTTTGAGCCTGTAAAATGCGAATAAATGGACTGATCTGCAAATAATCATACCATAACAATAAGCGAAAAATAAGAAAAGAATTGGTGCAGAAGGATTTTAGAAATTGAGATATCGTCTTTAGGAGACAATAAAAATGGCCGAGACTTCAAAAGCACAATTTTTTAGATTTTTGCTTCTAGTTTGTTAAAAAAAGAAGGCAAGTAGAAAATCTGTCTGCAACAATTCCTCCGTAAGCTAAAAAATAATACAGTGCAGAAAGCCCTGTGTAAACCATGACGAAATTTGGGCAAGCTAGAACTTCAACAAGTAAACATGTATTCTTTATGGGCGCTCGCACTAGTAAGCCTTCTAAACGATTTTGTGCTTTAAAACAACAAGCTTTATATAAGCGAAAGAAAGTACTTTGGTCATAGGGTGATTGATCCCTGGCGCCCCAAGATGCGCAGGCGACTAGCGTCGCCAATCATTTCTACGTTCGTATTCGCCTAGATGCTGCTTTTGCTTGGATAAAAACTTCTAATTTACATCACTGTCGTACCATAGGTACTTGGAATTGCGAAGTGTCGTGCCCACAACAAAAATCGCGTGATAATCATGAAAGTGAAAACGACTGCATCATTACCAGTACTGCAGTTCAGTTTTCCACCAATATGATGCTGTGAAGACAGAGCTGGACTGCATATTTAGCTATACTGCGTCGACAACGACAAAATGCATTATTTTTAAGAGAACAAAGTTGTCTAACTTGACGCGCACCAATCCAGGTGGCATAGGGAGAAACGATTGCTTATACAAAGAATTAAAAGCGCCACAAATCGCGTACTCAGCTGTCTACATGTGTCCAGGAGGCGACATTGGCGAACACCTGAGCCACACGAAGTTTCCTCACGCTGCTTGACTGTGTCTCGATCATAGCATGCTACGGAGAATAACATTCACTATCTCAAGCACGATAAATTTAAAAATACATAGTAGCCTACCAGGATTGCAGTCACCACGTGACCGACGCCCATTGTGCATTTCTCCAAACATGTCTGTGGCGTAGCATCGTGGGCGTCGTCTGGAGGATGAATGAATTGATGTGACTCCACCCTTTAGATCAGGCGGCGGCTAACGCCACCTAGCCGTACTTCTTAGTGAACCAAAAACTAGACTTGTCTTTTTTTTTTCTTTCAAAAAGTGAAGTTGACGACTGGTGCTTTGCAGCAAATTATTTATTTTCACTTTTGCCATGATTTCTGCCACCAATCATATAACCTCGTTCTAGTTATTTCTACACGTTTAAAGTCTAATTTGCCCTCCCTGTGCCTAAACTCTAGTTTTCTAGAAAGCTCTGTGCCATCATCCTGAACTATTGGGAGAAGCATTTTATAAAACATTATCAGGTGTTCGGCAATTTCCTTCTCTTCTCCACACGCGCTGCATACCGTGTCTACCCCTTCGCTATTGGCCCGATAAGTCTTTGTTCGAAATAGTCTCCTCTTGGCCTCAAACAGCACAGAACTACCCTGAGTATTATCTTGGACCCTGTCCATGGTGATTTCCTGCTTGAAAGATTAATAAATCTCTAGTGTGGACTTCTTGATCATGCCCATTCTCTACATGTCGGTCTCCGTTCCCTTGACCTTCTTCTTAACCGACAGTTCTTTTTGGTTTGGCCCCCTGCTCGTTTTTCAGTATTTACCCGTCAATTTTCTGGTTCGCTTCCTCCATTTTGTATCGACATTCCTCATCTACAGGTAGCTGAAAACCTTCCTAGACCAACGCTCCTCCCGCATTTCTTTCAATCGCTTCTCAAATTTCATCTTGCCTCTAGCTTCCCTGCCCTCAAATGATGTCCATCTCCTATCCCCGTGTACTCCCTGATTTGGTTTATTCCTGTGAGCCCCAAAGCAAGCCTGCCTATTCCAAGTTTTTTTTAAAATTTCTAATCTTGCTTAAACTTCTGATCTCACGCACAAGACCGCATTGTCAAGCGTCAGACCAGGAACCATGACTCCGTTTTATATTTTTCCCACATCATACCTATTGTAGTTCCACAGTGCCCTATTTTATATCACTGCTGCATTCCTGTTACCTTAAGTCGTTACGTATACTTCGTGCTCGCTTAAGTACTCGGTCCCATTGCTTATCCATACGCCTAGACGTTTGTATTTATCTGATATATCTAGCGTAAACAATACCTTCGGTCTAATTTAAGACCAGGATTTCTTGACATCTGCACATAGCGCCATCTCTCCTTGGTCCCAATGATGGCTTGCCGTGACGGAATGTAAAGTAAGTGAAAAAAAACCATACCTCACGAAAAAGTAAATAGTAAAAACGACTCCTACTTTTGTATGGCGAAGGCTTATTTGAACATTCTGACGAAGGAGTGTCGCAATACAAACAGCGTGGCTTTCCAGAGAACCTCGTGGCGTCCCATGTACGTGTTTCCAAGGGAGATATTCGATTTTCCTAGGAAGCCACACACTTTGTAGTGCGATACTGAAATTTTACGAAAATGTACAAGTAGGGCTCTGCTACTTATAATATTATTTTTTTGGTTTAACGTCCCAAAAATACCATATGATTATGAGAGACGCCGTAGTGGAGGGCTCCGGAAATTTCGACCACCTGGGGTTCTTTAACGTGCACCCAAATCTGAGCAGCTACATATGACCCTAAGCCGTTTTTGATAACTAGCTTTTATCAAAATATATTACGTTTTTCATATTTTCTATAGTCAGTACTGTCGCCGAGAGACGGCGCCACGTGCTCACGTTTTATAATGATACTCGGGGTAGTTCTCTACTGTTTGAGGCCAGGACGGGAGTATTGCGAACCAAGACATATCGGGCCGAATACGAAGGGGTAGACATGGTATGCAGAGCGTGTGGAGAGGAAGAGAAAAGTGCCGAACACTTCATAATGTTCTGTAAAGGGCGGCACCCTATAGTTCAAAATGATGGTGCATAGTTTCTGGAAGCAGCGGAGTTTAGAGACAGGGAGGGCAAAATAGACTTTAAGCGGGTAGAATTAACTAGAAGGAGGTTATCTGATTGGTGGCTAAAGTCAAGGCACGAGTGAAAATTAAACCCTTCACTGCAAAGTACGAATCCTCAACCTCACTATTGCCCCGCCGCAATGATCTAGTGGCTAAGGTACTCGGCTGCTGACCCGCAGGTAGCGGGTTCGAAGCCCGGCTGCGGCGGCTGCATTTCCGATGGAGGCGGAAATGAAGGAGGCCCGTGTGCTCAGATTTGGGTGCATATTAAAGAACCCCAGTTGGGTCAAATTTCCGGAGCCTTCCACTACGGCGTTTCTCATAATCATATGGTGGTTTTCAGACGTTAAACCCCACATACCAACCTCACTATTTAAAGGAAAAAATCTAGTTTTTGGTTCAATAAGTATACGGCTTGCTGGCGCTAGCCACCGCCCGATCTAAAAGGTGCAGCCATATTCATCCATCCATCCATCCATCCATCCATCCGTCCATCCATCCATCCATCCATCCATCCGTCCGTCCGTCCGTCCGTCCATCCATCCATCCATCCATCCATCCATCCGTCCGTCCGTCCGTCCGTCCGTCCGTCCGTCCGTCCGTCCGTCCGTCCGTCCGTCCGTCCATCCATCCATCCATCCATCCATCCATCCATCCATCCATCCATCCATCCATCCATCCATCCATCCATCCATCCATCCATTCCGTTTCTTTGGAATGCGATCAAGTGGATGGCGGTCTATGCACTGCGCTCTCGCTCTACGTCCACGCAAGTCAATGTTGTCAGCAACGCCGAGCTCTCTGCATGCTTTGCTGAGGACAACTTATAAATTTCTGAGAAAAAGATGCTAAGCAAGCATTCAAGAATAAATCAGAGAAAACGCATAGGCCATTTACTAGAATGATGCCGTGCTGGCAGCGATAAAGACTTCAGCAGAATTCTCTTGACGGCTTGACTGAATGCCCACCGAGTATGGCAAACTGGCATGTGATGGTTGTGACCAGCGGCGCATTCTTCCACTCCCTTAAGGTTTGTAGGAGGAGCCGTACAAGCTCTCAGTGTTTCTCTTGGGGAAAACAAGAGGAAAAGCCTTCCGTAGTTTTCTCTCCTTATGAAGGCACCTCAACAGGTTGGCAGAGCGACGGGGTAATGAAAGTAGAAGATACATGAAAAAAGAGTGAGAAGAAAAATATAGAAAGAAAATAGGACGCATTCGATCTGGTTCCCTCAGCATGCACACAACCGTATAGCTGCCGAGGAAACAAGGACAGTAATAATGGGCACAGCTTAACACGAACAGAAGACCGAGACCTTCCTAACAAACGTACTGAGTGCGGTTGACCCAAGTGGCAGAGCCACTTGAGAGAGTTGACCCGAAGGTGCGTGATCGTCTTAAGGGGAGATGCTACTCGAAGACACTTTTTCTTTCATATTCACTCCAGAGGAATGAAACTTGAGCTGTTTATGAAACTTTTCATGCTGATTTCAAATATTTAATTAGCTTTCTTGCAAGTTACACACTTTTAGCTCTGCATCATGACAAAGTAAAAACACTAACCCTTGTGCCCCCCTCCCCTCTTTTCATCCCTAAAATTCTGTAATCTTTTACCAGTCATAGTTCATATTGCTTCAAATAAAGTCAAGATTGCAAATAACCAATTAGAAAGCACATACAAAATATGTAATACGCGTGAAAAATAATAGACGTAAAAAGTCCATACTTCACCTGCCCTAGTAAAGGTATGCATACAATTTTTTATTATACAATAAAACGCAAAAAATTAAACTAGATAATTGCATTTGCCATACTTTAGAAAAAATTCGGGCAAAGTTGCATGCTGATCCTAGCACTAGAAATGCTCGAAAAAGGAGGGGCACATTAAAAGAAATGGCAAAATTTGTTTAAAAAAAAACGAGTTTTAAAGTTAAAATTGACTTTTTATTTAAGAAGGATATTATTAAATCAGATGAAATTTGCAAAACAAAAAGAACAATTCTTCGCGTAGTGGCCACTGTGACTAAAATACGCCAGCACCATGAGTTTGTACCTCTCGGCGTTTTCGAGCCGACTCACAGACATTTCGCTCACAGAAAGGGCCATGAAACACTTGCCAAACTTCCGCTCCATCTGGCAGAGTCTTGTGCCATCTGCAAGCTAGGAAGAAGTTCGACAGGACTGTGAAATCTAAACTAAGCCCAGTGTCATGCCATTCTGCAGCCATGTTTGTGCCACATACCGTCGTACATAATGGCAATGTCGTCCCTGCTAAGTACTCTCACTGCGAGCTCTTTCGACCCCTCAAGATTGGTGCTGACGTCATTCATTGCCGCATCACAAACTTTCCGGCTTACGGCGGTGAATGACTTTGATGCATTGGCTTTTGCAAGCCAACAACTGCCGCAAATCGGACCATCTGCTCGTAGCCGGATTCAAGAGAGCAAGCCGCACAACGGCTTTCACTCGCGAGCAATGCCTTTTTTCATTCATAACGGAAATATTTACACCAGAAAAGCATTGTTCAGCTGCGCTGCTCGACAAGACATGGACCCCGATTCATACCATGTGATAAGCCAGTCACGGCGCTCAGAAAACGCACAGAAGAGTGATATTTTTTATTATTTCTTGTGCTGCACTAGCGAGAGAAACTGTTGCTATTTGAAGATTGAGGCTCGACTCTTCGACACATGCGATCAACTATGGGTAGTGGCGGCGATTTATCGGCGGCAAGGTGCTCGAAAAATGCACACTATCGACCTTTTAACAGGCACCTTGTGCTCTTTATATGAAATTTTAAAGCATTTTCAGTTAAGTCTCGACCTGTGTTTTTTTTCATAATAGTAGAGGTACTAGTCTTGTCAAAACAGGCGAAAATAAAAAAATTGGTAGTTTTCAAAAAACTGACGTTTTTTGACCCGCATCTCCACTTAAGTTCTTAGGGTCGTCCTGCCACCACTGGAGAGCGCATCCCAGAACGAGCGGCCCTTCACGACCGCTGATTCGCCCCACTCGTTGGCGGTGTTGACAGCGCTCCTGGCTTCCTCGAACGCTTGGTGGCGCGTCACGGGGACATCCGAAGAGGCGAGGATGGCGGCGGCTGGCGCTCAACCTGCCAGGAAGGCAGCGGTTCATCCACTGTGTGTTTTCGCTGGAGTTGAGGTAGCGCGTGGCTTTCGTGGTACAAGGTCCCTTGGGGTGTTTGCTACATCAAAGAAGTCAGCACCCGTCCCGCGACGAGGTAGCAGTAGCGGGACCGAAACATCCGCAGCGGGCATATTGAAGGGGCTGTGGTTAGTGTGGTTGCTCGTTGCTACTGCTTGAGCAGCAGAATATCGGGGGCATGACTGCTCCCCCCATTGATGGTGTAAGACACCAGCCACGGCGCGCACATGACGCAGTGAGAGCATCCGAAGCGATGTTGACCGCGATATCATCCGTATTAAGTTGCAGGTCGATGCCATACACCATGCTGGCATAGGTCTTGCAGCAGAGACGCTTGCGCCTCGCCCTCACTTCGCAGACACTGCGCATCCGAATGAGAGAGCCGAGTTTCGAAGTTTGGTAGGTGTCAAGAGCCACGAGGTTGCGCCTGAGGTGTAAGCGCTTTCGTCGAGTGGCCGAAAAACCCACAAGAAGGCCGGCGATCGCCTCTGTAGTCACCGCGAGAAAGTTCGCCTTCCTGCAAAGCGTGTGGAAGATTGGCGTGTCACCTATAGCTCGTTCGCGACAGGCTCGGAAGAGGCGTAGTCGTACTTCTGGTCGAGCTGTGAGTGAGGAGGGGCGCGGGAAAGCACCAAAGACTCGCTCACAGGTGTTGTTGCACTAGACTGCTCTGTGAGTGTGGATTCGTGTGCGTGTTCATCAGGGACTGGTAGAGTGGTGAAAGGTGGGGCAGTTGTGCGGGTGTGAGGCTATAACAGCTCCCCGCGGGTAGAGCCTGTTTGTGGATCGTTTTGTGAGCTATCCGATTTGTGTATTTCGGCAGTGCCGTTCCAAGTTAACGCGGCAGGCGTGGTAGAGTTGGCGGCCTTCAAAGAGACCTCCTTGGCGTTGCATTTCAGCTAGCTTACTGTTCCAGCACCAGATGCTGCAGAAGTTCAGGCGGGTGTGTGCTGGCATCTGTGACTTGCGATGGGCTGGCTTTGCTGGTGGTGGCTGCCACGTGAGTATTTTCCACCTCAGATGTGACATGGGGCACCTTACTTTTTTGGTTTTCAGCGCCTTCCTCTTGATTTTCTGTTTCCTTGTCTTCGCGACAAGATCCCACTGATGTAGCGGGGCATGTTGAGGCCAACATGCCTCATCCTCCTTGTAATACTCCTTCAGAAGGTTGCTTGTCTTAGGCGGCCTGTAGGCCTGAGGAAAGTATCACCCCCCATGGTAAAGGGCTGCAACTTCGTCATCACTCAGAAGCTCATTGCACTCCCCGAAACTCGATGAGTATCACTTGAGCGGCCTTGCCCTTTTGCAGGAACATCGAAAGCTTCGCGCCTGTCATCGCTTGCGTGCGCGCTGGACGCAACGTAGTGTTGACGTTTGAAGCCGGTGCGCCATCCAGTGAGGTTACCCTGTTTAAGAAGCCCCGTCCGGTGCGTGCCCGTCACCGCTGCTCTTTGCAGTGTGTCCGCTGTGGTGCCTTTGGGCGCTATAAAGCCACATGCACGGGCTCTCCGCGCTTTCTACTCCATGGGAATGACCATGTCCGGGCTGACAGTGACGCACCTGGCGAAAAATGCCTCCAATGCAGCGGTCCCCACCATTTCATTGAGCCCCGCTGCGCCCGCTGGCAGTAGAAGAGGAAAGTGCTAGAAACGATACCCACTGCTGACCCGCTGGTCTCTCGTCGTGAGTCAGAAATTATGCTGAAGAAGAAAAGAAAAGGCGCACATGCACGCAACGCCTCTTCTGTCACCCCCTCGGCGGTAATTCCCCACCGCACATGCAGCTCGGTCGAACTCGTTGTTGGGCTAGTTGTTGCATATCTTGATTAAATATTCAACGTCGCGCTGGAAGAACAACCACATGTAGAAAGAAACAAATATGGGCAACACAGTGTCTATAATTCTTTCTTTCTCTGTGTGGTCGTTCTTTCGGCGCGATTTTAAATATTTGTTGAAGACAGCTTGGTCTTTTCGCCCTCTTCCGTACCCTGCAGCGATGTTCTGAAGCACGTTGTGATAGGTACAGTCGTCGCAGCTGTCCAGGCCCTCATTGGCACCTTCCCTCAAGACAACCTAGTGTTTGAACAGTGCAACGCAGCCCTGGCCGCGCACGCAGCAATTAACCAGCATAGCTAGCAGCAAGGTGTTGCAGCCACGGATACTTTAATGGAACGCCCGTTCACTGCACTGCCGTCATGCCGAGCTGCGTATCCAGGTCCTCCGTCGTGAATATGATGTCTTGCTGTTCCAGAAAACTCAAATTCGCACCAGATTTCGCAATCTACTGGGCTTCAGGGGCACAGGACTACTGAATGCGAACTCGATCAAAGTCACACCACTCGGTGAAGTGATGCCTGGCATCCATGGGGCAAGTCTCTAGCTTCGGTTTTGGTGCGCGCTGACGTGACCCCCGCTGCCGTGCATATTGAGCACATTCTTGTGATGTCTTCGAGGCCGTTGACCTGACTGTGCGTGTCAGGGGTACGGATACCAGTGTCACGAGTTTATACCTGCGCCCGGCGAATTTCTCAGCCCGTTGGGACACCGCCTTCATCTGCCACCTTGCCAACAACCTCAACCGCAACTCGGTCATCCGCGGTGACTTTACCTTGCATTACACTTCGTGGCGCTGTGCTTCTACTCACTTATGCCAGGTGCGAGCTTCTCGCAGCGTTGCACAGAGCCGGCATGCTTATCTTCAGCTCGGGCAGCTGCACTTTGGCGGGTCGTGGTGTGTTAGACAGTGCCATCAACTTGACACTGGGAGATGGTGCGTGTACTTATGAGTGGATTGATGCACCGGGCTCCGAGGGCCCTGACCACTGCCCCATCATGGTCAATCCCCCTCCCCCCCTCCTAATAGCCAACAACCATTACACTCGTAGCAACATAGCAACAGAGTAGTGAAGTGGCCACGCTTCAGACGAAGGTGTGCTTGAATTCCAGACTCTACAGACTTGTTCACTGCACTAGCCGAGTGCCATAATGCAGCCACCACTTGATGCACCGTACCCGCGTGCACTCCCGCGCCAGATATCTACCTTCTAAACCTTCGCTCTGCTCGTCGCAGGGCGTGAATTGTGGCGGTGTGCTCGCACAAGGTAGATCATTGGTGTATCTATATTGTAATGACGCGATGTGCCGCTGGAATGCCAGACGTTATCGCGACCAGAGGGAGCCTCTGCTCGTCCTTAGATGACTTTCCAAACCACGCCCACGCTTGGTGCATCTTCGCTGCCAAACTTCGTACCAGAGAGACTCACTGTCCGGTTCTCTGTGTTGCAGTTGCGATGAAGATTTTGACGCGGGAGTGGAAAGTCACCACAGGGACTACCAGCCACCACAGGGACTACCAGCTGTGCCTACACTCAACAGGCCTGAGCTCTTCACTCCCGAGTGATACTTGCTCACCGAGAACAATCTGCTGGAGATCCGCGCGTTCTGCACGCAGGAGTTTGCTCTCAGCGAACTGACCACAATGCTCAACAACCACACGAAGCGATGTGCCCCGGGAGCTGACGACCTCACTTACCAGGTACTGCGTATAATTGACCCTTCCATGCGGCACCGATTGTTGGAAGCCGACAATAAGGTGTGGCGCACAGGTCAGCTGCCTCCCAGCTGGAAGAAGGCGCTCTTCTTCCAGCTGGGGGAAGCAATCTGATCCTCATCGGAACCACATCCAGGGAAGCAACGAGCGGAACCGGCTATATTACGACCAAATAAGCCGTGATTCATGTGAAACGAGGATATTGGTAGAGCCAAGCGTGCTGCTAGACTCGCCCAGTTAACGAGAATGGTAAACGAGGTCGTGGCATTGTTGCACGGTGATTACCACGAGTAAAGCACGATAAACAAGGTAATTGACAAGCTCACGGCAAGCCAAGACGAGCTTCGCAAGATTCATGCCGAGCTTGAGGACGTCATTTCTGTTGAGGAACTTGAGACTGAGTACGAGTCGGTGGCGTATTACGACGACCAGGCACTCGAGGCCCTGACGCACCTATGATGCCGGCTGGTAGATCTCAGCATCGGTAACGCGAGACAAAGTTCTATTTCTACGACGCAACACACGATTACTGCTCATATGACAGCGGCATCCCAGAGCGTCGGACCTTGTCTCCCAATGGCAACCATCAAGCCGTTTCATGCATACGTGCGCCAGTGGACGTTATTCTGGGAGCGATTCAATGGAGCTGTGCACTCGAATCCGACTCTAAGCACCACGGACAGAATTCACTACCTCCGCAATTATGTGGTAGGTGACGCAGCAGCTGCAATCGATGGACTACCGATGACTGAGGAGTGCTGGGATAGTGCTATCTAGCTGCTGAAACCGAGGTTCGGAGACAAAAGCAAGAATAAACAACGACACTTCAGAGCACTTTGTGAACTGAAGCACGTGACGTCTCAATCTTATACTAGGGATTTGCCAGGCTTTACAACACAATACAGCTGAATATCTATATGCCTAGACGCCCTAGAAATCTCAACTAACTGTTTTTTGGCGATGTTCTACGATGTGATGCTGCAATCCTTCCAACAAGAAATCGTCGTCGCGTTCCACCACCATAGACGTTTCCAGGATGAACTACAAGGCTTCGAAACATCTGCTTCAGGGGAGGCAACTACGACATCTTGCCAAAAACTATAACAGCTCTTGCACTACACACAGATAGAGCTCGAAACAAGAGAGCAGTGTGCTCCATCGACGCCATCTATCAAACCCAACGACAACCACGGAAAATCTGTGCCATCGGCAGCGGTTCTACACGCATCGGGAGAATTGAAGCAAGCATGTCACAAATGCTTTTTTAAAGTCTCCAGAACACGAAACTGAAGCATGCAGAGCTGCGTTGATGGTACTAGAGAAAATGAACAGCCTGGGTGAATTTTCGCGATGCTATCGGTGAACTAAAAAGGGCCACCACGCGAATGAGTGCCGGTGAAGGTTGGCTCCCGCAACCTGCAAAGACAGGCATACTACAACAATGTGCGAAACTTACTATCGCGCGAAAAGAGGTGACAAGTAACCCAACGACGTCTCCGATACCCCCAAGCCTCAGGAAGCAGCTGGTCCACAGCTGATTGCCACAACAAGTTGTTAACTGGATGAAGCGGTTATTTTGAAGACCTGTTCTTGGATCGTCAGTTTGTTGTAAGCCCGTGTGCCCAGATTTGCGTGCACGTTAAAGAACCCCAGGTGTTCAAAATTTTCGGAGCCCTCCACTACATCATCTTAAATAATCATATGGTGATTTTGGGACGTTGAACTCCACATATCAATCAAATCAAGTTAGATCGTCAGTTGCAATGAGGCATCTTACATCAGAGGCATCTCCCGGCTGCGGCGGCTGCATTTCCGATGGAGGCGGAAATGTTGTAGGCCCGTGTTTAAAGATTTGGGTGCACGTTAAAGAACCCAAGGTGGTTAAAATTTCCGGAGTCCTCCACTATGGCGTCTCTCATAATCATATGGTGGTTTTGGAACGTTAAACCCCACACATCAATCAATCAATTGCATCAGAGGTATCATCGACAGAGGCAGTCAGCACACGTTTGTTAAGAAGATCCCGCAAAGCGCATGGGACTGACGATGATTAGACAGACTTGCCTGTCGGTAAACAAGTTATGTTCTGACACCCCTACTTGTTTGAAAACTTGCAATATCTCGGAGGCTCGGCTGTGGAGCCAGTTTGATGACAACGAGCACCTCATTGAAGCCTTAGCCATGACAGTAATTTGCCACGACATCCCAGTCTCAGCTATGAAATGCTCTTTCACCGCCAACTCATGCAAGCAAAATTACCGGCTGGCAGACGATCAATTTTCGCCTCAATAGTACGGCGAGAAAGGCATTATCTAACTCATCCGGTCTGACCAATTGTGGAGTTGTAAAAGCTGCAACATCATACGAAGAACGGAAGTACAAGGATTAGTTGCGGTCAAGACTGCTCTCGGATGGACACTGCAAGGCGACGTCACAAAAATGAGCGTCATCAGCGGTATATCCGGTGTGTTGACCTGCACTCTGCAAACGCAAACTGAAGACGCCGAAGGTTCAAAACCAAAGCAGACTGGAGCCATTTTGGATGTCGAATGCCGAGGGAATTGGACCGAAGAAAGGAACGCACGGTGCCGAATGCACCTTGCCAGTATTCTAGAACAATATTTTAAGGAGTGAAAAACATTACCATGTTACAAGCTACAGTGCAAGAGACTACCAGTGCTGTTTTCTACATTGACGAAAATTGATCAATGACTTTTAGAAGACATTGAAGGATAAATATTTGCTACAATTATCAGTTGTTCATTGCTCACCTACGCATTAATCAAGGAACCTAAAGGTCGGCGACATTGTGATAGTAGACTATCCTAAAACGCCTAAGTTACAATGGCCACTAGCCCAGGCTCAAGAGTTGTACCCTGGCTACGAAGGAGCTGTACGCACCTGCTCAGTTCGTTTGCAAGGAGGCAAGATCTTGAAGCGGCCCGTGTAGAAGCTTCATCTTTTAGAGCTGAATGTCGCCGCATCTAAGGCCCCGGAGGATGTCGGAGATGAGCAGATAACGGAGAAGTGATGGTGGGCTGGTTCTTCGCAGTGCCAAGAAGTGCGTGCTGCAACATGATCATCATACGCATTTAAGAATTCATTGTCGCCATCAAAGGCATTTGTTGGGTGTGTCTCGCGGTTTCCTTTTTCTGGCGGCGCCATACTTACCAAAGACCTGCGTTCCGCTACATATGGTGCCGAAACCCAAGGGACAATGAGCAACCCCCAACAACGTGGACAACGAGCGACGGCAGCTATGAGTTGCAACTAGAAACAGTAGCAGAAGCAACCTGATCTTCATCGTAGCCGCACCCAGAGAGCAACCAGTGGTACATCTGAAGTGATGACCTGCGCCGCAGACGCAAACTAGAGAAGCCGAAGGTTTAGACCAAGTCATTAGGACTAAGAATTTTGAATGTTGGACGCTGCGAAAATTGAACCGAAGGAAGGAACGCACGACTTCGAACGCACCTTGCTAATTCTTAAGAAAAAGATTGCAAAGGGTGAAAAACGTTATCAAGTAGCCAAGTGACGCAAATACAAGGGCACAGCGCTGATTCAGGACAATTGCAGCGTTGAAGTTACTGGCCCAAAGATTCGATCAAATAGGTTTCGAATCCAGAACAACGAACTGAAACATGTGATACAGTGCTTGGTCAGTGCTGTCTTGCAGATCACGCGGAGTCGGTGCTTGAAAAAGAAGCATTGATAGGACCTGAGTACTGCACGCCACACAAGGAAGTTAGTCGAAAGGGCTCGCTAGCCTACAAGCTCCGTTTGCGTTTCAATACGTCCCCTCACGCCAAGGGAGAAAAACACCTCAACAGTTTCCCTGAAAGTGAATGTTTAACAGATTTAACAGTATTTCGCGGAACGCCGGAATTCGATAACTGTGGCGCCACCAGAAACACAGAGCCGCGAGACACACACAACAAATGCCTTTAATGCCGACAGTAGATTCCTAAATGCTCATGATGATGATGATGTTGCAGCACGCATATGTTGGCGCTAGCTGCGGAGACAGCACCCTAAATCACTTCTTTTTTGTTGTCTGGCGATCTCCGACAGCTCTTGCCAAGCTGCCCGACTGCATTCCATGCAACACCGCGTATGCAGTGCGTGTGGTGATTTACACCGATGGCAATGTGCCGTTTGCCTGCGGGCCCGGTCACCTCCTGGCCGCTCTTTTCGAGTCCCTCGAGATGGCCCTCGACGCGGTTGGTGCACTTCTCGATGGGATTAGACTGGCGCTCACCGCCTTCAAGACGGCGGCACTGCTCGTCCACCCGCGAGCGTCGACACGCCGCTCTACGCCTCGGATCCTGACCCACGGCTTCCCGATCGAGTGGAGCACAAAGATGCGTTAATTGGGAGTGATCATGGACCACCGGCTCAGCTGGCGAGCGGCCGTCGACGATCTGCAAACGAGCAACCTCAAGGTACTCGGTGCCCCACGCATTCTCCTCGCGCGAGGTCATGGCTGCACCACTGCCCTTGCCCCGCGGGTCTACAACGCAGTCGCATCGGCATGCGTGCCCTACACAGCAGCAGTGGCTTCGCTGAGTGCTTGCCAGCTGGCTGCCTTGGACACGGACCATCGCGACGCCACGCGGGAGTACTACAGACTTCCCCACAACTCCCAGGTGGCCCCGTGCTCGCCGAAGCGGGAAAACTCCCCTCTCCCTGCGCGTGATCCAGCGGACACAGATTCATGTGCTGCGACTAAAAACCACAATGCAGTGGCAGCTACTTGTGAACAAGCTATACGCTCTACCCCCTTTATTTATGGGCCAGCGGGCAACTGAGCTCTTGATTGTTGTGCCTGACGCGCAGTACCCCACTTGGCTGGTTATCTCACTCTACCGCCACATCCCTGTAGTGATCACCAGGACCATTGGTAGCATGAAAGTGAAGGCGCGCACTCGCTGACAGCGATGCAGCAGAAGTGCTCCACCCTTTTTCACGAACAGCTGAACGACTGGCTACTTGTTTACGTGGACAGTTGGTGCTTCCCGGTGGCTCTGCGGCCACCGCCTGCGTTGTGCCATCAATGAGCACGGTTCTCAAGTCGCGCCTCCCGTCCCTCATTTCCTCCACTGTGGCAAAACTCGCTGCGATCGACTTGTCAGCAGATTTCCAGATCGAGCGGCTTCCTCCATAGCGAGAGGGCGCCTATCCGCGCTGCAGCCAAAATCATTGATTTCCAGGCAGCCTTGGGCGCGACCTCACGTGAGCTGGACACCAGCCTTCTTGCAAAAAGTTTCGCCCGGAAGCTACACGCTGGACAGCCATCCGGCTAGCTGCGCGCTGCACTGGTTGCATTTACACATCGGAATACCCGGCAGTGAGGTGGCCGACTGGGCCGCGAAGGATGCGCACGACCCCGGCACCGGCGTCCGCAACTTCGTGTGCTCCGCGGATGCCAGCCGTCTGCTCACAAACCACTGCGTGCGTGAGCGTCCTCGCGATGCTCACGTAGCAACCGGCAAGCCACCGCGGTGGCTCCCTCTCAAAGGGTTACTAAGACGAGACCGCAGTTTCCTTCTTCGCCTGCGCACCGGAAACAACTACACCACAGAGTCAAAACATCGGTACTCCGGGCATGACAGTTCGTACAGCATAGATTCGGTGGCCTGAAGACCTTGGACTGCCCCTTGCTCGATTGCCCGGCTGGTGATTTGAATAGACAACTGGTGCTGGCAGTGTACGGAGCTCTCGGCCTACCTGGGACACCAACTGAGCACCTCATGTTCCTAAACAGCTGGCACGTGCATATCAAGCGTGCTCTTTCGGCTTCGCTCGACTTTGCTGATGGAAGCGGACTGCGTGAGCGAATTTAAACAATTCGCACCGCGTGATTTTCATAGACGACCTGTGCGTCCCCCTCTCTTCTCTTATTCTCTTCTCCTTTCCTCTCTCCACTACAGCCTATTACCCCCCCCACAATTCTCTTTCCCCTGTGAAGCACAGCTGAGGTGTCACACTTAGCTGCAGACAGTTGTGGGGTTCACTTTTCATTTCTTTTCCAATTCTAAGAGCCACTTCTTCACCCCTCCTGTAGCCATGAAAAGAGAATCGCGTGCAAGGCGCGGGGTGGTTAGCAAAGGTCGTCAGCTAGGGACACCAAAAACGTGAATTTATCCTGTTCAAAAGCTCACTCTTCACCACACAAGCCACAGCAAGGATGTGTAACTCTTCTCTCTTTTACAGAGTTACTCTCATCGAAATAGCGCAATAGCAATGCAAATGGCCTCACTCCATGCATAGAGGATCCTGCTCACTTGTTATTTCGGTCTTCTGACTCACAGATGATTTAGAAAATTGAAACATGACGGGCTACTTCAATCACGGTATAGGCTCTCTTTACAGCGCTAAACTCGGAATTGTAAATATTTAGCTACTGCTCGTGTCGTTACATTAGTAAATTGTGTTTTGACTGATAAACTTAACTTATGCAAATACAATGCAGTTATGCGCATCAGTTTATTACATCGGCGCGTTACTCACTTATTCTTAGAGGAAACTTCAAAAACGCGATTGACGAAGACAGACAGGACTGGTGCTATGAAAAAGCACCAGTTCTGTTGTATATCTTCCGTCTCCGATTTCAATTTCTACATTAGCAAAATGGTGACCTAATTTTTATTTTTTAGTTACAAATACTGCAGGTCTTACTAGGGCCCGAACAAAAGTGGAATCAATATTTAAAAAATACAAATAATAGAACACAAAACTATCGATAACGTAAGTTTTAAAGACAATAAACGAGTAAAAAAAGTAAATAAACGATTATGGCTCTCCATAACGAACACACAATATTATAAGTGATCGAATATGCACGTACACACGTGCACGTATTAAACGCATAAGATAATTGCTTTTCATGAAAATTTAACGCGGGTGCCAACTGCCACAAAGCTCTTCAGCATGAACAGAAGTAATCTTATTTCGCTCGAAACATTTTTTGCAGTAGTTACGAGTAGCCACGACTTCCATCAATAAGTGTGTCTATCAAAATTGTGTTTTGTTTCGAAATGCATCCGCCGAGCTTGAAAACCCTATATTAATCTTTCTTTAAACGCCCAAAGTTTAAAAAGTAAGCCGGATAAACGCGAAATGTTGCTTCAACACACCCAAACTAATCTTGATGGCCTTTTTTTAATCTGAAACGTGGCTTTCTGATAGCGATTACCCGTTCATGCCTCATAACTACAAATATCATGTACTAAACCGCACGGGTGCTCGTGCGGTGGCATAAATGCTTATGGACGAAATGATCTGAACTCAGAAATATTCTCGGATTTCTCGCTTGACTGCCTCCCCACACATCGATTGCGTCACTTTTAGCCCAATAACGATAATTGTTTCAGTAGTTTACAGACCACTTTGCGGAAACAACAAGAAACTCTTTTCTCATGAACAAATTTTTATCTTATCTCAGCAAACTAGACAAAATGTTCCTCATAAGAGGCAATACGAACATTTGTATATTAGGTGAGAACGAAACTACTAGAGTATATAAGCAGTTGTTATACTCTTACGCATGTTCAAATATTTTAACCCTGCGCACACAAGTCACCACCTCGGGTGCTAACCTATTAGACGTTTTTACCACCAATACTTATGTTCCTTTTGTAACTGCTGGTATCCTCTTAGTTTTTATATGTGACTATCTTCTAATTTTTTGTTTTATTCGCTGCTCTAAGAAATTCAAGCCTAACACTCTCCTATCACCTCGTAGCTACCCTGAAGCTAGCTGATTTCAGCTCACTGGAATAGATTGGGAATAAGAAATTCTTGAAAGCGATTTATATAAAGCGTACAAATACCTTTTTGACAAAATAATTGCTACATACGATAAAGCATTCCAAAAAATAACGTTGTAAAACGTCCTAAAAATTAGGAAATCGTGGGTTACTGCTATGCTTTCTTAAAAAATTAAAAAAAGTCAAATGTACCAACTATGCCTTCATTAAAATGCGAAACAATAATAAGTTAGCTATATTTAAGACTTTTCCTAAACAATTACACTACTAGCTAAGAAAAAGCAAGCAAAATACTATAAAAAGGATTTTCCGCTTATATTTACTAGTCCAAAAAAGCTTTCGTAAGAAATTAAAAAGTTTTGCGAATACATGCTACTTGTGATGACGTACAAATACCTTCGGTGAATGGTACTCTTTTACGTCACCAAGCAGTCATTTTCTTAAATGCTCACTCTGTTCAATGCTCTGATAACAGTCTTTTTCAAAATACAGAAGGTGTCAGACTGCCCGTGGTGAAACTTGATAATACAGATGCTTGGGCTCGTTGGTGATTGGCAATCAACATAATAGCACAGTGCAAGACTACGACTAGTTACGACGTAACTACAGAAGAAGAGACAAGGACAGAAAGAGCGCTGACTCAACAGAAATTTTATTAGTGAAAACGCTGGAAATATATACTCATGACAGAACATCACCGCGCAATCGCGCAACTTATCGCATCACAGCAAGACAATCAACATCTCATTATGTGGTTACGACGCCACAGCTCAGCACAAATTTACAATCTATTGTGTTGAAGCCGAAAACTCGATTTCCTTTTTAGTCAGAGCAAGCGAAGGCATGCTGATACATCGATCACTCAGTATTTGGATATTATTGGCCTCCATTATTTCTCATGTATTACTACTCTTTAACACATGATCCGCTACTGCGGTGCGTTGAGGACTGCATTGACAACTTCGGTTCAGTTGCGTTCCAGAATGCTGCAGGCATAGCAGTCAATGGCTTTCTTGAACTCGTTGGCTTTTGCCTAAAGACAACGTTTGTATTTTGGAACGAAGGCACTTTTATTTAAAAAAGAGGAGTGTGCATCGGTTCATGCATAGCACCTGTTTAAGGGATACTTTTTTCGATCGCCATGACCGACTATTGGCTAGCCGCTTCGACAGAACGGTAGTCGTAAAAGTGTTTTGTTTTGTTGACGATTTCCTTGTGCTTTTAAACTGCGATGATCGGGGATTTGAAGCTGCCGCTTCTAACATATTACGTCTTTTCGATGAGTGCATGGCACCTCTTATTCTGACGCATGAGCCTCTGGAGGATGTTTCAATAGGTTTTTAGATTTGAGATTAAACATCTCAAGTGATCACTTTTGCTGGCAATATGAGCATAGAGGAAGCAAAGTTCTTTTACATTACTCATCTTCTAATTCAAAGCTCGTAAAGAGAGGGATTGCGAATCATTTCTTAAGTCATGCCTTCCGAAAGTCTTGCGGCCACTCGTTAATCTGCAGCTTCGTTGAGCAGGCTTCCCGTCTGATCAGCGCTGGTTTCCCGAACATGTGCTGGTTTCGGTGGCGCAAAAGATGCTCAAGACAATTAAACAGGAACGAGAAGCACCAGTGAACTGCGTGGCAAGTAGCTCAAAGTGCGTGGCTGTGATTCCTCATCTACAAAGAATTTTTCACAATTTGTAAAAGATAGATGATAAGGTAGATGTGAAGGTGGCTTTCTATGCCCCGGAGCAGCTTTCGGCACTCTGCAAATGGGTGAATGCGCAGTCCGCACGAAGAAGCTGCTGCTCAATCAAACATAGAAGGCTATTCGTAGCATATGTGATAGCCGTCGTTCATTTGCTCCCGTTGTCATGCGGCAACATATATGTCGGGCAAACGGGCCGGTGCCTGAATGAACGTTGAAACGAACATAATTAAAATGTATACTCAGTAATGCTAGGTCATTTGGGCATTCGTTGCAGAGATTGTGGTTGCCGACCGGAATTGAAAAAGTGAACTGTTGTAGCTAAAAATTGTCACCAGCTACCATCAGAAATTATGGAGGCCAATAATATCCAAATACTGGGTGATCGACATATCAGCTTGCCATCGCTTGCTCGGACTAAACATGAAATCGAGTGTCTGGCTTCGACACAAAAGATTGTAAATTTGTGCTGAGCTGCGGCGTCGGAACCATATAATGAGATGATGATTGTCTTGCTGTGATGCAATGGGTTGCGTGGTTGCGCGGTGATGTTCTGTCACGAGTATAAATTTGCAGCGTTTTCGCCAATAAAATTTCAGTTGAAGTCAGCGCTCTTTCTCTTCTGCTGTAGTTACGTCGTAAGTACTCGTAGCTTTGCGCTCTGCAAATATGCTGCGGTGAAACAATGTGTGTCCGATTCTCTGTTGGTATTTCCTACAGCGGCGAGTGAAGTTAAAAAGGTAATCGGTAATCTTGAGTGCAATGGAGCTGGTGATTTTGACGACATACATGTATCTCCCGTAAAATATGTATCACATATCATATACAGTCTTAGCCCACATTGTCGATGTAATCTTCGATTACAGACTTTTCCCCAGGAAACATGAAATAGCCCGAGTTTCCCCAACTCACAAAGGGGGTGCAAACCACTCCGTGAACAGTTCCTGACAGATATCAATACTACCGCTCTTCTCAAAACTGTTTGAGGCTGTTAGAAACTCACGACTACAAGAATTTCTAAATAAGCATTTACTATTAACACATTGAAGTATGAGGTTCAGAATAATGTTGTAAGAACGCACTCCTCCAAGTAAAACTATAAATACTACAATATAGTGAAAATCATTTATACACAGTTGGTTTATTCCTGGACTTACCTAAAGCATTTGAGAGTGTGAATCACGAAATATTGATATCGAAACTTCATAACTATGGAATACGTGGTACAACATTAGAACTCACGCGAAGCTATTTACTTGACCGTTTTCAGCATTGTTTTCTCAGGCAGCTAACCTCCCCACATCTTAAAATACAAACTGGCGTACAGCAGAGAGCTATACTTAGCACTGTATTATTTACCCTATACATTATTGACCTCCCAAGCATTTCACCTACAATGAACATAGTCATGTATACGAAGGACACTATTTTTTTTCACGGACATTCCTAAAACGGATTGAAAAAGAAGTGAACGAATATTTAGATCGGTTGTCTGACTAGCTGAACTTGAACAAACATCAGTTAAATATTATGAAAGGTAATTTATATTAATAAAGCTGATAAATATAAGCCACTGCCTTTAAGTATTAGTGTTTTATTCAAAGGAAAGCAGATAAAACGAGTAGCCATGAAAAAGTGTCCGGGTACATGGTTTCAAGTGAACCTCTCTTGCGACACTCATGTTAATTGATTCAGCCTTGACCTTAGCAAAACAGTAGGCTCCATATATAAATTTAACAGTCTTATGCTGCTAAAAAAAGCAATGCACTCTGCCCTTTTGAATCAGAACTTCGTTATTGTGCGTAAGGCTGGGAAACAACAACAGTGAAAAATTATGAAAAAATAACAAAACTAACAAAACTACAAGAAAAGGTATTAGGAAGTTTCGAAAGCTGCCATAGTAGGCCGCATGACTTTCCCACACGCAATCTTTATGATAAACATTCATTGAGGAAAGCAAATTAAATTTACGATTATCGTTTATGATTTCTCCTAAAAAGCAGCGAATCTATGTTTCTAGTATACGAATCGCATCTCCGCGGTATCAATTACGCCACAAAACAACAATGCCACTGCTCACGCGAACCAACTACGGACATGAGGACCTGAATTATGAGGACCTGCTATGAAACATTGTGAGGGATGACATAAACTTTTACGCCCCCTTTCAAACATTATGTGAAGGCTTTCTGTAACAGCCTACAATAACTTATCAATAACTTTTCATACATCAGTTATGCATGTCTTTTCACAGTTTTTTTTTTCAATGCAGTTTCAAGCTACATATTTTAATGCGTTTAGGTATATAATCTCGGGCTGTTTGAATGATATGTTTTTATATGTAGTGTTTTTGTTATACGTTCGTTTTCATGAGATACTTTCATGATATTTTTATTTCACATAAAGTGTTTTTATCGTATGGTTTGTATACGTTTTTGCTTTCTCGAGGTACTTGTGTGATGTTAAACTGTGTTACTCTGTTTGCATTTATTGTTAAGTACATTCTGATGCCTTCTTGTTGTACATGTAATCAAAACTATGTGTATGCATGCCGAATGCGCAAATGAGTAAGAACCTCTGGCAGGCAACGTGGCCTTTGGCTTTCCTCCTCCTTCCGCGAAACGAAAAAAAAATAAATTCGAACTTCAAACATCAGAGTATTCTTTAACAATGCGCTAAGCGCAGCCTAATTATCAGTTGAAAAGCCTCCAGTATAGCGCCGGACACTGACCACAGTCACAGCGAAAGCTCTAAGACCGGCGTTTACGTGTCTGTCTTGTCTTGTCACCTAGAAGATATTGGCTTCAGAGTCTTTTTCAAACACGTTTCAGGTGACCGCTACAAGCACATTTGCAAGGTACCCACTATGCCATTAAATGTGACAATGTTTCTGTAGTAGGGAGGTATTCAGTATTTCATCCTTCGTCATTCTTCGAAGAAGCGTCGTACTCGCACACAACTGCAAAGAATTTTGTGGATTTTTTTTCGATGCTGTGGTCAATGATGATGCCTGATGATTTTGTAATGAGTTAAAGTATTCGACGACTTACTCGGTACGAAATTCGCATTGTGTAATGCCTGATTATTCATTTGCACTTCTAAAACTTTTCATTGTTCATATTACCGCGATAATTTTCCCGGCAGTGGGCCTGCCTAAGGCAAGTTTGCAACGGAATCTCAAGCACCGGCGTGGCTCTCTGGCAGAATAGACTGGTGAAATACTGGGTTGGCACGCAGGGGACCCGAGCTCGAATTCCATTGCGTACTTGATGTTTTTTTCTATACTTTGTTTTTCCTTAATTTGCGCAATAGAGGTTACAGTATACGGCACACGCAATCCTTGTTGTAATCTCATACAAGTTCCGTTGTAACAACACACGCACACACACACACACACACACACACACACACACACACACACGCACACACATTTCCACTCAAACACACCACACACAGCGCTCATAAGAGTTATGAACTAGCCAAACTACAGGGTCCCATAATGTGATAATAGAGCATCTCGCCCGAACCAAGTTATTGCTACTCATTGAGTCTTTTGGGATTCTGCGTCTCATTTGCAGTTCCCAGCCAGGCTCCTCAAGAGGTTCAGTGCTCGCCGTTGAGCTCGGAGTCGATCCGCGTTACGTGGCAGCCACCACCCAAGAGCGCCATCCACGGCTACCTACAAGGCTACCGCATCTGGTACGCGCAGCTACCAGCCCCACGAGGTAAACGTTATCTTCTGTGGTCATTTTCAATACCATTTATGATAACTGCCGTTAACGAACATCCAACGAGCTAATTATTGATGCAAAACAAAGGCTACTAATCCAAGTGATTTGGGGTGTTAGTGCACGATAAATAACACCATATGGTCAAAATTTTTTGAGCCCTTGCATAAAGGGTCTCTCATAGTCATATCTGGTTTGGGACGTAAAACCACAAATATATTATTATTAGTGGTATTTTAGGAGAGTTTGGGTCATTTATATGAGCTTTTATTTCTTTTTATACGAAAATAGTAGAATGAGCTTGAAAGTGGCTATATTTTAGGGTATGCAGTGTGTCAGGGCGCGTAATACATAAGCAGGGGAAGTTGGAGGTACAGTAGTTAAACAGGACACAAGCAAGCTGTCACAAGAGACGAAGTAGCTCAATAAGAAACTGCATAGCATAAAAGCTCCAAACATGAGAGACAATATATAAGTGGCAGAGCATTCGAAAGTAACAATAAGTGTAAGGTATCCGACGTAGAAAAATATAAAATGGTGAGAATTGAACGCTCTCTAAAGACCCGAATAAGCGTTCAAAGAGGTGAAGAGGAAAGTTTGGATAGGCAAAAACCGGATGTTTGCAGTAAAGGACCAAAATTTGGGAGATCCTACGTACCTGGGAATCGACGTTATGCGAAGCATGCTCAAGAGAGATGACCATGCCGCAATTTTTTTACTGAGCGATACGTCATGAATTGACGCTAAATAAATGTACAAACATGGCATGCACAGACAAGTATTGGAGAGTTCCAGATGTTTATATAACCAGTTGTTCGCGCCTGCGGAACGACGCCAACTGGTACATGCGTATTAGAAGTACTAGAAGGTGATATGAAGTGCTGATGGTGACAAAGATGCTGGCCCATAAATCAACTACTCATCTGTAGTCGTGATTACGTTTCGTTCGTCGTTTATGTTTAAACAGCAAGTTTTGTGTCGAGTGGTAAACGTTGTTAGTTTGCTCTCATCCTGTGTGGTTTTCGTGCATCATTTGTTTGAGAGCCGCACGCTTCACGCTTCGATCTTCTTGCGACTTTCAGTGTTACATTCCAAGTTGTTGCTATCGCATTCCTTGTTTTGCCCTTGCGGCGAAACTGTGAAATTTTATTTTTTATTCTAAATTTTAGAGTGCTTGTTTATAAGGAGAATTTCTTCTACACCACAAATATGAAGCTAGCTTTTAAAACTTTAAAATAATACACGTGATGTCAAAGATTCATGATCCAATTTCCAAACCACTGTGCCGGAAAAACCGTAGTTAACGCAACAAGCACGCCAGAAGGGTGGTGCCTGTGCTGCTCAATCGCTTATCAGCGAGTAATGCTCCTACACTAAATCATTGCATGTCTTATATTACGCTACTGTCACATGCGTGCCTCATTCTGAATTAGAGCTGCACAGCGGCCGATATGTCCGTCTTTTCCCGGGACAATTTTTCACGTGCTTGATCTATTGTTTTCAACTATTACGTCTAGGTCTCTTGTTCTTTCTGCAGTCTTTCTCTCTCTCTCTCTTCATGTATGTATGCATATATATATATATTTATATATATATGGGGGGTGCGTATGTGTATGTGAGGGGGGAGTCCAATGAGTGCAAGACAAGAAGCGGATGCACGTACGAACAATAGATATTTTCATGATTGGCATTTCGATCGATTGATATGTGGGAATTTACGTCCCAAAACCACCATATGATTATGAGAGACGCCGTAATGGAGGGCTCCAAAAATTTCAACTACCTGGGGTTCTTCACCGTGCACCCAAATCTGAGAACGCAGGCCTACATCATTTTCGCCTCCATCGAAAATGCAGCCACCGCAGCCGGGATTCGATTCCGTGACCTGCGGGTCAACAGTCGAGTACCTTAGCCTTTTCACCACCGCGACGGGGCGTTTTGCGTTTCGGCTATGGCACGGCCTATGTGTAACTAATATGGATATGATAGTCGAGTTCGCGGAGCAGTTCTACAGAGAGGTGTACAGAAGCCAGTACAACCAGGATGATATCGTGAGAAACAAGCAATGCCGTGGTGGTGTAGTGGCTAATGTACCCGGTTGCTGACACGCAGGTCGCGGGATCGAATCCTGGGGGTGGCGGCTGCATTTCCGATGGAGGCAGAAATGATGTAGACCCGTGTGTTCAGATTTGGGTTAACGTTAAAGAACTCCGGGTTGTTGAAACTTCCGGAGCCCTTCACTACGGCCGTCTTATTATCGTATGATGATTTTGGGATGTTTGTAGGCCCGTGTGCTCAGATTTGGGTGCACGTTAAAGAATCCCAGGTGGTCTAAATTTCCGGAGCCCTCCACTACGGCGTCTCTCATAAACATATAGTGGTTTTGGGACGTTAAACCCCACATATCAATGATTTTGGGACGTTAGGGCTCATATATGAATCAATCAGTCGTGTGAAATATTATTAGTTCCGCGAAATTTCAAATGCTACCAGTAACTACAGGGCAAGTAAGCAAAACCCTAGGAGAAATGCACAGGCAAAGCCGCTGGTGAGAATAAGGTAACAGACCTCCTCAAAGATAGCGGAGAAATTGTGTTAGAAAAACTGGCAACCCTATATACGAAATGTCTCTTGATTGGAAGGGTACCGAATCTTGCAAGAACGCCAACATCCTCTTCATTCTTAAAAAAGGAGACGTCACCCTATTGCAAGAACAGCGTGATGCCGGTACGTTTTTTGACACTGGTACACGCTGGAGACACTGGTACACGCTTGCAATCACTGGCACTTCGCTGGGCGCACTAGAAAAAAGTTGTGTCGCGCTGGTAGGGGCACTGACTCGACCGCTATGATGCTGGTGCACACTGCGAAGCACTGGAAGCGCTTAAATTTTTACTGGCAAGCGCTGGTGAATACTGGAGAACGCACTTTTTCTACCAGCGCAGCGTGCACGTTATTGTAGCGCGTGCCGTGGTATGCTTCCGTGTTGTTGAATATAAAACGCTTGATTCGACGGAACGGAGAGATGAGATGCTACCATAACAAATAACGAGCATACGTAATTTTTGCGGCGCACGTACGTATCGCAGCAATTATAATCCACCTTTTTCGCATATGCCCCCGCGTATACCGGCCAAATTCGCATCATCCGTGTATTGCTGTAACGATTCCAAGTTGTAGTGTTTGTAAGCCTGCAGCTGCACGCCACTCCTAACAAAAACAGGAAATTGTTTTTGCCGCAAAGTTAACGAAACGTAAATCAGCTCTCTCAATCGCTTCGCAAGTTTTCCCAGTGGAGGCGAGAAAAAAAGCTGTCATTCGATTCCGCCACACCGCATAAATGTACGTCTGGCCACGATTATCCTTCTACATACTTCAGGTAAGAGTTGGAAATGTTCCGAAGCTCAAATTCAGAATCTTCAACCATCCCAACTTACCGCGTCGAGGGCGGTCTTTCTTACCCAATGCCCGGCCCAGCGAACGTTAAGCCTGTCGTGCCGGCCGCGTTGGTATATATGTTACTGGCGCTTCTTGCTTCGTGTACACACAACTTCAAAATGTGAGAATAGCTGTAAAGTATTGTTGAGACATCCATGAACCTAAATAAACTATTTTGGTCTTGTGTCGATGTTCGCACAAGGAGCGCTGACGATCGAACGTCGTGCTTTCAGCTACGCAAGTTGTCACCGAAAGCTGTCGGCCGCAGCCGGTGCTTCTCCGACTGATATGTAACAGCACGCAATTTTCAGCAGGTAATTGGGCACGCCTTCGTGAACTGACTCCCTGGCATACGTTTTCAGAGGATTACATTCGTATTTCTATAGGTGTTTGTTTAATTGTTGGTATTGATATAATTGTATAAATCTGCACACTGGCACGCCGGCTGTATACTGCCAGCGGAGGCCAGGAAAGCAGCTGTCGCTCGGCATAGCCACTCCGTAAATGCATTTCTGGCATTTATTGACCTTCCAATTACTTTAGTAACAGTTTAGGTAACAGTTAGAAATGTTGCAAAGCTCAAATTCAGAAACTTCAAGCATCGTAACTCAGCTGCTTCAAGAGCAGCCTTACCCAGTGCCCCGTCCCTGCGAGGCCTATCGTGCCGGCGCTTTTTACTTAAAATAGGCACAGTTCTAAAGTGCAAGAATGACTGTGAAGTACAGTTTAAACATCCCTGAGCCTAAATCAATCATTTATTTGCTTGTACGGTGCCCGCACAAGGAGCGGTGACTATCGATGTGTCGTGTTTTCAGCAACGTAGGCTGTCACCGAAAGCTTCCTTCTGAGCGCAGGAGCAGGTACTTCTCTGACTAGTATGTAATAACACGCAATTTCGAGTCGGTAATTTGGTACGTGTTAGTGAACTAACATACTATAATACTTTTCCAGCGGATTGCATTAGCCATTTCATCGACGCTTTTTAATTGCACGTATTCATATAACTGCAAATATGTAATCTTGCACGCCGAATGCGTACTGCTACTTCGTCGCTTGCGCGAAACAAAAAACAAAAAACAACTCAATATTCAATTCTGTGCGCGTATATCTACCGAACAAGACATTTAATTCATCTGTACATGCTGACCAGTAGCAAGTGCGAGAAGCGACTATCAAAGCAAAGAACTATAGGCAACAACAGCTGACAATCTGTGGCTACTCCTCCAGTCAGTTTGAGATTTTTCAGAGTAAAGATATGGATGCTTCAAAAAACTTTGCGCTCTTGGTAATATCCGCACATCATTCGGTGCCCGGAAGCCGGTCGTCACCGTCTTATCAAGACGCAATTGTTATTTAGAAAGGAATATTTTGTCAGTCTTGACTGTGCGACTTATAAACATGGAGTTGAATGGTGTGTTCTTCGGATAAATAGTCGTTTTACAACCCCAAACATCGTTCTGGCGTGGCATAGTGGGTAGCGTACTTGGTTCAAGATCTGAAGGTGGTGAGTTCGAGTCCTGTCGATTGGCGTTTTATTTTTTTATTTTCAACTTTTTTAATTTCAATGTGAATGCATGCTATTTTACTTATTTGTTTGTTTATTTATGGCGAGTGGGCAACCCTGTTTTAACCCTGTAAAGCCGTTTTGCGCAGAGTACTGGGACGCTGCCGCTCGTCCCACTACCTGCGCTGGAAGGCGCTGGTACCAGCGCCATACTGGGCCCATAATCAGGCATGTCGCTGGACGCTGGCACCCAGTGGCGCTGGTCTTAGCAATAGGGTGGCCATTCGTTCCGCCGTCGCGAAGAGGACCCTCGATAGTCGCCGACGACATCCTGGCAAATCTTACACTTCCTACATTGAGGATGTTCTCTCACCTTGCCGGCGTGTCAATTCATCTCCAGAATCGGACAAAGTACGCCACATCTTGAAAGGCATTGGATCGGTTGCTTTTAATGCCCTCGCTGCGCGAAATCCAGCTACCATCGCTAACATCGTCACGACATGCCAGCGCCTTGATTCGCTGGACTTCATTCGTCTCCAAGCGAACATTGGCGACCACCACTCCACGCACCATGACCGTCTGCGTGACCTCATCCGGGACATTATACGAGAAGAATTGCGGTCTATGGGCTTCACACCTTCTTCACCGCGTTAAACAGCCTTTAGGAGTTCCTTTGCGTGAACTCATCAGGGGTGAACTTACATCCATGACCGGCCCTAATCTCGTACAACCACCTGTTTCTCGCACCATATTAACCTGCGCACAAGTCGTTGCCGCGCCTCCGAGCAACGTACATGTGACATTTCCGCAACCATCCTACGCGTCGGTTGCTGCCGCTCCTCCGGTCAACTACTGGCCGATGCCACCTGACCCTTCTTCGGCCTACCTCAGTGCGCTATCTCCAAGTGCCCCTAACGCCTTCTACTCCCCACCCTGGCACTCGTCCCGCCCTGTCTGCTATTACTGTGGGTATTGTGGCCACATTTCTCGCTTCTGCCGCAAGCGCCAGCAAGACAAGCGCCGTGGTTACGACATGCGTGAACGAGATATGTACTATCAAGGTCAACGCCATTCATCACCTCCACATCGGTGTCCCTTTCCATCCGCGTCGAGTGCACCTCGGAACAGCCGGAACTCCCGACGCCGTTCACCATCACCCATTAGCCGCTCCACCTCCCCACTTCGGCCTGTCTCATCCGTCACTGCCAGTCATTCGGAAAACTAAGTCATGCAGTTTTTGGGGGAAAAAACTGCATTACGAATTAGGACTAATATTCCTCCATCAGGCCCGTGCGACATGATTTCGGTGGTAGTGAAAGGAGTGTACGTGAATGCTCTGGTGGACACGGGTGCGGCATTTTCTGTTATGCGCGTCGATTTAGGCCAACTTCTGAAAAAAAGCGATGACCCCTTACGATGGACCCACGTTGGTTGCGGCGCAGGGGTATACTATTCGCCTTTCCGCTTTCTGTACAGCCCGCTTTTTTATTGATGGTATCCGACACCACATTCAGTTCGCCGTCCAGACTAACTGCTCTTACCAATTAATTTTACGGTGGGATTTTCTTTCTTCTGCTTCTGAGGCTATTTGCTGTGGCCAACGCGTCGCCCACCTCAGCGGCACGGACTTCACTCTCAACGAAGACCCCCAGAGGCCACTTCGTTTAAAAGGTGTGGAAGATACCAAATTTCCACCAGGTAAAGAGCGAATTGTAACGATTGCCTCCAAGGACATTGACCATGGTGACGCCTTGGTCTCGCCATCATTCAGTTGCGTCGGTAAAGGCATTATTCTCGCTTCCGGTGTAGTTCGGTTTCTCAATGGTTAGGCACATGTAGCCCGCTGCTGTGAATACAACATCCGAAAAAAATCTACTGCCTCAGGACACTACGGTGGCTTGCGTGACGGATCCCAAGCCTGCGTGCATCGTGCAACGTCATGCCGTCTCCTTCAAAGACAGCCCTAGTGGTGAGCCTGCTTTTTCTGCCTTTAGTGCAGCCATTTGCGACGACTTGAAACCTTCACAGACGCAACAGCTGCTTGTTTTGTTAAAGAAACACGCAAGTTCCTTCGATGTTTACTCCTCGACGTTGGGCCGCACTACTACTACAACGCATCGAATCCACACAGTCGGAACATCTGTTGTACGGCGCCAGTCCTACCGCGTGTCTCCTGCTGAGAGAAAAATTATCGAAGAAAATGTAGCCGACATACTCAAACGAGAGGTAATTCACCCCTCATTTAGCCCTTAGTCGTCACCTGTGGTTCTGGTTCGTAAGAAGGATGGCTCCGTGTGCTTTTGCGTCGATTACAGGGTGCTCAACAAAATCACTCGCAAGGATCTATACCCAATGCCTAGCATTGACAACGCCTTGGATTCTTTACAAGGCGCGAAATACTTTTCCAGCCTCGACCTGCTTTCCGCATACTGGCCAATTCCTATGCATGAAGACGATAAAGAGAAAACGGCATTCGCAACCCCTGACAGGCTATACGAATTCAACGTTATGCTTTTCGGGCTGTGCAACGCGCCCCCTACATTTGAGCGCATGATCGATACCGTGTGGCGCGGCCTCAAATGGAAGACCTGCCTCTGCTACTTGGACGACATCGTCATTTTTTCGTCAACGTTTTCTAAGCATATACAACGTTTGAATTTGCTTCAAGCACGTAGTCGTGACGCACCATGTTTGGATATAAGTATTGCTGTTTCTCGGATTAAACCTCATTTTAGAAAGTTAGCGCCGTGTATGTGTTCTGTGTCTTTTTCTCTGTCCAGTCCTGGATGCGCTATACCTAGAACAACATGAATAACCAACAAGCCCGCCATGCAACCTTAGTTTGGATGACATTCTGACCTGTCTTGCCGCCGCTGGTCTCCAAATAAACACACAAAAATGCCGTTAGCCACGAAAGCTATCAAGGTTCCGAGCCACGTCGTGACCAAAGACGAAATTCGGCCGGATACGGACAAAATTGCTCCGGTACGTGCTTCACTTTCCGCGTTCCGAAAGGCAGAAGGAGTTGCGAAGTTTTTTTGGTCTCGCCTCCCATTTTCGCCGTTTTATACGCAACTTCACATCAATAGCGGCTCCACTGCACCAGCTTTTTGCTTCCGACGTGCCCTTTCTGTGGTCAGAAGAATGTCAAACAGCATTCGACCTTTTAAAATGTGCCCTCACATCCTAACCTGTACTCTGCCACTTTGATGAGGCCGCACCGACCATCCTACATACGGACGCTAGCGGCCGTGGTATAGGTGCTGTTCTGCTCCAACGTGACACCTGTTCACAAGAGAGAGTAGTTGCATATGCCAGTGGAGTTCTAACTGCGACCGAGAAACACTATGCCATAACTGAGCAGGAGTGCTTGGCAGTGGTCGGGTCAGTGCAAAAGTTCCGTCCGTATCTCCACAGCCGTCTTTTAGCATCGTTACGGACTACCCCTATGCTGGCTTTCCACGCTAAAAAAATTGTCTGGACGCTTGGGTCGGTGGATTCTACGTTTACAGGAGTATGACTTCAATATCACTTACAAGTCAGGTAGAAAACATCAAGACGCCGACGCCTTTTCCCACTGCCCGCTACCAAATACCCAGCTCAGCATCGGTCAAAGTTTGTCCACCACTTCTACTGCAGCGGCTGCGCTCGCCTTAATTCACCAACTATTCTCGGATGACGCGCACATTTCACTCCGGCCAGCTGTCTGATCTGTACTGTAGGCGTATCATGGACCCGCTATCAGGAGCTTCCCATCCACCTAACGCGCGACATCGTCGTCAACTCTTGCGATTTAAGCTGGAGAATGGAGTTCTGTATCGTCACATCTACCACCCAGATGGTGAACACTGGGTTCCCGTGCTACCACGCTCTCTTCGACTTGACGTGTTTAAAGGCTTCCACGACGACTTGACTGCTGAACATCTTGGTATTCAAGAACTTACGACCGCATTCGAAGTCGCTTCTACTGGCCTGGTATTTCTACTAGTATCGCGCGCTACGTCGGTTCCTGTGTCCCGTGCAAGCGTCGTAAAATACAGACACCTGCACCGGCTGGGCCTCTGCAGCCAATTCCATGCCCCACAACGCCATTTGTGGTTGTAGGTATTGACCTTTACGGCCCTCTTCCTGTCACATCTACTGGCAAATGATGGATAGTGACTGCAGTAGACCACATGACACACTACGCGGAGACAACGTCTGCATTAACTGCCTCTGCTTCGGAAGTTGCCGACTTCGTTCTGCACGCCATCATTCTGCGCCATGGCACCCCTCGTATATTGTTGAGTGACCGTGAAAGGGTGTTCTTGTCAAAAGTGCTAAATGAAGTATTGAGCGCTTCTGGAATAACACACAAGGCAGCTTTAAGCTACCACCCTCAAACCAACGGTCTCACCGAGAGGTTTCACCGTACTCTCGCTGATATGATAGCCGTCTACATAAGTCAAGACCACAAAAACTGGGATACTTTACTGCCATTCCTCACCTTTGCCTACAACACGGCCATTCAGCGCACCACCAGATATTTGCTGTTCTACCTCGTTTATGGACGTTCCCCTGCTTTCTTCCTCAACGTTTTCTTTTTCAACACTGACGTCAACTAGTCTTCGTCTTCCAGCGAGGAATACATTTCAAGACTAGCCTGGTGGCGCGATCGTGCTCGCGTCAACACGGAAGCGCGACAGCAAGATCTAAAAGTCATTTACGACGCATCCAATCACCTTGTGCTCTACTGACCTGGTGACGAGGTGCTCCTATTCACACCTATTCGTATACCTGGTGTGTGTGACAAGTTTCCGCCTCACTTCATTGGGCCTTACATAGTTATCGAGCAGACTTCGCCCGTTAATTATCGTGTGATCTGACCTGTCGTCCCAACAGACCGCCGTCACCACACCACAGATATCCTGTACGTGTCTTGCAAGAAGCCTTTCAGGTGACGTTCTCTGTCACATTGACTTTTTACGGCCAGGTTGGCCGCTTCGATGTGGGGGGAATCCGTGTGGGCATTCGTCATGCGCTTCTTTTCATATACGCATTATAATAATCATCATCATCCGCCTATGTCTCTGTCCTCATCTTCCCTGGGTGTCACCACAATCATCATCGTGTGTGTGCATGCTCGATCTCAGACTGCCCGTTCGTTGCTGAACCCTTGGGCTGAATAAACGCTGTCTCAACCTAGACGTCATAATATTTATGTTTTCACTGTTTGTATAATTTTTTATCATTATTGAATTTGTTCTCTTGTACTCTCGCTGCAGCTACTTCTCTGCATTTGTATTGATGAGAGTATTTATCATCCAGTTTGTAGTTGTCTTTTCTGTCGACTTTGATGATTTATGTGTATTCTCATGTTTCCCCACTCCGCCTCTGATACCTTTGGGCCCTAAGGATACAATAATTATAAAAACAAATGAATGAAAAAATAAATAAATATTTAAATATTTAAATAATGAATAAATAAACCGTGTACGAAAGCTCAACACATACAACAATAAAATTCAAATACAACAATGTAATGAAACCTTTATGCAAGTATTTCCCTCATTTTTGTTATGGAAACCTCTACATTGGGACTATTTACAACTTTGTTGGGTAGTTTGTTCAAGCTCCTTATGGTTCTCGGGAAAAAAAATGCTTACGTGTGCCGTTTGAAGAGCTGCTTTCCTGTATCATTTTACCGTTATTGAACCTATCACTTGTTTACACTGTGTGGTGCCTAATACAATGATTGTTAGTTTGTATTAAATTATTGTATATCAAATAAAAGTATTTAAAGCTGCATTCAGCACGTCTAGCTCCAAGTGTAAATAGACCAATGAATTTTATTATATCAGACACACTATCGGTGTGTTTGTGGTTGTTGCAGATAAATCAGACAGCGGATCTTTGAATTGTCTAAAGTTTAAGAGCGTTCTTTTTTCTGTAAGGGTCCCATATGCGTGAGGCTTACTCCAGGCATGGCCAGACTAGTGCTTACTACGCAGCTAGTTTGACGTTGGGTAATTGCCTCGCAAGCTTGCGTCGAATTAACCAAAGGGATTAAGAAGCTTTTGTGCCGATTGTATTGATGTGAAGATTCCAGTTTAAATTTTGCGTGATGGCAACTCCGAGTATCTAACAGCCGCTGTTTCCTGTATTATAGAATTCTGTCTACAGAATGAAAACGGTGCAAAATGGCTTCCTTTCTGCGTACACTGAGAACGATAGATTTATCAGCGTTTAAAAACCTATTTCATTACTTGCAGCAGTCTTAAACTTCAGCAAGGGCTCTATAGAGTGACGTCTGATCAGCCTGAGGCTTAACCGTGGCGTAAAGGATGCAGTCATCTGCAAAAAGCTTTATCTTTACATCGCTGGGTATTTTACTTACAATATCGTTTGTATAGATGAGGAATGAAATCGGGCAAAAACTGACCCCTGTGGTACGCCTGAAGCTACCTAAAGGGTCTCTAAGCCATACTTATCTTCCTCTACATATTTGTGGCTGTCTTCCACTTGCGCCCGAATAAACTCAGTTGGCTATTGATTCCAATGTCGTAGAGTTTATTTTATAGTTTATAATGAGAACCTTTGTCAAGAGCTTTGCGTAGCCCAAAAATACAGCACCTATCTGTTGTCTGTTCTTAATCGCAAGGGACAAATATTCAACTGTGTCATTGCTGACAGAGAACGCCAAAACCGATGCTGGGCATCGGATAGCGAGCAATTTTCTTCCAAAAATGTGGTCAAGTGTAGAAATGATGTGTTCGAGTAAACAGCTCTTCAAACGGCACTTTTAAGCTTTCTTTTTTCCGAGAACCATAAGAACCTTGAACAAGCTACCCAGGAAAGTTGTCAATATACCCAATTTGGAGGTTTCCATGACAAAATTGAGGGAAATACTTGCATAAAGATGTTCTTGCATCGTTGTACTTAAATTTTATTGTTGTATGTGTTGAGCTTTCGTGTACTGTTTATTTACACAGCTTGTTGAAGTAAATGATATTGGGTGGTAATTAGATACACGCAAGCGATCTTCTTATTTGAATATAGGAACAATACATACACCCCTCCAGTTTAACGGAAGTGAACACTGTGTTAGAGAAGCATTAAAAATTATCAACAAGTAAAGCGAAATTCACTTTGCGTAATGCCGCAATAAGATCATAGGAGTGTTATCTGGGCCACCAGCCTTTTTAGCATCAATATTAAGAAGCTATTTGAAACACCTTCTTGGTGAACAACGAAATCCTGCACAGAAGAAATAAACCCTTCAGGCTCATTACAGCATTATCTTTCGAAGCATATGGGGATTGTTAGTATCGGTGAAATTCATTCGCAATTGCTGAAGCGTTGTAGACTCGTGTAACATCTACCAATAAAGAAATACTACTGAACTTGTTTTTGCCTAAATACCTACAAAACTTTCCGAGCGCTTTCTTGAGGAAACTCCCTAACGTGTTTGCTCTAAACATAAACCATTCGCTCTGAAGCTGCCATACCAACTTGGGAATTACGCAAACAATCTTGCTCACCTGCTGCTGAATGCACTGCCGTCCCTGGACCTCCTCCACGGGGCTGGAGTTGGCTGCTGCGAGATCGTCTTGACTTAAAGCTGGTAGCCGTTGGATGACTTGAACTTTTTCTTCCCAGCGCTCGTTCAAAGATGAAGTTGCAGAGCTCACCAATCCTGTCGACTGTGCCAGTTGAGTTTGTTCGCTGTGGGTTCTCCTTGAGGTAGAATAAAGTCTCGTTAAGGAGATAATTATCGGCGTTGATGATGCAGAAGGCAGGTTTGAGATAAAAAACTTTGAGATATATTGTAGCAGCATATTTACAGTCAGTTATTTATAGCTTGCCGAAGCACACTGCCAACAACAAGGATGTAAACAGCGTCTTACTCTTCTACTTAACTTTTTTAGGTTAGAGCCTAGAGCGTGGTTACTACATACAAAGAACCTCGTCTCACAAATCGACCACTGCATGGTTATGGCCTATACAAAAGTTGCAAAAGTTCCAGGTGGCAAGAAACCGCAATGACCTGGAGTTCTCTGTTCATAGGAAGCCAACGCACACTGGCCGCTACCTTCACTTCGATTCTTCCCACCCCGCCTGCCACAAGGCTTTGATTGTGACCACGCTACTCGAGAGAGCTAGAAACTTATGCTATAATGACACAGAGCGAAAGAAAGGAGAGGCCCGCGTAATTGCTTACCTCAGAAAAAAAACGGATACCAAAAGCTTCATTCGAGCCGCCACCTTCCGCGCAGAGCAACAGATACGAAAACCCCAATCAACCTTGATTGGCAGCCCCCAGAAACGCGTACCGGTTCCATACGTTCAGGGAACCAACGAGATGTTGGCGCGGATCTTCAAGAAGGAAAGGGTTCACATCGCGCACGTGCCTTCGTGCACGCTGGGACGCCTCCTCCCCCACCCGAAAGACCGGTCAACAATGAACAGGAGCCCCGGTGTCGTTTACGAAATTCCGTGCGCCGAGTGCCCCTTGTGGTATATCGGTGAGACGAAGAAACTACCGGAACGACTGAAGCAACACGCCAACGATGTGCGGAAGTTCTACAAAGAGCGCAGCGCAGTCGCCGAACATGCTGAGACGTTGGATCACCAGATGAACTTCGAAACGACGGCTATCCTTCAAAGCTATCCGAACAGGTGGAGAGGGTTGTTACTCGAGTGGTGGCGCATACAGAGGACAGCCAATAACATCAACCGCTCTATCGGCACCCTTCCCCCAGTGTATACACATAGACTGCGCTCCACGGCAAAACGAGAGAGAGGGGGGGTCATTAGCCACCCCGCGAGTGCTTTGAATACGCCGCTGCTACGTAGCCTCTGCAGTCACTCCTGAGGAATGAACCAAGTTGGTTCCAAAACATCGGGTTTTTTTTAAACATTTGGTTTGAGTCTAAATCATCTCCCAGTTTTATACCCGACCAGACAGACTTTTGTCGAATATTTACATTGAAGTCAATCAGCCAAAGACTTCGGACACAATTCAATGCAGCTCGTCAAGCGCTACATACGCATTAAGGAAGGCATCTCAGTCTTCAAGACTCATCTCGACTTCAGCCGCTCCTGCAAAGAAAAGCAAGTCGTTCCTAAAAGCCTGCACCTAAAACGACCTGTCCCGGCCCCTGAGGGCTTGGAAGTCGTCATGAGAGCCGAACGACGACTGATCAACGCCCGCCTTTATTAAATGAACACCTCTCTACAGAAAGAAGAATTGGACCTGCTCTTCCGAAGGCCAAGGGTCAACCTGAGCACCACATCTCTTAGTTGATGTCTGCAGTCGACGCGTTCGCAGACTCTGTCGCGGCATCGACTGCAAAAAAGCACTAGACCACTCAGGATAAGAAACTCTCCTACCATGCAGGTGGACCAGAGTTCCACCCAAAGCATCCAAAATTTTGTGTTATCACCAATTTTTTATTTCGTCCACTCACTGGTAGGGAAACTTCTGTCCTGTCAAACGGACATGTCTATACCATGTCAACGACGCCCCGTCTACCGAAACTTGTCGCGACTGTAGAGGAAGCCGTCCGAAGCGCGAGGCCGGGCGCCAGAGAAAAAAATTAGATTGAAATCAATTGGATCCTTTTAAAATTACCGTGTTCGCAGCGTGTTCAAGTCAATATATGTCAAGTTTATTAAAACAGCTACGGAAGAGATGTATTGCAAAAATATTACATTAGCAGGTCATCAGAGTTCAGAAAAACTGCTGGGGGCCTATAGTGAATATGCATGTTGCCTGCCTGAAGCCATCAACATGAAAGCAGCAAGAGTGGCTCACAGCGAAGACTTCCCACCCCGCCATACAACAATGTAATGAAACCTTTATGCAAGTATTTCCCTCATTTTTGTTATGGAAACCTCTACATTGGGACTATTTACAACTTTGTTGGGTAGTTTGTTCAAGCTTTCTATTGGTAAAAACAGCGAAATGACGTTTGTGTTGAAGTGTATAAATAATAAAGTGAGTAGGTTGCAATGAAAAATAAAAAAAAATGCTGAGAAAGTAGAAACCTGATGACATTATTTACAGGATTTTCACTTTCTCTGTCCATTAGTTCTTACATATAATAAAACACCTGATCCTCTTTGAAGCGCGACATCAAATAGGTCACACTGTAAATTTAGAAATTAATAATGCTGACTTATTTGTGTGCATTGAATTTTCTACTCCCTCGTACGGTGCACTCAGGCCTTGCAAGTAATACAAATAAAACATTTGGCATAAACAAACATACTTTTGTAAAAATTTACTGAAAACTAAAGCCCCCTAACCGTCATTCAGTTTTTATTTGCACCATCTGCCTGCGATGTACCTTTTTTTTTTATTCGCCATTGTAGTAAGCTGCTCAGTACCATCACAGTGATACAGCAGGGAGCCACGCACATGATGTCAAATCTGGTTTTTGTTTTCCACTCCAACTACCCAATATCGCCTTGATTTTGTTCAAATATTACCCATGGCCACTTGCAAAATATACACGTGCAGTATTTTGGAGAATGACTGCTGCACGAAATCCGCAAATCTGCGGCAGGCATGACAAACCGACACTTCGATGTGAAGTAACTAGGCAGTTTATTTTAAACAGGACATACTCAGTGATTGAACAACTGTTTCACGTTTTGCGCTGCTCTCGCTGCAGGTAAAAAACCGACTGGGGCCTATTATGAGCATTTGATAGTTTAAACTCGCAATTACTAACGATATGCATCAATCGTGTAGGCAATGCCGTCGGTACCCTCGAAAATGCTCAATACATGAACTGTGACGTACGGCCGTACATGCAGTAGCGTAATAAGCTGACCGGAATAAAACTTGACATGCGTTTAAGAGTCGTGACGAACATGCTGCGGAATCTACGAGAAAAGACGAGCGTTGAGCCAGTGATGCTGCAAGAAACAAATACGTCTTACTAGCAATCTGTCTACCGCAATTTGCCCGAAACCTTTTACTTACGGTATCAGTAGTTTGGAAACAACCCAAACGCAATTCGATTCACACCACATAGCTGCCCTCAGTACACCCCCGACACAGTTTGCCCGATTGATATCTGGGGTTTAACGTCCCAAAACCACTATATGATTATGAGAGACGCCGTAGTGGAGGGCTCCGGAAATTTAGACCACCTGGGGTTCTTTAACGTGCACCCAAATCTGAGCGCACGGGCCTACAACATTTCCGCCTCCATCGGAAATGCAGCCGCCGCAGCCGGGATTTGAACCCGCGCCCTGCGGGTCTGCAGCCGAGTACCTTAGCCACTAGACCACCGCGGCGGGGCACAGTTTGCCCGAGACTGTTTACTTAAGGTGTCAGTAGTTCAGAAACAAACCAAAGCAATCTGATTCGCAAAACACACCACACACACAGCTGCTCTCAGTACCGGCGCTACCGGCGAGTCCGCGGTGGCGTTGGCTGCTGGCGTGGCTACCGCAAAAAACAGCGAAAATTCTAACTCAACGCGGAAATGACGTTTGTGGTAGCCGCTGCCAATGAGCGCCGAAGCAGACGACATGTGCGTCTTCCCTCTCTCTTGCGCGTTTTCAGCATACGGTTGTCAAACACGCTGCCGGGCCGCCAGTGTTCCTTCTCGGGGCTAATTAGAAGCTACGACTACAAGAGCGTTGGATATTCTAGATTTCAGTTTTTTCTACTGTCTCAAATTATGCAAATAAGAAAATTATGGCGGCTTTGAAATATGGCGGTAGTTCTTCAAAAGAGACGAAGTCAAGTGTAGACTTGTACGACGAAACATAACAAGCTTAGAAGAAAGAAACTCTTTCAGAGCGTTTTATTGAGTACGGTAGTGTTAGAATTGGACATACAGCAAGTTTTCTAAAATCCCGTGTGATGAATAAACCTATACCCAGGAGATCTAGATTTAACGGGCAGGCGACCTTCTTGTGACTGTGGATCAAGTAGTGTGTCTGATTACTGAGTGCAAGTAATTTCCTACTATACTAAGCTACGTTAATTCTCTTTTTGAAGCTGAAAGCAACATGAGTCATCATCGCTGCCAGTGCCAATGACAACTCTGGTATTAATACATCCAAGCTTGACCTGCTCTTTCCGAAAGAAGGCCGGCCACACCTTCAAATAGGAAGACATCCGACAAAAAGTTAGGGAATTCTTTTGAAGTTGAACAATACTCTTTTCTGCAGCCCTAACAAAAGCTGCGCATGAGTAAGCTGTAATTATTGAGGTAGTTTAGAAGTAGAGAATAGAACGAAGGAAAGGAAATGAGTGTGTCCGGATTCAGCTACAGATGCAAGACGACGATGTTGAGCAAAGTTGAACACTAAGACGCATGGCTAAAATTGTCTGGCCTGAATACCTTTTAGAGCGTTTTTATTGTGAATGGCGTTTGTTCCTCTTTTGCAATGCCGACCAGACAAGATTCCATCAATCTCTAGATTAATTTAGTTTTTCACAAACATGCATTGTGCGAAAACGTACACAACAAAGTGATCCGAAAATCAAAAGTCACTAGCGCCCATGGGCAAATTGCTCTGGAACGCCAGCAGTCTGATGTCAGACCCCAGGTAGCACATGACGCTGGACCAATATTGGTTTCAAGACAGCTTTGCGTTGCCAAAGCCCAGGACGGTGTTGTCGGCGTAGTAACATTATCAAATGAGCCGTTGACGTTCGCCGGAGGTAGTGGGCCAATTAGGCTTCCTTTCAGCCGAGGTTGGGCGTTTACCGGCAACGTTGGACCGTGTTTGCCGCCGTCGCGTTGTCTGCTGCTGATGTTGGCTTAGCCGACAGATTTTTACCGGCAATATTGTACCGAGTTTTCCACTGTCTTACTGCCTCCTGCGACCATTGACCCAGCCTATTGCTTTATCTGGCAAGATGGGACCAAGTTTGCCGCCGTTCCGCCGTATTTTCGCCGATATCGGCCTAACCGTTGACTTTTACTGGTAACATTGGACCGTGCTTGCCATCATTCTGCCGTGTGCAAAGACGTTCATGTACAAGAATCACCACCTGAAGGCTTTCGCAAGCAGTGTTGTGACTTTTTTCTGTAATGTTATTGCTCATGAGGCAATGTTGGCTGAATGAATAGGCGGATTTCATCGGCGATGCTGAAGCACTTCCTTGTCTTCCTTCACTCAGTCATATTGCCCTTTGGCGCGCTTGCAAGTCTTCGCCAGCGACACAGGTACAGAGTTTATGAATTAAATACTGCCAGCCTTCTTGAAATTGAAATATTAGGATGAGACGAGCATTACCAAATTTATGTTCATTGATCAACGTGCGTATTGATCAAGGGTCAAGCTTTTTATGCACGCGTTTTATTGCCGGAACCTCAGGCGTGCGCACATCGTAGTTTTGTTACACGTCGTGGTGGTTGTGCAGCTATGTTGCTTGACTGCTGGTATCAGATTGCAGCTGTTGCGAGTGCATTTTCAATTGAGGAGAAACCGAGACCCATGTGAAGAATGTGAACAAAATGCTTTGTTTTAATAGTGTCATGCTAATGCCGCATGTAAGATACGGGGCATGAGGTATTGCCGACTGAATACCTTACACTCTTTTCTTAGTTTCTGCTATGACAATGATAACCGTTATTGCTAGTGCAGACACCTTTCTACCTAACGAGAGAACGAATACAGGAAACGTGGTCTAAAATTCTCGGCACCGAGCAATATAATATAAGAATAGAAACTACCTCAATACAACACTTCACCCCAAAAGAGGACCTTCAATATTATTACTTATTTGAATTAGATGGTCACCACTTGTCAACGTTTCTATAGTATTGACACTTTATTTTGTTCATGGTAATCGTTATCAGCCTGACTACGTCTACTGCAGAACAAAGGCGTCTGTCATGTTCCACCAGTCAACTTGGTCTGGTGCTTGCTGCTGCCACTTTAAACCCGAGAACTTCATAAACTCATCGGCGCTCCAGCTTTCAATCATCCCATACGTGCCAGATTTCTCTGCAAATTTATTCAGTTATTTTCATTGACCAGTTATTACACAGCCCACGAGATACATGCCCGACCCATATCTCTTTTTTTAATTTCAACTATGATATCTTTAACCACAATTTCATCCCTGATCCACTCTGCTTTTTTCTTGTCTGGTACGGTTAAACCTATCATTTCCTTCTCTCTTTCTCTCTGCGTCGTCCTCAATTTAAGTGGAACCCTCTTCGTAAGCCTCCAGCTTGCTGCTTCATTGGTAAGAATCAGCGAGATGCAGCTTTTATATACCTTGTTCTTGAGGGGTAGTGGCAAGTTATCAGTCAGGATTTGAGATTACTTGACGAATGTGCTCAACGCTATTCTTATGCGTCTAGTTACTTCATTTTATTCGTTCTGCTGTGTTGTTATTGCTATCCAAAGTATATGTAGTCATTTACAACTTCAAAAGCACCACTCCCCATTGAGAAGCCCTGTTTTCTTCCGAGCTTGTCGTACATTACTTTCATTTTTGGCAGATTAATTTTGAGGCCTACCTTTGTACTCTCCTTGTCTAATTCAGTAACCATGAGTTGCATTTCCTTGTTTCAATACCTCAGCGATGCAATGTCATCGGCGAAATGGAGGTTACTAAGGTACTTTGCAAAAAACTCTTATCCCTAACTCTTCTCAATCTAGCCTTCTGTAAACCTTCTGTAAGCACGTGGTAAAGAGCATTGGAGACATCGTATGCCATTGTCTTACAACCTCCTTGATTGGTATTCGGACAATTTCTTTATGAAGAACTATGGTGGCAGTTGACCCTCTGTAGATTTCTTCCAAGATGTTTACATGCACTTTTTGATGCCCTGATTCCGCAGTGTTCACATGAGTGCTGATATTTTTAGTCAATCAATTGTCTTCTCGTAATCTATGAAGGCTATGTATAGCGGTTGGCTCTATTCTGAGCGCTTCTCTATTACGTGAGGGGTAGTGAGAATGGAGTCTACTTTTGAGTAGCCTGTTAACACAAAAATCCTGCTTGTTCCTTTGGTTGCTTGAATTCTAATGTTGTCCTGGTTCTTTATAATACATACCATTTATTCATGGGTCAATTTTAATTTACGCCTCTTTGGTAAAAACGTTTGGCATTGCTCGGTCAGCACTGCTGATATATTCCGCGTCAGCTTTTTACCCAGACATTCTCGCACGAATGTGTTCACCCGGAAGTTCTATTGAATACTGATTTTCTGCACAAACCAAGCCTGGATCTCATTTAGAGCACCTTATCCTTTACATTGTTTCGCTGGTCAATTTGTGGCACTGGTTTTCCTAGATTTTTTTTTAGATTCCTAGACCTCATTTCGAGCAAGATCTTATAAACTACACGGAACGTTTTCAATCTCTGTGTGTGCACGCATTCACACACGATCGTCATGTGCTTAAGCGTAAGAAGCACAATTACTTCAGAGACAAAACAACACTTCATCTCGTGAAAGTAGTAAAAAATAACAGCTAGGCGTGCTTTTGAGCTAGTTGGTTCATTACTCGAGGAAATTAGGCATGGTAGAAAAAAGACTCGGATGAAGTCAAAACATGTTTTTTTTCTCATTAACATATTCATTTTAACAAAGCCACCCATAATCTTTAACGACGGTACAAACACGTGTTTGCCAAGTGCTTGTCCATTCGTGTATCAATTTCATCACCTTCCTTTAAAATCTCGTTCAATCATTGCTGTGCACGTGCTTGTATAAACAGTAAAACTTGTTTATTTTTTATTATTGCAAGTGAAATACGAGAAAAATGCGGTTCTTACTTCAGTACCGAAAGTTTCCATGTAGCGACGATGCACTAAAGATTTGATTAAAGACCGAATCATATCCATCCTTTTATTTGCCACAGTTTTCCCGGTGTTTCGTAAGCCGGCGTCACTTGTCGTCGGTGGTGCTGGTGTCAGTGGCCGAACCATCTACTTCTGGACGATTCAGATATCTGGAAGGATAGAGTTACTTAAATACACACTACAGGGAACTCTGACGCTACTGTCGAGGGGAGCTGCAGTGCGTCACGCTTCAGCGAGCATGGGACTTGTGGGTACATAGATTTGCCTGGCATACCTATTTACATTGGTAATGGCTTCGCATGGCTTGAAGCTGTTTGTCACTGAACATCAATCGGCAAACGTTGGACAGTATACGTTTAACTAACTTAATATTTTAGGCTTACCCCTTTGAATCGGGTTACGCACTGAAGAACTGTTTGTTATTTAACTTTTTGCAATAAATGGAGCCACAAGTGCGTTTCTGCCTACAAGCACGGAGACTAGGGAAATTCATATTATACCCATAATTCCCACGGTCTATGATGATCGAAGCTTAATTGTCCTCTCTAATCATTTAAAAAAATTTTGTCGACATCGACTCCGGAAGGGAGTTGATGAATAGAGAACTAATCAGCGCATGGCTGCGAGTGACTCCCGCTACGTAGTAACAGCATTGTTGACGCTGCCCAGACGGTTGTGGCCTGCCCCGAATCAATTAGGCCGTCGCTGTCCTCTGTATCACCCGAAAACTCTCAACTCATGCTTGTTTTCGACTTAGCTTGTTCGACAGAAAGCTCCGACAGGAAGTGTTCGGGATTTCTTCGAAACATTTTCGAGCGCCAAACTCGAGTTCTTCTGCAGAGTTAGCAGGCCTCATCGTGTTCACTGAATATGTGGCCTCATTTATGTACATCTTGAAAGCTCGGGGACCGTATATTGGGAGTTTCTAGTTCATCTCATTCCTAACATCTACATGTATTGCTCAAGTCTGACATTGTTCGTTTCAAAGCGTCCGCAATGTTTGAATTTTGCTGTTATCGATAGGTAGCACTCTTAAGTTGACGTTTTCCGTCAACTGATGAGTTGCGGGCATCTCTTTTGCGAACAATTCAGCTACTACAATGTGACTGTTACGTTGAGCGTATATGTCGCTGGCGGTTGAAGTGCATGAAAATTAAATGCGAAAAGTTCGTAATTGCTTAGAATAGACAGGCGCTGCCTTTAAGGCTGTATCCTATTTTGTTGGCGTTATGAAATAGTAATTGAAAATTTGGTAAATATATTAGAAGTACGCAGTAGCCCTCAGTCTGGACTAAGATATACGTACTAGTATTTACAACAACGAATAGCCTAATACCGGTAAAGCGCAGATGAAATGTAAGGAGTTCATTATTTCTCGTTCTAGAAAGGGGCGAAAGGCAAGAAACTCTGTACGAAAGTAATGACTTGTTTGCATCCCTCACTGCAATGCGTTGGCTGGAATTGCTAGACTTGGACGACTCTCGGCCGCACACTCACACATAACAATAAGTCGACGTGACACGTTTCAATGTGCAATAAAGAAGAAACAAGGAACGATAAGTAATAAGGAACAAGGAAGACAATGTAATAATAAATATGGATAGGATAGTCGAGATGGAAAAGGAGTTCCAGAGGAAGCTCTACAGATGCCAAGACAGCCACGATAATATCGTGAGAAACAATAATAGTACACAGGAATTCGACATCCTACCAGTAATAACAGCAGAAATAAAGAAAGCCCTAGAAAGAATGACAAGAGGAAAAGTTGCTGGTGAGGTTAAGATAACAACAGACCTCCTGAAAGATGGCGGAGAAACTGTGTTACCAAAACTGGCCGCCTTAAATACGAAGTGTCTCCTGACGGGAACGGTACCGGATTCTTGTAAGCGCGCCAACAACATCCTAATTTATAAGAAAGGAGATGTCAAGAACTTTAAAAATTGCTGGCCCATCAGCTTATTGTCCGTTCTCTACAAACTTTTTACAAAAATAATAGCTAATAGAATTAGGGGGACATTAGTGCTCATTAAACCAAATGAGTAAACAGTATTTTCTACAGGCTACTCTACAGTAGACCATATTGATATTATCAATGAGGTAACAGAAAAATGTGCGGAATACAAACAAAAATTTAGTTATCGATAGTTATGCGCATATTTCCGGATGTTCTTGAAAGGCGCTCATCCAGCGAACGGTCGAGAGTGAGGGGCGAGTGGACGGAAAAGAGGGACGCAGGGAGGAAAGAGAGCAAACGGCAAGGAAAGTAATGGCGAAGCATTGCACCTTCCTGCTCCCAAACTCTCGCACTACGTGGTCCGGTTCCGAAGGGTGAGATTAAGTGCACGTGCCCGCAGCTGTTGCTATCAGAGAGGAAATGAAAGTAGAGAGATAACCCTCATGAAAATTCCATATATTGACCTTTTTAAAAATCCTCCTATATGGCCCCATCAGGAAATGGGCATATCAGGCTTTCATGGAGGCCCCATGTATGAGCCTTATGTAACCTGATATGCCCAATTTCTCATGTGGCTTATATGGGCCTTATACAGCCTGATATACACATATATTGCGAATATCTATATATGCCTATGTATAGAAGCATCCTTATATGCCTATACATGAATTTATGTGGATACTCTTATACGAAGCCATTCAGATAATTCCTCTATATGAATTCAGCTTCTGTTGTCGGCATGAAGTATAGCTCCGCAAATCATTCTACAGCTAGAATATTGCTGCCGTTGAAAAGCTGCAGTCGCCATCGCTTACAAAACAATTAGGTTGTACCCTCACAACATACTTGTTTAAGTTATTATCACTATATCTCAAGCTATTCTTAAAAAATCATTTCTGAAAACTTAACTTGGCCGCTTATCTGAAGTTTGCGGTGAAGACATTTGACTGTTCGCCTAGTTTTTCTGAAGAAATTTTCCAGAAGAAAATTGATGCCTATCAATCAACACTTCTTATAGAGTTTCATAGGAGATTTTCCACAGTTTCTTCATTAAATTTTTTCTCGTGATTCGATTCGCATTCTCAGTAAGTCAAAAGGAATAAATTCTAGCTATTGACTGTATCAACTGCGTGTGAATCGAATAATTTCAGTGACTTCATATTCAAGCTTTTTGGAGTTCAATGAAAAGCGATTAGTGTACATGCTTGTCATGTGCAATTATTGTGAATTCGAATGAATGATCCATAGCGTGACTGCTAAAAATGGTGTCTATAAGTCTCTCGGAAGTTACTAGCAATATTTCTGGCAAAGTTTTTGATATTAAAATTTTGTCTTTTGTAAACTAACCCAATTTTCGCTCAGTCGATAATGCATTATCAGAGAGCTTTGTACACCGGAATGGTGCTGTGTACGCATCACACAAACGCCTTGCGTTACGTTTTGTCATTGGCCACAAACACGCTTTTAGCACGCTGTAGTACCCACGTACGCAACGAAAGTGAAGCGTGTTGCGCCATCTGATAGATCAATATAAAACTGCGCTTTATTCAAGGCCAATCTGAGCCAATCCAAGTGCTCTAGACAGATGATAGCCATATTTTTTGCCACTGTAGTACGCTATTGTAGCCGTAGCAACTCAAAACGAATGGTGAACGACTTTGATGCCACCATTTTGCGAAAGAAGTATTGTGCTGTCGTGAACGTATTCGAAAGTGGCGCGACCACCTCATACGTACCCACGCACACGTACGTAGCGGCCGCGTACGTAACGCTATACGTGCTCGTTGTGGTCTGCACGTGCGCACTGCACAAAACGTGGCATCCTTACGTACGCGATGCCACCACACAATACGTACGCTGCACTAAAACTCACTATTGACGCAACAGCGTTAAAGAGTTCGTTCAGCTAAAATTCTGGCGTCGGCGTCGGTGTCGTTGGTTGTGAGCGAGAAGTCATCCTGTCCATGACGAAAAATTGAGAAAAACTCAAATAAAAAATATAAAAACTTTTGGGTCCATACCTGCGATAATTAAGACCAGCGCATTTGCGTGGCAAGAAAGTGTTCTACGTACCACACAGCCACGTATATGCTTGCAAATAAAGTGAGAATAACTTCCTTTTTCGGGAATGCAGGGAACAATTATTACATGCCTAACAAACACATGCATTTTGTATACAAGCTTGCCTGCGCAAGATGTAATATCGCAGTAATATTGCATGCTACAAGCGTAAAGTGCCACCCGGCATGATAACATGTAATCGTCAACGCTACTTCACGGTTAAAAGCCACCCAATCATCGCAAAACGCAAATGCGTTACAGCGTGTATTTCTTCAAGAATACGTACGGGGTTCATTCGAGTTCGAAAATATTTGACGCGTGTTATTACTCGTGCTTAAATGTATGCTACTCTTTTTTGCACGGAATGCAGCTTTGTGCGAAAACTTCACTAAAATAAGACACTTTTTGCCATGTTAATGACACTGTAGTACTTCACAATCATTTTTTTAAATAACAGCATACAAGAAAAAGTACGCACTAAGTGGTTGAAGCGCACACTTGGCGCACAATATCACTTTCACGGTGAGCTCAGAAAAACGGAGCTTGAGGAGATCCAAATTTTATTAAACAGTAGCAAGTCCTAATGCAGATCAGTCGAGTTTAGTTTGTCGGTTTGCATAAAATTATGTACAGTACTCACGGATTAAAACATTTCAGCCCTTCTAACGACAGGTACGCGCCGTTTCTCGAGATAAGCACGTGATGTTGTGACAAATCTGCTCCATCTGTAAAAGTAATGTTGGCTCTATTGTACGAATTCCAGTTGAAATTCCACAGATATCACTTGTACCGCAGATGGTGGAAACAAAGTTACGTGCTATTTCTAAGTTATGCAATTTCAATATGTCAGCACTGCCTACCGCTTTGTAAAAACAACGGAAATGTCGGCGAAAACACACAAAATATGACACAGGATATATTTCTTATTGCACCTTCAGAGATTGAGAGTGCCAACTGTTGTTCTTTTGTTCATAGCACAAGTTGTAATTTCTTCTTTACATTTCTTCAAAATCTGAAGTGAGAAAAAACTACTATTACCTGCATCAACTTCTATTATTACGAAGACTAAACTAGCACAAAAGTCACATTTTTGTTGGTGTAGAGCTTCTTTCTGTTTAAATACAGCCATGACTGGAAGAAACGGATAAAAGAAAGCGCTGTCGTATGACTAGAACAAAACAACCTAATCACCTAACCACAAATAATCCAAAGATATTTACTCAAAAAGCGCGCAACTTAGCTTTCTGAGTTATAGTATTTAGGAACAGCGTGCGTAGGTAAGGAAAATGATGAACTTACCTTGACACAAAACCGGGAATTTGGTTCCATGGAGCCTGGTAATCCAGATAACCTAATCACACCTGAAGACCACATCCATTCGTACAGCTTTTGAGAAAGGAATTTGTTCGGGAAAACTTACACGCAGCTAAGGTGTGTGGCAGCTTGGGCTAGTTGGTATGGCATGACGATAGTTAGAGCGCGAGAACAAAATGATGGCACAGAGTTTGTCCTTCTTGTCCTTGTGTCGTGGTTTTGTTCTCGCACTATGGCTAAGGTGTTTATTTTTTTTTTCAAAGAAAACTAGAAGGTCAATTCAGCAGCCTCCAGACACACCTACACACAAACACACACACAAGACTCTTCCATGTGCATCCGCAATTGCAGCACGTGAGGTAAACTATATTACTGAGAGCTGCGTAAATATCTTGTGCACACCGCAGCAGTATTTGAACACGAAATAAGAGCAACAGGGATGAAAAGTTACGAACACGATCCGCACCAATGAGTCCGGTGAAGCTAAAAAGCAACAATGGCGCGGATGGATGCACCAGAGATTTGACAGGGTACCCTACATTAACATTGAGATGAACAAATTAAGTGCTTCTCACAGCAACTACATTTTCTTAAGCTTATTGGCGAAACCAGTTTCATTTGTTCAAAATTATTGACGCATTAATAATACTATACAAAAGAAGGTTTTTGCGAACTATTTTTTTCACACTTACTGTAAATGAGCCGCGAAGCTTTCTTGTTTTGTATGTTGAACAACTGCTGTCTCCAAAGAACGTTTCCCAAGTTTTTCACGTCTCCGACTGACGCACTTTTACATTCTTTACCATCCCACCTCTCGCAAGAAGCAGACTGCGGTTAGACGAGTTTTCGGGACAATGGACCCAAGCCGTTCCCACTGGCCGCAGAGAGCTGTAGGTAATTCACGTTTGAGAAAAGCATTTTGTGAAGCGGCACACGCTGCCTAATGTACGCCGGCTATGAAGATGCGTTCAAGCTACACTTTCATTTTACTTCTCATACAATAATAGTATTAATAATAATAATAATAATAATGTTACGAGTAACTTGTTTAATGATCTATTTACAGCGCACAGAACTCGACGAGTAAGATGGCGCCAGACCAGCATCCAACGGAAAAACCCACTTCGTCCTCCTCTTTCATGCCGCCGTGTTTAGCGGCTGTTTGGTATCATAACCCCCGGCGGTAGAAGCACCGTCCCGGTGCTAAATTTACGCAGATGATGTCGAAGGGGGTAATAGGGCTTTAGCCGAGCCACGTGAACGGTGTCGCTCGGAGCTGACGATGACTTTGTTGGATCAGTTGGAACAATCTCGTACGTGACGTCTGTCACTTGGCGAACGATACGGAATGGTCCAGTGTAGGGCGACAACAGTTTTTCCGACAGTCCCACACGCCGAGTAGGTGACCAGAGGAGCACGAGAGAACCCGGAGAAAAGTGCACGTCCCTATGGTGAGAATTGTAGAGCTGTTGTTGGCGCGCCTGTGAAGCCTGTAGACGGTTACGGGCGACTTGGCGCGCGTGGTCGGCGCGGGCAATGGCTTCACCAGCATATTCAGTGGCCGCAGGTAGTAACGTGTCTAAAGGTAGAGTTGGGTCCCGGCCATATAGTAGATAGAAGGGCGAATATCCGGCAGTGTTGTGACGAGATGAGTTGTAGGTGAACGTCACATACGGCAAATGAATGTCCCAATCGTGGTGGTCTGGCGCAACGTATTTGGCAAGCATATCGGTTAGGGTCCTGTTAAGGCGCTCCGTGAGGCCATTTGACTGGGGATGGTACGACGTAGTAAATTTGTGCTTGGTATGACAAGACCTCAGGATTTCATGAACGACAGCTGATAAGAACGTGCGGCCACGGTCGATGAGAAGTTGACGGGGAGCACCGTGCACTAATATTATGTCGTACAGCAGAAATTCCGCAACGTCGGTAGCGCAGCTGGTCGGGAGTGCTCGTGTGATTGCGTACCGCGTCGCGTAGTCCATGGCAACAGCAATCCATTTATTTCCGGCTGTGGAGAGTGAAAAAGGGCCCAACAGGTCGAGACCAACTCGAAAGAAAGGCTCGTTGGGAATGTCGATCGGCTGAAGGTAGCCGGCTGGGAGGGCAGACGGCGTTTTGCGACGCTGACAGGGCTCACAAGCGGCGACATAGCGTCGAACAGAGCGGGCAAGTCCAGGCCAAAAAAACCGATGTCGTACTCGATCGTACGTGCGAGAAACGCCCAAATGGCCCGTTATGGGAGCGTCATGGAGTTGATGCAGGACAGAGGAGCGCAGGTGCGCTGGGATGACAGGAAGTAAGTCTGATCCGAAGGAATCAAGGTTTCGGCGATATAGGATCCCGTCTTTCACCAAAAACATTCGTAGGGACGGGTCGCGTGGCGTTGACTCCACTTTGTCAATGATGGCTCGTAAAGAAGCATCCCGACGTTGCTTTTCGCCAATGTTTAACAGCTGCGACACGGAAAAAACGTCCGTGATAGCGTCGGTATCGGTTGCTTCGTCAACAGGGTAGCGAGATAAACAATCCGCATCCTGATGTAATCGCCCTGTTTTGTACATTACAGAGAACGTGTACTCTTGAAGGCGTAGAGCCCAACGAGCGAGACGTCCCGTGGGGTCCTTCAGGGAGGCTAGCCAGCAGAGCGCGTGATGATCCGTGACAACACGGAATGAGCGCCCGTACAGGTATGGGCGAAACTTGGCGACTGCCCATACAAGGGCGAGGCACTCGCGCTCCGTGATGGAATAGTTGCGCTCGGCTGGAGATAGTAGTCGACTTGCGTAGGCTATAACACGGTCGTGTCCACGTTGTTGCTGCAATAGCACAGCTCCTATGCCGTGTCCACTGGCGTCCGTGTGAACCTCGGTTGGGGCTAATGGATCAAAGTGAGCCAAGATTGGTGGCGTTGTAAGCAGTGTCGTAAGTTGCGAAAACGATGACGCTTGATCATGGCCCCAGGTAAACGAGGCGTCTTTCTTCAAGAGGTCTGTGAGTGGGCGTGCAGTGGTCGCAAAGTCCTTAACAAAGCGTCTGAAATACGAGCACAACCCCACAAAACTGCGGACATCCTTTGTGGTCCTCGGAACGGGAAAGTTCGTGACTGCACGAATTTTCTCTGGGTCTGGACGCACGCCTTAGGCATCGACAAGGTGACCAAGCACGGAAATTTGGCGACGAGCGAAGTGGCACTTGGAGGCGTTATACTGGAGTCCGGCTCGACGAAAAACGTCCAAAATAGCTGACAAACGATCAAGATGTGAGTCGTATGTGGGCGAAAAGACAATAACATCGTCAAGGTAACACAAGCAGGTGGACCATTTCAACCCTTGGAGCAATGAGTTCATCATTCTTTCAAATGTGGCTGGTGCATTGCAGAGTCCAAAGGGCATCACCTTAAACTGATAAAGACCATCAGGAGTGATGAATGCGGTCTTCTCGCGGTCCATCTCGTCGACGGCTATCTGCCAGTACCCTGACCGAAGGTCAATAGTTGAAAAATAGGTGGCACCGTACAGGCAGTCGAGGGCGTCGTCGATGCGAGGTAAAGGATAAGCGTCTTTTTTGGTAATTTTGTTAAGGTGACGGTAATCGACACAAAAGCGCCATGTTCCATCTTTCTTTTTAACAAGGACAACTGGAGAATCCCAGGGGCTGCATGAAGGCTCGATAATGTTTTTCGCAAGCATTTTGCCGACTTCATGTTGTAATATTGCACGCTCCGACGCCGACACACGGTAGGGGCGTCGGTGAATGGGGGTTGCATGGCCAGTATTTATGCGATGGGTGACAATGGTCATTTGGCCTAAAGAGTTGCTGGCAAAGTCGAAAATGCTACGATAGCCCTCAAGAACGTGGCAAAGCGCTGAAGCTTGCTCAGACGTGAGGTCCGATGACACCATTCGCTCAATGTCGGCACCCCAAGAACGTGATGGAGTGGAAGCACTGACTGAGCTGCATCAATCGTCAACTCTGAAGGGCTCGACATGGTCATCTTGGAGAGCAGTAATTTTGGCCAGGGAGATACCCTGTGGCAGAACTTGGGTGGTGAGTGAAAAGTTGACCAGTGGAAGGAAGGTGCGGTTTCTCTTAATCGTCAGAATCATATGCGGCACAGCAACCCCATGCGTAAGCATCAGTGCAGGAATCGGGGCCACCATGTAATCACCATCAGGTACTGGCGGCGTGGAGGATAAGTCGACATGTGTGACGGAGTTAAGAGGGAGACGTGTGAAATCAATGCAGCAGAGGCTGGTTTGCGGTGGGCTAGGCGGGTCGGAAAAGAGGGGTAAATCGAGATGGAGAGAGCCAGCTGAACCGTCTATGAGGGCGGAGTGCGTGGCTAGAAAATCCATACCGAGAATGAGTTCATGAGGGCAATGTTCGATAACGGCGAAAAGAACGACAGTGCTTCTCTCCCCAATAGACACTCGCGCAGAGCACATGCCAAGAATTGCGGCAGTTCCTCCATCGGCGACTCGTACAGCTCGGTTGAGGGCGGGCGTGACAACTTTTCTAAGTCGGCGGCGAAGGTTAGCACTCATAATGGACACATGCGCGCCAGTATCTATCAACGCACTGACACGAACATTGTCGACAGTAACGTCCAAAAGGTTCCGGTTCGTTGTTAACGTTAATCGAGGATTTCTTACGAAGGTCGTCAACGCAGCTCCACCTCCAGAAGCTGCACGGCCTAGTTTTCTGGTCGGAGATGCTGCGAATAGGTCGGGGAGGCAGCACGGCGTTGTGGGGGCGACCGGGACTGACGACGAGCAGGGGACGGTGACCGGTCGTAGCGAGGTCTGCTGAGAGGTGCTGTAGGAGTAGAAAATGTGGTCGGCGTTGATGTAGAAAGTGATGGGGACGATTCTCGAGCAGAAGTGGTGTAATACTGAGGTGCATAATGGGACGGTTGAGCCCAGCGGCTGCGGCAGTGACATGCGATTTGACCAACGCGTCGACAGTTGAAACATATGGGCCTGTCATCAAGGGTACGCCATTCGGACGGATTGCGTTGTACGCGAGGAGCAGAAGGGGGACGAAAATAAGGCGCAGCAGAGTATACGGCAGGTACAGGATGTAGGCCGACATTCGATAGCTCTTGACGAACGACGGCTTGTATCAAAGAAATCGTGGTCGGGGAAGGCGTAGGCGTTGGTAGTGGCGTGGCTACCGGTTGTGCTGCCTCAACCTCTCGACGAATGATACGTGTGAGGTTGTCACATGGAGGGGCCTGGTGCAAGACGTCGTCACACGAAGAGGTGGCCGCTGTGTTCGGAAGGCGCACGATGTTTTGGGCTACACGGCGGGCTTTAGCTTGTTCGAGACGTCGGCATTCTTTAAGGATGTTGTCGATGCTCGAGATGTTGTTAAAAACCAGCAGGTTGAAAGCATCGTCGGCAATGCCTTTCAATACGTGGTTAACTTTTCGTCTTCGGACATGGACTGGTCGGCCTTGGAACAAAGGGCCAAAACGTCAAGAATGTAGGAGACGTACGATTCGGTAGAAGACTGGGCCCGTGTGGCAAGAGTCTTCTTCGCAGCGAGCTGGCGACCAGATGAATCGCCAAACAGGTCACGTATCTTTTCTTTGAAGAGATCCCAGCTCGTTATGTCGGCTTCGTGGCTTTCAAACCATGTTCGGGGAGTGCCGTCCAGGTAGAAAAGCACGTTGGCGAGCATGAGCGTGGGATCCCAGCGGTGAGTTGCACTGACGCACTCGTACCGCTTCAGCAAAGTGTCGAGATCGATCGTACCATCACCGGAGAAAGTGCCGGGATCCCGGAGGTGCGGGAGTGTGACGTGTGTGGTGGCTTGGACTGACGATGGCGGCGTAAAGGAAGTACCAGCAGTCGAAGCAGTCGAAAGCTCGCCGATGGTGCGACCGCTGCGCGTCTCCATCGAGGTACAGGGGTCGTCCACCTCCACCAATAATGTTACGAGTAACTTGTTTAATGATCTATTTACAGCGCACAGAACTCGACGAGTAAGATGGCGCCAGACCAGCATCCAACGGAAAAACCCACTTCGCCCTCCTCTTTCAAGCCACCGTGTTTAGCGGCTGTTTGGTATCACATACCAAATATTGATCTAATGGTTTACTGATTAATATTAATCAGTAAACCATTAGATCAATATTTTAATTAACGTGCCCAAGAACAACCATAACACCTTTGAGCAGGTGCGTGCAAAAAGAAAACAATAATAAAGAGCAATACCATACTGAGTTTACAGAAAATAAAGCGAAATAAAAGATCAAGAACACACTGACGAAAAGAATTTAACGCTCAATGGTATGCTCAAAAACAGAAGACAATAATCATGAAATGGAAGCATAAAATGATGTGAAATATACACAACTGGGCGAAAGCGTTCCTGAAAGACGTGTAAGGAAGGAGTCTCTACATATGCAAAATAGTGTTAGGAGAAGGCAAAGGTCCGAAAAAAAAAACAACTAACTGTACACTATGAAAGAGACAACGAATCAAGAAAGCTGGCGTTTTAGAGACTTTGTAATCTGTGAATGGCAAAGTGTTGCAAAAATCTGGCAGAAACATGCGACAATCGATTCAATTGCAGTGTTCCTTCTGGTTACGTTGCGTGGAATCCGAAAATTATTGAGAATTAACAGGCAGGTTTTGTTACTGTAAACTAGCTTGTAAATGAATAATAGCTCAGCGCTGTTTTATCGAAGGTGAAGAGAAGGCAACCATAATCTAGCAGTGTTGGAAGGAGATCCAGAGTGATTTATAGCGAAACGATGTGCGAAAATGCTTATGAACTTTTTTTGGACTCGCTCGGTGGCGTTACTGCTACGCTTTGTAAGGTCATAACACATAAGATATGGATATATACTCCAATATTGTGATGTAACGGTGAAGGCAACCTTTATTAGGCCAAGAAGACACGGTGAAGCGACCACACCCAAGGCACAGAACTCAGACAAGTCAAGTCCCCACAGCAGATGAAGATGACGACCACTCATGATGATGAGTATGTGTAAAGAAAGTAGATGTGCTTAATGAATGCCTATACTAACTCCCCCCCCCCCCACCTGAAAGCGGTCATCTTGACCGCAGTTCTTGGGCGAAGTTCAAAGCGAAGAGAAACGCCGTATGAAAGGCTTCATGCGGGATACGTGGACTATTTCTGCTGCCCTGTAGTGGCGGTCCGTCGGAAGAAGAACGGGTGCCACGCGATAATTCACAGGAGACGTTTGCTCCAAGACAGTGTAGGGGCCAATAAAACGTAATTGAAATTTCTCGCACAGTCCGGGAGTGCGAATGGGTGTAAGAAGGAGGACTTCGTCGCCAGGGCTGAAACACGGCACGATGAGAGGCATCATATTCAAGCTTGCGATCCTGTTGCTTGGCTTTAGTGTTGACGTGAGCCAGCTGGCGGCAATGAAGTAGACGAGACACGTATTCTTCACTTGAAGATGAACGTGGTTTGACAGGCGCAGAGAAGAACGAAACATCGAGGAAAGAAGATGGGAAGTGACCGTGGACGAGGTAGAACGGCGAGTAACCGGTTGTGCGCTGTACAGAGGTATTATACGCAAAAGTGACGAATGGCAAAATTGTGTCCCAGTTTCTGTGGTCGGGTTAGATATACCTCGCTATCATATCTGACAGTGTACGATGAAAGCGCTCAGTCAGGCCGTTCGTCTGAGGATGGTAACTGGAGCTTGTTTTGTGTGTAGTGCCGGATGCCTTGAGCACTTCTTCGACGAGTTCTGAAAGAAATACTCTTCCACGGTCGCTCAGAATTACACGAGGAGCTCCGTGTCGAAAGAATATTGCTTGAAGGAGGAAGTCGGCCACTTCCGGAGCTGATTAAGAAGGCACGGGAGCTGTTTCGGCGTAGCGGGTCAGGTGGTCGACAGCTGTAACTATCCATCGATTGCTCGTGACAGCCATAGGAAGCGGACCATACAGGTCAATGCCAACTACCTCGAATGGTTGCAGGGGACACGGGAGCTGTTGTAATCGTCCACTTCGAGTTGATGTAGGTAGCTTGCGACGCTGACAAAGGGCACATGAGGCAACGTACTTTGCGACACAGGTGGACAACTTTGCCAGTAGTAGTGACATCTTATGCGGTCATACGTTTTCTGGAAGCCCATGTGTCCAGCAGACATGTCGTGGCGATAAGTCTTGAGGACCTGAGCCCGAAGAGAGCGAGGTAGAACGGGTACCCAGCGTTGACCATCTGGGTGGTAGATATGACGATACAGGACGTGGTTGTTGAGCTTGAATTGCGTCAGCTGTCGGTGAAGACGGGCGTTAGGGGGTCGGCAAGTCCCGTTAAGACGGTCCATGATGTGGCGACAGTAAAGGTCAGCACGTTGGTGAGATTAGAACAAACCACACTCGCTTGGAGAAGTTGGGTCCACAGTAGCTAATGACGAAACATGTAGAGAAGAGACGGCCGAAAGCTTCTCGAGTGCGGCAGTGGCGGGTGTGTTAAGTGGCTCCGAAGAGAGCGGGCAACGCGAAAGTGCATCGGCGTCTTGATGCTTGTTTCCCGACTTGTATGTGATCGTGAAGTCGTATTCTTGTAAGCGAAGAATCCAGCGACCAAGGCGGCCGGACAAGTTATTGATTGTCGAGAGCCAGCACAAGGCGTGGTGGTCCATAACCACAGTAAAGTGGCGGCCGTGGAGATAAGGTCGAAACTTTTGTATCGACCATACGACCGCTAGGCACTCCTGTTCGGTGATGGTATAATTCTTTTCGGCAGGGGTCAGTGCACAAGCCCCGCCGCGGTGGTCTAGTGGCTAAGGTACTCGGCTGCTGACCCGCAGGGCGCGGGTTCGTATCCCGGCTGCGGCGGCTGCATTTCCGATGGAGGCGGAAATGTTGTAGGCCCGTGTGCTCAGATTTGGGTGCACGTTAAAGAACCCCAGGTGGTCTAAATTTCCGGAGCCCTCCACTACGGCGTCTCTCATAATCATATAGTGGTTTTGGGACGTTAAACCCCACATATCAATCAAATCAATCAGGGGTCTGTGCACGGCTAGCGTATGCGACCACTTTCTTGCGTGAAGATTTGTCTCGCTCTAGGAGAATTCCACCAATGCCTCGACCACTAGCGTCTGTATGCAGGAGCGTAGGCGAGGTTTCGTCGAAATGGCAGAGGACTGGTTCGAATATGAGTGCACGCTTCAGTTGGGCAAATGCCGCTTCACATTCAGGAGACCACACAAAGGCGACGCCTGATCCGAGCAACTTGTGCAATGGTGAAGCTATTGAGGCGAAGTCTCGAATGAATCGGTGAAAAAAAGAAGTGAGGCCGAGGAAACTGCGCAAACCTTTGGCTTTTTCAGGACGCGGGAAGTGCTGGACAGCGGAAGTCTTGTCTAGATCGGGACGAATACCGTCCTTGCTTACGATGTGGCCTAACACTTTAATCGTCTTGCTCGCAAAACGGCACTTCTTGGTGTTCCGCTGAAGGCCTGCGTTTGCAAGGCACGTAAAAACTTCGTCCAGTCGTTGCAAGTGGTGAGGGAAGGTTGAGGAGAAAATAACGATATCATCTAAATAGCACAAGCAAGTCTTCTGCTTCAAGCCTCGTAAAACTGTGTCGATCATCCACTCGAATGTTGCTGGAGCATTGCAAAGGCCGAATGGCATGACGTTGAGTTCGTATAGCCCATCTGGTGTTGAAAACGCTGTCTTTTCTTTGTCATCCTCGTGCATGGGTATTTTCCAGTAACCCGAACGCAGGTCCAGGCTTGAGAAGTACTCAGCACCTTGCAGTGAATTCAAAGCATCGTCTATGCGTGGCATGGGGTAAACATCCTTCTGGGTAATCTTATCAAGTGCTCTGTATTCCACGCAAAATCGCACGGAGCCATCTTTTTTCCTTACTAAAACAACAGGGGATGACCAAGGACTCGCGGAGGGACGTATAATGTTCTGTTGCCGCATATTGGCTATATTTTGTTCAATGATCTCACGCTCAGACGAAGAGACGCGATATGGTCTATGACGTACGATGGAAGTGCCATTGGTCTCGATACGATGCCTAATAATGGACGTCTGTCCCAGAGATGAAGAATGGGCATCAAACAATCTTCTATGCTTTTGTAGCAAGGCAAGCAACTCATCTGTCTATGAAGAGGTCAGTTCTGGACTAATAGTCGCAGCAAGAATAGAAACGCTTGATGAACGTCCAATAGAAAGAATGTCACAACACGCTGGCTTAAGCGGGATAACATAGACAGGTTGAGATCCAGAAACGCAAGCCATTGTGGTACCTTAAGGAATGGGAATTTTCTCAGAAGTCTGCTTTGTAGCGTAGAGAAGTCCGGAGCCATTGTGGAACCGCGCTAGACCTGAAGCAAGGGCTATACCTCTTGCGAGACAGCGTGCAGATGGTTGGACAAACACGTCACTAGAGTCGATCACATTAGAAGTGATGGCAACTATCCGCTGATGACCAGGTGGTAGCTTGGTATCTTCAGCAGCAAGCAAGCGAACGGGCTTGTCATCCGCATACAGGGCATAGTCAGTTTCTATTATATGAACAACATTTTCTCGATAGCAGATGGAAGCGTTCGCCGTAGACAGAAAATCCCAGCCTAATATAAGCTGGTGGGCACACGAACTCAGCACAACAAATTGCACAAAATGAAGAAGACCAGCTATGAAAACACGAGCGGTGCACATAGCGGCAGGCCTAATGGCGTCCCCTTGAGCAGCGTGCAGTGTAGGTCCATCATAAGGGGTGGTGACTTTTCGCAGACGTGAGCACAAAGAACGATCAAGCACAGACAAACAAGCACCACTGTCTATTAAAGCGTCCACGTACACACCTTCTATTAAAACAGATATCGTATTATATGGACACACTGGAGGAATTTCTGTCGTTTCGTTCGATGCAGCTTTTCCTCCAAAAGCTGCATAAATTAGTTTTCCGGGCGTTGGTTGGTGAATTGCGAGGCAGATCGCAATGGAGACGTGGAGCGGCGGAGGGGTGAGGGTGAGCGGCGTCTAGTAGAGCGGTAAGAACTGCGTCGCAGTTGGAGACGGTGAGCGACGTAGCGGCGGATAATAAGGACGACGTTGGAAAGCGTACCAGCTTGTCCCATCATCCCGAACGTAGGTGTCGAATACACGACGCTCGTCCTGCTGACGCTTCCAACAGACGCGTGCAATGTGGCCCCGATAGCCGCAGTAATAACAGATCGGACGAGGCGGTCGCCACGGTGGGTGAAAAGGCTGGCTAGGCGCACTCGGAGTCAACGAAGCCAGCTGAACAGGCATCGAGTGTGCGGGCATCGGTTGTACGACGGGTGGTGAGCCAACGAGGACTTGTGCGTACGTCGGCTGGGGTCGAGGTACTGGAGAGTCTACATACGCTGGCCTGGTCATGGACGCCAACTCCTTTTTGACAACATCGCGCAAAACAGTGTTGGAGGTGGGAGGTGGACTCGGTGTCATTGATAGGCCGAAAAATTGCAGCTCTTCCCGTATAATCGCCCGGATCTAGGCACGCCATGAGGCATCAGTCGTGGTGGTGCATTTAGCGCTGTCCTGCGGTAACCGTTGGGATTCAAGTTCCTCTAGGCATTGGCACGTGGCAACAACCTCAGCGACTGTAGACGGGTTTTGAATGACCAAGGCATTGAACGCGACCATGCCTATCTCTTTCAATAGATGACGAACTCTCTCTGATTCAGACATGCACGAGTTGAAACGGTGACAGAGAGCAAGCACATCCTCTATGTATGATGTGTAGGACTCACCGCATTGTTGCTTGCGAGCATCCAGTGTCTTCATCGCGAGAGCTGAGCGAACCACCAGGGGGCCGAAAATTTGGCGAAGCTGTTGCTTGAAACGTGTCCAGTCCGTAATGTCCCTTTCATGATTGAAAAAGCATGTTTTCGCTACGCCTGTCAGATAAAAAGAAACACGGCGAAGCTTGGTAGGATCATCCCAGTTGTTAGTGGAACTCACTCGACTGAATTGGTCCAACCAATCCTCCACATCTTCACCTCGAAGTCCGGCGAACGTGAGCGGCTCACGCTGGTGCGCAGTGATAATCCACGATGAATAAGCCGCGGTAGCCGGGGCCGTGGAGGTAGACGCAGAAGCGCCGGTTGGCTCGTCCTGAGGCATGTTACTGGACACCGGGCACAAATAACGACCTGAGCCGAGCTCCAGGAGGTAGATCGGGCTGGGAGAGGACGGAAGATCGTAGAGCACACTCTACCACTTGTAATGTAACGGTGAAGGCAACCTTTATTAGGCCCAGAAGACACAGTGTAGCGACCACACCCAAGGCACAGAACTCAGACAAGCCAAGTCCCCACAGCAGATGAAGATGACGACCACTCATGATGATGAATATGTGTAAAGATAGTAGATGGGCTTAATGAATGCCTACAATATACTCAAATTGAGCAAGACATATTGAGGTATACATTATGTGGAAAGCTGTAGGAGAACTGAATCCTGGAGTGATTCTGCCAACACAGCCGAGAAAATTAGGGTCTCGCTTGGAGGCACTTTGAGTGTAGGGAGAAAAATTTAGGATGCCAGTAAAGAGAACACCAACATCACCGATATCATAAACCTTACAACATGCTATTGACAGAGTGTAAAAATGACATGATAGATGTTTTGCAACACGTAATATTCAATTGTACAATCAATCACTCAATCAATAATACTGATATTTATGATAAATTCATAATGAAAAATTCAATCACGCATATTAACCTCACATGGCCGAAAATTTTTGGCCACATTGAAGCAAATATTAGTGTGTGGTTGTTTATAAACCACTCTATACGAATGTGTAATTCCGCATTCTCTTGCGTATGCATCGGTATCCACAGTTTATTAGCAAATGCACCACACCGTTAGTCTCAAGTTGATATCCTCACATGAAGTTTTATTTTACGGCTGCTACTGTATAAATTCGTTTAGACATCAGGCAAGGCGTTTATCCGCAAAATGTGTTATAACAATTGTATTCGCCAGGTAGTAATTAGGAGAACCCTCATAAGGCAAGTGCAAATTAGAGATACCGATTATGAAATGAAGCACGTACACAAATTTAAAGAAAATGTGAATTCCGTAGTCTATGGAAAAGGTTTCTGTTATAAGGTTCAAGAGTGCTGGTAGTTCATTGAATACATGGTCAATTGAATGTGTATTGTGTGTGAGTCAGTTGCACCCTTTCAAACCCCCATGAAATAAATTCTTTAATATTACACTCATAACGTCACTATATCCTTACAATCTGCACCATCACCAACGTTATACAGCCAAATGAAACTCACTCAGCCTGCGTTTTTGCAACATATCAGTCAACATTAATTTTGAATTTCAGCATAAAGCCTGTGAGTCATACTGCAATTTTTTTGTAAGATACTCCGTCGAACAATGCACGGTGCATGATATTATCGACCTATTGAAAAAAATCGCAGATTTGAGTAATATATATTCAGAGAAATTTTGGTAAATAAAGTGAGTAGAATCCAGCCATCAACACTAACGCATAATCAGGAATTTTGTCCAACGATGCACAAGGTAAAAATGCATTCAAACTACCATTTCTTTAACAACACAATAATGTGAAATTATAAAAAACGTGCAAGATGTGTTTATATACATGCACTGTATATGATTGCTCATTCATGACATCGAGGTTTGAGAGCTTCAATGCGTATGAGCTGCATGGATTCCGCTCACGTAGAAACATGTGTACTCTCGTATCTACACTAATGATGTCATAATACGTACAACTTATCATTGCAAATATTACATTCCATTGCTTGTGTACCAGTTATATTTACACGAAAGAAACAGTAACGTGCACAAAGCGAAATTATCATACGTCTTTTTATTTTATTCACAGAAACAACAACTATGCATGATACCCTTGTTGGTGTAGATAGTAACAAGGTCACATTAGTGTATGGATTGTTAGTTATGACAACCCGCATAAAAGTAAGTTACCGCAGTGCTTTATTTACCTTGTTCATCTAGTATAAAGCAGCATTTCCCTATATAGGGATCTAATTTATATGTTGTATATGGTGTGGCTGTGCCGTATTAGTCTGAATTTGACTCTCTACATAGACCAATCACGGCATATATAGCCACATACATGAACCAATTCCGCCAGATATACATCTATATACGGTAAACAGAAACCATATATGCGAAGATATATACTTATATGTGGCTATATATCACTTATATCAGTGCCTTGTATGGCAGTCTCGTAAGAGTATGCGCCATAGTTGCGTTACGCAGGTAGTTACGGTAGCTACGTGAGATGCTAAATGGCTTCATTCAATGATAGTGCATGGTACGAAAGAATTAGCGAAACGATGAGTATAACGTAAGGCTTAATTGATTTTGTACTGGTGATCGCGGTAAGGAAAAATGACTGCAAGGAGGCGTAAAGAAATTGTTAGAAAAAATTGAATAATAATTTAGTTAGTTGAAAGGGGAAAGGCGGGCGAGCTGGTTAGTGACGATGGGATTATGGTTAAAAATTGGCGGGGGTTAGAAATATCATAGTTGAAATCAAGAAGAGGAAGTGGACATGGGCCGGGCATGTAGCGCATAGACAGGATAACCACTGGTCATTAAGGGTAACTAACTGGATTCCCGGAGAAGGCAAGTGGGTTATGGGAAGACAGAAGGTTATATGTACAGATGGGATTAAGAATTTTGCGAGTATAAATTGGCAGCAGCAAGCACAGAACCGAGTTAACTGGCGGAACATGGGAGAGGCCTTTGTCCTGCAGTAGACGTAGTCAGGCTGATGATAATGCGCCACAGATGGCTCACACCTTATCTTTGCCTACGATAGGCGAGTAGAGAAATTGGAAATTCAATTGCGAGAGTCTTAATAAAAGCGGACATCACCAGACTGCACTCGAAAGATGCAAAAATATTCAATAAAGTTTTTTACTCTTATTTCAAAGTACCCCTAAGGGCCCTCAATGAGGGCATCACATAGGGAGGCATATAAGCATATAATAGAAAAATAACAGAATGAAAGTAACGATAAAAACCAGAATCTTGGCAATTGGCAGGTGTACATTTGGTGAAAAAACAACGACAAATAATAAATGCAAACTACAACATACTTTGAAATTACGAACTGATGTAACTAGACACACGTGGTTAAAAATGTAGGAGTGGAAGCATAGGAGGCAGTTCCAGACTGCCTTCTCCAACAGGATACATGAAATACAAAAAATCTACAAGAAAATACAGATATACTTGCAAAAGAAATACGTAATTCAAAAAAATTGTGGAGGACACTACATTTGGGTGATACGCACACTGTGTTAAAAATCTTGAAATTTTATGTTTTTCTCGGTAAGTACATGAGATGGTAAATGGCTCCATTCAATGATAGTGCATGGTATGAAAGAATTAGCGAAACCCTGAGTATGACGTAAGGCTCGTTCAATTTTGCACTGGTGATCATGGCAAAAAAATTGACTCCAAGAGGACGTAAAGAAAATGTCATAAAGATTTGAATGATAATATAGTTAGTGAAAAAGCGAAAGGTGGACGAGCTGCTCATTGACCATGGGATTACGGGTAAAAATTAGCACAATCTCTTAGTGTAGTTATGATTGATTGGCGGGAGTAATCTCAAAAAAGTAAGAGGCACAGCACAGCTTTGCAAGAATTCAATATTGTGCATCAGATAGGCTTTAACTTGATCCCAAATAGTTGAAGCGCATTGGATTTTAGGCCTAACAAGTGTTAAGTTGGAGAGCTTACGTACAGAGTGAGGGGCGTCTTTCAACAAAAGTTTGATAAGGCCGAGTGAACAATTAACTCAAGCAACGATAACTTCTACGTGATAACGCCAAGTGAGATATGATAGAAAGCGAAAGCATTGAGGTATTTCTAACTACTAAGAGCCACTTCGGTATAACTGAAACGTAAGATGTGGTCTGCTGGTTTTGTATAGGTTAAAGATCATTACTTTGTTTTATATTCATTAAGGGTCCTTAGCGATGAGGTGCACCAAGTATTGTCATCGACAAGGCTGCATTGCAGGACTTCGCGTTCGGCATTACTAGATGTATTACGGGATAGTAAACAATCAACGGCGAATAATCTAGTATGGGATGACAAACTCAGGCAAATTTAATATAATTAGATAATGTAAGGAGCCTAAAACACTACCTAGGTGGACACCTGACGTTACGTTTACATTATTAGAAACAGAGATATAGAGGACTGTGTACTATGTTCTGTGCGAAAGGATTTTTTATTGCATGAAATAGCATTGGGGTGAATGTTAAGTTGGAATAAATCCAGTATAAATCTGTGGTGGGAACATGATTAAAAGCTTTTGAATAATCCAGAAGTAAAGCTTCTCTTAGTCTAGTGAGGAATGCAGGTGTCACGAATTATCGGGTTGCTGCTGTGGGCGATGAACTGAGACATTATTTTGCTAACAACAAAGCCAATCTATTATGCTTTCCGGGCAGTCTAACTATATATATACAAATGTGAACCACAAAGATAACTAGCACCAAGTTAGACCTACAAATCAATCCTTTCACAAACTAACGTGTCTTAATCATGGTCCGTCTTCTCTACTCTCTAAACTGCGCTCACAGCTCCGGACTATCTAACTTTTCGCCACTGATCTTGCTCCCAATATGTTCACTGGTTCTTTTATTATGGGGTTTATGGCCTTCTCTACGAACGTCGCTGTTCATGCCACTGGCGACCTGGTCGCCCGCTATCGACGCCTTACTTCGTTGCTGACACGGCAGATGTCTTGGTAGTTGGGCCTAGCGGCCGCTGGCACTGCCCGGTACTGCACGGTGACGTGACCACTTGGGGACTGCTTTTGGCGTCTTGCTTCGAAGGAGGCTTGCACTAGGAACGCCGGTGGTTGCTGTGCGTGGCTGCTGTATCCCAAGCAGCCTCCATCGCAGCAGGTCGAGGTCTCCGTCTGCATCTCAGGACGCCCGCGTCACAAGTGGCTGAGTCGCTTTCCCGATGCTCCCGTCGCCAGTGCGCATGCTGGCAAAGTGACCTTGTTCTTGCAAGTACGCGTTGACAATGCCAGCTCGTCGCTGTTTGTGCACCGATCACGAGTGGGATCATGCATCTCGGGCCTTACTGTACGGTGCGCGTACTCACGTCATTTTCAATCTTCTCTGAGTTTCGTCGTCCTCTTTGTCTCTGAGGGGCTCCTACTCATGACATACGCCCCCTTCCCAAGAGTATATTTGTTGAAATACTGCTTTTCACTCACCTCTGTCACAGTGTTGTCGTATGCTTGATCCTTAATTTCTTGCATTATCTCCTCCGGTGCTCACTTTTACTTTAACTCATCACTGGTCACCCCGATGCACTTTCTGGCACCCCTCAACCACCAAACTGCACGTTTGAAAAACAAATCTACGAGTTCATTGTCCTTAACACTGTTCACCTACTATCACAAATTTAACTACAAAAAGCTTGCAATCCTAACCTTTCAAAATGTTCACAACTTCATTGTGTCTGGGGGCACTAAGCAGAACCGGCCGAATTTTGCGAAACTCAGAATCTTCCTGAACCCTGGCGACACCCCCTCATGAATGAGCGAACAGTATGAAAATGTCAAATCCACCCCTCAGTGCGCTGCGTTTTGTTGGTTACGATAGAACCAGTCATCACGTCAAGGACGGTCGACCAAGTTGGGTGGTGTCTTCAAACCTGAGGCATCTTCTTTCATTTGTCTGTCGTTAGATTGAGTGCAGAAGTGCCCCCTGTCATGACTGGGAAGGGAAGTGCAAGAGACAGTCGTTAGCTGAGCTCTCTCAAGCGGTGCTCGCCGACGAGAACGCTGTCTCCGTCCCACAAGAGTGCGGGAAAACTCCCAAGCGCTCGGCAGGGGATGCGCACCAGTGTGCCAGGGACACGCGTTCCGCGTCGCAAAGGAACGCTGTGACAGGCAGTCGGCGTTTCAGGAAAAACGCGTGCACGGACAGAGGGGAATAAAAAAATGACAGCATATTCACGGAGTGAATGATGAAGAGTGGGGCGAAGCATTCGTTCGTCCATTCGTTCTTGCTTCTGTCCGTTCATGCATCCGTCTGTGTGACTGTCGATGCGTCTATCCTGTATCCTGTATCCTGTATCTGCCCGTCTGTTCGTTTGTTCATCCGTCCGCGCGTCCATCCATGCGTTCGTCCATGCATCTGTCTGTGTGTCCCTTCACCATCTATTCAACACTCCACATCTCGCATCTTTTCATCATCAAGGTTGATGAAGGTTGATGAATTTCGTCCGCTAGAAATTAGCTGCTGTTGAGCGCTGTCTTTTGCTGCTCATCCTTAAGTGCATTCTTGTCAGAAAATCCTGTCTCCAATGATGCGATGTACCCGTCGAGGTAGTCCGCGACATGGTACGTCATAGGAAACGGTAGTCGTGAAAGGCAATCAGCATCAGCGTGCCAGCGATCATTTTTATAAGAAACTGTAAAGTCGTACTCCTGTAGGCAAAGCGTTCAACGTGCAAGTCGACCACGTAAGCCGCGCAGATTGACCAGCCAAAACTGAGGATGGTGGTTTGACATGAAAGTGGAGGGGCGTCCGTAAAAGTATGTCTGGAAGCGTTGTACTTCGAAGAACACTGCAAGATACTCGTGTTCCGTAACGGTGTAATTACACTCAGGCTTGTTGAGGGAGCGACTCACCTTTGCCACGACATGTTCATCCGTCTTGGTGCACTGAACCAAAACAGCACCGATACCAGTGCCACTAGCGTCAGAGTGCACTTCTGTGAGAGCCATGGGGTCGAAGTGTCAGAGAATTGGATGGGATGTTAGTCGGAACTTCAGTTCACTAAAAGCGGACGCATATTCAAGGATTCATTTGAACCACTCGTAGTTTTAGAGCAGGAGGGAGGAGGTAAATTTACTTACAGAAAGGCAGAGAGGTCGGCCTGAACGTTAGCTTGCTCTAGCCTGCTACTCTACCCTGCGGGAAGGGAAAGGAGAAAAGAAAGAAAAATGGATGACGATGATGAGATAGAGAGGTGAGTATGTAGTGTTCTTTCTAGCTGAGACACATTTTATAGCCGCGCACATAGTCCAGTTGTTTCTAAAAAGGTAATAACTGCTCTTGTGACCGCAGTTGCACTGTTGGTGTCTGGCCAAGGGCCCAACATGGTCTCATCAGTTAATGACCTATTGCGATATAGTTCAGTAGAAGAAATCAGTGTTTGTCGTTCATGTGCGTATGCTGGGCAGACACAAAATATGTGCTCAAGTGTTTCTGGCACATCACAGTGTTCACAATTAGGACCGGTGTCACTGCGACCGATGATATGTGCGTAACCTCTCGTGTACGCTACACCAAGACGAATGCGGTGGATCATACTTCTGAGTTGCCGTTTCAATTTAGGAGGCATGTGGAACCTCATTTCCGAGTCCCATTTGTGAAGTCGCTGGGGTCGCCGTTCCGGTTTGGTTCAGTGCTGAAGCGTGTAGCTGCGCATCACGCAGCGAAGCAGGGCGTTCGTGTCAGCTTGTGAAAACGCAATGCGTACTTCAGGGGCACTGCTTAAGGCATTTTTAGTTTCAGCGTCTGTCTCTTCGTTTCCCATCACGCCGCAATGAGCGGGAATCCACTGGAAAGTTATAAGGTGGTCATTTGTTGAAGCAACCTGAATAAGTTCTGTGACTTCTATTGCCAAGCTGTAATACGAACCTTGCTCCATGATGCAATTATTGGTTTGCAAAGCGGGCTTGGCATCACAGAATATCGTCCAAGCTCGAGGTCGCTCTCCGGAAATAAATTTTATTGCCTTCCGGACAGCGACAAGCTCTGCGGCAGTTGATGTGGTTTTATGATCCACTTTGAATCGTCGAGCGATATCCATGTCTGGGATGACAGAGGCTGCGGCGGAGGTGTTTAGCGTGGTGAATCCGTCGGTGTACACGTGCGGAGAATCACTTTACGTTGTATAAATGTGATATAGGGTCAGTTGTCTGAGGCCAACAGAAGAAATGAGCGACTTCTTCGTAATTCCAGGTATTGTAAAAGAGACAGGTGGTTTAGGCAGGACCCCTGGAGGCACTGCAGGGGCATTTCTCGGAGACAACCTTGATGGTATATTTTCATGCCGCGATATTACTCTTGAGAAACTGCAATCTGGGTGAGTGGCGCGTAGTGCTGACAGTGGGTGCTGTCTGTGTCTGCTCAGTAATCGGAGGTGAACTCTAAGTGGCTCGCAGAGCATGTATACACTGATGGGACAAGCCCGAGCCTCTGCGATTGTCCCATTTGTTGAAGTACAGCGCGGTAGACCCAAGCATCTTCGTAAGCATTGAGCTTCAACACTCTCTAGTGTCTTCACACAAGTAGGTCTCATATTGGAGAGCACCGGCATGCTGTATTAAATGTATCCCACAAATATAGCATTGTACGATTGAAGTAGCGATGATTCTGAAGGGCCCCATCTTGCTCCTGCTACGTGGCGAAGAATGAGAGCATAGCTCTTCAATTTAGATTTAAGTACTGCGACATGCCTCGTCCACGATAGATCACTGTGTACGACAACCCCAAGGAACTTGTGGTGCGTTACAGCAGGTATCGCTGTCCCATTAATAAATATCGGGTATTGCGACTAATGCTTGCGCGTGAACGCAAGCACTGCGCATTTGTCGATTGAAAGAGTTAGCCCCTGACGTCGTAGATATTTGTATGTGATCGTCACTGCACGCTGTAGTCGAGCTCACAATTGCGGGTGAGTAGTTCCGGATGCCCATATGTGATGTCATCAGCGTATGCAGTGATCTTCACCGTGCTGGGAAATTCTGCTGCTAGGCTGGTCATTGTGACATTGAATTGGATCGGGCTGAGAACTCCTCCTTGGGGAACACCATGATGAACCTTATATCGATCGGTGTCTCCGTTACTTGTCGTCATGTAAGTGGGGCGGTCCCTAAGGTAGCTAAAAATCCAAGCGTATAGTCGTCCACCGATGTCGAAATCTTCCAGTGCGTCAAGGATCGCATAATGCAGCACATTATCGTAGGCACCCTTACTGTCAAAGAAGACCACCGCCACTAGTCTGCGTCGGCTTCTTTTCTCTTCAACGCTGGTGATCAAGTCGACCACACCATCAATGGCAGATCGGCCTCTTCTGAAGCCGTTCAGAAATGCAGGAAAGGAGTTGTTGCTCTCTAGAAGCCACTCTAATCGTGCCAGTACCATTCTTTCCATCACTTTTCCAATGCAGCTGGCTAACGCGATTGGTATGTAGGAGGAAAGTGCATAAGAACAGTTCCCAGGCTTAAGCAATGCAATAATGCAACTGCATTTCCAATTAGCTGGGACTTCTCCTGACTCCCATGAGGTGTTATAATGAGATAACAGGATACGTTGTGCTTCTGCATCAAAATAGTTGAGTGCAACATACGTGATTCCGTCAGGTCCTGGTGCCGATGATCGGCGAGAGGCAGAAATCGCAGCGTCAAGCTTATGCATTGTAAAACGTACATCAAGGCGCTCGTCAGATGATGGAGGCGCAATGGTTGTAAGAGGCTTATTAGTGGCAAGACCATCAGAGGTGTCCACAATGAGGCTACAGTAATCACTGGCAATCTCAACTTCTGTCCGTCCCTGATGTAGTGCAACAGCTTGAAATGGCTGACGTTGTTGCGGAGTTGTCTGCAAACTTCGTACCAACCACAAGATCTTAGATAGAAGTTGCCTGGGGTCCAGAGATCCACAGAAACTTCTACAACGTTGCCTGTCAATCTTGTCAAAATGCCGAAGAACATGTCGTTGAGCTCGATGACAGGCGGAAAGGTCTGAAGGCGACTTCGTTCGTCTGTATCGGCGTTCGGCACGGCGACAGATTGCACGAAGGGCCTCGTATTGGGAGTCAACTGCTGATCTCTGCATCGGTAGGTTAACCTGTTTGGTTGTGTCACGCAGTGAAGAAGCAATGATGTTCTCTACCTCGGATGGATTAGTCGTGTGCTCACAGCCAGACTTGACAGATGCCTTGAACAGTGTCCAGTCGGTTTAACGGATGTAGCGTGTGTCCGTGCGGCGAAACCACCTGAACTGAACATAGGTTGGAAGGTGGTCACTGCCGCGAGTGTCCAAATCTGTGCACCAACATGCGGAAGACAGAAGGCTTCTGGAAACGAAACAGAGGTCGAGGCAGCTGCTGTAGGACGTGCCACGAACAAATGTAGGTGATCCGTCATTGAGTACGCTTAGTCCATATTTGTATATAAAATTGGCTAAATTTTTCCGCGATAATTCGTTGCAGTGCTACCCCAGAGAGGATGATGTGCATTAAAATCGCCGATCATAATGTGTGGCCTTTATGCTGCTTGAAAAATGGTCCCCAGGTGGAAGCAGTCCATCTGTGCGCTTGGGTGTATGTATCCTCCTATTACGAGGAATGTCCGCTTTTTATGTGTTATAGTCAGGCTCACGTAATCATTGCTGGCATGCGACGCGACTTCATGTCTCAAGAACGTCAAATCACGGCGTATACAAACGAGAACTTTGCTCGTACGTTGATCACTGCGGGACCAAATCTGAATATATATCTAGACATACGAAAAGTTGAAACCATATTCGGTTCACGTATAACGATAACAAGAAATTGATATTTAAAAACCCATTGTCCGAAGTCTCACAGACGGCCACGTGGGCCACTAGCATTCCATTGCATAACAAGCGACTGGCGCATGCGTTCTTCGAACATCAGTGCCATGTTCACTTACTGAAGAACCAGCAGAAGGGGCTCCAAAACCTCAAGTAGCTGCACAGCCGCCTTAGCAGCGGGAGTGTTTAGGCTGCTGAGAATCTTACGCGTCGAACCCATCAACTTTTAAGCATAACCTTGACATCTGCGTTGTCCATCTTCTTGTTTTCTTCATTGGGGGTATGCGGCGGCTGCATTTCCGATGGAGGCGGAAATGTTGTAGGCCTGTGTGCTCAGATTTGGGCACACGTTAAAGAACCCCAGGTGGTCAAAATTTCCGGAGCCCTCCACTACGGCGTCTCTCATAATCATATGGTGGTTTTGGGACGGTAAACCCCACAAATCAACCAATTCATTGGGGGTAGGGGCACTATGTGATGATGGCGCTACCGTAGCTCCTGACGGTAGTGAAGGCCGCTGAGTCTCCGACGTGGGGAGAGCCAATGACGGAATACATTGTACTTGCGTGGACTGTATTGGCATTTGACCATCTGTATCCCCCTTTCTGGCCGACAAAATTAGGCTATGAGGTGGTGAGGGCACCGTTTTGTGTGTCGAATTCGATAAGCTATGAGCACTGCTGCTTCATTTGCGTCGGTGTCGCGAACGATGCTTACGGCGCCGTACAGCCCTTGCAGCTTCTCTGTGAGTGGAGTGGTCTCGAACCATCTTTTTCAGGATACTAATTTCATTCCTCATTTGGGACATTCCTTTGATGTTGCGTCATGGGCGCCTGAGCAGTTTGGGCATTTGGCCACAGCATTGCAGTTATGACCATCATGAAGGCCACCGCAATGCTTGCAGGTTACTGCACCCTTGCAAACTGCACTAACGTGCCCGAATTTCATGCATTTATGACATTGCAGAGGTTTTGGTACGTAAGAAAGTACCGAGTGCCTCACGTACCCAACTTTTACATGTGTGGGTAACGTCTTTGACTGAAACACTATTTTAACACATCGCGTGCGTCCAAAGCGGTAGAAGCCAAGCACGGGAGCCGACGATGACAGCAGTTTCTCGAAACATGAGTCTGTTATCTCCTCATCCACATCATATATAACTCCTGTTGTCGTTTCTTCTTCGAACGCGGAGAATGCGCGAACCGGAATGTTTCCAAATCGAACAATCGCTTTCAGCGTGTCCAATAAGGCCTTCGTAGTGACCTCCACGGACAGTATGTTCTTTCGGGTATTTATGCGTATTTCTACGACTTTCCCTGGAGCGATGAGCTCAAAGTACTCTGACAGGCTCTGCCTAATTAGAGAGTTCAAGATGTCTGTCTTCGATGTCGGCACATACGAAATGGTGTACGACCGCATGCTACTCGCCTTTGTCTGTGCTTGCCGGCCAGTCGGCGATGTCCGGCTGATTTTCCTCTTCAGGCTTCAGCTTGGTACGACCACGTAGTCGCTGTCTGAAGCCATATCTTCAACGGAAGAGTCATCAGAATTGTCAACGTGGGCCACGCTTGGGCCGGGGTGAGAACTTGTGTCAGACACACTATGATGTGGTCGGCCCGGTCCCGGTTGCTGGATGGGGTTTTGATCCCCCATTCTAAGTGGGAACGCCCCTCCAAGGTGTGTCGATTATTGAAAAATCTTGGCAAAAGAATTAGCAAACTCACAGAGCTCGAAGCTGATGCTGATGCTGATGACCTTTGATGGATGGCGCTTACCCACAAAGGGGGATGGGCCAAGAACCGGGCGGCAGGATACTTAAATGAAACTAAACTGAAAATGAAGCCAATCTGAAAAGGTAGCTTAAAATAATACTACCAAAAAACAAAAATGTGTGCTGAGCAAGCGGTCAAACCATCTTTTGTTTTTGAAAGACATAACTACGAATAATAAACTAAAGATCTGAAAAGGTAGTGGTTCACTAGCATGGTAATCTTTTAGTTGCGTTGATGTGATCAAACACAGCGGAGCATACATCCCTGTGGCAGTAACCAAATGAAGTTCCGCCAAGTGATAAAATTACTGGTAAATTTACTTGTATTCCTAGCTTTTGTAATGGGGCTACTAAAAATCTTTTTCTCTGATAAGAATAACGATGACAGAATAAAAAGAAATGTTCAATTGTTTCAATTTCGTTGCACCAAATGCATAGCGGTGACGCCTTGAGCTGAGCTTTATTAAGGTAATAATTTAGTTGTGGAACTGCACAGCGCAATCTGGTATAAGTGACCTCTAACTGGCGAGACACACACTACTGTTTATTCCAGCAATAGCTCAAATGCTCGAAATCTTTAAATTTATCCAAATTACCTTTTCCACATTGCAGGCAAGCATTTCGGAACCTTAGCGCGGTTACGTAAGCCGTATCTGGCAAAACTGGGATGGTGGGCCCACCCAGGGATACTGCTGCTAAAGAGTCCGCCATTTCGTTCAAATATAATCCGCGGTGGCCTGGTACCCATAGCAAATGCAGTTTTTTTTACGTTTTTCGTTACTAAATGCCAAAACGTATTCAGAGGCTGTTCTCTGTGACAACTTCTTCTTCTTCCGTCTAGAGCAGGCAGGTCAGTGGATGCTTGATATTAGCGAATGCAGGAATGAAGCGGCAAAAGTACGAACATAGTCCCAGAAAGCTCCGCAGTTTTTTTGCTGAGTGAGCCAGCTTGAATGCTTCCACTGCTGCCGTGTTCGCTGGATCAGGTTGTTGCCCCTCTTTGTCCACCAAGTGGCCTGGAATATGTGTTTGACGCTGTCCAAAATGACAATTTTTCAGTTCAAACTCAAACAAGGTTTGCATAGGCAATTAAGCAAGACATCGAGGCGTGTGTTGTGCTCACAGAACGTGCTTGCAAAGTTCACTACATCATCGAAATAGCACATTAGGAATTCCCATTTTAAGCCACGCTAGATGTTGCCCATGAAGCGCTCGAACTAACTGGCGCATTACACAGCCTAAATGGCATCACACTTATTTCGAAAAGGACATCTGGTGTTAACAACGCTGTTTTTTCCTTATCTTCATTGAGCATCAGTATTTGTGCCCCAATCCTGATCTCAAATCGACAGACGAAAAGTTTAAAGGCATTGAAAGGCAATTAACAGCATCATCACTTCGTGGAAGAGGATATACGTTTTTTTTTTTGGAGATGGCGTTGAAGCGACGTTGAAATATCCATGAGCCGTCTTTTTAGCCAGATTACTGGAGCTGCCCACGAACTGCACGATTCTTAGATAACATTTTTCTTTAGCATGTCACGAACTTAGTCATTAATAACTTGCACCCCGAAGGTCACACACGGTATGATTACTGTCGCATAGGAGGATTACATGCCGTATCAATGCGGTGTTGTATACGAAAAGAGGAAAATTATGGCGGACCATCCTTCTGGGCAGAGTCGAACTCTCCGGAGTGTAATTTTAGAATACTCGCCAGATCACGACGCTGTGTTGTGCTTAGTGCTTCGTTATTCATCTCATAAATCATAAATCGAGGAATCTGTGGCGTGCGCATGGACTGAATTAGGCTCATATGGAGAGTCGTGGTGCCCTTTAAGGATTGCAAGAAAAAGTACTTGCTGCTCATGAATTACCGCAAGTTTAAGACCCTCCAGCAGTATTCGATCAATCAATCAATTATTCAATCAATCAATCAATGAAACTTTATTTTTATAAATAAATATATGCAATTAAAGGGATTGTTTGAACCGATAGCCTAAAGCAGCTATATGATGATCCAATACAATATCGAACATAAAAATGTGTACAGGTCAGCTTTCAGGCAACAAAAAATCAGTCATGTAAATAAAGACAGCAGAGTAATATTTTTTCTCCTGCAGACATGCACACTGATTAGCTTGTAGCTACACTTCTATACATATCCACTTAATAAAAATACAATAAAAATGATTCAGACACACACACATATTTACATGTCCTGACTCCACAGAAAAAAAGAATTACATGCCATGCTGAAATTACGTGCCATTTTATTCTCTAGGGGGACCGTGTTCTACATTTTTGTTCCAATAAACTGTATCAGTCTTTCTCCATAAACCTTAAAACATTTGGGCCGATTGAAATTACCACTCAAAGCATGTTGCGTTTTGTGGTTAGGAATTGAAAAAAGATCAGCAGGCAAAGGTAAATTTCTATTATTCTTGTTCTTTATTTAAATGGGAATTTTGTAGTCGCGCAACATCAGAACCGTGAGAATGTGTTGTGATTGGAAAATATTGCTTACTGATTCACATTGGCTTATGATTTTCAGTGTACGCTTTTGAAGACGTTCAAGAGATTTTCAGATAACTGTTGTACGTCACACCCGACGATTCCAGATAGTAACGTATGTGGCAATGACACAATGAAAAGTTGAGTGTGCGAAGTATAGCTTGTGGAAAATATTGGGGAGCTTTATTTAGAGAATAGCAACCATAGGCTACTTTTGCGCACACACTCTGTACTTGCTCATGCCAGTGTAAATGTTCATCAAAAGTGACGCCTAAACATTTAAAACAAGAAACTTGTTGAATAGGAGCGTTGTTTATTGTTAGGTTATGAGATTCAGCGTCAATATCCTTCTTACGAGAGCGAAACACCATGTACTTCGTTTTAGTACAGTTAGCAGTGAGCTGATTCCTGGCAAACCATTCCAAAAGGCTCGATAGATTGGTCATTGCGTCATTTTGTAGATCTGCTAAAGAATGTCCTGTCAAAACTAAAACAGTGTCGTCTGCGTACATCAGTGCCCTTGACCTCTGTGGAGATCGCGGGACATCATCGACAATATAGGGCCCAAAACTGAACCCTATGGCACCCGGCGTTCATAATAACTGTAAGAAGGCTTTGTGTCACCAATTACTACCTTTTTTGTGTGCCAATAAATAACAAGAAAAAATTAGGCGAGTTACATTTTATCCCTTAGGAATGCATTTTTTCCCTGTAAAATGAAAGGACTAATAGCATAAAACACCTTTCGTATGTCTAAGAATACTGCTATTGCTATGTTGTTTTCATTTAGCGCGGAATTAATATATTGCATAAGCATCGAAACAGCAGCTGAAGTGGACCTGTTAGCAAAAAAGCCATGTTGCAGGGAATAAAGTACAGCCTTGAGTTCAAACCTAGACTTTCACAATTTCAAGGTACGTCCTCTTCCTTTTCATCTCTCTTTACCGAAGACCCACTACACACAGGTGCGCATACTTAAACTACAATTCTAACAATATGTATATTCTTTGTTCGCTGATACTTATTTCAGGCATCGGTATATCAATACGAGTTCTGGTGAGCGCTTTCATAGTTGGATGCAATTTCGCCATTTGGATTAGTAAGTGCAATTTAAGAATGGTTGCGTGGGTTGAGAACACGCCAAGAACATCGTGGGTTATTTGTGAGAAGAGAAGGAAGGTGTTGGCCAAAAAAAGCGTGCTGTGGATTTTAACAGAGACTGGTTTGCTTTTTTCGCACAGTTGATAGCGTTTCCATGAATCCGATAGAAGATCTTCATTGTCGCTCCTATACATGCGCTTTTTATTATTATTGAGACGATGGATTCAGTCTTTAATTTATAAAATTATGTCAAAACACCTAACTTTGGCCATTGATATGTGCACGTCAATCAAATTGTAAGTGTTCTCTTTAACCACTTCTAGTTTTATTCAACGATTTTATTAAATAAGTGGCTAAGAATTATTTACAAATAGATGATGACTCAGAATTGATTATATTGAAGTAAGCTTTCCTGTAACATCGAATAATCTTGTTCATTACTTGAGGTTAAATAGGAAAAACTGGAAGCAGGCTGATTATGATATCGCGATCTGACAAACCATCTACTTGGAACAAAATAACACAAATTTCAGGATTATTGCTTAGAATAAGGTCAAAAACATTTGCAGACGAAACCGCCTTACGTGTGGGACTAGTAAAGAGCAGCGTTAACGAAAAATCGAGACAAGTACACCAAGAATTCACCCCGAACAATTTGCGTGCCAATCAATCTATTCTGCCCTACAGCCAAACCACAAATCACACTCTGCTTTTGAAAAATTCACCATGCCGGCATATTATTTGTCAAACATGTATAGTTGTTGCAGTGCAGGATATTCGACATCATAAACATTACATATGTGCCTCTATATCACAGGTGCCACGTGGGGTTTCTATTTTGTTTATGTTTTATTCATACTCTCAGCCCAGCACATGAGCCAAGACAGGAGTAGGTGTTACATGACTGTTATGTACGAACCTATACATTAGTTAAAACAAAATTCACACGGTATGAACCAGAAAGGCAGAACCTATCAATATAACAAATGAAAACGTAATAAAATTGATAAAATATTGTGTACAGGTCACCCATATGTAAGAAAATATATATCATGATTGGTTCCATCCTACACGTCACCTGGAACAAAGGTAGCAAAGCAGATTTTAAAGCATATAGTACATTAAACTTATTGAACCATTACACTGCCTACGATACAACAATTCAAGGACACACATGCGCGAAAGAAGTGCAGGTCAGTTACAGATATTCTGACAAAGCTTTTTTGAAGCTCTGAAAATCACAATATGTGACATTATGTTGACGTAAGTGATTCCAGTAATCAATGCTCGGAACCAAAAAAGAATATTTGAATAAATCTGTTCTGTGACTAAGTGGTGCAATATGTTTCGAATGTTTTTTTTTCTGGATATTGTAAGCTTCTGTGGTGCAATATATTCCTTTGAGTTAACCCTGCAGTCCCCATTCAATATGTGAAAAAGAATACCAATCGATTAGGTTGCATTTGTTGTATCACCGACATTAGTTCGGTTTTGTCTATTATCTCACTGATAGACGGCATTCGGGATATGAGTAGAAAATGAACCATACGGCTTTGTTTTGTATAAGCTCATATTTCAGTGCAATTACCTTAGTGTATTGTACCTATAAATGACCAGTGTATGCCAAGACTGGAAGAATAGCCATTTTGTATGTCCTTGCTTTAGCCTCTGGGTTGGCGTCGTCAAGTTGTCACTGTAGAGACCAAAGTTTACGCACGAATTCATTTCAAACACTCTCAACATGAGTTAGTATGAGGTACCAATTACCAGCGTGTTGGGTGTAGCGCAATTATTGCGGCTGATGTAGAGCGCGTAGCCGGTTCCCGACCCGTCAACTAACAAAGCTGATCGGTTCCGCGAAGGCGAACGCGGAAGACTCGAGCGCGGGAAAAAAAAGGAGACTTGTTCGTTCACACGGTTCACAAGCGGAGCAGTCAAGGTCGCCCTCGTTAGGGATTAGAAGGGGAAAGCTTACTCGGAAGAGGGTCTGGCAAGAAGCAGGTCAGGCGCCACCGTCTGAGTTTAAGCCATTGTGGGCATGCACGCGTGCTATTGAGAATGGCGCGGGGACGCGACCACTTGGCTGACCGAGACATAGTGGCGGCAAGGAGACGAGTATAACCTCCCCCGCTGTACGTCATTACCGAGTGCTGTTAGGATGTCGAGGCGCCTCGCTGTCGCATGTGCACCTGGTAAGCGCACAGAGCGCAACCGTGTACTCACCGCTCTTAAGGACGCTTCTACGAAGCAACATTTAATGAGAGAGCTGACGGGGCTCGATCGTGAGAACGGCCGCTCACGAAGTCGGCCGATGGAGGCAGCACTAGTAATGTTGGGCAGCACGGCCTGGCATGGGAGAGAATGTCACACGCGGAGAACCTATCCCTTTGCGTGTTTTATTTGGTGACATGGTTTTTACAAATGTAGTGCCTTTTATGAAAGTGTTTCTGTGATTGGTTGTGATGATGCGAGTCCCAACATGTGGTTGGCTTTGTGAGGACTCTTTGTTCGACCAAGGGTTGAAAAGAGGATGTTTGAATTTGAAAAGAGAGCGGAGGTTCGGACTTGGACTCGGGCAGTCGCCTGAGGCTGCTATAGAGCGTCTCTTCACCGGACTACGGCTCTTCCTTCGCGCTGCCACCGTGCACTCGAGTCATCGAGGGGACCCATTCCGAACCTCAAACATCTTCCCTTCTTAGCTAGTGTTGAAGCTAGTCGAATAGGAGGAAATTAACTACATATATTCACCAGTTCAACATCAAGTCATGTGTGAGATAAATACCCAAGCAATTAGCATTCGTTACTTCATTTATCACCGTTGCTTCGATACTGTTAGCAAAAGAAAACTTTTTTTACATGTCATGCGCATGAAAAGTCTTTGTCGCATTCAGTTTCATTTATCTATTCTCGCGCCAAATACAGATTTATTGTAAGTGGTAATCAAGTTGCAACTGATCATCCAGGGAGCTTACCTTTCCATACACGTTGGTGTCATCTGCATGTTTTTTAAGCTATTTCTTGAGAGAAATGGGCACCTTTTTCACTGATGTAGACATCAAAGAGTGAATTACCTATGAAAGTCCGTTCCGGGGCACCTGATCGCGCCGGTTTTTTGGTACTGCAAACATCATCTAATTCAAGATTTTATTGTTTGCTTGGCAAATATTCCTCTAATTATTCCAATAGCAGACTTCTACAAAGGGAAGGAGACAACTTTTTAGGAGAATTTCTGTGAGATATTTTTTCGAACGCTTTTCGTTAGTCAATATACAAGATGTTTATTTGACTCTTTCCACCTATGCACGGACTACTTTCATGTGTAGCCTCAATAAGAATAACAACTTTGGGCTACCCATTGCGAAAACCATGCTGATTTTTATTTAATATATCATTTTCTTTCACAAACTTGATTATATGACTAGTAAGATTGTGCTCCAGTGTTCTACAGAGTATTTGTCAAAAGAATAGGTTGGAAATTTGTGACGTCCTTTTTGGGAACCTTGTTTGTGGATCGGTATTACTATGGCTTGGCACACCTCCAATCACTCGAACCATCACTAAATTGAAGTGATTTTGTAAATATGTTCTACAGAAAAATCGACCACTCAGCATAGCGCGAGGCGTTAATGATTAGTTCAGGTCCATGACACTTCTTCACATTTATTTTAGGTAGCAGGTTCAAAATGCCGGGTCGTGTATGTGTTGGTCAGCTTGACGTTGCTCACAATAAATTAGCATCCGGTGGATTGATCCATCATTTCTAATGAAAACCAATTCAGAATAGTCATTAACATAACAAGCCATCTTATATTTATCTATGATACCTACATCGTAATTGTTTAAATATTGGATGCCATATTTCGGTCTTGAAAGGTACCTCCAAAATTTTTCATGTGATGTTTTAATGAAATTAGTGAGTGCGTCATTCGTGTAATTCTGTTTGTTTAGAAGAATTCCCATTTTGAGTTGCTGAGAAATGAAATGGACGTTGTGGCGTGTCTTTGCAAACGATGGTTCTTAGCTCTCGTTCTTTTAAAAAGTAGTTTTTTTTCTGAATTACTTTTTGCGTACTACGAAGGTTTTTTCGGTTAATCTTCTTGTTGCGCTTTAGAACAAATAGTTGTATCGATTTCAAAATGATGTTCCTAAACGCGTTCCACGGATAATTTACTGATGTATTATTCAGAGAGATACATTGGGTGAAAGCATGGTATTCATGCTCTAAATGATCTAATAACGTAGTGTCACCTGCTCTCTAAAAGTCGAAAATTATCGTACCTTTCTTCTTTTTTCCGAGTACCTGTGGTAGCTACATGCGTGATCACCAATTTCTGATCAGATATTCATCTACTACTTATATTTTGACCGCGCGAAAGGCCTACCTACAAAAACCAACTCGACAAATGATTTTCCCGATTCGTGGATTAACGCATGTGTAAGGACAATCTGTGCTAGACCCAAGGAGAAAGCCAGATCCAAGAGAACCCGCTTGTCGATTTTGACCTTCCTGATAATTCACCCAATCAATATGCAGTAAATAGAAATCTCTGGCCAAGACAATCGCATAATGAAAATGGTTAAACTTTTCCATAAAAATTGTTGAGCAGTATTATATATTTCTCAGGGGTACCAGGTGTACCATACACTGCAATAACTACAAGAGACTGTCCATTCATTTCTATGGTGCTTGCAATACATTCCAGTTCCGGTTGGGTAAAAGTTTGACTAAAACAAAATTAACTTTTATAAACAATGCCATGCCTTCTACTCTGAATCCTTGGTCTTTGTGGCCGGTTGCATAGCTGGGAGGCAGGAATTCAGCATACTCAACTGATTCGCTTAACGAGGTTACCGTCACAAATACTACATCCGGTTCATGTTCAAAGAGCAAAGCCTCAAAGAGTGATGACACTGCCGCGGTGTTCTGGTGGGTAAGGTACTCGGCTGCTGAATCGCAGCTTGGGGTTTGAAACCCAGCCACGGCGGCCGCGTTCTCAATAGAGGCGAAAAACTGTAAGCCTTTGTGCTCATATTCGGGGCAGTTTAAGGAATCCCAGGTAATCGAAATGTCTTGAGCCCTCCACTTCGGCGTCTCTTGAAATCGTATGGTGGTTTTGGGAAGCTATATATCAATCAATCAAATCAATCAAAAGTGATGAATTGTTTTAGATGCTGCGTGCACATACATTCACAACTGCTACCTTATCCAAAAAATTTCCACTGTATTCTAAGCTAGTGTCTTTCTTGTATTGGCGAGCGTTCTGCCATTAGTCACAAGAATTACTGGAATCGACCCAGTAATATGCCTTTGCGTCTTAGCAGAGCTTATCGTAAGATAGGCGCACCTCATTTCCACTCAACTCGGCGTCTTTAGCGCTTTCCCAAAGGCGCTTTCTGCTGCGTAGCACGCGTTTTGAAAAATCTTCAGTGATTGAAATGTGCATGCCTTTTATTTTGTAGCAGTTGAAGTGGTATAGTGAGAGAAAATCTAGTATGCCATTCAAAGTTTTTTTAATTTCCAATGCAGTGCATACGGTGCACACTTTTAGGCGTTAAACCAATTACAGAAAAAAACTGCAGACCATCTCCCCGAAGGAAACAATGATGGGATGTGAAGCAGCAGTGGTGCCCATCACGTTGACCCGGTTAAAATGGCCATCGACGCGTGCGTTCGAAGAAGGGTTTGTAGTGAAACTCGGTATAGCGTTCACTTGAGTAAGCGTTTGTTTAAAACGAAAGAAGAAAATTACATAGAAGGTGGGACGCGTTGAAGAGACTTGCGCTCGGCTTCCTCGGCTCAAGTCTCGTCGGTGTTACCCGCGCGCCGTCTTTATTATCGAACGCGATCGATGTGCTTCACTCGCACCTCGTTGGTGTCAAGGGTCTCCCACTGCCGTCGATTGCGCTCAGCTTCCCTGGCTCGCGCCTTGTCGGTGTTGACATCGCCATTGACGACCACGATCTGCTGCGTAATCTCTCGCAACGCCGGCGACAGCCTGCAAAGGTATGCACACACCAGCGGGAAGCATGTCACGACTACATGCTGCCCGCCGGCGCGCCCGCACGCAAGCAGCAGCGCGCTGTCCATATTGCCGGAACCACAAAATTCACGAGGTGCAGCGCACGCACCCGCCGTCTCGCGGCACCTTCTCGCCGACAGATGGAGAGAGACTGCGCAGGGGAGATGACGCCCACCGGAGGAGGGCGCTTGAGCGTTGCGAGCGGTAAAGAGGGTGAAGCGAGAGAGTTGACACGCGGTGAGCGCGCGGCAGGCGAAGGAGAAAGACGTCACAATGAACTCAAGCTCTTTGGTTTTCTGACCTGTGGCAGCTCTCGGGCAGCCAGAGCTTGCCAGAGGGTCAGCCTTTTAGCTCCGGTTGGGACAGAAAATAGCATCGCGGTCACGTGTGTAGGGAACCTGACACAACCCGCAGGTGCCCGAAGATTGCAAAATCAAACGCACGGGCGAGCCAGCTTAAACATTAACAAACGCTACCGTCGGGGCAGCTAGCGAAGCAATGCGCCACGTGTGCGTTGGTTTTTTGGGGCGGTGCTCCTTATGCCATGGTGCGTGCGCCCGCGGTTGAAGTAGCCGTCGTCGTAGCAATAGGTTACCACCTGCATGGCCGGACTAGAGGAATGACACGTGGGAACCATTTTTATTGAGTATCTGGGCCATTGCTGGTTTATTTCTTTTTTATTTTCTTTCGGTTCTATATTGCTGACAGCGCTGTGACAGCCAATGATGTGCCTGCCTTTAGGTGAAAACCGCAAGGTAGGCACATCACTGGCGCCACGCATGCTCAGATGTGCTGTATTTGCGACTACAGATGTCGCTCGTGCTGTTCTCAGCGCAACGCTCCGTTGTTATAGACATGAGAGTTGTGCACTGTAAGTGGCCCAGTGCACCGAAAGGTTGTACAGCGCTTCCCATTGCGGCATACCTCAGAGTTATCAGGAGAGAGTTTGGTGGTTCGTGTGGGCAATCATCACTTGTTTTTACCTCCGATTTTTTTTTTTCCGAAGTTGATATATTCGCAAACCAAAACGAAGGAGATCAAGTGCAGGTGATAGCTTGAAAATATGTTAGCCTTGGTGCAACTGTACAACTTTAGCTTTGTGATGAGCTCCCGTGGTGTAGCTATACTGACCATAACAGAAGCTTATTATTTTCATTTCACGTGTATTTTCAGCAACGAGGTTCTCCTTTCTACAGGAATACCACCTGAGATTATGCCTTAATTGTGATGCGAATGGATGTCTGTTGAGGCTGTTCTGTTGAAATTATGCACGTGACTGCAGCAGCCAACTTAGTCCTCCAGCTTTTGCTCGCACCAGTGATAACGCTGGAATGTTTCCCAGCTAATGAGAAGGCTAACATCCGAAAAGCCTCTACCCATGCAGCACAACTTCTTTTCATGGGTACAAGTTCACCTAATAAACCAGGGGCCGAATTCACAAAGCTTTCTCTTGGCTACGCATTTTCTTAGCCAAGAATTCTCTTATCTAGAGGGATAACTATAGCGCGGGTACGAATTTAACTTATTGGGCACTTCAGAGGGCGAGGAGGACACACGATAGCTGATAAAACGACAAGGAAAGAAAGAAGTGTGTGCCGATAAAATCAAGGTAGCACGCAAAGCGTCTAGCATCGAGAGTATACGATGATAACCAATGACTTGCTGCATCTACGTTTCAGTTCCGCGAGCGTCTGCTACAGCGCTTACGGGATGCCGCGTACGTTGCAATAGACGTTTTGGTGTGCTGTGCAAAGCCAACCACTCGCCTTTCATCAACTACTGTAGCTTAAAAAGAAATTGCTTGATGGCCTCACGCCATCGAGCAATCCATGCAATATCTCGCCAAGTATAAGTAAACAACGCTCCAGGTGCACCACATCAATGAAACCACGCATAAATCGATGCATGCAATGTTTGAAAATGTGCCTCAAATGTCTTCTCTTGTTTAACGCGACCAGTTACTTTACGTTTAATGAAGCTGCCCTGCTACTTAACTAATCCAGTGTAATCGAGCACTGTATAGAGGTGAACGTAGGAATGTTTTGTACCTAGACGTAAAAAGTGGCCTTTCTTACAATATTCTTAATACAAGACACAAGAGCGACTTTTGTGCCAGCGGACGAATTATGCAGAAATAGAGAACAGCAGTAATCAAATAAAATTGGGAGCGGAATATCGCTGGTTCCATGCACCGCAGCATTTTTATAAAGCTGGAATGCGAGAAAGAGCATACGCTTACGCTTAGATATGTGTCTACGTAAAACAAGGGAGACTCGTCAGGAGGTGTTTCAGTGCTAATGCTTTTCACAAAACACGGTGCAAATATTTCGTCCAGCATTGTTTGAGTAAGCAAACAAAGCAAGGGGCGTGTATACGAGTCTTGAAGTCAAGAGACGTTATCACACGTGCAAAAAGTACGAAAAGAGAGAGATAGAGAGACTCTCGTTTTGTCTCGACGAAAGCTGGAAATCGATAGATAATAAAGACATTTTTCTGGCCCAGCAGACGTCAGGGAAAGTTTCCGTAAAGCAGCGTCAGATGGTTGGAGAGCATAAAAAAAGCAGAGTACGCGTTTTTTGGTAGCGACAGGAACACACAAAGCGAGATGAAGTGTGACTTTCTTTAGATGTGAGAAAATCAATGCTAATTAGGAGAGTTGTAAGTTAATGAGCCAAATCTTCCTTATAAAACGAGAATGAAGACAAACTCACTATTCATCTAGTGAAAGTGACACTAGTCACAGTGAATTCATAACAATTGATTAGCGTTGTTGCCGGCCGATATATATTTTCATTTTTTTATTTATATTTGGCAAACTATGAGAAGGTAGCGTACGTTACAGCCGGCTTTCCCATCACCATGACAGTAATGTACAAGATAAATAGTGCACTGTTACACAGCCACAAGTGGCAGTTTCTGTCTTCTAGTAACCTTGGGCAAACGCATTATAGCTATTTATTCTATTTTTGACCAAGTTTCACCACACGTTTTTGCATTTCGCGTCATTCGAAGCATTGAAGATATATCAGCAATAAGATGAACACAAGCACTGCTGCAATGGACGAGCGGTTACAGTGCTCAGCTACAATCTAGGAGGTTCTGGGCTCGATCCGCAGTGTAACCGAGCACTTTTTTCAGAGGTTTCCCGGCCTGAGATTATGCGCGGCAGCGGGTACTACTTTTTTGAGAAAGTGGCTCTCGCACCTTCTTCTTTCACGCCCCTTTTGACCCAAAAGCGCTGTACCATGCTCCTTCATAAATTACATAACTCAGGGTTCATAATTTTTCCCTCCATCCTCTCTTATTTCAAAAGTGCCCAGTGCTGAAATACCAATATCATACATGGCATATTACTTTTCACGTGTTTAGATATTCGACCAGCGATCGGTCGTTACGGTGTTTTGAAGAAAATCTACACATGCAGCGAGCTAATTCCTTGCGGCCAAGTTCACTGCTTTTGTCGGGACATGTTTTCGTGCTAATTTGGCGGGCATCATTACATGCAGCAAGGCCAACGAGCACGAACAGTTAGAGAAGACACAGAGTGATTAGTTTGTGTCTTCTCTCCTGCTATCTGTCATGCTGTGCGCGTCAGTGTAATGTCGCTCTCAATGATTAAAAATGAACTATAGCAGGTAATGAGTTGTTCTGCTGAGAGGGTCCTCTATTGTCCAGAACGGAACAGAACAATGGCAATTTGATTTGTGTCATAGAGAGATACTCTGCTTTCGGTTACTACAACTAATGTTTAAACCGCAGTTTATTTTTTATTAACAACAGTTCCAGTACAGATGAAAGGTGCATGGACAAAATTCGTGTATTCAGCTTGACTAGGTTTGTGACCTTAATAGTAATTGCCAACCAGCCTTACAATGTGCATAAATATCACACACATATACAACCACGCGTGATAGCTTGCTTATTACCGAATAAAATTGATATGTTGAAATCGACGTAGTCGACCTACGCAATGTGTGCAAGATATGCCATGTAGAGTAGCCATGCTCTAAACTAATCTTCGCTCGTTGGTTCCATTTTACTGTACGTTGGCAAATGAAACTTATTCGAATGCACATATTTTGTGTAAGGTTACATTTATTTTTAGGCAGTAAAAACAGATTTAAACATACAATGGCTCGGATTCTCATTTAGAAGATACATAAATACATACATACATACATACATACATACATACATATATACATACATACATACATACAAACATACATACACAGAGGTGTAAATATTAGGATGAATAACTAGAAAACAACATTTCTAATACACTCATTTTGAATATGCAGAAAGGAACTTACAAGAGAAATCCACCAGCAGTGTTGTGTCTGAACTTGGTGTTTCTCGAACCATCTCGGAAAAGCTTGATGCATAGTTTCTGTTTCTTATAAAAACAAGCAGTTTTTATAAGAAACACTAGAATAAAGTCCTTGACAACTTCATGCTAAAGAAAAGGGCTATGCATCAATATTTCATACATGTCTGCAATATTACTCTGTTTATTTACATAGCTTGGCTCATTCCCAACACACTAACAAAGCATGTTAGGACACTTGGGCTGAAAAGCGGCACAGCGCAAAGAAATTCTAGACAATACATGAATACTACACTTCTAAGCTACTACGCTCCTTGGTGCAAACAGTGTTGATATTGACAGCTATAGACCCTATTTTGTTCCCTGAAAACACTCCTCTAAAAGACTTCAAAGTTTTCACATCAACACATTTCCCATACAGCGGTCTGTTAGTCTGCTTGAAAAAAATTCAGCTCACTGATGGGCAAAGACTGTACACTTACTATATATGCAGGTCTTGCTGCTGGCCTCAACTGCGATGTTGCTCAGCAGATATGTGGAAAATAAAAACTCATACTATTCCACTGCAAAGTAATTATGTGTCATTTGCTTGAAACAGGGACCACAATAAAAGAACATAACAACATTTACCTTCACACAGTTAAAAAAATGTAAACACATTTCCATAAAGTTTTCACAGTTCATCTGAGGATAGTAATAATGGTTGTAAGCACATTGTTACTTCCACTAACAAACTATTTTAAGAGTATACCAGTACTTTTGTGGGGCTTAACAATTGCACAGGCGCCTAGAAAATGATAAGTAAGTGCATGGTATACCTACCTATAAATAAAAATAAATACTTTGATTTCTAGTTTGAGTAGAGCTGCATAGATGATAAGTCACTTGCATAGTACTCAATTACATTATGAACAAACCTATACAAGCAAAGTATACATTAAAATGTTACACTTACACAGTAGAAACAGAGAAGTAGACTGTTCAAGGATGGACAGACAGTGGAATAACAATACACAAGCACTAAAATATACTGTTAAGATATACTAGGAGTAGTGATGATTCTCTTCCTTCCAAATAAAATAATCCACATACATTCTCTTCCCACAGCTTATACACTCATGGCATCATTGATGCTATTCAAATGTGTGTACACTGAAGGAATACATCGACTAAGTACAAGCTTACCGCATCCATGGCTTTACTTCTTGTACTACAAAGAATGCAAACACAGTTACCATTGCCGACCATGGATGCTGTGACAGTTAAATGCAGAGACATGAACACACATGTTAAAAACTTTAGCTCAAAAGTATTTGCCCACTAACACTACAGCAGCCATTAATTTAGTGTCATAGTTTGGTATCTTCCATGCAAAATTTAATTAATTTGTAATGCAAGCAAAAAAAAAACTGCTGAATAATGCATTGCTAAAAAGTTAAGCTGCAGCTGCGCAGAATGTTACTACGTATACAATTCAAACTGCTCCTGACATCACAATGTGCTCTTTCTGCTGTCGTAAACTTTGAGCAGGAGAATAGTCACTGGCAGTCCCTTTATACTTTTTGGTCTTCTGTGCTCTGTTCTTGATACACTGTACATGATGGTGGAGCACTGGATCCCTTGCTAGTGCTAGAACTTAGAAAAGTACAGATCATTATTACAACCATGCTACATGAAAAAGTGTACAGTTGTTAAATATGTGCTCATATTTACAGATGTCGTAATTTCCGAAGCTCATGACAAGCCTCAACACACACACAAACAGTGAAGACTGAAAATATATTTTATTATAATGCAATAGCAAAACTACAATGTTATAGATGAAGGCCTGAAACTTCTGCTAGGCATAAAAAGCCGATGAAGTTTCTTCTATTTCAACTTCACACTAGGTGCGAGAAGCACACCACAAATAAATTCACTAAGAAACACAAGTTAGACTGCATTACAACACAACAGCCAATGTTCATAACTTTAGGGCTGTCTAACCTAGCCAGCTCACTATACCACGTATAGAAGCAAATGGGAAGTCTAGAAGACACAAAGCACTTGTGGATTATGAGTGTGTTTGTTGCTGATATCTATTATTCTAAAAGAAGAAAACCTTTCGAAAATGCACTTCCTCAGGGGAAATATTCACACGCAACAAACGCGACGGGTATCTACAGGTGCCCACGTTAAAGAACCCCAGGTGGTTGAAATTTCCGGAGCCCTCCACTACGGCGTCTCTTATATTCATATGGTGGTTTGGGACGTTAAACCCCACAAGTTAATCAATCAATCCTACAGGTTCCACCAACACTCACCTTTATTGTTGATACCAGTGTCTTGCCGGATGAATATGCTGCGTCCTGTACAGAATACCGAAGGAGCGCTCCGTGACTTGGCTTGCATGGTTGCTGGCTGCATCGCACTGCTGCTGAAGTAGGCTAGCTACAGACAGAGAGATGAGGAACCATGGCTTTGAAACACACTGAACGTCACCTTTAGAGATCAACTATTGCTAATTAGGTCAGGTAAAATTTGTAGAAAAACATATCACTACGCAATCGTGATGAACATGTTCGGCTGAAACACAACTAGCCACAGCACTGAGAGAGAAAAAGCTACATGAAGTAAAAGATGCAGTTACTGGCCCTATGTCGTCTGAGGCTTGTTCAATTGGTCTTTCTCCTTGCATGCTGTGAACATCCAGACACTTTTTAACCACTTGCTATTTCCTTCCAGAGCACTTGATCCACAGAGAGAGTCACAAGCTCGAGAGCTCAAAAAGGAATCAAAGTATTTGTGCTCGTTTGAAAGCACAAGTTTTTGAGTCTCAAATGATGGGAGGTTCATTCTGCAGGTTTTCAACTTTCAACTATTTCAATTATCTTGAAATTTAGTTCTCCAAATGTTGAATAAGAATTATGTGTGAGAATAATACAGGTATCCGCTGCAAGCAACCATGCTTGAGTTTTCAATTTGAGCACTGTAAGTGGTGTTCACTTAATCGTGTGTATTAAAGCAAAACTAATTCTGCAGCCAGCCGTTAGGCAGTTTTGTGCCCTCTAAGCTCTCAAGCAGATCGCAGTCCTTCCAGATGAAGCTGCCATGCATGCTTCCAGGCCACATCCGCTGAATGATAACAGTCACAGCAGTGACATGGACTTGCAGAGTTAGAGAGCACGTGTCCTTCCTATTTTTGTATAGGTGCTCCAAATCATGATGAGGATTCATGTGCCAGTGTGTGCAACCGATGCATCACAGGACCTTAACAAACCAATCTCTGCCATCTGTGAAGAGCCAAAAACAATATATTTAAAAACAATCATTAAAAGCACTTACTTCGAATTCTTACTTTATGAAGCTATCACTTCGTCAAAGTGACCAAAATCTGCTATAATCACTGAAATAAACTGAAGCCTCATGTAAAATTTACGTACCACAATATAATTGTCCTAGTGAAGTATAGTGCTACCACAGTGGTAATCATCTATAGAACTAATTTTCCAAAATATCTCAAGTGCAACCTGGCTCCTAGAAAATGAATTCACATTAACTTTCCAACTATCAAACGTGGTAAATCGACAGGCCCAACCTTATAATCAAACAAGAGTTCACTTGTATCAAATGACAAAAACTTCTGATGTATTTGCTTTATAATATATGTATGTATATAGTAGTATAGTAGTAGTAAAATTTTCATGCTTCAACTTACCATAGGGAAACAATACATCTGATGGGCTTAAAAACTTGCACACGTTATAGTACTGCGTGAGTTATAGTACAGGGTAAATTCAGTTCTGCAAGGTGAACTCACCGATGGCAGCATTTAGTAGCCGTCGGTGTCATGAGGAACCAAGTGTGCTCTATGGCCGACAGGTAAAGGACATCTGCAGACTGGAAGCTGCCGGTGACAGCAATGAAGGGCTGGCCAGGTGGGCACGTCCATTGATGTATTGTAAGAACTGGCCATGACCGGCTGTTGTCAAGGCTCTAATGCTGTGAAAAACGATGGCCAGATGAACTCGGAAACCTGTAGTTAGCCGGCACTGGCTTACAACTTCAGCGCGCTGCCAAAGTAGCACGATTCACAACAAAATGTAGCATCTCGCAGCTTCGGTTCATCACATCATGCACTAGGACTATGGTTATCACAAAAACGAGAAGGGACGAGTTAACAAATAAAAGCGCCAAGCTCCACCACCGCGACTTCACAGGGCAAAACAGTTATCAACGATGTCTTTCAATTTTCGGTCACATGAGCACAGCTTCTTCACAAGTCTTGGAAACGTCAACACAGCACCACTGTTCACAACTAACATCGTTTCACTCTCGAATACTAGATTGCCCACAAGAAAATAGAAGCGTACAGGCTAACCAGTGGCGAAGCAAGAACCGAATACAGTGCGTAGTTCGTACGTTTCCGTGCGTACTGTACTTGGGGTCACTCAAGTAACGCGCCAAAATGCTGTCAATCCGAAATGTCGCACAGCACCCAACTGAGAGACTGGAAAGTCAAGTGAACGAACTGCTACCGGCACACAAACACACACTGCAGGCTTCTCGAGTGCTAGTTGCCGTTGATAAACCGGCGCCGATCCCCGCTTGATAGCCACACCGACGCACAGGCTCCGCTGCGCTTCACCGTACACCATTGCACTGCCGCAGCTTTTCGAACTGCTTACACGCCCCGAAAGAGCTGCCGTAATCACAACACATCCGGTCGAACGCTGAAGTAACTCATGTGAGAAGCGTTTGCTGAAAGTCGCAGTGACCGATATGCTGTTTACGACGCCATGTTGTTTTCGACAACTGCGCAGCACGTAAGAGAGATCTTAGAAAGTACTTGCGCAATTTTCACGGCGTGATGAAACTTGCTCTTATGTGTGAGGGGGATGATATGACGAACACGACAGGCGTGCCAGATGACAGAACTGTTTTGGCAACGTCACGGAGTGAGCTGATGTAGAGGGTGTTGCTTCACAACCAATCACAAGCTGTGCATGTCGGCCAAGTCGGCGTCTGGTCGCGTTTTTCGTCTGCTTCGATCAGAGCATGCGACAGGGGATTCGCCTTTGCCACGCTAATATTGTCAGGTCAGGTGGTCGCTGCGTCGCACAAAATTCATGTCAGTGGCTCCCCCTACCTTTTATTGATGTTCGTGCGCTAAGTTGAACGACTGGTAATTCTCGCAGGGATCAATTCAGCCAAGGTTTTCTCCAAAATCGTGAGGGTTTGCATATTTCCGGTGTCACACAAGGTTACTAGGGCCATTTTATTCCGACTGCTCGCCATATTATCACGGTTCATATTGGTTTCTGAACAGTGCAGGGGAAAATGCTTGATTTGTTTGTAGTTTAATGCGTAATCACGCGCACCCCTAATACGCTTCGATTTACAAAGTACGCGCTGTTCCAGATCATCCCAAAGTGTATCGACAGCTGTATTTCAGAAATCGCACCCATTGGACAGTTAGAGTCAATCAAAGTACACTAGAGCACAAGCTTTATGAACCACTGACTGAAAAGTTCTTCTCATTTTTATTTTCAATAGCGTGCAAGGAATGTGCTCCCATTAATCTCTTTGGTGGTAATTTCTACCAATGAGGCAAGGATCTCGATTCATACTTTTATATGGATGAGATGGGGCGCAATACAACAACATAACAAATAAGCTTGATCCTATGCCGTGCCACGTTCGAATGCACTGACCATTGGCGTAGCACATTGGTTTTTATCCAACCACAAATCGTTACATGCACAATTTTACGCCATTGACGCCCAATAGAATTCTTCAATAAGTGAAACTTCGAACTTATTGGACGATGGTGGTTGTCAACGCAATCCACTGCGTACAAGGGAAACAACTAGCGAAATTCAAAGCACCGAAAGAAATAAATACGCACCAGCAGACATCAGGCAGTTCTTCATGGGCGTGACCTAACTCAAAACCAGCCAGGGCACCAAGGTATACCACCGCGGCGGCAGGTTCTAAGTACCCACATTGTTCCTAAGAGTGGTCCAGACCACTCTTAGGATTTTCTCTCAGCCACGCTGTTTTTACGCACAATTTCGCTTCGTGAATCCACTTACGAGCACTTTTCAGTGACGTAAGCAAACATAGCAACTGCATCACCATCGCTGACATGTTCCCGGGCAGTCACAGCGCGCTTTATTGCAGCGGCCGTTGTGACAACGATGGCCTCTTACGACGTTTTGTTTTCGTTTCGTGAATCGACTTACGCAACAAAATTTCTGTTGCGCTAAAATGTTTCGTAAGTGAGTTTTGTGAATTAGGCCCTGTTGTATTTTTTTACGTGACAGTCAGAACTCTGTGATAATATTGGAACTGCTTAGTCAAAGCACGCAAACACTTATTGGGATAATTATTCTGAAGTTTTAAAGAATCGTATATTGAGAATCTAGGTATCTTTCGCGTTTTCAACTGTATCCTCCTCGCACAACTTGTATGTTCTAGCCCATCTAAGCAGTGAGCATTTTCTCCATGTTTCACGTGGCATTAAATGGTTTTTTGCAGAGCGCAGCCGTGAAGAAAAAGCCGTGACGGGCCAAGAGACCACCCTGGTGGATTTGCGCAAATACACGAATTACTTCATCCAGGTCGCCGCGTTCACGCAGCGTGGCCTTGGCACGGAGAGCGAACCGGTGTTTTGTCGCACGATGGAAGATGGTAAGTGAACATCTTGTTTATTGTGCTTGTTGCGTCCCGTCCGTCAGGGTCACCAGATATGGCTACTTTAAGCCAGATTGGCTACCTTTCAAAGGCCGCGGTGACAAAAAATGACGATGAATACTTGGCTACCTTTGGCTATTGATACATCAGCAGCTAATACACGCTCGAACAATCACTTGATGCAATCGCTTTTTTTTACTCAATATACCACAAGCAATTCGGTGCGCTAAAAACGCCTTCCAGCTGCCATGCTTTTTCATTATTAATAGTACTCAGATAAGTTAGGCAGCACTGTTACGTACGCAGATCTAGCTTTCGTGGACATCAGCGTTTAGTTCACCTGTCTTTCACCACGTGCCGCATGACATTGATCTTTTTATTTACAAGACGCCAAGAAATGCATCGTGGCAAGAAATGAAAAAAAGAAACAAAAAAAAGTTCCAGACATTACTTGGCTTGCCACCTTTTGCCGTCCACGGTGACAGAAACGAGACCGGCAAGTTGCCGCATTTAACAGGCTAGTCGCTCCCCGATTCTGTGGCTGCGAAGCGGTGTACAAAAAAAAAAACGCTGCCCAACTGCATCGGAAGATCTGAAAAAGCAGCCGGACGTATTGTTTTCTTGTTTGCAGCATCAGTGATATGCCAGCTGTTTGTCCAGTTTCGGACGTAGAGAAAAAGCAATGATTACGCTGGAGTGGTGGCGGCGTGAAGCAAAAGGAAGAACATCTGTGCCTAGCTAAATCAATGTCCCCATAGGCAAGCCTTAGAAAGCCATATTAGCATTGTGAAACCTACTTAGCTAGGCACAACTTGGTTAAAGAAATCAAACAGTAATAAACCTTATTTTGACCGATCTTTTATGCCTAAGCCTGCCGCGCAAGTAGAATGAGTGGAGCTTAGTCTAATACTATTCAAGACTGAGCCTAAGCTTGTGCTAATTCGGTTAACTTGTTAATTACGCTTAGGTTAACATACGATCAACCTAATTAAGATCAAGCTTGAAGATGAAAATTTGGCAAATTGGTTATTCAGAGAAATGGAGTACTTGGCGCTATGATTGTGAAAGAATTCTCAATTGAACCCGACCGATACCTAGCCAATACTCGTGAAATGCAATGTGATAACGTGAACAATTAGTGCAGGGGCATGTGAGTGAACGTGCGCTCAGTTAAACCTTCACACGCCAGTGCTAACTAGCTGTGTCTGCCCGGCGTTGCACGATTAAGCTAGAGCTGGGCAATTTTTTTACGGTGGCGAAAGGCTCCGTCGATGGCAGATCTTGAAGGAATTGCCATACATTCAGTGAATTGAAAGAACCCTGAATCACTTTTTTTTCCAACCCATAGAAGTATTTTACTGGAAGAGCTTATTACCTCACGAATTCAACGCCGTGAAACTTTTATGAGTTCGTCGTTTCTGAGTGGCGTTACAAAGAATTGTCACTCGCTGCGATCGCATTTTCTCTTCTCCCGTCCCGACAAAAGCGCTGGACCGGAGCAAGAAAGATATGTCACGAGGGCGTCGTGACCGTGTTCATGTATTTTTTTTTCTTTGAATTCGAGCATTTTTCAGTTTTATCGCATGCGCTCGCGCGGACAAGCCGCGGCCACCCGCGGCGATGCCTGTAACAACCGAGTGCGCAATGATGAAATCAACCAGTGGCTGAATGACGGGCTTTCTACGAGTGATTTTTGAGCGTGTTGCGTCCTTTCTTGAGAGAACAGGCAGTGATTTTTAGCTGACTCGTCAATTTTTTGTACATTGCAGGCAGCGTGCTGCGCTGTAGTATCAAAGGTGAACATCTTCGACAAATATCTTTCTGACAGGGTGAATTTTCATACTGATAACATAAACTCTCCAGCCAAGTTTTAGTTCAAAAATAAAGCCTAAAGACTAAACTGACATAACGGTTCGGGATCGATACGGCTCCTTCTTCACTAATGACTGCGCGGCCAGCTCCAACGCTAGCAATTTTTTTCTAGGGCGGGGGGTGGTGTCACCCTTTTCATCGTTCTTTTTTCCACCATCGCTGTTACCACAGTGTTTTTCTACTGGATCTGTAGTCCATACATGTGTACACAGGGTAAGGTTCCAGTTAAGCGGTTGACATTTCCAGAACTTGTTTGGATGTGGATATGCCAGGAATCTAAGAACTGTCTTTTTGAGTGGCTGCCGTCGTGTCGATGACCCGGGTTTTGTCAAAATTGAGGTATTGGTCCATCTTTTCGCTCTGTTCAACGAGCGCGTTTTGTGCGTCGTTGAAGTTATGCACATTGTTTAGATTTTTCATATCCTTTCAGGGAAGCTTTTGCCTCACTGATGTAGGCGCAGAGCAGTCTGTGTATAGAATTTTGTAGACCAGCCCGCGGAATCTTTCTTTCCACAGTCGGTCTTTTGGTAGCGGCCAGAGTTGCCCAATTTTTCAGACGGGTTCGTGAGCAACCTAATGGCCTCTTTCCCCTGCATCCTGTACAGTTGCTCGCTGATTCCCGGACCGTATGGGACCGAGACGGGGTAGGAATGTTTCAGACAAGCCTCATTGTTAAGGTAACTCATTGCAGGAAGCAGGTGGGGAGCACCTTTGCGATCGCCAAGCCGATGGCATACTCAACGAATAAATCTTTTCAGGTATTCATTGTCCAGAGTCAGTGGTGATCACTTCTTTTTTCGCATTCTTTTGGAGCTGCAGATGACCTGGCGCAATTCAGAAGTGTCTTGACCATGGACGTTCGGTGTGCGTATATAGACAAAAAGAACCATCTCTCGAGCAGAGCAGCACGGGAATGCGGCAACTTATTCTTCGTCAGAAGTTGCTACAACCTGCCCCGCGCAAAAACAAAGTTGGTGAAAGCTGTTGAATTTCCAAAATTTACAGCAGCTTGGTAGGTCGTTGTAGATGCGTTCCGTTTGCAAATCTGATGGTACATGATCCTATTTCACAGTGAACTTCAGCGACTTTGAGCGTATCTATCTATCTATCTATCTATCTATCTATCTATCTATCTATCTATCTATCTATCTATCTATCTATCTATCTATCTATCTATCTATCTATCTATCTATCTATCTATCTAGCTAGCTAGCTAGCTAGCCACCCACGACTTTTACCTCTCCTGACCATTTTGTTAGTGGTATCAATACCTAACTTGGTATGACATAAAGTGACTGTATGAAGAACACATTTGACTAGTCATAACATGAAAATCATATGTATGTCATGAATGTCGTGATTTACATTTCAGGGTCCCGCCGCTCTTGCGGTGGTTTCAATCACATGGCATGTTGCAAAGCTGGTATGGTATGACATGGTTGGCTGGAGAACACAAGTGACAGACACTAAGATGAAAATCATGACATGCGTGTTATTTAACAACATGACTACATGCCATGCTCATAATGCACTCGCGGCAGCTTCGCTAGCGTCACATATACCAAGTTTACGATACGTGAATAAATGACGAAGGTATGTGACTGGTGCAAACATGATAATGACATGACGCATGTCATGTGACAACTTGACTACATACTACGCTCATGATGCGCTCGCAGCCGTTTTGCTAGCTTCACATGTGCCAAACTCGGTAGTGCGCGACACGAGCGGTGACATAGGTAAAGGACACATTCAAACATGATAATCATGACATGCGTGTCCTGTAACAACGTGATTACATGCTACGCTCATGATGCACTCGCGGCCGTTTCGCTAGCTTCACATGTACCAAACTCGGTAATACATGACACGAACGGACGACATAGGTAATGACACACTCGAACATGATAATCATGACATGCGTGTCACGTAACAACTCGACGGCATGCCACACTCATGAGCCGCTCACGGCCGTTTCACTAGCTTTACATATGACAAATTTTGTATTACGTGACGTTAATGGATGAAGAAGGTATGTGACTGGTGCAAACATGATAATCATGAGATGCATGTCATGTGAGAACTTGTCTACATACCACATTCAAAACGCCCATACATTTCGACGTGACGCGGTGCGCGTGCTCGCCGGCGTTCATTTCGTCGTGTCACGCCGGCGTTGCCACACAAGGCACTGGTCGTACCATATACACCCAGGCACTCTTCACGCTGCGCTGCTTCGACTCATGCACGTTTCAGCACGTCCGGCTTCCCTCCGTCAAGAAAAGAGGGAGACGCAGTGTTGTCTGGGTAACATATCAACGTGAAATGCAGCATGTCGAATTTCGCGCCGGGTGCCGTCGGGCAGCGCCAACGAACGCTAGTCACACCGGTTGCGCCTGGCGTCAGACTATACAGTGCTCTAGTTTTGGTAACGTAGAGTCACTGTGCCCAGCGTGCGCGCACGCAACGCTACACAGGAGTATAATGGGTCCTTTATGATGCATTCGCGACCGTTTTGCTAACTCCACATATACCGCGTTAGGCGTTACGTGACATGAATGGGTGACGAAAGTGTATGAATGGTGCAAACATGATAATGCTGACTAGTGTATTAATTAAGAAAATGACAGCAAACCACGCTTAAAGCGTGCTCACGGCTGTTTCGCCAGCTCCACATATACTAAATTGGCTATCACGTGACGTCAATAGATGACGAAGCTAAACGACACATTGAAACATGATAATCATGACACGTAGGTCATGCACGGAATAATATACCTGCACCTGGTAACATTGTGCTGATCTTAGAGTGACATATCAACCTTCCTCATTCGTGCTTCGCATATCATACATACCCATGATATGTGGGATCTGTGTGTTTAGAAAAAGTGGTGAACGATTGAGAGCACTATAGGTACTCTACTATGGGAGAGCATGAAGCCGTCCCACCCATAACGGTAGCCTAAGCGGCACTCATGCGATCAAGAGCTTTATTGTCTCAGTAGGGTGCCTGTGGGATCTGCCAATTTTTTTTAGGGGCGAAGCTCTTAAGGCGCGGGTCTGTCCATTCCTTGTATGTGTGTAGAAGTACGTAGCCACCAGTGGCGCATACCTGCTCTAGAGCGGGTATGTGCCACAGGAGATGTGAGATGGCATATGGCAGTATTTGTAGTGTTCACAAGATGGACTCATGGATAGATGCACAGACACACAAACGGACATATGCATAGGTACACATATGGCCACGCGGACGGACGGAAGAACGAACGTACAGACGGAAGCACGGACGAGCTGATGGAAACTTCGCCCTACTCATCATCATTCACTCCGTGGATATGCTGTGATTTCTTTTTTATCGCGACCAGCGTGGACTTTGGTTACTTTGGCTAACTTCCAGAGTTCGCGTGGTTGTAGGTTGTCTTCAAGAAATACGACGTCTTTAATGTTCGCTTCCACAGTTGGCTTTGCTGATTGGATAATTGTAGTTCTTGAACGTATTTTTTTTTTCATCGTTGCCGAAAGTGCTCTACATTGTCCTGTCTCGGCTTTAATGATTGGTTCAGCAAGCGCAATGACTCCGAGGGCAACTCAGACGGCCTCGGGCTTGGGATCTAGATGAGCCGTTTTCCGGTGAAGAAATGTGGTGGTGTGAGGAGTTCCGAATCTCTGGCGTCACTGTAAATGTATGTGATTGGCCTGAAGTTTTGAACGACATTAACTTCTGTTAGAGTCACGACAAGTTCATCCTTCTTGAGGCAATGCTGTCCTACAGTTTTCTTGAAGGCTTGTTTGACGGATATGATAGATGTTCATAAAATCCACCCCACAACGGTGATCCCTTAACAATACATTTTCATTTCTTCTTGCTGTTTGTGAATGCGTTCGCGACTTCCTCTGTCCGCATGGTTTTCCAAGTTTAAGTAGTTCTTTCTTGCTTCGTTTGAACGCGAGAGCATTGTTGGAGTGTATAGTCGCAGGAAATCCTCTTCGTGAAATGAAGTGGTGGAAGGCGTTTAGAAAGCTAGAAGCAGAGGTGTCTTTACCCACTCAAGGTGATCTGCTCTGACGACCACGCAGGTTAAGAGTACAATGTATCCTTTCTTAAACAATCGGGCAACCTAATGAGTAGCGGTCCAGCGAAGTCGATTCCCGCAACTTGAAATGGTTCGGCTCTATTTACTCTGTCTGGAGGTGAAGGAGGAGTTTGCTCCTGAAATGTTCTTGCACGCTGTCGACGAAACACTACCTATTCCTTGATTACTTTCTAGACTAGCTGCCGTGCTGACATAATACAAAACTGTTCCCATAAGTTGACGAGTGTGTCTCGTACACCAGCGTGTAGAAATCGGCGATGGTGCTGAGAAACTATGAGTACCGGTAAAGGATGCCTTTCGGAAGAATGACGGGGTGTCACTCCGATCAAGGTTTTTGACTGTAGTGAAGCCATCCTGTCACGTGAAAAATACCGGTGTCAACTAAAAAAGTCAATGTATTACGTACAGGTGACGTCAGGGAGGGCTGCTCGCCTCTTCGAATTGCCCTTGTCTTTTCCGAAATGCTTCTGCCTGATCTTTGCGCAACCAATACATGTCAGCGCCAGCTATTTCGTGGGAGGTGGGATATCCTTGCGCAATAGTCTCATGCTTTAAATTGCTGATTAATCGCCAGACCCAGGCAGTGATCTGGTGAAAACAATTACTTAAGTATTAATTAGCGACAGGAATATGTGGTTGGGTAACTGGGATGTTGTAGACAGCGTAGTCAGTGGTTCGTTTACTTCTACATGTTGTGGTGCTCTGTCTTTTTTGATCGAGAAGTCCGAAGGTGCTCCGGTTCGCTGTGGCCAGTATTCGGTGCCTTTAAGTAGCCACGAAGGTCCATGCCAACAAAAGTCGGAAGATACAAGCTGCTCGGCATTGGATCCTCTGGTGATCATATCTGCAGGGTTTTCTTTCCTGGGCAGTGCTTCCACCAATATTTGCTTGTAGCAGCTTGAATCTGGTCTATTCTATGGCGTACAAATATTTTCCAATGACGATTGTCACCCCTCATTCAGTGGAACGCTATCACTGACTCCGTCTACAGGTGCACACTGCCGAAGGATTCTGGAACGGACCGCTTGACATGTTCACACAGTCATGATGCGTATAAACAAGCTAGAAGCTCCAACCTGACCAAGGTCAATTCTTTGATCGGGGCTATGTGATCCTTCCAAAGGATGATTGTAGAATAAGCTCGTTCTTTATGATCGAAGGTGCATAGGTAGGCAACTACACCACAGGCTAATATGGCTTCCCTTGGCAAGCACTTGAAGTGTGCTCTTCTTGATCTGTTGTGGCAAGTCCTGCAGGTAGAAGCGAGGTTGCTCGATGCCGTAGAGGGTAGGGAGCTTATCACACCACGTTTTCCATTCATTCAGAAGTAAAGGCAGAAGGACAGTGTCCCACTCGACTTTAAGCTTCCAGATGTGCTGAAAGCAAACTTTCTGATAGCAAACGGGGTTAGGAATCCCAGTTGGTCGTACAGTCTTGCGGTTGCTTGCAGTGTAAAGCGCTTCATGTCAGTGCGAGATTTCGCAAAGTCAAGAATGGGCCCAGGGGAAAATACTTGTTGTCTGTATATAGATGCCAAACTAGCCAAGGACCTTGATAACACGTAGTGGCTCGCTGAGAGGAAGCTCTTCGCGACCTTGTTTCAAGTGAAAGGCTTCAGAACGGCTCGTTCGTTTGATGCCCGTTTATCAACTTTCGTGGTAGAGGCAGGAAATATTTGCATTGTTTCCGTGCACACCTTGACAACTTCATAAACTTTGCCCACTCTAGTGATTATATTTTCTGGTGGGGCGCATTTTCAGGTGAACATGCTTGGTAGCATCCTATGCTCTGCGACTAACACGAAGATTATTCCGAAATAAGTGGAGACACCTTGGAAAACCAAGGTGACCTTCGACGCAGTCGGCAGCTTTTCGGTCTACCGCCTCAGTTCAGCCCCCGTCAAGAACGCATCAGAAACATGGCAAGTGCAACAATGGCGACCCGGACTCTGCAGGCCCCGACACCGCTTTCTCTATGGCCTTTCAACGCCTTTCAAACATCCAAGCCGTTTGAAGGTGAACTTTTTGACGACGTTCAAGACTGGCTGGACCAGTATTAGCGAGTCACCGTCGCCAACGAATGGGATAACCATAGGAAGCTCAGGTACCTCTACTTCAACCTCAATGATGTGGCACGAATTCGGTACGAGAACCATGAAGCTGTCCAGACAACCTGGTTGGTGTTCTGCACTCAGCTCCTGAACACGTATGAAAGTTGGGACTGAAAAGAGCAAGTAGAGCGTCTCGTCATTTGCAGGAGTTTAAAATCCAACGAAAGCGTTGCTATATTTGTTGAGGAGATGTCTCGGTTGTTCTGGCGAGCTGACTCCACAATGATGGAAGAGAAGAAGCCACGCTTCCTGATGCAGGCTTCAAAGGAACAGCTCTTTGCGGGACTCATGCGCAACCCACCTGGTACCGTAGCATAATCTTTCCGTGAAGCTACAACAATGGAGCGGATGCTAAGGCAGCGGTCTTCGTGGTACGAGCAGCCGAACAACGTCGCCTGCAGGTCATCATCAGGGAAGACCCTCACCGTCACCACCATCAAAGACCTCATGGAGCTTGTGCGCAGCATTGTACGTGGGGATCTCCAGAAACTTCACGCATTTTCTCCCCAGCTCCAGGTAGCTGCCCTGACTGACGTCTTCCGCGAAGACGTACGGTAGCTGGTACAGCCACTGGTGACGCCACCAGCCGAAGTTCCTCTGCTAACGTACGCAGGAGCCAAACACACTCCTGCGCTTGCGGTCAGCTACTCCTCCCGACCATCCACTTTGCCCGTGATGCAGTACTTCGCAGTTGCGTCACGTTACGAGACTCCGCGAGTCGACGGGCGAAAGTTCAGTGTGTGGCACGCTCCCCACAATAAGCCTCTTTGTTACCAATAAACCAGGCCACCTGTTTCGTGACTCTTCGTACCGACATATGGGCCTCCCTGGTTTTCGGCCAGATGCCCGGCGACCTCGTGACAGTAAACGTCTCCGAGCTAAAGCAGAGTACCTGCAAAGTATTCAGTCTCCGAACTTTCAACGACACCAGTCACGCTCGCCATCTCCTCGGTGCTCCATATCACCGTGTGGACCATGAAGTTTCGCTGATAACATTGCGGGACGACCACCTGGTCTCCAATCCACACCGCTGTAACTAAGAAGAGCGACCTCTGGATGTGGGGCCACTGAAGAGTGATTGGTAAAACAACTTCCCACAACCTGTCCGCCGACCTCTGACAATTCCGTTTCTCCGTCATCTTCCTTCGAGGACAAACGCGTTTCTGCTGACATTTCTGTCTTAATCAACAATTATCGTGTCATTGTTCTGGCAGAAACAGGTGCTGACCACTCCGTTATCAGCGCTTGACTCGTGGCTGAACTGAGAAAGGTGAATACTCTCTGGGAGCCTAGATTGAAGCTCCGGTCAGCAGGAGGTCACCCCTTGACGCTGATTGGGTGGTGCATTGCAAGATTGCAAATCTATGAGTCCACCTTCGTCACTTCGTTCATAGTGTTGCGCGAATGTTTCGGAAAGTCATCCTCGGCATGGATAATCTGCGCAAGCACGGAGCCGTTATTGACCTGCGAGAATTGCTTATAACGTTTTCCGACAAGCATGCCCAGACCCCGAGAGATACTGTTACGCAGAAAAAAGCACTTCGTATCGTCGACGGCACAATCACGCTTCTGCCGCGAACCAGTATATTCGTAACTATAATGAGCGAAATAAATAACAGTAGTAGTGGTATCGCCGAAGCCAATTTGTCGGTGCTATTAGCTAGGCAAATCTGCGTCGCCCACAGAATAGTCCTTTTGAAGCAAAAGGTGACTGAGCTCGTGGTTACAAATTTCAGCGGCAAATATCAGCATTTGACAAAGCGAACGACGTTCGCACTCCTTGAAGCCATTCGTAGCGAACCATGTTCAAATATTTCTCCAATTTCCGCAGCCGTACAAGTTCACCCCACGGTTACCACTACTATAGTCTCTGAATACGATGCTCTTCAGGGGGGGGGGGGGGGTAATGTTACAAGCTTGTGTCACGTGGTATCGTTTCTGGCGAAATTGTGTGTGCTGCTACAGAAAAGGCGATGAAGAATATAACGCGCGAAAGAAGATGATGCCTTCACTTGGCCACAGAGCAATAATAAATATTGATTCGCTCTCGTTAAGCACAGCTCTTATTACTTCTCATACCTCCCGTGCCATTGTGCCATTGCGACGCTGCGATATTTATTTCCGTCTTAGCTGAAGTACCTAAAATTAGAATGGGTACCAGGTCACTGTTGGTTAACATTAAATGAAATGGCTGACGCTGTAGCCCACTCATCGCTAGATCTCCCAATATTTCAGGTTCTCCCAGTGGTAGAAAACTTCACCGTAATCTGGTTTAGAAGATCGGCTATCCACACAGATAGGATGGAAGCAATAACCACTTGGATGGAATGTAATCACCTAAAATACTCATGGTGATCGCAGTGGAGCCATACTCGACAATCAGAAGTGATCATTACCAGATTTCGATGTCGTGTCCCCCCATCAAACTTTTACCGCTACAGGACTGGTCTGACGATATCACCCTTTTGCGAATTCTGCGGAGAACTGGAAAATATCGCACATTACTTTTTGACATGTGCAAGATATTCTCGTATCAGAAGTCGATTTCTAAATACTCCTTTTACAAAAATGGGCTTGACCTTATCGGAGGAGAATATTTTAGGCTTCGGTGCCTCAGGCTTGGGATACTGCCACAAGGATGCCTTTAAAGCCGTGTGTAACTTTATAAATACTCAATGAGTGCCATTTTAACCTGGTATTTAAAATTCTTCGTCATTTCTTTAAGGTAGAACTTGCGTTTCTAAATAATTCCCATCAGGTTATTACAACAGTCTGGAATACACGCTCAACAGCACATTACTTGCAAATAAATTGAATATTTTACGTACATTTGCGATTTTATTTTTTATTTTTGGTTTAAAATTTTATAGCTTACCTAAAATAACACTTACCAGTCTCTACGTCGCATCTTTTCGCCGTCTTTTTTTTCTCTTTTATCATTTTCCTGTCCTGTAATTTTTCTGGCGTTGTGCTGTATTTTGTCTGGCGTGGCATTGGATCCTAACCAACTGGCCCAACTTACCGTCTTACTCTACGTCGTATTCCTGGCCAATCACCCAAAGTGGGTACGTGCCATGTATCTAGGATAGCAAACAAAAGCAAAGCAAAGCCACTGTGTGGACCAGCCTTACGTTCGACCAACCTCAAGTTACAGGTTTTTGTTCCTTATACGAAAAACAAATGCTCCACTACACAATACCTACACTAATAAACAGCTATAAATCGATGCAGTTTGATCTTCTTGTGGCCTCTTTCGAAGATCTTAAAGGAATGCATGTGATTTCTGCATAGATTCATGTGCACAACGGGCACGTTTTAAATGCAAAGCATTTCTTAGCGAGATTCGGCAATTTTGAGCATATCTATCTATCTATCTATCTATCTATCTATCTATCTATCTATCTATCTATCTATCTATCTATCTATCTATCTATCTATCTATCTATCTATCTATCTATTTATCTATCTATCTATCTATCTATCTATCTATCTATCTATCTATCTATCTATCTATCTATCTATCTATCTATCTATCTGTCTGTCTGTCTGTCTGTCTGTCTGTCTGTCTGTCTGTCTGTCTGTCTGTCTGTCTGTCTGTCTGTCTGTCTATCTATCTATCTATCTATTACTATCTATCTATCTATCTATCTATCTATCTATCTATCTATCTATCTATCTATCTATCTATCTAGCCGCCTACGTCTTCTAGCTCTCCTGGTCGTTTTGTTATATGTAATATTACCAAAATTGGTATGGCATAACATGACTGTATGACGAGCATAATTGACTAGTCATAACATGGCTATCATGATATGTATGTCATTAATGTCATGATTTATATTTCAAGCGCTTGCTGCTCTTGCAGTGGTTTCGTTCACATGACATGTTGCAGAACTAGCACGGTAAGACATGACTGCATGGCAAACACAACTGACAGGCCCAAACGTGGAAATCATCACATGCATGACATGTAAGCCATGATTCATGACTCCGCGCCTCGCTAATGGTACGCTCGCAGTCGTGTCGCTAGCTTCACACATACCAAATTTGGTGCTCCGGGACGTGAATGGATGACGAAGGTATGTGACTGGTGCAAACATGATTATCATGATATGCGCGTTATCTAAAAACATGACTACTTGCCACACTCATGATGCGCTTGGGGCCGTTTCACTAGCTTCATAAACACCAAATTTGGTATTAAGGGACGTGAATGGAGGACATGGTATATGACTGGTTCAAACATGGTAATCATGAGACGCGTGTCATGTAACAACATGACTACATGCCACACTCATGATGCGCTCGCAGTCGTTACGCTAGCTTCACATTCACCAAATTTGGTATTACGTGACGTGAATAGATGACGAAGGTATGTGACTGGTGCAAATCCGATAATCATGAGACGCGTGTCATGTAAGAACATGAGTACGTGCCACACTCAAGGCACCAAACTATTCGACGTGACCCGGCACGCGGGCGCGCCGGCGTTCGTTTCGTCGCGTCACGCTGGTGATGCCACGACCGGCGCCAATCTGCCTGGAATATACGCGCAGGCGCACACCGCGGTACGTTACTATGACGCATGCGTGTTTGAGCGTTCCCGGCGTCCTTCCGTCACGAAGCTAAGCAGGCGCGATGCTGTTTAGGTAACGTCGTCGGGGCGAAACGCATCATGTCCCATTTCGAGACGGTTGCCGCCGGGCCTTGCCGACAGGCGCTGGTTACGCCTAGTGTCAGACAATGGAGTGCTCGCGTTTTGCTAACGCAGCGCTGCTGCGCCCAAGATGGGCGCGCGTCAACGTTAAGTGCACTCACCGCTGTTTCGCTAGATTCACATATACGGGATGTGAATGGACGACGAAGGTTTGGGACACGTCCAAACATGATAATCATGATGTTCGTGTCGTGTTAACATTGCACATGCTTCGCTCATAGCGTGCTCACAGCCGTTTCGCTAGCTGCACATATACCAACTTGTATATTATGTGACGAGAATACACGACGAAGGTAAATAACACGTCCAAACGTGATAATCAGGACATGAAAGTCACGTACGGCATCATTTACTTCCACCTCGAATTGTTGTGCTGATTTTAAAGTTACATATCAGGCTTCCTAATTTGTGCTTCGCATATCAGCGATTCCGACTGTACGTGGGATCTGCCAATTTTTCTTATTTTGTTTAATTTCAAGAAGAAAGTGTTTGTTGAAATATGTTAAATCACTAGCATTCCCCTGTGTGTATATATGCGTGTGTTTGTGGCTTTGTGTTTGTATAATTATGTAGAAGTGCATTAGTATATATGTAGTTATATTTTTATGTAATATGTTTGAATTTATATTGCTGCACTGCCAAATACACAGGGTTGTAGGCTAGTCAAGCTGTCCGGAGACAGCTTTTTTTTCCACAATCCCCCCCATTTGTAGCCCATAAAGATGGCAAATAACCTATTGTCATTGTTATTAATAAAAAATTATTATTATTACGTGAAAATACCATCCACGTAGATGCAATCTTGCAGCTTTGAGATGGTGACAGGTACTTCGAATAGTTGCTGCAAGAAGAAACGGGCTTGAATTTGTACCGAAAGGAACCCGTGTTATTCGGAAAGTGATCACCTTTAGGAGCGGCTCGTTAGGCACAGAAGGGTTCTCATACCACAAAAATCGCAAGGCATCTAGCAGTTTCCCAGAACAAGAAAAGTCAGCTTCGCGGCAAGGGTAAAGTAATGAATGTGATAGCAACAACTTGGAAAGTAACGCTGAGAACAAGCAGGTCATAATGTGCAGCGCACTGCTAGCACAAGAATTACTCACAAAGCAACTTACACAGGATGACAGGGAACCAACAACGTTTACAGCTTGATAATTATCGAGCTGTTCAAACAAAACGACGCACGACACGGAATCACATGTAAAGATGAGTGCGAACTATCAAGTGTATCTGCTGTTATACTTCGCTCTTTTCGCAAATTGGGCCTGTAGTGTAGGCTAACCGACCTTTGTGGGCCCGGCAACTAACGCAATCGTTCCTGTGAAAACCCAAGGCAAATGATTGTCCCCACCGAAAGGTGAGTGCGCGCGCCCAAGTATCTAACTCCCCCTACCCCCCCCCCCTCCCGCGCGCCATCCACGGGGTAAAGTACGCATGAGACATAAGCACACGCCGGCGCATCGTTCCGAGCGGTGAGCTGAGCGCGGGTGGCTGTTAGATACAAAGCAGCTATTCTACTAGCTTGTAAAACGCTGCCCCTCGCAGCAGGTGTTGGAGCGGTGCCAAGTGTGTTGATAGTGCTTATGCGCGTCAAGTGTCCGCGATATCAGGTGCTATCGCCCACAATTGTAAAGTGTTGCTTGTACGTGACGGCAAAGGTCACATGAGTGTCTGCTACTTATGTATGCTGGTTGCTTGGAATAAATGGGGGGGGGGGCGGTTGATCTTATCTTGCCCACATTAGAAGCGGCTCAGTTCATTTCCTCTGCTTCTGTGGCCAGCCGAGACGCGCATGGCCTTTCGCTAGGCCGCAACGCGACACCAAGTAGCTCACGCTACTCCTAGCAGATCCATGAGCGTACTGTGCGAATAACAGACGGAAACATGAAGTAGGAAAAAAGGACAGACAAGCGCACACTATCAACTGAAGGTTTATTGCAAAACCTAGGCAATATATACAGGAAAAAATACTAGGCAAGGGGGGGCAAAGGGGAGGAGAAAGAAAGCATGAGGGTCGAAATCAACAAATCCTGGGCAACATCAGAAAAGCACGCACGTGATGCTAAACCTAGATAAAACAACTCCTTATTGTGTGTAGTCACAAAGCGAACACTGACGCTCGACTAATGTCGTGTTGCGCCCTAGCGAAAGGCCATGCGCGTCCGGGCCGGCCGCAGGAGCTGAGAAAGGGACTGAGCCGCTTCCGATGCGCGCGAGATAACGTCCAACAACAACCTTTATTCCATGCAACCAGCATACATATATAGCAGACACTCATTTGACCAATGACGTCACGTACAAACGACACTTTACAATTGCGGGCGACAGCGCCAGATAACGCGGACACTTGACGCGCCTGGGCGCTATCACCACAACTAAGAAATCTTGCGAATATGCACAGCTTCAACGACCTCGGGCAATTTTCGGTTTTTATGCCGAAACAGCTCAGAAGTCTCATCAAAGAGCGGCTTGCAGCTGCATTCGCTACAGTGGGCTGTTAAATAAAGGCCGGAGTGACCTTTCATAGAATTAAAATGTTCTCAAAGTCTAACACTTATACAGTAACCTACCGTGTGTTTATGCGATCCTACCTTTGCCACGTCGTTGTGAAGTGAAGCCGCCACGCCGCCATCGTGTGGAGGGCAAAAGACACGCTAGTCGCAGCTGCATCCGCTTTTGCGTGCGTCGACTGCGGTGCTTCCATTCCCGATCACGGCGTCTAATTTTAGCACCGCAGTCATATCTTAGCCTAATCGGTGTCTTGGTCACACCAGACAAATATATGGCGCGTGCTATGAAATCAGCCGCTCAAAAATGCTGCTGTGGAAGAATGTCTGGCTTATGGTTGCTGAAACAGTTCAAAGACGATGCCAGGAGTGACATTTTACAGGTAACTATAGTGGCTGTGAATGGCGTTTTCAAACATGCTTCTCGAATTGCCAATATGGTTGATTGGACGAGTTGGTGATACATGATTGTTTTGAAATGAGAGCACACTACTTAGACACGGACAGAAAGACAGGGACAAGTGCGAATAGCACCGAGTGGCAATCGCGCGCAAAATAATACTTGGGGTGATTTAACGTCGTAAAACCATGATATTGCTACGCTAAAGCAGCAAGGTATGAAGAAAAAAAAGGTGAAATCTAAGTGGTCTGCTTGGAAGCAGCTCAGTGTCGGCGCGGCCATCCTTCGCCATTGGTTGTAAATAAACACGCCCCATCATAACAGTCTTTGGTGAGAGGTGCTCGTTACGATAACGGCACCGCCGACGAACGACGACTCAGCGACCGCTGAGGTGCAATACTTAGAGCTTCGCTGAAGTCGACGACTTGCTAGTCTGCCACTTGCGATGGCCCCGCCGCGGTGGTCTAGTGGCTAAGGTACTCGGCTGCTGACCCGCAGGTCGCGGGTTCAAATCCCGGCTGCGGCGGCTGCATTTCCGATGGAGGCGGAAATTTTGTAGGCCCGTGTACTCAGATTTGGGTGCACGTTAAAGAACCCCATGTGGTCGAAATTTCCGGAGCCCTCCACTACGGCGTCTCTCATAATCATATGGTGGTTTTGGGACGTTAAACCCCACATATCAATCACTTGCGATGGTGTCTCACAACAACAATGACAACAAGCCACCTGCTTACCACGTTCCATGGCAGCCCTACATCCAACCCCGATCCTTTGCTGGACAAGCTGGAACAGATGTCGACGCTTGGCTCAGCTCCTACCAACGGGCGAGTAGGTTTAATGGCTGGAATGCCACCAGCCAGCTCCACAATCTGGGGCTCCTACTTAAAAAAACGCATCCGTGCAGTTTGAAAATCATGAAGAACGCCTGACGACGTTGCGGAAGTTGGTTGATGATATCAAGTTGTGCTTCGGTCATCTAGCAGCGAAGAACAAGCGTGACGAGCAAGCTCCTATGCATCTAGCGGAAGTTCCCAGGACGCCTGCACGACATATATCGAGGAGTTTTGCAAGGCACTCGACCCCTAAATGACAGAAAAGGACAAAGTTGGTCATCTTCTAAAAAGTATCGCGGAGGACGTTTACCAGTTCCTCATCGCCAAAGGAAGTTTGAAGCGTGTAAGTTACGTCATCGATCACTGCCAAATCCCACTAAAGTTCGGCCGCCTGCCCAACGTCACTAATGTCTCCAGCGACGACGTGCATCCAGCCTCATCATATCTCGCGTCCATGATTCGTCAACTAGTGCGCTACGAGCTCGACCTACGGAAGGTGGCTTCTAGGCTGACACCTAATGTCCGAGAGCCTTTTCCTCCCTGCGACTTCAGCGTGACGTGACGACTATCAACGCCGCCTCCCTAGGTGCCTACAACTACACGCCTCGTCCTCGACGGCCATGCCGAACTGTGCATCCGTACTACCTATTGTATAGCGACTACACACGCAAACCACCTACCGTTTGTAAGGCATAAAACGGCCGGGCCATTCATCTTTCTGCTGACTTTCTGCTGACATCAGCGCAGCTCAGAAACGTTTCATAAGATTTCACTGTGGTATTCATGGTCATCTCGCCAAATTCCGCCCCAGTCACCATTGCACGCCAGCACCATCCTACGGACGACTACGCACTTTCTACGGGCACAAAAATAAGCACGTTGACGAGACAACCTGAGCTTCGGACTTTGACAGCAGGCAAAAGCTTCGGGTGTCATCGAAGTGACTCACCGGCGTCTGTGTGGAGCTTGACGCCACCGCCTTCACGCTACCGAAGATCCTAATCTCCTCGACGACGTCCCACTTCATCGCCGCCTGGAAACTAGGTGGCGTGTCCGATGAAGGTGAGGTCACCAGTCATCTTCAGCTACACCCCTATCGGAAAAATTGTCATGGTTCATACTGGAAAACATGGTGGGCGTAGTGGAAATAATAGTGGGCATGGTGGAAATTATGATGGATATGGTGGGACGTAGTGGAAAATATGGTGGATATGCCGGGACATACTGGGTGGTATAGTGTACAGATGATGGGTAAAGTGGAAATGATGGTGGAAAGCAGAGGCTAGATAGTGGGCAATAATGGGACACTCTGCCCACCATTGCGATTATGCTGGGAAGCCCTAAGCATATGGTGAAGGTGCTTATTATGGTAGGCCACATGGTGTACCAAGCTGAGGAACTCTTCCCACCATTGCGATAATGCTGGGAAGCAGTAAGCAGATGATGGGTGCTGCTTGTTATGGTGGGCCACATGGTTTACCAAGTTGAGAAGCTTTGCCCACCATTGTGGTAATGCTGGGAAGCAGTAAGAACATGATGGGTGGGTTTATAATGGTGGGTATTTATATAGTGTACCAAGCTGGGATCTGTACACTACATGTTCTACCACCATGATTTCCACCAAAGGTTAGGCCTACCGACCTAGCCGTACTATTGTGTTATTCGTGTTTCCGGGTTTCAGAATACACAATTTCGACAATTAGGAATGACAATACAGCGCAGCCATGGCATCAATCAGCCTAAATAAAGCATTTTTCATTGCGTATGGTGTCCGCTCAAGAAGCAACAAGTATCCATGCGACGCGATTCAAGCACTCCCAAAGAACGTACGTACGTCTCTTCTCACCGACAGCCACCGGTCGCATTCGCCGGCACTTCTCTAGCTTTTGTGCGAGAACTCAGACGTGGCAATTTGTATGCTTGGGGAACCAATATGATAGCGTAATGTTTCCGGCACACTGCATTTGTTTTGGCCAAGCCGTTATGTAGTTGTTGCTTTAGCGAAAGAGTTACAGCATTGCGCTGGCACGACCGCCCTCTACGTTGCGCGAAAAGCATCCCAATACTCAATAAAATAAATTAGGCGGGCGTATCTATGGAATGAGCCTAGAAGCGTCATAAAGCGCGAGCAGATGTCGCCCTTTAGAATGAGCGCGAAACGGATATTAAACTTGGCAGACCCCGCCGGTAAACTGTTGCTGCGCCTCAGTCCACTTGGTTTGTTTTTTCTTGCAGTTGTGAATTGTAAAAAAAAAGCACTGGTGACATTAACACAGTGGCAATCGTTACAGGCAGCAGTTGCTTGTGTTTAATAAATGTGCAATTTGTAGTAGCAGGTGCAGAGCTCGTCTATGTCGTGTACACGACAAACATAACTGAAGTTCAACCGTAAGTTTGTATGCCAATCAACTATTTAACGCACAACAAACCTCATGTTGGTATGGCGCAGTGATTAGTGTCTCCGAATGGGAATCCGCAGGTTGCACGTTCGATGCTCTGAAGTACATTGTTTTTTTTACGGGACAGGTGTTTTTTATACCGTTTTTATAGAATTCTTTTTTATTTTTCGTGGCAGCTCGTCACGGTGATTCTGATGTCATCTCGCGCTCAAGCGTTGCCGGCACTGCAGCACCCACCATATCCCACCATGCGTCATGGTGGGCGTTTCCCACCATTCACCCACTACATTATTCCACTCTAATGGTGGGTGGTGGCTTACACCATGCCAACCATTCGTTTTTTTCCGATAGGGACGCCGCTACGCCTTCAGCAGTGACCATGCCTAATAACACGATTTGTGTTTCTGCGGACAATGTTACAACGACAGCTTTAGTGCACACTGGAGCAAGTGTCTCCGTTATCAGCATGCATTTGAAAACCCAGTTAGACCGAAAGGTTATGTTCAAGTGGATAATGCGGGCCCATTTCGTGCTATGAGTTGAGAATCGCTCCAACCTTTCGGAGTGTGTACCGTGAACGTCTATTTTTCTAATAACGTCTATCAAGCCGAATTCACAGTGCTCGCTAAATCAACTCTTAATATGATTCTGGGCCTACATTTCCAGCAATAGTGCAATGCCACTCTTGATTTCGGTACCGGCGAGCTTTTTGTCTCTCCTTTAGTTGCCGACCAACCTTCTAGTTGTTCGCACAATCTCGCCGTCTGTGAAGATTCCGTCGTACCACTCCGCTCGTTATATCTAGCGTTCAGGTTACTGTTGCTAGTGCCGACAACAATGCATTTGATGCTTTTGTTGTGGCAATGCCTTCAATCATTGCAAAGAAGGGTGTGCTCGTGCCTCGCTAAATCGTATCTGTGGCCACTGGCCCAAGTACATTGTAGGTGCCAAATTTATCTAACCAGTCTTTTGTGCTTCAAGCGGTATGCGATTTGGCTCATTTAAAGCGGATATAAGCGTTAATAGCGACGCCTTAAGCAATGACGCCTCGAATGAATCCCGTGTGCAAGAGAATATCCCTGGTGTCTCTGAAGAATCTTAAGCGTTTTTGAACATGATTAACAAGGCACTACCCTCTGAGAAGCGTCAAGCCCTGGTCAGCGTTCTTAGCAGGCATGCTTCCTTTTGTTATTTCACCCAGGACGCTACCAAAGTTCGTGTTTCCTATACACGGGCTCACCAAAGAATTAGCACGGTGTCCACGCATCCCATTAAGCAGAAACCACATCGTTTGTCTACATCGGAGCGTAAGGTCATCGCCGAACATGTGAAAGACATGTTGGCGAAGGACGTCATTCAAGACTCTTCTAGCCTCCGGGCTGCGCCGGTCATCCTCGTGAAGAAAACAGACGGATCCTGGAGGTTTTGAGTCGACAACAGGCGTCTGAATTCGGTGACAAAAAATGATGTGTATCCGCTTGCCCCTATAGACGACGTTATCGACTGTCTTCAATTGACATCTTACTTCTGATCTGTCGACCTCCAATCGGACCTCCGATCGGACCTCTGATCGGGCAGGTACGTATGCATTCTGTCTACAAAGTGTAAACCACTTTTGTCACACCAGATGGCTTGTTTGAATTCAATGTCATGCCGTTCGTTTTGTGCAACGCCCCTGCGACATTTGAAAGTTTTATGGACACGGTACTGCGTTGTCTCAAATGGTAGATTTGTTAACGTTGCCTCGATGACATCATCATTTTTGGACGCACTTTTCTTGAACACATTCTTTGATCACATTCGGGGATCTGGCGCCGACATGGCTGCTGGTCACTTACGCCTCGTACTTCTTCAGGTTCTGCAGATGGTGTCGACTTTCCACGTATCCGGAGCGGGGCGGCTTTTCGACCACGCAGACGGTGCTGCCTGGGATGTATTCCCTGCCCTGCACTTTTTCACTGAAGCGCACCTTCCTTTGGATATGACGGCGCTACCGTCGCTGTTCGACTGTCGCTACGCTGAATGGCAACCTGGCACATCAGAACTCAACGTCACGCTACATAAGCTACCGCCTCTGCATACCACCTTGGAATCTGGCACCGACATGGCTGCTGGTCACTTACGCCTCGTACTTCTTCAGGTTCTGCAGATGGTGTCGACTTTCCACGTATCCGGAGTGGGGCGGCTTTTCGAACACGCAGACGGTGCCGCCTGGGATGTATTCCCTGCATGCCCTGCACTTTTTCACTGAAGTGCACCTTCCTTTGGATATGACGGCGCTACCGTCGCTGTTCGACTGTCGCTACGCTGACTGGCAACCTGGCACATCGGAACTCAACGTCACGCTACATAAGTTACCGCCCCTGCATACCACCTTGGGATCGGGCACCGACATGGCTGCTGGTCACTTACGCCTCGTACTTCTTCAGGTTCTGCAGATGGTGTCTACTTTCCACGTATCCGGCGCGGGGCGGCTTTTCGACCACGCAGACGGTGCCACCTGGGATGTATTCCCTGCCCTGCACTTTTTCACTGAAGCGCACCTTCCTTTGGATATGACGGCGCTACCGTCGCTGTTCGACTGCCGCTACGCTGACCGGCAACCTGGCACTTCGGAACTCAACGTCACACTACATAAGCTACCGCCCCTGCATACCACCTTGGGATCTGGCACCGACATGGCTGCTGGTCACTTACGCCTCGTACTTCTTCAGGTTCGGCAGATAGTGTCGACTTTCCACGTATCTGGAGCGGGGCGGATTTTTGACCACGCAGACGGTGCCGCCTGGGATGTATTCCCTGCCCTGCACTTTTTCACTGAAGTGCACCCTCCTTTGGATAAGACGGCGCTACCGTCGCTGTTCGACTGTCGCTACGCTGACTGGCAACCTGGAACATGGGAACTCCACGTCACGCTACAAAAGCTACCGCCCCTGCATACCACCTTGGGATCTGGCACCGACATGGCTGCTGGTCACTTACGCCTCGTACTTCTTCAAGTTCTGCAGATGGTGTCGACTTTCCACGTATCCGGAGTGGGGCGGGTTTTCGACCACGCAGACGGTGCCACCTGGGATGTATTCCCTGCCCTGCACTTTTTCACTGAAGCGCACCTTCCTTTGGATATGACGGCGCTACCGTCGCTGTTCGACTGTCGCTACGCTGACCGGCAACCTGGCACATCGGAACTCAACGTCACACGACATAAGCTACCGCCCATGCATACCACCTTGGGATCTGGCGCCGACATGGCTGCTGGTCACTTACGCCTCGTACTTCTTCAGGTTCTGCAGATGGTGTCGACTTTCCACGTATCCGGAGCGGGGCGGCTTTTCGACCACGCACACGGTGCCGCCTGGGATGTATTCCCTGCCCTGCACTTTTTCACTGAAGCGTACCTTCCTTTGGATATGACGGCGCTACCGTCGCTGTTCGACTGTCGCTACGCTGACTGGCAACCTGGCACATCGGAACTCAACCTCACGCTACATAAGCTACCGCCCCTGCATATTACCTTGGGATCTGGTGCCGACATGGCTGCTGGTCACTTACGCCTCGTACTTCTTCAGGTTGGTTTTTTCTATCGCCCTGTTAACGGTAAACCATTTCGAAAATTGGCGCCAGATCCCAACTCCGCCTTGAAATTTTGTACGCGCAGCATTACTTTTGTGCGAATAAAGTGTTTGTTATGTGTACGTTATCTGCGAAGGCTACTGCAGCTTGCAGTTGATGTAGAACAAAACCGAGGAAACAACAAATGTTCACCGCTGTCATGGCAATTCCCACGGTACTGCAAAAGCAGACGGAAATTCTTGGGGAACTTCGTTCCGTAGCGTCACGGCAAGAAGCACTCGAGCAAAGGTTTTCGCAGATAGAGGACAAATTGAACGTCTTTGAGGACAAATTGCAATGGGTGCTTCCATTGAAAGACAAGGTGATGCAGTTAACTGCGGAGACCGACAATCTTGCTGCCACGTTTTCGAAGCTGGAAGAATTGGAAGATGGTATGGAATATAGATCTCGAAGAAACAACCTTATCTTTTTTGGCTTTCAAGATGCAGCTGGTGAAATCTGGCGAAATTCGGAGACTAAGGTGATCACCTTTTGTGAGGAAAAGTTAAAAGTCGCTATTTCGGCTGATGCGGTTGAGAGGGCCCACAGGCTAGGTCGCTTCACGGTAACAAAAAGCAGGCCTATTATAGTTCGGTTTCTGTAGTTTAAGGAAAAGCAGCGTGTTTTATCATCTACTTCGAGGTTGAAAGGTACAAGCTTTGCTATTAGCGAAGACTATAGCAACAAAGTTCGACAAGAGAGGTGGAAATTAATTCAATTTGCGAAGAATAAGGGAGGGGACTTCACCCTATCGTATAACAAACTAAAGATTGGCAAGGAAACAATTGTCTATAATACTGAAACAGACAGCGTGACTAAAACCAAGACATAGCAACTAAAAAAGGCCCTCGTAACTTCTAGACAACCATCCAGCCCGGATGACATCGTGTGTATTGTGGTAAATTGTCGTAGCGTAAAAAATAAAATTATAGAACTCGCCGCCCTCATTAAAACGACAAAGCCACATGTAGTACTTGGTTCTGAATCTTGGTTAGACGACACAATAAATGACAATAATATCTTTCCAACCTTCTACACAGTCTACAGGAAGGACAGAAACGCGCATGGAGGAGCTGTTTTCATTTTGATTCACAATACTATATCTAGCTTCCTCGTTGATGTTGAAGCTGGCTCAACCGAAATTGTTTGCTGATAAGTACTCTTGAACAACGGCTCGTCTGTGGCATTCGGTTCCTTCTACAGGTCACCCAGCACGAGAGCCCCTCAGCCCCTTTTCAATTTAAGCAATGTGCTGCTGACACTACAAACTACATATATTGTTTTGGCAGGTGATTTTAATTTACCAGATGTGATATGGCAGCAGCTTACACCAGTGTTAGTCAAATCATCTCTCCTGTACACGACCTTCCACGAAATGATAAATGCCCATTCGTTACTACAGTTTGTGCAAAAACCAACGCGAATTATGGCTAGTAGTGCAAATGTACTTGATTTATTTTTTTGCAATGTGCTTGATCTCGTGTCTTCGATTACCTTGATTCCTGGTATTAGTGATCATGATGTTGTCGTCGCTAAGATGTGCTGTGCCACCAAGAATTGTCATTCTGCGCAGCCTCGCAAGGTCTTTTTTTATGAAAGAGGCGATTACGCAACAATATCATATGAACTAGGCAATTTTTTCCCAGAGTTTAGGGCTCAATGTTCGTGTCTAGACATAAATGCATTGTGGCATCTTTTTAAGACTAAAATACTGTCCTTGACACAAACCTTCATTCCCTCGCATGTCATTACTTCCCAGCGTCGAAACGATAAACTATGGATTACTAAAGAGATTCGCACGATGTGAAACAGGAAAAGTAGAGCCTTTCGTAAGCACTGCCACTCGCTGAATCCTACATTGTTCGCAAAGATGAAGCTAATGAGCAAACCGATAGCGAGATTGATGCGCAATGCACATAAAAAGTTTTTTTTTCACTCTAGGACACAAAGTGAAAACTAATCCAAAAGAAATGTGGAAATATGTCAAGAGCAAAAAGAACTAAGGTGACGCTATCCCTGACGTCATAGATGAAAAAGCCTGCGGCGAAGGTATTTCGGCAAAAGCAGAGGCCTTCAATGCTTATTTTCACTCCGTGTTTTCATGCTCAAAAGCTTCACTTTTGAAATCACATGACGTCAGAGAGCTTACTCAGATGAGGGAAATTGAGCTGTCTAAAGATGGTTTCGCATTATTACTACGGAAGATAAACATCCACTCGGCTACCGGTCATGACTTTATTTCAAATTTTGTCCTAAAAAACTGTGCATTGTGTGTCACCCCTTTCTTAATACTGTTATATTTAAGATATCTCTTCAAGTTGGTGCTCTACCTTCGGACTGGAAAACTGCAAATGTTATTCCAATTCACAAAAGTGGTTCAAAAACAAGAACGTGCAACTACAGGCCGATTTCACTCACAAGCGTTGCTTGTAAAACATTAGAACATGTTCTTTATACAAATTTAATGGCACACCTTCAAGAAAATAGCTTCATTATTCCAACGCAACATGGCTTCAGGGCTGGCTTTTCTTGCGACACTCAGCTTGTAGAATTTTACCATGACATCGCAGCATTTATTAACCCAGGTTTTCAAGTTGACTGCATGTTTTTAGACTTTCGGAAAGCTTTCGATACCGTATCTCACAACCTGTCACTACTAAAGTTGTCCTACCTCAACTTGCCGAACACCCTCCTGAAGTGGTTGGAAGCGTACCTGTTAGATAGAAACCAACGCGTGATACTTCATGGTGTCCGCTCTTCTGATGTCTCTGTTTTATCTGGAGTGACACAGGGGTCTGTTTTAGGGCCCCTGCTTTTTCTTATATTTATCAATGACCTTACTGAACACTTGTCTTGCCGTGTGAAGTTATATGCAGATGATTGCTGTATTTACCGTGAAATTTTTATTTACAGGTGTACAATACGTGTAAGTTAAATTGGCACAGATTGTGGTATAATACACTGGGAAAATCATGAAAGCGCTTGCAGGAAGTGTGAACAGTTCGTCCTAAGCAAACAAAAATAAAGCACAAAAAATAAGGGGGCAATAAGCGCATTATAAAGAAACTTTTTGCACAGCATTATGAATGTCATATACATACAAGAACGAAGCTGTGAACATGAAATTATCAACCAAAATGTAAGACCAATTTGTTGCGGAAAGAAACAGGGTTAGTGTCAGATACCAAGTTATCGGGAAGATCATTCCACAACGTGATGGCACGAGGCAAAGCGGATGCGTTAAAAGAGTTCGTTTTGCCGTACATACGCGAGAAACTAAGCCGGTTGTGTAGTCTAGTTGATAAATAGGAGGGTCGTTCTATTGGAAGTCTGGTCATTTTAGTGCTATTGACGTATTTATGAAAGAGGCATAAAAGAGAAATGTTGCGGCGAGTGGATAATAATTGAAGTGAATAATCCATTTTAAGTTGTGTTACGCTGCAGCAGAAATTATAATTACGAGAAATGAATCGGACTGCCCTATTTTGAACTGCCTCGATCATGTTGGTTAAGTAATTTTGGTGGGGGGACCAGATTGGTGAGGCAAATTCAAGTTGAGGTCGAACAAAAGTTTCGTAAGCTAGTTTTCGGTCGTTAGCGGGGGAGGAATGTAAGTTACGGCGTAGGTATCCCAGTGATCTCGAGGCATTTGCGCAGATGTTAGTGATGTGAGAGGACCATGAAAGATTTTGTGTGAAGTGTAGGCCCAAATATTTGTATGTGGAAACATGCGAGAGCGGGTCATTATTTATATGGTATGAAAAAATGGAGGGGTCATGCTTACGGCTAAACGAGATGGTTTTGCATTTTGATGCGTTTAGAACCATTTGCCACGTCTCACACCATTTCATAATTACATCAAGGTTTTTCTGTAGTGCGTAATGATCGTTAACATTTTTGATAGGGTGGTAGATTATGCAGTCATCGGCAAATATTCGTATGAATGATGTGACGCCATCAGGCAAGTCGTTTATAAATATAAGAAATAGCAGTGGGGCGAGCACGCTTCCCTGTGGCACCCCGGAAGTTACATCGCATATTGACAACGAATCGTTATTGATGACAGTGAACTGTTTCCGGAGAGAAAGAAAATTTCGAATTGAAGAGCAGATAGCTTTGAGATTAGGCGGCAGTGGGGCACACGGTCAAACGCTTTCGAAAAGTCAAGAAAAATGCAGTCTATTTGGAGGTTATTATTCATGTTCGAGTGAAGGTCAGTCGTGAATTCTAGCAGTTGTGTCTCGCATGACCAACCTTTCCTAAACCCATGTTGGTTGCGGAAAAAGAACTGGTTAGACTCAAGATGGTTGTAAATGTGCGAAGCGATAATGTGTTCTAATAGCTTGCAGCAAATGGATGTAAGTGAGATTGGACGGTAATTTTGGGGTAGGTGTTGGTCTCCAGACTTGAACAATGGGGTAACTTTTGCAACTTTCCAGTCGTCAGGTATCTGCCCAGACTCTAAAGATTGTTGAAAAATATAGCACAGAATGTTACTGGTAATGGAAATTGTGTTTTTTAGTACTTTTGAGTTAATATTATCAGCCCCAGCGGAGCTAGACAGCTTCAGCTTAGTTATCAGACATTCTATACCTTTAGCTGTAATTTCGATAGGTTTCATGTACTGGTAATCATAATCGGGCACGTTAGGTAATGTGGATTGGTCTTCCCGAGTAAACATTGAGGCAAAAAAAGTGTTAAAAGCAGAACAACACTGGCTGTTAGAAAGAGGTTCGTGATTCTCATCATGTAAGGTAATGTGGTTAGCACCTCGATTGCGAGATATTTCACGCCAGAATTTTTTTGGGTTAGTTTTTAGGAGGGAGCCCAGGTCTGTTGAAAAATATTTGTTTAGCAGAACGTATAGCTGCGCAGTAGGTGTTTAAACACTGCTTATACTTATCCCACGCACTGGCTGTGCGCAGGCGTTTAGCATTTCGGTAGAGACGTTTCTTTTTATTTCTTAGTTGGTTGAGTGACTTAGCGAACCAGGCATTACACTTGTCATTAGATATCGAAATCAAAGGAATGTATTTATTAATCAAGACGGTCATTTTGTCACGGAAAAGTACCCAGTTGTCGTGGACCGAGCGATTGCTAAACGAGGTCAAGAATACCTGGTTAAAGAATATTTCAAGTTCGTTGTTGATTTCGGCATAGTTAGCTTTATTATAGTCGCGAATTTTTTTAGTAGTTTTGCCGGAAAACGTTACAGGAAGATCAAGAGTTACTTCAAGAAGTTTGTGATCGCTAAGACCTTCTCGGTAGAGGACTTCCATGACTGTATCAGGGGCTGAGGTCAGTATTAAATCTAAAATATTATTTCCACGGGCGGGTTTATTGACCACCTGTACAAGATTAAAGTCAAGCGTTAGGCTGATAAACTGGGATGATATGTTACAAGGAGAGAATAGAAGGTTCCAATCAATCTGGGGAAGGTTGAAGGCTCCAAAAAGAAAGACAGTTTTAGTATGGCACAAGTTAATGGCATCAGTAATACTTTCCCTCAATTCAGCTATGAAACAACTATTGGAATCAGGAGGGCGGTAACAGTTTCCTATCAGAACGACGTTAGTAGGGCTTGTTTTGCAAGCAACCCAAATTATCTCAAGGGCTGATTTTGTGTCGACAACGTAAGAACAAATTGTTTTTCTGATGCCCAAAAGAACACCACCACCTCTTTTATCAGCGCGGTCTTTACGATAGATATTAAAGGTGTTAAAATTTGGTAAAATCTCGTCATCGTTAATATCAGGTTGCAACCACGTCTCAGTAAGCACGAGGACGTCAGATTCGTTGTCGTCTAGCAGCGAACCTATTTCTTCTTTTTTAGGCAGTAAGCTACGTATGTTTGTAAACGTAAAAGATAATGAAGTTTTGTTAGTAAGGGGATTATCTTGGAGACACTCTTCCGCGCACGCGTAGCTGCGGTTTTTGATATAGCGCTTTGTAAGAGGCGGAGGATATAAGAGCTATCTTGTCGACAGTACCACTTTGTTCGTAATACTATCAACCACATACGTTTTTTTGTGCATGTGTAAAGTGTCGACGGCTAAGTAGAATCTGGTGTTCTGAGCTTTGGCAAAGTCGTACAATTTTTTCCTTATTTGCCTGGTTGTAAAAGAGAAATCTTCACTGATAGACAATCCCGTTCCTTTAAGTTTTCGCGCTGATGACAGTACTTCCTGTTTGTCCTTGAAAAATGCTAATTTTGCTATTATGGGTCTATTTTTACCTTGTGTGTATTTCCCTAATCTATGTACGCGTTCAAAATGCGAGCTGGTTTTTCTTAACTCTAATTTGTTCGAGCACAAATTAATTATTTTTTCTTCTGATTTGGCCCAATCTTCCTCGGGATCATCATCGAGTCCAAAAAACAGCAAGTTTGACCTTCGCTGTCTATTTTCTGCGTCATTGCAACGAGACGCGATTGTCGTAACTTGATTGGAAAGTTCAAGAATTGCTTTTTCGGCTGTATCAGTATCAGCTGTACTGAGGGAGGCATAGTTTGATTCTAGTGTTACAAATTTAGCTTTCAGCGCAGAGATTTCATTAACATAAACTTCCTGTCTCTCTTTGATGCATTTAAGTTCTGCGGTGAGTGTTTCGTTTCTCTCCTCAAGCTTGTGGATAGTCTGGAGAGCTGCAGAAAAAGCCTCTGCCTCGGATTTGCTCATCGGCCCGGGGTTTGACTCGACATCACCCGAGAGCACCAGTAGAAGGCCAAACAAGCAAGAGCACATATCACGCCAGAATGACACTGTTCGCTTCAGCCGATCAAACCACTCTGATGGGCACGACACCGAAATTTCAAGTGAATCAGATAGTCAACTGCTACAGAATGATCTGAACAAAATCATGTCTTGGTGTGCGACTTGGAACATGACACTCAACCTGTCCAAATGCAACCTTTTAAGATTCACAAACAAAAGACACCCGCTGATGGCAAGCTATGTCCTGAATACAACACAGCTGTCCCTTGTAACAGAATATAAGTACTTAGGAGTCATTTTTTCCAGCAGTTTGACTTGGGATGCCCACATAAATTACATCGTAACAAAGGCCAGCAGCACATTAAACTTATTAAGACGTAACTTTGAACAAGCACTGGCCAGCTTGAAAGAAATCCTGTATATGTCGAAAGTACGCCCACTTTTGGAATACGCGTGCAGCACGTGGGAACCTTTTACTAAGGTGAACATCGACGCTCTAGAACGCGTGCAGCTGAGAGTGGCCCGTTTCGTCATGGGTGATTACAACTTTTCTAAAAGATCTTTCGAAATAAGGAGTACTTTAGGATGGCCTCGTCTTGAATACAGGCGCAAATTCTTACGTTTATCTCTGTTTCACAAAATATTCCATGGTTTAACGGGTATTCACAAAGAAAACTACATATCGGAGCCTACGTATATATCTGCTCTACTGATCACCCCCTTAAAGTGCGCGAGTTCGCTACCAGAAGTAACCTTTTTAAATATTCATTTTTTCCGCGATCAATTAAGCAATGGAACAAACTACCTGATGAAATTGTAGCCGCGTCCAGGAAAACATTCGCCACTGCGCTGGAACATCATATTTTATCGTAGCCTGAGCGCACATAAAAGTTGCCTACACTTTCGTTTCATCTCTCTAGCGATCTACGCTTCAGCTCTTTTTTTTCCGCCTGCTTTTATCTGTGTGTGTGTATATGTGTATATATATGTATATATGTGTGCGTATGCATTTTATATATATATATTTTTTCTTGCTGCTGTACCTTCATACACGTCAATGTTTATTACGTGTCACCATTGGATGCTTTATTATGTATCTGTATTTCTTTTATGTTCAACTCAGTGTTAATGGACTGTCGCCTTTCTGCATTTCGAAATCGTTATCTCCCCCCTACACTAATGCCCCTCGCGGGCGCTGTAGGTACCGTAAATAAATAAATAAATAAATAGACTCGACCTTCCTTGAACATGCCTTGAACAAGCTGCCCTTACCCTGAACTCCAAGAAAGGCACTTCGGTCAACGAGAAGCACTTGTACTTGGTCATCTTGTAGACAAACATGGTATGTGCCTAGATCCTTGGAAGTTTGGGGCAGTTAGCTATTTCAAATAAGCGCAGTCACACCGCGAACTAAGAAGTTTTCTGGGTCTCTCTTCATACTTCCCCCGATTTGTGCCCGAGTATGCTGCTACTGCTAATGATGTTATGGGGGGTCTGCCCAGAGGACAGGAGCCAGCCAGAGTCTCGGAGAGATGTCTAAAAGAGGAGCGCCGAGCTCTAAACAGTAACTTTTAATTACAATACTTACAGGTAGCGTGTTACATGGTGGTGGTATCATCATGGAAGCTCTCGACGGAAGCATGATGGGAGCTTCTGCGAGCTTGTGAGAACCTGTCAGGAGCGCCTCGGCGCTCGCATTTAATGCACTGGTCTTCCCAGGATTCCCTGCAGGAAAAAACAATGTAAGCCAGGACAGTCCAATGAAGTTTGTCAAGTTCATCTCCGCCCTGAAAGGGGAAGGTGAAACGCCACCTCTTTTCCGTCTAAGGAAAGAGGGAAGGAGCACGCTCAGTTCGTTCCATGACGAGAGAAAAAACACTGCACACCACGCACGACACAGCACAACACGAAGACATTGAGTCTTACGTGTAAGTCAATTTTGTCATCTGTTGCAGTGATGGATATGTAGCACCAGACAGACCACAAATTATGAAAAAAGCTGCACCAATGTGTCACGGACAACGTTAGAAAGGCATCTGCTTACGGTTTTGAGACGCTGGGCCCTGTGCCCGGAGCACTCAGACGACAAAGCAAGCCGCCTCGACAGCCAACAACTCTTCCTAATCCGTCTGTTGGTCAGGCGCGTCCAAAGGGTTTACGAGGGGCGCCGACGACTTTGGATAACTATAAGAATGATTTCTCTGTTGTCGCTGCTCTTGGTGCATATCTGGCAGCGCTGACTTGGAAGAAATCAGGATAGGCCCAGGCGCATGTCTCATGCGACAAAGCGGCGTCACGCCAGACAGGCCGATCAGAACACTCACGTACTGACTTCACTGCTGTGCAAAAATGAGGATTTCATCTGGACAGCCGAGTGTGACTCTTCGTTTATTGAACCTAAATTCCTTCTCACGTCTGCACCCATACTGCGCCATTTTGACTCACCTGTCACGACAGAAGTGCACACCGACGCGAGTGGCATTGGTGTCGGCGCCGCGCTCATCCAGCCCTTCGTATCGCCGAGCATGTCATCGCTTATGCTAGTCGTTCGTTGAGCAAGGCCGAGATGAATTACACCGTTACCGAACAAAAGTGCCTCGCTATGGTTTTTGCTGTACATAAGTTCCATCCATATCTCTACGGGTGGCACTTCACGATAGCGACTGAACACTACTCACTACGTTGGTTGGTTGGTCTCCGTGACCCTTCTGGTCGCCTCGCGCGATTGGCGCTATGTTTGCAGGCATTTAACTTTACGGTATGCTACAAGAGTGGCCACGTTCATGCAGACGCCGGCTGTCTCTCGAGGCGCCCCCTAACAACCACGCTATGTTGCGCCGACAGCTTTGACGATTTTCTAGCTGCTGTCGACGATACTGCTTTTTGTGACCTCGCCACCTTCCGGGAAGAACAGCGCAATGACCTCAGCTTGGATGATCTCTTTGGCTTAGCCGCTCAATCAATAGGTTCCCATGGCTTTATCGTACAAGATGGCTTGCTTTACAAAAAAAAAAACTACACGGCTGATGGTGCCCACCTTCTTTTAGTGGGGCCAAACAATTGAAGAGCGCAAGTACTTTACGCTATCCACGACGGCGCACCAGCAGGGCACCTGCGGTTCGTCAAAACGTACCACCGCCTGCTGGCTCGATTCTACTGGCCTACTATGTGACACAATGCAGAAAAGTATGTGACAGTTGTGATAAATGGTAGCAATTCAAGCGACCAAGCATTACTCCAGTAGGTCTCCTTCGCCAATTGACGCCACGCTCATTTCTTTTCGTAATGGTTGGAGTGGATCTTCTCGGTCCATTTCCGCACTAATCGAACAAAATCTGTTAGATTAAAGTCTGCGTCGACCGCGTCACACGTTATGTGGAAACCAAAACGCTACCAACAGCCACGGACATCAATATAATGAGGTTCCTCCTCTCCTCTGTGATACTGCGCCATGGACCACCTTGAATTATTCCGAGTGATTGTGGTCAAACATTCGTAGCTGTAGTTGTAGAAGAACTCTTGGGACTCCCTGCTTGCCAGTTTCGCCACTAGACCCCATATCATTTGCAGACAAATGACGTCGTCGAGCGCACCAACAGAACATTTACCAACATGCTTTCGATGTACGTTGTCTCTAGGCACAAGAATTGGTATGACATCTTGCCATTTATCGCTTCCGCCTATAACGTGGAAAAGCATCAAACATCTGGCTACAGTCCATTCTATCATTCTTCATGTCAGACCACCCCGCCACTTTCTTGACACCATTCTGCCTTTTCATGCTCATGAAGGCTCTATCATTGCCCAGACTATCTGTCGCGCAGAGGAAGCACGGCGCCTAGCTCGGCTCCGTACATTGGCATCCCAAGACGGCATGTAAGTTTGCTTATAAGTTACGGCACAAAAACGTTTCGTATGAAAAAGGAGAAAAAGTATGGATCTCGACACCCTTTTGCATGCGTGGCCTATACTGGAAGTTTTTTGCTCGTTACACCGGGGCTTTTGTCATCGTCGATCTGAGTGATGTGACATATTCAATCGCTCATCTCGTGTTCCGCGGCTACCGTCCTAGCCAGACGCAGCTTGTTCACGTCGCCTGCCTAAAGCGCTTTCATCCTCGTGACTGATGCTCGCCCATGGTAGAGTGTACTAGAAGTGTTGAGGGGCGTGACCGCGCATCGCCGCCTGATCCCTTCCGCAATGCCCGAAGCGGCGGCGCTGCAGTCGAATAGTATTGAAAGAGCCGCGCGCCGCGTGCTGAAACTGCTATGCGTTTCGGCTCCTCTGTCACGCTTTCTTGTCAAGATTTCTTTGTACCTGCCCATTATTCATATCTAGCACATATTGCCATTGTCCTTGAAGTATGACAGGCCAATCTACTGAACTTGAGCTCCATAAGAGCCCTCGTAGAGATCGAAAATAATTCAGAAAGAGGGTGTCTTATAACAATTTATTCGGTCTTAACTGTTTTTTTGTTGGTTAGGCATCTACAATATACAAAATAACTGAGCCGATATGTTGGCAGTTACCCGCGCTCAGAAAGCTGTGAGAACTTAAAAATAGCGTTTCGAACGCACGGAGAACCAGAAGGCAGCTAGAAGAGAGGGGAGAAAGAGGGAACCTGAAACCCCTACACTATGAATTTTTTGTAATTAAACTTTTAGCGTATACTAAAATTTTTACATGCATTCACAGCGACCATCAATTGCCTAAGTTAGTGGTTCTGCTGCACTCCCCATCCCCCCTTCAAAAAAAAATTCTGGGCGCTAGCTTTGCGCCAAAGATTTACAGTTGGCGAACCTGCATATAGCGTGCCTTTCTACAAATGCGCACTGTCAATTTTACCTTTTCGACAGTACGACGCCCTAAAACTAGTTCAAGTCTAGTGTAGTTGGACGAGAAATGCACCGCCTAAAAATAGCAGCTGTGCCAAGGGGCAGTGCATGGATATTGTTAATGGGTCGGTGAAGTGTGACTTAAATGCGTGTGCGTGTAGTTATACGCACGCACGCACGCACACAGACACACACACACACACACACACACACACATATATATATATATATATATATATATATATATATATATATATATATATATATATATATATATATATATATATATATATATATAGGATATGGCACAACGGGAGCGTTGTCAACAAGGATAAATATATTTATTTCCCAACAGTTTCGGGAGGGGACCTCCCTTCATCAGGGGATGAGTTATACTGACATGAACTTCCTTGCTGCCGCGTCCCTCTCGCCTTGAAAGACGTTTGCGAGAGCGAGAGGGAACTGGAAGAAGGAAAAAAAAGAGAGAAAAAAGACGAAAAAAGAAAGAAAAGAAAGAAAGTAAAAAAAAAGTAAAAAACAGGAAGAACCACTGTCAACACTGAAAACGAAGCCAACTGTCCGTCTACATCCACCTACGGTTCATATCACGTGCTGTTCAGTTCTTGGCGTGTGTCGGGCCACCCAAGATTGTCGCCGCGGTGCCGGGAGGGTCCGGGACGGCGTGCCTAAAGAAAGGGGTTTCCCCGTAATTGGTCGTTTGGTCGTTCGGCGGGCGGCGGGCGGTGTGTGTAAAGGAAAGGTTTCTCGTTAATGGGTCGGTCGGCTATTTACCTTTAATCTTCGTCCGTTTCCCTTCAACGGTCATGAAGTGGTAAGCGAACGTAAACACTTTGTATGTGCATGTGAAAAAAAAAAAGGGACAGTGTACACGTACGAGTCAGTCAGAAAAAAGCATGGTCTCCAGCTATCAATCTTTGTCACCAATTTTCTCCTGGCTTACTTCTCGGAGGCAGTTGAGTTTTCCGGGGTCCTCATTGATACCGGCTACTAATGTACGAAATTTGAAAATAAAATATGCCTCACGCTGTTCGCGCTCGCGTCTGTTTGAAAAACCGGACTGCAAAAGAGTTACGCTAATATTTTTAAAACTGTGGTTTGGCAGGCGCAGATGTCTAGATAAAGGTAGCTTCGGCAGTGAAGTGGCGTGGTACCGGTGATTATTGAACCGCAGCCGAAATGGCGTGTCTGTTTGGCCGATATATTCTTGTCCGCAGATGTTGCAATGTAGCATGTATATTACGTTACTGGAGTCACAATTAAGGCTTTCAGTTATGCAGAATTTGAAATCCGAGAAGTTCGCTTTGGATTCACGTGTTGTGAGCATCTGTGGGCATACCTTGCATCGAGATTTTCCGCAGGGATGGCACCCTGATTGAATTTTGGGGGTGTTTGTTTTTGGGGGTGTTTGTTGTCAGGGCAAAACAAACACCCCCAAAATTCAATCAGGGTGCCATCCCTGCGGAAAATCTCGATGCAAGGTATGCCCACAGATGCTCACAACACGTATACAAGTTCAATTTCTCAAAACAAGATTCATTACTGCCTGCCTACACTTTTACTTTTGACACCTAATAATACAACTATAATTATAATACAAAACATCGTCATAAGTTTGCTGGCTTGCAATGGCGTTACGCCAATAGGTTATTTGGAAAGCAGCCCGATTTAAGCTGTCGATAGAGAATGAGAACTTTTTACAATAAATTTACGCAGATTAGCAGACAGGCTATAAATACAATTGACACTTTTTAATATGTTTGTTTCACTTTTAATATGTTCAACCTGTAATAAGTATTTCAGAAAGCAAAAATTATCATCTTCCGCAAAACTGCCATGATTAAATTCAGTTGTCACCGATATAATTGTCGTAACAGCGTTACTTATAAACGAGTTTCTTGTGAAACATTCGAGTGCATGTAGGCTCATATAAGAAACACTGTGCTCTGCATATCGTAGAGACTGTCGACAAAACTAGCATGTCATTTAATAGCAGTATTGATATTTCTCCTCTATTTGTAGTTTGCCAGTAGCCACTTATGATGTAACGCCGCTCAAAGCGTTGCTTGAGTGAGAAGCTAGGCGGATCCGTGTGAGTTTCGACTGATATTTTCTTTTTTGTGTGTGGGTCGGCAGGCTCTTTAAACAATGAATGTATCGACGAACTTTCAGTGTACCTGAATATTCACTCGTGCACCAAGGCGCGTCGAAGGTGAGTTCACTTATGAAGGCTCAGAAACGCAATAAACACGCTAAAAACGAGCAATTACACGCTTTCGCAGGCTACGGCGTGCACGCTCCCAAAGCAGACGCTCCTGAGATCTTAAGTACCATGGGACAACAGCGCCGCCGCCACTGTCACCCGCCGGAGAACCAGCTGAGATGCGGCGCGGCCGCCTCGTTGACTCCACTGCCCCCTTCTAGTACACTGTACCCATGGGGCTTCGTCTGGGAAAGGAGGAGCGTTACGCTGAAGCAGCAACTTGTGAAGGAATGAAGAGAACACGAAGTGGTCTGTTTGGAAGCAGCTCAGTGTCGGCGCGGCTAACCTTCGCCATTCGTTTTGATTAAACACGCCTCATCGTAACAATATAATTATAGAGATGCTGTAGTAGAGAGTTCCGCAAATTTAGACCACCTGTGGTTTTTACAGCGAACCTAAATTTAAGCACACTGGCACCAAGTGTTTTCGCCTTCATCTAAAATGCGTCCACCCTGGCCGGGTTGCGATCCCGTGACCTGCTTTAGCGTGCCTAAAACCGTTAACTTTTCAGTTTGCTGCTAGGTTTCCGGAAGACACTGAGCTACCGAAACTTTCGAGACAAGCTCTTCATCGCGAAAGTTGGCAAGCAAAATATGAAGACTACTTGTGTTCAGCTCACTTTGCTCCGGAGTGCTTTGACTGGACCAGCCAAACGACGTGGCAGCGTTCAGGCACTGTGCCGACAGTGTTTCCTGCATTCCCAGAACGACTACAGACACCGGTAAGCACAATAGATGTTCAAGACGTGCAGCTGTTTGCAATAAAACATAGAGTAGACGAGTGTTAACTGGAATGGTACTAAAGTAGGTCTGTTTAATGCAGGCTCACCACCTCCTTTGTGTGCAAGTCTCCAGGTCCTAAATTACGCCAATTTGCGAGAGTGTTTCTAAGAAAATTGACACGCGAGCTATTGACAGATTAGCGTATACTTCTAATTTAATCAACAGTGCGGATTTACACTGCCTTCCCCGGTCTTCAACAAAAAAAATATATTTCACGCTAAAATGAAACGGCCGCCCTGGAAACCACGGTACCCTCTATGCAACTAGGATGCACCGGCAACACATGAACAGGCTGCCTTGTCTTTACCAACCAAGGAATGGTACAAGAAAAGAATTCACATTCGCTCTTTCTTGAAGAAGAGAAAATGAATCTGAAGAAAAATATGAAAGTCTTGTGACAAGGCTGCATGCGAGAACCGAGAAACCGTTTGAGGTAATCAAGACCATTCAAGAAAAAAACGTATATCTGATGAAGGATCTGAAATATTTAGCTCAGCATTTTCTAGTGACGTTCAGCAGCTGCTGTCGGGCGACAGGAGAACAGAAAGGCACATTTTTTTCCGGCGTTGCGTACCTTCACTTTGACACTTCATTACTTTTCACCGGCAGCCAACAAATATGTGCACTCGAAGCTCAATGGTGCCCTGCCATCGCAACGGGCACTTCGTGAAGGGTATCGTTCCCCAGATGGACGTCCGGGATGTGAGATATCAGAAAAAAATTTGATGGCTTTATCCTTAGCTGTTTATTTTAGTCGGGCACATTGCTACGCACCAAGTTACATGTTGCCTCCATGCCTGTAAAAGTTGCCTGCATCTTTCGCGCGAGCTATTCGCGCGAAAAAAAGAGGCTGTCAGCAATTGCAGCGTTACTTATTTTGCTTTCTCATAAACCGTATTGACTAGGCACGCACCTTTGTTGCATTAAGAGCTATGTGTCGCGCAAGACTTTCCAGAGTTTTAATGTTTGTGATTTCTTCATCTTTCACGTTTGATGGAGCAAATAAAATGTTTATTTTGTACGCATTTTATTTCTAGTTTGCAACAGCTGCGTAATAATACTGTTGAAACAAAGAACAAAAATTCAGGGAAACTTGAAGTTCTTTGCGCTCTAAAGAAGAATAGAGGTAGCCTTGATCGGAACACCCCCAATACTGTCACGTGCTACGAACCGTCTTTTACTCAGAACTGAGCCGGCTAGAAGACGCACAGAAAACTGGCAAGATGGCTGGCTCAATAACAATACAACTAGCCAGAGCACGCGCTGCACCATGATATCTTCTTCCATTCTCGTGGGCAGCCTTGGCTCGCGCTCGCCGCACCTAGTAGGCAAGTAGCGTTATTTCTCCTCCGGAAAAAAATGGGAATCGCTGGATGCTCTAAAGGGCAAAGAAAAGGCGGGGCAAACCAGCAGACAATACGCGCACACACAAAAACAGAGCAATAAGATTCATGTGCAGTCAAACTACCGCCTGAAGTACGGCTTCAGTCGCACTACATGAACATTCTACAAGGCGTGCCTTCGACGCCGTGGCGAGAAGGCCACATCGGAGTCTACGTCGTAGTTCACATTGCTCACGCATCGCAACTCTTTGTACGGTCCAAAATCCACACTGAGCAGTTTTGCTGACAATCCCTGACGTCGGACTGGAGTCCACACCCAAACTTGATTGCCTAGATGGTAGTCAACATGTCGAAGGCGAGCGTTGTAGCGGCAGCGTCGGTACTCTGGTGGTGCGTAATGTGTAGCGTGCTAACTGGCGTGCTTCTTCGGCGTAAAGGGTAAGCTGCAAAGCGTCAGGCGTGATCAAGGCGATGCAATTGTGTGGAAGCATCACATGCAGCATAGTCCAGACTTCATATTCATAGACAAGAAGGAAGGCATGAATCACGTAGTTTTCTGGACGGCAGTAATTTAGGCGAATGTGACGTACGGTAGCACCTGGTCCTAGATCCTATGGTGGACAACTACGTAGTTGATAACAAGTCAGCGATGGTTTTGTTGAGCCGCTCTGTCATGCCGATGGTCTGCGAATGATAGGCTGTGGTCTTGTGATGGCTCGTGCAGCTGAGCTTGAATACGTCATGAATGAGTTGGGCCATCAATGCTGTTCCTCTGTCTGTGATTACGCGCAACGGGGCGTCAGTTCGAAGAACAATCTGGTTCATAAAAAGTTGGGCAACATTGGAATCCAAAGTGCGTTGTAGTGCCTTTGTTTCGACGTACTTCGTCAAATAGTCGATAGCTACTACGATCCATTTGTTCAAGAGCAACCTAAGGGACCAGATGTGGGCTCATCATGGCAGGCGACAACAATGTCGTCACGCATGTCAGTCGGCACGACTTGAAGATAGGTTCTCTCATAGCCGTTAAATTTTTCCTTATACAGGACCCCATCTCGCAGGCAGAACGACGAAAGACTTCGAGAAATACATCTAGGTATGAAACAAATACGTCCTTCAAGGTTGTTGATAACTGCGCGGATTTCGTCGTCCGCACGATGTGGTGTAATCAGATCCGTTGTAGTAAGGGCCCCAAGGAAACAACCATCATCCTCGGTGCCGTAGCCACTAACTTCGACAGGAGCACGAAACAACGAATCGGCATCTTCGTGCTTGCGACCCGATTTGTAAGCGATCGTGAAATTCAATTCCTGCAGACGAAGACTGTATCGTGCCAGTTGTCCGCACAGGTCCTTTGGGTTGCCTAACAAGCGCAACGAATGATGGTCGGTCACCACCTCGAAGTGGCGCTCATAAAGGTAAGGCCTAAATTTCATCGTGGTCCACACAACAGCGAGCCACTCTTACTCTGTCATGGAGTAGTTGACCTCGACGCGGGAAAGAGTGCTGCTAGCGTACGCTATCACTCGCTCCGTGCCCTTTTACAGTACCAAGACGAACGTTGTGGCCATCAGTGTGAATCTATGTATCAGCATCTTGGTCAAAGTGAGCGATGACTGGTGGTGTCTGCAAACGCTCCCGTATTTCCAGAGAAAGCTGTGTCCTGTTTTTTTCTCTCAGAAGAATGGCACATCTTCACAAGTGAGTCGAGTGAGCGGTTCAGCAATCCTAAAAAATGGCTATAAAGCGGTGATAGTACGCGCAGAGGCCTGGAAAGCGACGTACTGCCTTCTTATCACGTGGAACAGGAAACGAGGCCACGACAGTGCTTTTGTCATGGTCTGGACGAACACCATCCGCACTGACAACATGGCCGAGAAACTTAATTCTTTATAACTAAACAAGTTTTTTCTGGCTTCAGCTTCAGGTTAGTAGAGCGGAGCGCTTCCAGCACAGTCTGCAGACACTTCAGGTGCTCCTGAAAGGTCACAGAAAACACGACAATATCATCCAAAGAAACTAGGCACGTTTGCCACTTCAGACCGGCAAGAACAGTTTCTACCATTCTCTGAATGTAGCAGGTGCGAAACAAAGGCCGAAGGGAAGCCCCTGAAATTTATATAGGTCATCCGGTGTAACAAAGGCGGTTTTTTCACGAACTCATTTATCAACTTCGTGCTGCCAGTAGCCACTTTTCAAGTCTATTGATGAAAAATACTTGGCCCACCGCAGTCTGTCGAGGGAATCGTCGAATCGGGCCAGCGGATAGACGTCCTTTTTAGTCCCACTGTAAAGTTTGCTGTATTCTACGCAGAAGCGCATTGATTCATCTCTTTAAAAACAATAGTGATCCTTAGGGACATTTGACACAAAAATTTTGGTCTGTCCTTTTGTCTATACAATTGTCTCTTTGTCCACCCTCAACGGTACTAAGTACCGTAAATAGCACCAGATGATACCCCGAACAGCTGACCCTGTCCGCACCGCCCACCAAGGTTGCTCAAGCTTCAGCGTCTACACTTCAAGCTTCAGCGTTTACACTTCAAGCATCAGCGTTTATACTGGAAAAAGCATCCATAAGTAATTTTAAGGGTGTAGCGTTTATCACGCTGCGCTGACCATTGAACGCTTGAACGAAAACACCACCATGTTTCCAACGCTTTGCTAAATCGACACGGTGGTGCACCTACCCGTCACCTTGCCTTCTAAACCTTATCACCTCTGAGACAGGCGCGCACGCCCGTCACAGAGCCACGCGCTTCGTTTTCCAAGATAACTGCCAGATAATACTCATGTATCACGTGTCACGCGACTTAATGCATTCGTTCGCCTCCGCTGCACGCTCGAGGCACTCCAACGCAGCGCCCCCAGGATATTATTCACCGCAGAACATCAAATAAACGTTTTGTTCACTCTCTCCAGACACAATACAATCGTCTATCGGCGACATTTGCTCAATAAGATGCAGATTCGGGGCCATTTTTTTCTTCACTAGAACGACCGGGGATGATCAAGGACTCTTGAAAGGTTGAATAACGTTATCGTGCAGCATCTCTTCGACTTGAGGATTTGTCGCGTCCCGTTCCTTTGCTGAAACGCGATAAGGGTGTTGTTTTATGGGCGGGGCGTCGGTATACGTATTTATTCGGTGTTTGGTGATCAGTGTCTGACGAGCCTTCGAGTTGGATGCGAAACAATCTTTGAATTGATGTAGCAGTTTACGTAGCTCAGTCGGTTGTTGTTCCGAGAGTGCCGAACGGACCTTAATTTTGGCAAATAACGAAGTCACATCAGTTGTTGTTGATCGAAGCCCATCGTCGGCTGATATAGATACGAAACATGCAGGAATGTCGGCGACAGGGTAGATGGAAGCAATGGCGGTGTTTGGGTTTGTGTTTATTTCCAACACAAAAATTGAAGGGTTCCCATTGCAAAAAAGCTGTTGAAAAACAGCTTGAAGGGACCTGAGGGACCATACAGGCAGCAGCGAATAAAAAGTAGAACTAACACGACGTAATACAACTTATACAACTTGACAAGATATAATAGCATCGGTACGTAGCAAAGTTAATATAAGGAGGTACAAGAAAAATGTACAGATACAGTGAAATGAATGTAACAGGGAAATTCATCAGAAATTAAAATGCACCCATATAACTAGGATAACTGCACATACGGAAAATGCAAACATTTGAACGTATAAAAATGCAATGCAAGAACAGTGGTACAGTGACAGGTAATGAGTTTATGTTGTAACGGCTGCACAGTCATTTATTAGGAAAAGTCTTATTTGTTTTTTTTAAATCTATGGAATGGGATATCAAAATTTATTTGTGAATATACACGGTTTATTTCGCCCCGCCGCGGTGGTCTAGTGGCTAAGGTACTCGGCTGCTGACCCGCAGGTCGCGGGATCAAATCCCGGCTGCGGCGGCTGCATTTCCGATGGAGGCGGAAATGTTGTAGGCCCGTGTGCTCAGATTTGTGTGCACGTTAAAGAACCCCAGGTGGTCGAAATTTACGGAGCCCTCCACTATGGCGTCTCTCATAATCAAATGGTGGTTTTGGGACGTTAAACCCCACATATCCATCATCAATACACGGTTTATTAGTGCAGGTATCTGATAAGTGATGGCTGACCTTCCGTAGTTCGTACGTGTTCTTGGTATAGGTGTCTGTGTATTACGTAGTGAATAACGTCTTGATGTTGCATGTGCCATGTCTATCAGATCATGTTTCTGTATGTACAGGATGAGTTTATAATCGTATAATTTGGTTGCTTTAAGCAAATTATACTTAACAAATAAAGGATTTGTGGGTAATCTTTTGGCTCACCAAAATATATCTCGAAAAGTCTGAGCACTTTCTTTTGCATTGTTTCCAGTTTGTAGTAATTAGTAGTTGTTGTGGTACCCCAAACAAGTGTGCAATAAGATTAGCGGGAGTAGAACTGCGCGTAATATATCGCCTTTTTTAGATGTAAAGAAATTAAATGGGATAGTGTAAGTGTTATACCGACGGCTCTGATTAGCTCTGAAGTGAGTTTATTGATGTGTGTATTCCACGACATGCTTTCTTAAAACCATACGCCTAAACATTTCTGACATTTTCAGCGCTCTAAGACGGTGCCCTGATACGTTAGCGTAAGCTCAGTGTCACATGGCTTATTAACGGGCTTAAAGAGGACGTAAATAAATTTCTTTTTATTTAGGGATAGTTTATTAGCGTGAAGCCAACCATCCAACTGAACAAGATATTCGTTTATCACTTTCTGAAGCTGAGTAAGTGTGTGCGCTGAAAAAAGACGTTGGTGTCGTCAGCTTACATTACTAACTTGAGAGAGTTAGGAATATTAAATACGTCATTAACGTACAATATAAGTAACAAGGATCCCAGAATCGACCCCTGGGGCACTCCTTGTTTTATCGTTGTTGTAGGCGAGGTAACATCTCCAATTTCGACACACTGCTTTCTGCAAGAAAGATAATTCTTTAAAAGATCTAGGGCGATGCCGCGAATGCCATAGTCATTAAGTTGCAGTAGCAGAATGTCGTGCTTAACGCAATCGAACACTTTCCTTAGATCAATGAAAAGACCTACACTGTAGGGTTTGTTTTCAATGTCATGTAGTATTTTATCCTTTACTTGTAACAAAGCTTTTCTGAAAACTGTATTGTGCATCGTTTATGATTTGGTGCTAATTTATGAAATTAACAAGACGCGTGTTGATGACATTTTCAAAAACTTTAGATAACACAGGTAGCACCGAAATGGGTCTGTAATTATATCACCAACAGCACTTCTCTTATGTATCGGGCATATGCGAGCAAGCTTCAGATCTGAGGGGAAGATTCAGTTTCAAGCATTCTGTTAATAATATGTGTTAATGGTGAAGATATAAGAGCCGCAACGTATTTAATGGGTAAGGCACATAGCTCATCAATTCCTGCCGAAACATTGTTTCTAATGTTTCCCACTAATTTTTCTACCTCTTGTGGACTTGTAGGGAATAAACTAATTGAGTGTAGTAACTCTTTGCGTTTATGTGTAGTAACATGACAACTTTCAGAACTGAGATTTCTTTGAAATTCACCCAGATTCGTAAAGTATTCCTATATTTCCGTGAGTGCTTCCGATTCTGTTTGCCATGGGCAAAAGCTGCAATGTTAATACGACGTTTTACTTTCGAGTTGTTTGATAAATTATTTACTTCGTTGTACAGCTTTCTGTGATCATTAAGTATAGTAGCAAAAAGCGTTTGATAGTAGCAGGTCTTAGCCTTTTTTAAATCGGCGTTTAACTTATTACGGTATCTTTTAAATTCGCTAAGAAGAGCAGCGTCACGTGTCTGTACAAATGCTTGATATTTTTAAGTTTTATTCTTTTGTACAAACATCGACTAACCCAAGGCTTGCGAATTTTTTTCTTCCTGCAGAATGAAACAAGTGGGAAGTGTCAGTCATAGATAACCGTAAGTGACTCATTGAAAAGACTGTATGCTTTATCAGGGTCTTTTTCTGCGTAAATGAAGTTCCACTCTGTGCTTTCAAGCGCATAATAAAATTTGTTAAGCTGATCCGAGTTCATTATACGATAACACGGCTTTTCGCTTGAGTCGCGCCAGTCACTATCAAGCGGCAAAAATGTGGAGATAGCCAGGTGATTGCTTACATCAAGTGATAATATACCAATGGTGCAAGTTTGACTGGGGGTGTTTGTGATACTTACATCGAGCAAAGTGGCCTTGTGGGTGGTGAGACGTGTAGGTTGTGTGATGACATTGGAACAGGCAACCGAGTCTAGAATAGCTTTCACCTGCTCACATAATGCATCCCCACTGAGCATGTCAACATTTACATCACCCATGATAAGGAATGAACTACGCATCACATTTTGCGCAGAAGCATTTCTATAAAAATAAAAAAATTCAGACATACCCAGTGGGAGGCCGGTAAACAGCTGCAACTATTACATTTTGCACACACATTGTAAGACACTCTATATGAGGCGTGATACAGGTCAAGTCGTCGTTAACGTCATGAATGAGGGTATCTTTAACATATATACTGATACCACCACCTCAATTCGAAGAACGAAAAATGCCATTATGAACATAACTCGCGAACTGTGGTGGGCTATCTTTCAGAGTCAGCCAAGATTCCGTAAAACACAAAACATGCAATTTACTTTCAAAACGGTTGAGGAACAGGCTGATGTCATCCGTTTTGTTTCTGATGCTGCGAGCATTTAGATGAAATGCAGCGAACTGTTCAGACAACACTTTGAAAATGCACAAGATATTATCTGGTCATAATATTGACAATCTGAAACATTGGCCATCCTGGGGTAATTGAGAACAGCCCAAGTACTCGGAGTTCATTCACTAATGCATCTTATCTATATTTTTCCGACAACAGATTCCGAGTCTCCCCAATGTCTCCGATTTTCGCGCGAAGATTTTCCCTCCTTGCGTCCAGACGAATCGCCAACCAACTTCCCGTTTCTTTGCCACTGCAGCACCAAGCATCTGTTTACCCTGACGGGTCAAGTTGCATTTACAAAGATTGGTGCTGAGCTCTTGAGACCAATTGCTCTAGCCGAGGGCCTCACTTTTTTAGCTTTCACGAGAACGGCACTCCGCTTGTCGCGTCGCACAAAACGTACAGCATTGCTCCTAGTTCCTTCCTTAGATATGCCAATCCTATGACAGGTGCCAATATCAGATTCCGTGACCGGTTCCTGGACTGCGGCATACAACTTTTTCACAATCTCAAATGGCTCTCCTTCATTTTGCGCACCTTTAATTTCAAGGTTGTTAGCACGGGTATATTGCTCGAGCTCTTCCAATTTTATTTGTAGCTGTCAATTTTCTGTCACTAGTTTTTCGTTAGCTTTCCGTGTTATTACTAGTTCCTCGCGCAAAGCCTTAAGTTCTTGCGAGAGCAAATTCACATTGTCACAAGTCTCACTACAGTGATCAACGCTCTGTTTGAAACCACGGAGCTTGGCCCAAATTTCTCTCTTAAAATCATCAAGCGCTTTGTTAATATTCTTCGTCATGTCAAGAAACACGAAACGCAATAGTTTGGCAGCAGTGCAAAAAGTTAAAACGCTTATATTTCTATCGCAAGTGGAACAACGCTGACCTGCATGGAAAAATGAACAACGCTCACCTGCATGGAACAACGCTCACCTGCATGTGACAAAACAGGTGCCGGTACTGGATACTAAAATTAGTCACAAGTAGGGCAGAGTATCCGTCAAGAAGCGTCACGGGGCTGCGTGCAGCGCAGAGACCTAGCGCGAACAAAAGTTCCAAGTTGCCTTTGGTGACAACCTCACCACCCCGTAACTTGTCGGACACCACATCAACTAGGACGCTGGGACGTGGAGGTAACGTGATACAATCAGCAGTAACGCGAAATGTGCTGTCATGGCTATCGTCGGATTGGTCAGTAGATCCAGCTGTCAAAAACGTCACAGTATGCTCCCGAATATTGATAATACCGCCGTACTCCCGCAAAACTTCGACTGCTGCGATTAGGTCTCGGGAAGAGTCATAAACTACGAGGCAGCTGGCGAGAAACGTACGTCCCCGAATGCTAGCTCTGATAGTGTACATGCCGATTGTAATGACTACATGTCCACCGGCAGTACGAATTTGCGCTAGAGACTACGTCTACATGATTCGGCAATGGAATTCGAGAAGCTACGCAAATAAGCACACAAAGTTCAACCAATACCTAAAGAGAGAGTTAGGCCCAATATTATTTAATTGCAGGAGACACATTTCCTCACTAAATTGACAGGCTATCGCTTGATCGGGCATGTCAACGCGAAGACGTCTGTTCTTACCGAAACAGTTAGACAAAACCTGACACTCATGCAACACGACACGGAAATTACCAATATAGGCAATAAATTTTTTGAACTGGTTTTGCAGTGGAAGACACATGAAAGTCTTTTTAGAGTAACTATATACAGCAACACAAAACAAAAGAAGCACACATTTTTCGCACTCTTTAAACGCGCCCTCAATATTGCTGGCCGAAACACCAAGCTAACAGCGGGAGACTTCAACGCACCACACACTGCCTGGGGATACTCCTATGTGTTTATAAAAGGTAGGGTCCTGTGGTTTGAGGAGGAGTTAACTCTCATCACTAACCCTGGCACATACACATGTGCGGCCACTCGCTCCACCAAAGACAGAACGCCTGATCTAACGTTAACGAGAAACGCATAAGCAGCCACCTGGAAAAATACCTTAGAAGACCTACGCAGTGAGCACTGCAGCGTTAGGGTACACGTTCAATGTGGCTCAATTAAACCCACAGGAAAACAGCTGAAATTGGTAGACTGGACTCAGCTTCATGATTCACGTGAGAACTAAGTTCAAGCTTTCAGCGATATTGTTACAAGCTGCCACTCTAGCGTCGCCAGCGCGAAGTCAGCGGCGGGAATGACAGCAGGTTGGTTCGTTCCGTACGCAAGCAGAGACAGTGAAGAGATCAGAGACGTGGGAAAACAAAACAAACTTTACTCTAGTGATATTGCAGCACATGGGATCTAATACAACACTTCAATACAACTAACAAAATACATCGACACTTGATACAACTAAAGAAATATATAACAGAAACAATAAATCAGCTTACGAGAGAGAACTATTACAAACTACACAAACTAACAAGAATAGAACGACGAAGGAGAAAGTTCGAAGATATAAACAGGTGAAGGCATACGTGTGATGACCGGCAGCGTTGTGTCCCCGACGATCGGATGCGAGAAGTCGAAGAGAGTTCTGGCACGACTGCGATGTCGGCGGTGTTGCAACGCTGGTGGCTCCGGGAGGCTAGTGCTTGCAGGTGACTTCGAGCAGGTTGAGCTAACTCGAGGCGAAGTCCCGATGTCTACGTTGCAGACGTTAATATCGCGTCACAGCTGGACGAACGGCTAAGTTTAGGTGGTCAGCCGATACAGAGCCACACTAAAAACTTCTAGAAGAGATGCTTGTTGATCTGTTTCTACACCATCTTGGTCAGCGACTAGTCTGCCTAGCAGGGCAAATACCTGCGCCTAAATCCCCCTCGTGTCTCCTCGCTCTCTTCCTTGGGGACAAGAGACCTCAACCTGGGTCCAATCATGCGCGTTTAATTGAGAAGAAACTCCGCCGCAAAACTATTTTGACCTCACCCCTTTTTAATTGGGAGAGGGACCTCAACTAGCGAGAATGACAACCTGTCAGGTTGTTGTCATACGGCTTGGCCACCAGAGCGTTTCCCACGCTTTTCTCCATGGGAACGGTCAACCACTTAGCTCTCAGCTGGGGCGTCTTGTAGTCTAATCCTTGTCCGGGGTATACCGCGGCCTTCTACGACTTCAGACGTCGCCACAGTTACAAAAGGATTAACTGTAGGCGGCGACCTTCTAAGGAGAGCACCCCATTTTGCACTTATCGGTTCTCTTTCATGTGCTGCCGTTTCTCACGGTCAGTCGGGGAGTACGGCGCCCGTTAATTGCCGTGACGCGGTGTCGCTGAAAATAGCCGTCCGTGACATTGCCCCCCACTTTCAGAATGTTATTCATAACATTTGTTCGCACGGAGGGGAATTTTTTCGACAACAAGGAACAAAACACCACCAACAAGGGAGGCATGAGGACTGTCCCTCTCATACACAACATACATAGGCAGAGTGCATCAAAGTAACAACAAAAGGAAAAACAACAATTGTTAGAGTACCAGCTTCATTTACACGCAACGATATCCATGCGCCATACAAACAAGAAGAGGAAATAGCCGTGTACGGCAGCCATCAATACAGAATACACTGCACGAATGTATACTACGAAACAAAATGGAACAGGTGTGCTCGTCTACTGTAGTGCAATCCTTCAATGTGCATTACAGCAAGTAAAAACAACCAATACACCAAGCCAAAAGAAAATAACTCAAAATACACTTCTTATACAATGAAATGCGCCCATACAAACAGAAAACAACCGACGGAAGGGAAAAAAAACAACAACATGCTCATAGACCTCAAGTCTCAATGCGCGCAACGACAACTGTACCGGGTCACGCCAATTTTAATCAATTTACCTTATGCGAATTTTCGCACTCATGATTAAACTAACTTCAATTTTCAGCCTTTGGTTCGGCGGTTTTCCTTTTGAAAAATTTACACCGCATCACGTAACTTACAAAATTTAAAAGGCTTGAATACGCATCTTGACGTACCCTGAGTAACAGTATTCAACACGCCTGTGCAAAAGTTACTCGAACTGACCATTCCCCCTTTCTCAACTAGATTCTTTTGAATCGCACACGATGGGGTCGTGGTGCAGGCAGTTTTCGAACACGCAAGAAGCTACAAAATGCACAAACTCTAAGCAGTGTACTGCCGTCATACCTCATTTTACACTTGGGCCTGTTCCCCTCAGGAATTTAAAAGGGACGCCAGAAACAGGGGGAAAACTGCGGCCACTGTCCCTTTGTGTTCGCCCCGACGCGGTTTTTAGCTTTTGTGATCTTTTGACGTTGACCCTTCGGACAAGGTCGCCTTCCTGAAGTTGTCGAATTAAAACGCGCCTTTCGTTTGGGTGATGCACCTCCTTTTCCTCCTCCAAAGCTGGCTCGCCGCTTGTGCCAGGCTGAACGCCACCATTGACGTTTCCTAAAACTGATTGAATGCCTACCCCTTCGTCTTTCTGGCGACGGGGTGGGACTAGTCCTAGCCTTAGGCAGAGGCAAACGCTTTTGCTTCTTAGTTTTTCGGCGATGTTTGCTTGCCTCTTTTCTCTCGATGCCATCATCATGTCGTGTCGTGTCCTCAGAAGTCGGGAAGCTCGTTGGAGCTTGTGTTACATTTTGCCCCACGCTCAAACATTTTGAACTCGGTGTCACGACGGACTGCCGGGCCAAATTATCTTTGTTAATGCTGAAGAAACCATTAACTGCGCCCTCTCCGATGGCATCGCTGCACTCCTGAAGCGTCGCGGTCTCGCTGTCTTTAGCCACTGTGCTAACCCTATCTGCATGTGACGATCTCGAGGCGTCCTCTCGAGGCATGAGGATAGTTTCCAGCTTTTTACTGGGTCCATTAGGGCTGCTGGCACACACCTCATCCTCGCTAGGACCGTTTTTTGATACTGTCTCTACCTCGAGACCAGCCAAGGCCTCGTTCACTACATCATTTATATGGATGCATTTGAGAATATGCGGGCTCTTTTCTAGCGCGATTTCTGGTTCTGGCGTTTCATGACGCGCTTCAATGTCCAACGCTTTCCGGCGCGCCTTGCTTTCAGACTCTTGTCTTTCTGCTTCGCGCTCTCTTTCAGACTCTTGTCTGAGCTGCCCTTCTTTTGTCCAGACAGAAGTTCCGAACATCCGGAACATCTCTGCCTTAACTACCTCGTAGTTGTTCGCGTTGTGCTGACTGAGTCGCGCAACAGCTTCATTTGCCTCGCAAGGCCGAACCGTGAGTAGCCCTTGACACCATGTGTCTCGATCAAATGACAGTTTCTCGCCGGCATCGCCGTGCTCACTGCTGGATCGGCTCACCCTGCTACCCTCACTGAGGCTAATATTTAATTGCAGTAACTGCACTTCCCGTTCTCCGGCTTCCCTTGCCGCTCTCCTTGCCGCTTCTCGTTCTTTCGCCCTTTCTTTGCGCTCTCTCTCCTTTTCTTGGCGCTCTCTCTCTTTTTCTTTTTCCCTTTTCTCCCGGGCCCGTGCCCGCTCTTCTCTGGCTAACGCCTGTTCCTGCTGCTCCTTAATCCATTGTCTCAGTTTGGCGCCCTCGAGGCCTAACTGTTTACCGTACGCGATCCACTTATCAAAATCCATACACTGCATACTGCAACTGTCACTATAACGCCCCTAAAAACCCAGCGCAATCATTGCAGGATGCAACTGCTTCAACTGTGCGGCTCTATCACCGCGCTGTCCACACGGTTCTCGTTCACCCCTCACCGTCTTACTCTTGTACGGAACGTCCTGTCTCGCGGACGCCAGTTTTGTTACAAGCTGCCACTCTAGCGTCGCCAGCGCGAAGTTGGCGGCGGGAATGACAGCAGGTTGGTTCGTTCCGTACGCAAGCAGAGACAGTGAAGAGATCAGAGACGTGGGAAAACAAAACAAACTTTACTCTAGTGATATTGCAGCACATGGGATCTAATACAACACTTCAATACAACTAACAAAATACATCGACACTTGATACAACTAAAGAAATATATAACAGAAACAATAAATCTGCTTACGAGAGAGAACTATTACAAACTACACAAACTAACAAGAATAGAACGACGAAGGAGAAAGTTCGAAGATATAAACAGGTGAAGGCATACGTGTGATGACCGGCAGCGTTGTGTCCCCGACGATCGGATGCGAGAAGTCGAAGAGAGTTCTGGCACGACTGCGATGTCGGCGGTGTTGCAACGCTGGTGGCTCCGGGAGGCTAGTGCTTGCAGGTGACTTCGAGCAGGTTGAGCTAACTCGAGGCGAAGTCCCGATGTCTACGTTGCAGACGTTAATATCGCGTCACAGCTAGACGAACGGCTAAGTTTAGGTGGTCAGCCGATACAGAGCCACACTAAAAACTTCTAGAAGAGATGCTTGTTGATCTGTTTCTACACCATCTTGGTCAGCGACTAGTCTGCCTAGCAGGGCAAATACCTGCGCTTAAATCCCCCTCGTGTCTCCTCGCTCTATTCCTTGGGGACAAGAGACCTCAACCTGGGTCCAATCATGCGCGTTTATTTGAGGGGAAACTCCGCCCCAAAAATATTTTGACCTCCCCCCTTTTTAATTGGGAGATGGACCTCAACTAGCGAGAGTGACAACCTGTCGGGTTGTTGTCATACGGCTTGGCCACCAGAGCGTTTCCCACGCTTTTCCCCGTGGGAACGGTCAACCACTTAGCTCTCAGCTGGGGCGTCTTGTAGTCTAATCCTTGTTCGGGGTATACCGCGGCCTTCTACGACCTTGCAGACGTCGCCACAGTTACAAAAGGATTAACTGTCGGCGGCGACATTCTAAGGAGAGCACCCCATTTTGCACTTCTCGGTTCCCTTTCATGTGCCGCCGTTTCTCACGGTCAGTCGGGGAGTACGGCGCCCGTTAATTGCCGTGACGCGGTGTCGCTGAAAATAGCCGTCCGTGACAGATATATAGGACTTGATGCGGACCCTTCAGCAGGATGTTCATATTGCCACCTAACTTGTACCTCCAGAAGCACACCTAGAAGAGATCGATACCACGCTCGTTCATATGAGGGAGGCAAAGCGATCGCTCCGAAAAAGGTGGAAGACAGAAAAACACAAAAGGAACCTCAGGAAACGCATATCACTTCCCAACACAGAAGTAGAGATGTATGTAACACAGCTAGGCGACAACACTGGGATGAAACCTGCGATGAGGTGGAGAGGCAGCTAAGTCTCAATAAAACATGGCATTTTGTACGATTCTTGCTCAATCCAGAAGGCAATAAAACCACCCACCGACAAACCATCAACAAACTAATCCACAAGTACAAGTGCACAGACGACGATTCGCTTTGGGAGCTGCAGCTTAACTACATCTCTCAGGCTCCTCCTCAGCAGCATCAAGATAATAAGGTCCAGGTAAACACCACTCTATACGAAAAATATACCGATGCGGATATTCGTGCCGCCCTACACAAACTTGACATGAAACCTGCACCAGGTTCTGACGCCATCACCAACAGGATTGGACAACAAGTTGATCACTCATATCACAGATTACGTCAATAACTGATGGAAGACCAGAATCTTGCCTCCGTAGTGTAAAAGGCCCATGCGATTTTGATTCCAAAACCAGGCAAACCACTTAATGCTGACAATCTTAGGCTCATCTTCATAACATTAAAAAAATTGATGGAACACACTTTCCTGGCTAGATCAACAAATTACCTCAAAGAAAATGATTTTTCGCACACACCATGATTGGCTTCCGCAAGCATCTTTCAAAGCTGGAAGCCATGCTGTAGCTTAAGCATCATATCATTGACAGTACGTGACGCTCCACTAAGGACATGCTTGGTCTAGATCTGAATAAGGCTTTTGACACTGTCACACATAGAACCATTCTAAATCAGATCAGCACTATAAACTTGGGGCTTCACACTTACGACTATATTCCTTTCGGGTGCAACAACCGCGATCATTGTGGGAGCACTGAGATCATTCGAAAAAAAAAACATAGGAAGCCAGGGCACCGCGAAGGGTTTCGTCACCTCTCCCTTGTTGTTTAACCTCGCTCTCGTTGGCCTTCCGTCAAAACTACAAACCATCCAAGGACTCTATCACACCATTTATGCTGACGACATCTACTCTGTGCGTGCGATGGCAGTATGGTAACAAATGTTAGACCGATACTTGAACACGCGTGTTGCTTCTGGGATTCTTGGCAGCGGTAGGACATTGAAAGGATTTAAAGAATACAAAATTTAGCTGTGAGATGTGTTCATGCCGATTATTCCCGCCTTTTAGCATATTAAGTGCAAAGAAAAGCCTTGAATGGGAGTCTGAGCAGTAATGGAAGCATTACACAGGGTTAAAATTTATTCATAATATATTTCATTCTAACACTGGCAATAGTTGGTATCATTATTTGCATATTTCTAATTACGTATCACCCCGCCTTGATCATGCTTATAAAATCAAGGAGATAACATGCAGGACGAACTACTACAGTATGTCTTTTTCCCCCGAACAATTCATGAGTGGAATAGGCTGCCCCAAGACATAGGCACCATTATATCTCCTGATGTATTTGCCTCCTCTCTGCAGGATACGTATCATCAATAGTCCTAATTATCTCCAGTGGTGTATTCGCTTTTGTGTTTTGTACTAAATGATTTTGCTGTCATTGCTTTTTTGTGTAAATGGCTGCTTACCCCTGTATCTGTAAAATGTACCTTATTTTGTTATGGGTATGCTGGTATTTACCCCCCCCCCCCCCACGGTAATGCTTAAAGGCACTGTGGGTATTGTATTGAATAAATAAATAAATAAATAAATAAATAAGTAAATAAATAAATAAATGCTTCCATTTAACAAACTATACAGGAAGGGATTGACACAGTAGCAAAATATTTACAAGGAACTAAACTATCCTGCCCGGCGGAAAAGTCTGATATACTGCTATATTCCACCTACACTCAAAGGTTGACCATTCAAGCGGCATCCCTAAGCACCGACACACACCGATAAAAAACTCACTACAAGTGATGGTCACGTCATAACAACCATCGATAAAATCCAAGTGCTAGGTCCGATCATAGAAAGCAAGGGTACCAACGGAGAGACAGTTCATAAAACTGACGCCAGTGTGTCGAACACCATGCGCTTCATTGGGTGCATTAACAATAAACAAAAGCATGAAAGAGCCTAGTATTATCTGTCTGATCCAGTCATTCGTACTGAGTCACATCTCCTATACGGCATACTACCACTCATGGTTCACTGCAGGAAAGTCAAAGCTCAGCAGCCTCATCAGGAGAATTCCCAAACGAGGGCTATGTTTGCCTCAAAACACAAGCACCGAACTCCTCCTCCAACGGAGTTGACACGGAGCTGATCGAAGCGCGTCGAATCTCCCAATTTGAGGGATTAGCCAAAACTAAGTTAGGCCACCAGATTCTACATGATCTCTGAATTTCTTACCCCATTCAATGTGGAAACAAACACGTCATACCGCCTACTATCCGTGCTAAGTTCACAGGAACACCGATACGGAGAAACCTGCACCCTGAACACAAGGGCAAACGTGCCAGTAGAGCCAGAGCCATGTCAAAGCCTTTTAAGCGCAACCATGACGTGTTCTAAATCACGCGGAACGTAGAATCGGAAGATAATGTGGCTATCCCGATAGCCATAGCCAAATCAATGCGTTCTATGAAATCATCAATTTGCAGACAGCCGTTTGAAACTACGCAAGCGGCAGAATCTCCCGCGAGGCTTTGCGGATTCTTTATACAGGCAAAATTCACTAGGCGTACAAATACGTGCACATCCTTTGGTTCCCAGCCCACGTACCACTAGGTAACCCGAAGGACAGTCCGAATGAAGTGGTGCACAACGTGACTCGAGGTCTTACGTTCTAAATTGCGTTAGACGAAGATTCCACCCAAGCAGACTTTCCCGCGCCGGTGCGGGAATGGGACGATCGGCTAAGTTTTGTGACATAACTCAACACTATCGACTGCTGAGGCGGGAGTACCCTGCGCCTAACCCCAAGCTAAATCAGACCAAGTCCGTTGAATGGCAGCAGCTACAAGCACACACATACACGAACCCCGCCTTCGTGCACCACATATATACCGATGTCTATGGTTCCAATCTCTACCAGTAATGTATCACCATAGTCACTATGGGCCTTATGCTATGAGAATCGCCAGCATTATGGAGAAACTGTGGGGTCGCGGTGTCCAATGAAGACCTCCGGGTACGTCGGCAAACTCCGCTGCTCAGTTCGGGCTTTAACAAGCAACTCTAGGTGATCCAGCAGGCAAACGAAGCTGCCGAGATGCACGGTTTCTCCGTTGCCTCTTAGGTGGGAGCCCAGCCCAGCAACATGCCGGATATTAGTAAAATTTACCTCCCTCCGCGAAGTGGGTGTAATCTTAGCAAAAAAATCTACTATAAAATTGAATCTTCTAGAACAAGGTGCAGTTTGCGCTGAACATTCCAGACAGGCTTTGTGGCCGAAAACCAAATGAAACATTGGTGTAGATAAAGAATGCACGTGGGATTACCCCTCGCAAAATCCATCGTCCCTATGCTTAAACTTTACACCACGGAAATACATAAAATAATAATAACAAATTAAAGAGAACAAAAATAAATAGGTGCAAACAATAAAGGACAATAAAAAAGAAACAACAACAAAGAAGACAGTTCCTAAGTTTGTTACGTGCGTGAAATGGCTTTAGGAGCAGGACATATATTACTTGAGGTCCTGAATGCCGCCGTTGAGAGTTCGTGATGCCATCAGGGACAACCTTATATTTGTCTGGGACAAGACGTGTAACTACCCTGTATGGTCCGAAGTACCATTGCAGAATTTTTTCGCTGAGTTTATTATTTTATATGTGGGGTTTAACATCCCAAAACCACCATATGATTATGAGAGACGCCATAGTGGAGGGCTCCGGTAATTTCGACAACCTGTGGTTCTTTAACGTGTACCTTTTTTAACCTATTCCAGGTAGGCGTATCAGCTTCCATACCCAAACAAATGCACCAGGCTGGTATGCCAAGAAGCGTCGTCGAAGATTGTAACGGAGGCCGCCTGTTCATCCTTTATGCGCAGGTGGGCTCAGAAGGTCGACGGTGACGTCTAGGTGACATCAGCAACGTTTGACAGCATGGCTTTGAGCGTCGTTGTCGGGTTCCTTCCGTAGACCAACTCGTATGGCAACATCTGCGTCGTCTCTTCAACTGCAGTGTTGTATGCGAAGGTCACGTACGAAAAGATAGCGTCCCATGTTTTGTGCTCAACGTCCACGTACACTGCAAACACGTCGGCGGCGGTCTAGCTTAGCCGCTCAGTGAGGCCATTGGTCTGTGGGTGGTATGAGGTGGTCGGCGACGACTTGTCTGGCTCTACCTCAGGATCGCCTAACTACGCCATAAAGGTAATGCCTTTGTCGGTGATGAGGGCTTCCAGCGCGCCGTGACGTGGAACCAAGTTCTCAACAAAGAATTTGGCTACCTCTAATTCAATGCCTTTAGCCTGGGCCCTTGTCTCGTCATAGCGTGTGAGGTAGTCGGTAGCGACGATCATTCTGTATGGTCACCCATTTGGTGTCGTCACTGACCATCATGCACTATGCTGGCTGTCATCATTGAAGGATCCCTCAGGCCATATCACCCGTTGGGCTCTTCGCTTACAAGACTTTCACATCCGTGTGCTGTATCGCAACGAACGCAAGCATGCTGACGCCGATGCCCTCTCGCGCTCCCCTCTGCCTGAAGATACGTGCCTTGCTCAGCAACCTCAATTGTTGTTTCTGCCATCGATGTTGACATCCTCGCTACCGAGCAGCGAAAGGATAACTGGATCTACTCGCTGATTGACGTGCCTTCGGATGCATCCGCAATACCATCCTCACGCGCCTTGAATCGTCGAGCTCGCCATTTCGCCATCCGTGACGGCCTCCTACACCGACGCAATGACAACACCGATGGCGACCGGCAATGGTTACTCGTGATACTCCACAGTCTGTGGTCGGAGATGTGTGAATCTTTCCATTCTGATTAGCAATGCGCGCACTCAAGACTATCCGAAACTTACCACCGCAGTCGACAACGCTACTTCTGGTGTGGGATGCACCGCTATGTGCAGCAGTTCGTTCACTCTTGCCTCGCCTGGCAACGCCGCAAACCATCAGCACACATGTCCCACGCCGGTGTGCGACCGTCTGCAATAATTCCTTTATTTCCTGAATTCGAGGCAAGAAACAGTCCTATTAGGTCCATGGCAATGTTCTGAAATGGTCGGTGTAGTGCCTCGATAGGCTGTAGATGTCCAACTGGCCTAGTCGATTGTGGCTTCAGTCACTGACACTCTAGGCAAGTCTTCACGTAACGAGCAACGTCGGTAGCAAGGCGAGGCCAGAAACAATTTTCCTGTACTCTGACGAGCGTGCGGGAAATACCCAGGTGCCCGGCAGCGGGGTCGTCGTGCAGGGCCTGGAGAGCTTCTGGTCGCAATGCCGAAGGCACGACGAAAAAGTCCGTGGCTCGACGCGCCGAGAAGTCATTTTGCAGAACGTAGTTTCGCAAGATAAACGATGTCAGTGCTCACTTGAATGCCATAAGGACAACAGCAACACTGCCCTGGAGGTACTCCATACGACCCCTGAGTTCCGGACCGCCTCGTTGTCGTTCAGCTATGTCGTCAGCACTTACGGTTCCCGAAGTGCAGTCATCATCCTGGTTGTCCTGCGGTGGCGTTTCGACAGGGGCACGAGAAAAGCAGTTGACGTCAGAGTGCCTTTTTGTGGACTTGTAAACGATGAAAATGTCGAATTGCATTTTCCGACTCTACGTTGCAAGGAGACCCGAAGGGTCCTTAAAGTTTGCTAGCCAACGCGAGACGTGGTGGCTGCTTACAACTTTGAAGGGCCTGCCGTAAAGGTAGGAGCGAATCTTTGAGGTAGCCCAAATAATGGCAAGGCACTCTTTTTCTCTTGTAGAACAGTTGGCTTCCGTCTTCGATAGTGACCAGCTAGCATAACTGATGACCCTTTCCTCTTCGTCAGTGCTCTGTACAAGAACGGCATCGGGTCCCACACTGCTTGCGTCGGTATGTATGTCTGCTTCTGCGAATTCATCGAAATGCGCCAACAACAAAGGCATCTGCAGGCGCCGTTTCAGTTCTTGAAATGCTTCCTCCTGTGGCGTTTCTCACTTGAATTCCACGTTGTACTTGGTAAAATTAGCGAGTGGATCAGCCACGCGGGCGACGTTTCCGACAAACCGCCTGTAATATTAGGCACAAAGGCCGAGAAAACAACGGAAGGCCCTCTTGTAGAGTGGTAGAGGGAATGCAGTGATGTCGGCTGTCTTCTGCGGGTCGGGGCGTACACAGGACCTGCTTATCACGTGGCCCAAGTTCCTCGTACTCAAAGCCACACCTCTCTCGCTTGTGGGTGAGTTCAGAGGTCTTGATTGTTTCAAATACAGCTTCAAAGCAACGGAGGTGCTTGTCGAAGCTTGAGGAAAGCACAGCGACGTCGTCTAGGTACACGAGGCAAGTCTGCCACTTCTTTCCAGCCAGTACAGTGTCGATAACACGTATGAATGTCGCGGGTGCCAATAAAAGACCAAAAGGCATCACCTTGAATTCGGAAAAGCCATCTCGTGTTATAAAGGCGGTCTTCTCTTTTCGCCAACCTCAATTTGCTGATACCCGGTCTTGAGGTCTATTGACAAAAAATGCCTCGGTTTGTGGAGTCAATCGAAAGTGTCGTCTATCCATGGGGAAAGATACAGATTCTTCTCCGTGATTTTGTTCTGGCGATGATAATCGACGCAGAAGTGCAGAGTATCGTCCTTCTTCACTAGCACCACAGGTGACGCCCACGGATTCTTGGAAGGTTGTATGATGTCATCCTGGAAGGTTGTATGAAGTACTACGAAGCTTGCGGAGTAAATTTGGATGGTAATGCTGACTCTCGCTGTGCAGATACCCTCGGCGTTACTAGGTGCCCTCCAGCTATTAAATGGGAAGAATTTCTTAGCGAACTTTGGCGGCTTTCAGCATATCTATTCATCTATCTAGCCACCTACGACATTTAGCTCTCCTAGTTGTTTCGATCATGGTATCAATTGCAAACTAGGTATGGCATAACATGACTGTATGGAGAACATATTTGATAAGTTAAAACTTGAGAATCATGATATGTGTGTCATAAATGTCATGATTTACATTTCATGGTTCTGCAGCACTTGCGGTGGTTTCGTTCACATCGAATGTTGCAAAACTGGTATGGTGTGGCATGATTGCATGACGAAAACAATCGACAGACCCTAACATGAAAATCAAGGCATGCGTGTCATGTAACAACATCCCTACATGCCACGCTTTTGATGCGCTCGCGGCCATTTCGCTGGCTTCACTTATACCAAATTTAGTAATACCTGCCATGAATGAATGAAGGAGGTATGATACTGGTACAAACTTGATAAACATCTTGCCATGTAACAAGAGTGCATGCTAAGCTCATGATGCGCTCACGGCAATTTCGCTAGCTTCACATTTACCAAACTCGGTATTACGTGACGCGAACGGACGACAGAGGTAAATGACATATCCAAACCTGATAATCACAAAATGCGTGTAATGTACATCATGGCTACATGCCACACTGATGTGTTCCTACCCATTTTGCTGGTTTCACGTATGTCAAATTTGGTATTACGTGACACCAATAGATGATAAAAGTATGTGACTGGTGCAAACACGATAATCATGAGATGTGTGTTATGTGAGAACATGACTACATTCCACAGTCAAGGCACCAATACATTTCGACATGACGCGGGCATGTGCTCGCCGGCGTTGATTTTGTCGCGTTCCGCCGGCGTTGCGACGCAGGCGCTGGTCCTGCCTTGTACTCGCAGGCGCGCGCCGCGCTGCATTGCTTTCACGCATGCGCGTTTCAGCGCGTCCCTCCATCACGGAAAGAGGAAGACGCAGTGTCGTCTGGGTAATGCATCGGCGCGAAATTCAGCTTGTCGCATTTAGCTCCTGTTGCTGTCGGGCCGCGCCGACGGATGGTGGTCGCACCTGGCGTCAGACTATAGAATGCTTGCGTTTCACTAGCGTAGCGTCGCTGTGCTCAGTGTGTGTGTGTGCTTTAACGCTACATTGGAGTATAATGGGCCCTTCATGATGCGCTAACGTCCATTTAGCTAGTTTGACATATACAAAATTTGGTGTTACGTGACGCCAATGGATGAAGAAAGATATTGTTACCACATATTGTCGCGACGTGAAGACAGAGCTCGTATTTGAAGACGCTGTGAAAGCAGCAGCGGGCCGGTCTTTATATTTACCGCGCGCCAGAGAGTTTCTCGTCTTTCTCGTTGTTGCGTTCTGCATAAAAGCGTGCAGATGCGCATATGCACTGTCGTCTTCTTCTTTGTCGAGGAACGCACGTGACATTTGTCTCCCTCTAACACTGGCATTGTCCCCATGCCCAGCCAAGGCGCTCTACTCTTGGAGCGTCTTCTGAACTTGCTTTTTGATCTCCTCGCGTTCTTTCGGAGTCACACGGGATCGGTTTTGTTGGATCGGTCTCGTAGTTGTTTTAATTAAGATTCGATGTCGGGTCAGTGGTGCTTGCCTGACTTACGACGTGCACGAAAAACCATTTTTGAACTGGTGTATCAGTTCTAGTAGGCGCTGTTTATCCGAGGGTGACAGGGTAGAGGAGATGTTGACACACAAAAGTGTTGAGCCTGGGATGGTCGCGTCGTCCGGCTGCAAAGCGAAGCAAGCTCTGGCTCGGTTCACGTCGTCGTAGTAGGCAATTGCAGTGTCCTGGTTGGACGATGCTCGTTGCTGAAGTTGGTGAGAAGCACTTCTGCCCGCCCCTCAGTTGGTGCCAGAACGCATCTCGCTATTCAAACACCTTGCGTAAGCAATAGCGTGTATATTCGCTCCGCTATCACCTCATTACGGCGCGGCCATTGACATAACACCGACGCAAGGCAGAAAGATCTCGGCAGGAGTATCACATCATCGGCTACACGTAAACCTTGCAGTTGTTCTTCGGTGGTGGTGTTGACGTAAGGATGGGCCGAAAAGTTGACGATACGTTCTGGAATGTTGATGACAGCACCGTACTCTCGCAGAAAATTCATACCCAAAGTCAGCTCTTTACAACAGTCCGGTAAAATGACAAAAGTGGTGATGAAGCTCGAATCACCGATTACGAGCCGAACCGTGCATTTACCGGTCGGCGTCATAAGCTGTCCACCAGCACTCCTTATGCTCGGCCCACTTCACGGCGCATCTTGACCTTCTTAAGGCGGTCGGCGAGCTTTTGTCTCATAATAGAGGAGTCAGCACCACTGTCAACGAGTGCTGTTGCGTAGTGTCCGTGTATAATAACGCTAAGGTCGGCACGTACAAATTCATCGGCATTAGTACTCGTGCTTGTCGTCGTCTTCGTCATCACCGTCATGACGTCGTCTTTGTGTAGAGGCAAGGTGGCCTTTTGGCGTATCGGCGATTGGCGACCTTGCCCCGGAGATCATGGCAGTTAGTTTCCCTGGAACGGGCTTGGGGAGTGGTTTCTGATGGCGTCAGCATAGCTTTGGCCATTCGGGGAAGTGTGACCTCGTGCAGGTGAGGGAGACTGCCAGCGACGGCTTGGTGAAGACGCTTGGTTGATCGGCAGGTGATCAGCACCATGGTCACGAGGGTCTTCATAATAAAATGAAGCAGGACGAGAAAGGTTTTGAAACTGGGCTTCTCGATGACGGCAGTAGCGGGAGATGTCGCCTGGTTCGCATCAGCGGAAAGAAAGAGGTCGACGGTCGGTAGTGCGCCACAAGTTAGTGTGGCGTACCGGTGGTCGCCCCACAGGTTCCCGCTGCCACCAAGGCAAGGTAACGGGCCATGGCTGAAAGGGTGCTTCTTCTGGGGCAGGCGGTCGATGGCGGACGGCATCAGCAAAGGTCAATTGATGTGGTTCAGGTGGTGGCGCCGGTGATGGAAAGGCTTGTCGTAGTTCCCGGCGCACGATTTCCGAAACAGAAGCAACTAGAGGCTCAGTAGTTGGAAGGCTAAGGGCCCGCAGCTCTTCTCGCAGGATTTGCCTACTCATTTGCCGTAAAGAGCTTCCAGAAATGGCAGCTTTTCGAGCAGCGGCACCAAGAGGCATTTGGTCAGGCAGGCGGCCAAAGTGACGGCATTGTCGCCGGAGTGCCTGCTCTAGGAGAGTCACCTCTTTGACAAATTCATCCATTGTTGTTGGGGGATTTCGTACAAGGCCGGCGAAAAGCGGTTTCTTAACTCCCCGCATCAGGCTATGATCTTTCCTAGCCTCGGGCTTTATAGGGTCCGCGTGGCGAAATAGACGGGCCATATCCTCAGTGAACATGGCGACGCTTTTGTTCGGCTTTTGCACGCGGGTTTCAATCATCTGTTGTGCGAGATCCCCTCGGTCCGCACTCAGCAACGTCTCGAGAAGCTTTTGGCGAAAATTGTTCCAGGTTTGGGAAGTAGGTTCCCCATTCTCGTGCCGTATGAGAGCGCTATTTTCCATTGTGAAGTAGGCTTGGCGAAGTCTCTCTTGCATGCTCCAACAGTTCACCACAGCAGTCCCCTTGAACTGGTCGAGCCAGTCCTCGACATCTTCATACGGTTCTCCACGGAAGACTTCAAGAACACGAGAAGTCTCAAAACATAATTAACTGGTAAGGATGAGTAGTCTGGGCCAGAGGAAGATTCGCAGATGTTGAAGGGGTCGCCACGTTGGTAAGAGGAGATGCAGTCAAGAGTTCTGGACTTAGGCCTAAAAGGCACCGGCTTAATCGGTGTACTGGAGTCATAACAAGATGTTGAGGCTCCGGACTGGTTGTAGGTCTCAAACCACGTTTTCTTGAATCGGGTTGCAGGCCCCAGCACCTCCACCAGTGTGGTGACGTGAAGACAGAGGTCACATCTGAAGACGCACAGAAAACAGCAGCGGGTCGGTCTTTTTATTTACCACGCGCCAGAGTGCACCTTGTCTTTCTCGTTGTTGCGTTCTGCATAAAAACGTGCAGATGCGCGTATGCACTGTCGCCTTCGTCTTTATCGCCGGACGCACGTGACAATATGCAATTTAGCTATGTGCATCTGTGTAGCAGAGAACAGGGTGGCGACAGAAGAAGAGGACGTTCGGCTTTTGGCAAGAGGTCTCCGCTGCACGTTAGCTGTATACCTTCAAGTCGACCGTTACGTCACCTCTGAATAAACCCCTCTCGTGGACGTAACAGAGTGGTGGAGGTGATGGGCATGGCACGTCGACGTACCCTGGAGCCACGCTGTTCGGAGTTTGCCAGAGCCGTCGTCTTCCCGTTCTGCCACCGACAACAGTCGTCAGGACCCAGAGCAAAGGTCAGGAATCAACCGCCTCAACTACGCGCAGGTCTACGCTGGCTACACCTCGGCATCACTACATGGCAGGAGAAGGTGTGGACGCGTGGCTAAACGCACTACAAAATGGTGAGCAGTTACAACCACTGGAACTCTATCGATCAACTGGATAACGTCACGCTGTTTCTCATGGACACGGTTCTGATGTGGTATAAAAACCATGAAGAGTCCAGGAAAACATGGGCTCTTTTTGCTCAAAAACAGAAGAAGTGTTTTGGTGACTCCGACTCAAAAAAGAAAAGTGCGGAGCGGACTCTTGCCGGAAGAGCTCAGAAATGGCACTACTTATACAGAATACGTTTTCAAGCTGTGCAAAATTATAAGCCCGCAGATGTCGGAAGAAGACAGGGTTGGACACCTCTTGAAAGGCAAAGCGGAAGACATTTAAGATTTTCTGATAGGTAGGGATGACCTCACCTGTGTCTCCGACGTTCAACATCACTGCCGCATGTTTGAAAAAGTGAAGACTGTCGCATTTCCCCGAAATTATGTAGGCTGGCAAATGTGACTATGATCGCCAGCGTCGACGTGAGCCTGTCCACAGACCTTGCCGCTACTATTCGGGCAATAGTGCGTGAAGAGCTGCAGCGACAAGGTGGTAGGGTTGACGAAGTCATTCCTCAACCACCTACCAATCCACCCTACTAAAAGGCGGTGCCATTAGCTCCTTTGCCACCATCGGTATGTGTGACAGACGTCAGCGAAACTGGAACTCCGTGGCCACGTCGTGAATCATTCGCGGCCTACCAGTGATATGGCCAACGCCTTCGCCACGGCCCCGCCGCACAGAGGTGGGCAGCCCCCACTCAGCAAGCTCGTCATCGACCCTTCACAGTTGAGCGGTGTCAGCATAGGCTCGGCGAGCGTCCTCTACCAGTCTGCTACAACTTTAATTTGAAGGTCACATCGCCAGGTATTTCAACTACCGGCAGCCGCCAAGGCACCACCGATCACCAAGATATAACCATTCTGGCGTTACACGAGCACCGACATTCCCGGGAAGCACGTCTTATGATATCCCAGGAATGCTACGAAACTAATCTCTGGCCTCTGACCACTGTGTGACATCACCACCTGCCCCTCGCGTCAGCCTATCACGGCCTCCTCGGCGCCGCCACTCCTTGTCTCCTACGGAAAACTAGTCAGCGCGGCCATTGGAGGTGAGGTCGCCGGACAGTCCTCGATTTTACCAGAAATACCCCCTTTAGCTTTCTTGTTGAAAAATAAGGTTCGAGTGCTTATCGATGGTTTCCCAACAATGGCGTTGGTGGACACAGGTGCAACCGTGTCAGTGAAGAGTTTTGTTTTCACCCACCTCCTTGGACGAAAAGTTATGTTTCGTAGGGACTGTCTTGAGACGGTTCATGGAGTGAGCGATGTCTTACAACCTATTTGTGTCTGCACTGTGACTGTTAGTTTAGAGTGCCAGAAATTTGTTGCAGAGTTTGCTGTTCTCTCTCATTCCACGCATGGCGTTACTCTGGGACTCGATTTCTTGAACCTATGTGGTGCCACTGTCGATTGCCGCACAGGACAAATTACAGTACATTCTTATATCGCAGTTACGTTTATGCAAACTCGGCCTGTCAGGAACGTGCTCTATCTGCGTATCGTGACGCAACTGCGCCACCTTTGTCTGCAAAATGTGTCGCTGTTGTCTGTTCACCTGCAAGCGAGTAAACATTTGACGCAACCCTGAAGCACGTGCATTTCAGTTGCATAAAGAAAACAGTTCTATTACCCTAGTGCACGCTATTGGTTGCGCTAGGGCGTACTGTTTTATGGGGTTTTAACTGCTCTGATGCACCTACAGTGCTGCCGTAGGGTCTGAAACGTGCAGAAATTTGTGAACATCAAGTTTTCTCATTTGCCATCCTTGCAGAGATCAGCGATTCCCCGGGTAAAACCAGTTGTGATAATCTTCACACCATGTATGCCACCAATATAGCTACGATTGATAAGTCACTCAGCACCAACAAACCTAATGAACTCGCAGGTATTCTGTGAAAACATGCCGGTATTTTCGACTTCGCTAAGCACAATCCACCATCATTCCCGGCTTCTCGTATAAAGCACCAAATCGACACGACATCACACAGACCTTTCCGACAGAAACCGTAACGTGTATCGCCTTTGAAAGGCGCAGTGATCAATGAACAGGTTTGCGAGATGCTCAAGAAAAATGTAATTCAAGAATCATGTAGTCCGTAGGCCGCTCCAGTAATTCTAGTGAAAAAGAAGGATGGCGCATTGTGATTTTGTGTTGACTACCGCCGTCTTAACGTCCTCACTGAAAAAGACGTATACCCACTCCCACGGATTGATGATGCTATCGACTGTCTATCATCGGCCTCTTAGTTTTCATCTGTGCATTAGAGGTCAGGCTACTGGCAGATTCCAATGCACGAGGAAGACAAGGAGAAAACGGCATTTGTTACAACAGATGGGCTTTTTCAATTTAATGTGACACCGTTTGGACTCTGTGACGCGCCTGCAACTACACAGCGCTTCATGGACATCATTCTGCGTGGATTGAAGTGGGAAATGTGTATGTGTTACTTGGACGACGTAGTAATTTTGGGCGCACCTTTTGTGAGCACTGCCTAAGCAAAGCACGCTTGGGGAACAACCCAAACAAATGTCATTTTGGAAAGCACCAAACACTCGTCTTTGGGCACTTAGTAGACAAAGAAGACATACGACCGGATCCCGCCAAGACGGCCGCAGTGGAGGCATTTAAGCAACCTCACTCAGTGAAAGAACTGCGCAGCTTTTTGGGGCTTTGTTCATACTTTCTTCGATTCATTCCTGGCTTTGCCAATATCGCATACCCACTCACGTGCCTGCTTCAGAAAGGTGCGCAGTTTGACTAGACCCCGGAATGTGAGTGTGCTTTTTCGGAGTTGAAGTTTCTTTTGACGTCTCATTCGATTCTGCGATACTTCAATCCTCTGGCTCCCACTGAGCTTCACACAGACGCTAGCGGTATTCGTGTAGGCGATGTCCTGGTTCAACGCATCAATAACCAAGAACACGTCGTAGCGTATGCAAGTCGCTCGCACATCAAGTCCAAACGAAACTACACGGTCACAGAGCAAAACTGTCTTGCAGTTGTCTTCGCAGATCAGTGCTTCCGATACTGTCGGTACGAATGCCTCTTTTCTACCTTGAGAGACCATTATTCTCTTTGCTGGTTGGTTAATCTGCATTACCCATCAGATCAGCTGACACGCTGGGCACTTCGTGTCCAAGAATCTGACTTCACTTACTCTAAGGCAAAAGGGTGTTAAACGGGTGTGCGGTTCGTCCTTTTGTGGACTAATGGGGCTGCCACAACCAATAATTCCTCTAAGGAATAACGGTACTGGGTCTAACACTTAGTCCCCACAGATGCGCTCAAGGTACTAACATATAGTGCTCACACTTGCACCTTAGTGAGTGACCACTAGTCTCACAATTCACCTCAAAAGACTAACATTTAGTCCTCACGTTTGCACCATATAAAGCAACTGTTAATCTCCACACTTACATGTTACCAAGCAATTTTTAGTCCTCACAATTGCACCTTGCCGGACGAACAGTTGGTCCACTCAAACACTCCAATCGGCAGAACTTTTTTACCCCAGTTCAAACATTGTTTTTTGTTTATTTCCCGCCAGGCCTAATACTTTTTTGCCTGTTTTTCTGCGCAGTGAGCTACAAATTGCGCAGAAAAGAACAGCGAAAAAGTAATTAGCCACCTATGTGTAACTGCTTTCCCACTCACGGCAACAACGAACGACAAAAGTGAGACATCGAAATCTTTTATTTTTCTACATACACACGAAGTTTCTCCGATCTTTAAAGTGAATTCATGGTGAAGTGTACAAGTCCAGTCTCGTTGTCAAATCTTGTTCACTTTTTGGGGAGCTCCGCCGACGGAAGCGATAGATGACAGGCATTGCAGATGCCAGCGCACGCAGCCTTCTGCCCGTTGTGTTTCCACAGCTGCACGCACAATAATATAGTAAAAATAGTTAGACACACGTGACAGAAGATGAAGATGCATACATATGACAAGTACGTACACCCTAATATAAAAACAAGCGTTAAATGATGACACACAAATAACTTTACTTTCACATCTCACACAGTCCTTCTGAGGCTGCTATGACGAAAGAGATGGATGACAGGCATCGCAGACGCCAGCGCACACAGTCTTCAGCACACTGTGTGCCCACGGCTGCACAATAAGTATGTAAAATAGTGTAACACGTGACAGAGGACGAATACAAATGCATATGAGAAATACGTGCAAGGTGAAATGAAAACATTCCTGAGATATGACATGCTAATAATTTCACCGTGATGTCACACATCGTCAAAGACTCATTTTGATCTCCGTAGCGCAACAGATTAGAAGCGGTGGCTGCAGCCACAACTTCGCGAACCTCCGTGCCGCTCACAGACTCATTTTGGTCTCCGTAGCGCAACAGCTTAGAAGCGGTGGCTGCAGCAACAACTTCGCGAACCTCCGTGCCGCTCACAAGTCGGCAAGTCCTAAGCGAGTGACGTCGTCCAGCTCGAGCAAGCGAACGCGAGACCAAACACGGCGTTGCACGCGGAGTGTCTACCACCAACGAACTTCGAACAGGTAAGCGAGCGTACGCTTCGCCACCGCCACGAACAGCGCCAAGCTGGTTTGGAGCTAGCGCTGAAAAAATTGACGGTAATGCGGTCTTTTTCCAAAAACTCGAGCGAGTGCAGTGCGCAAACGCGAGTCCACCGCCGCGGCCAGCGGACGGCGCCGAGCTGCTTGCGACCGATTGTAAGGGCGACCAATATTCAGTGAGTTCCGACGCTAGCGAAAGCCCCGCCAGCCCGTGCTGGTGCACTTACAGCGCACGACATTTTACAACCAAGCTCTTTACGAGAACCCGCAACGCGTTTTCGACGACTGCTGCACAGCAACGAGGTCTCAGCCCCATATCGTCAGCCCGGAGCTCATCGCGGCGGCGAAGACAGGCGAGCACACAACGAACGAGCGTACGGGAGGCCGACGGCAATGGCGGCCTATTTCCAGGCGGTCGCAAAGCACAGGCGAACTGCAGACGCCGAAGCTGACCTTCGCGATGCATTTCGTGCGTGCGATATACAACACGACCGAGCCCGTTGTCAGCAAGCGCGATCCGTATCGCACACGCGACAAGTAGAGTAGAATAAAGAATGATAACCTACTTGCCTTAGAATCCAGCACTGTTTTTGCCCTGAGTCGGACTGAAGTATATATCCGATAGGCCTGTTTACTTCTCGGCCGCCATATTGGCCTCCCCAACTGTTGCTGTCGTGTGTTGGTCGTGTCTGTCTTGAAGCCAGAGATATACAACGCGGCGTGGTGACGTGCTGAGGCTTGCTCCAGACTTCATGGGTGCAGCGAATCGCAAAAGCAGCAGCCCACGCTCATCCAAGCGTACACACAAGCACCACATCGTAATTCTTAGGTCATCAAATCCAGGCGGCCGTAGTCGAGCACTTCGAGCGCGACGCGCCGCGAACCGTCACCGGCAAATCACGGGGAAAGACCACAGAACACCTACCAGATTAGAGAACGGAAACTGTAGCTTTGGGCTGTTGTGTAAAAATAACATGCAAATACGCAGCGGCGGCGTACTGAACTGCAATACTGCGAGGCCTGATGGTGCTGGTAGTACTATCATAATCAATAAAAAGACGCATTTTTTGTTGCAGCTATGGGAGCTCGCGGCTGGTTCGCGCTGCTCGCTTCCTCTGGTAGTTTTGTTTTCGTTGCTAAATCGCGCTTCGCGTCTGTAATTATCACCAGGCGACCTTGCTGGCCTTTACTGGCAAAAGCAACGTCAATCAAGTAAGGATTGCATCGTTTATTGCGAGTGTCCAAGCCGGTACAACCAATGTATACGGTCAGGTCCGAACTAAACAAGTGACTCATACACATACATATCGAAAGCTTTCAACCCATGTGTAAAGAGTCTTGAAAGCTAACAAGCACATGCATATAACTGAACATCGCGATCGCTGAATGAATGCCACTCTCATTGTGTAGCGGCGTTCGAGTTTAATAGCGTGGCTTCAGGACAAGGGTCCGATTCTGCCGTCAGATGCGGCGCTTGCCCTGCAGTATTTATCTTGAAGTGAAGTGAATGCATGATGTTGAATCGGCAAGGAAGCTTGCACATTGCCGATAGATAGCTCGCGTGCCGAGAGCAATGTTGTTTTGCTAAATTTGTTAAATAAGCAATCGCGAATGCGTGCAGTTCTGAAGTTTTCTCGCTCTGCAAAGCTACATTGAGTAATTCACAATTGTGCAATGTCGCGTCGACAGGGTAGGCACTAGTTTTAATTCTCAGCCGTGAGGACATATCATGGGTAATATATATTTAGATGAAGGGCCTAAAAATATTTCAGGCTGGCTACATTTATTGTCAGAGTTAAGTTACATAGTTACTACAGCTAGAATTTCTCGTCACAGGTATTGAGCGGTCTGCAGCGAACATGTATGCTAAAAGGATGAGTTATAAGGTGTGTGCTTACGGATAGAAAAAACCCAATTCTAAGAAAGTGGGCTTTAGACATGCATCGTAAAATTTTGTTGTTTGTACATCTTTGTTGGTGCTCTTACAGTACACTACTTGCTCAGCTCTGAGCACAACCTCATTTTTGCGTAGACATATCGATAGAACTTGAGCACTCTTGCAAGCAAGCACTCCTGAAATCAATTCGTGGTACATGACGTGAATCTGTCCAAATACTAATAAAGGCCACATTTATTACACACGTGTTGTTGTGTTAACTTTTTCAGTATACTTTTGCTTGAAAGCTGAAGTTGTTTATTCCTGCCAATTTTAGAGGTTAGGACTTGAAATACGTACTATCTTGCAGTGTGGCTGTGGATAAGTCGATATCATGTATGTTTCAACTACCTGTGCGATTTCCTAAATTATATTCATGACGGTACTGCACAGAATTTCACTATTGACACTATAGATATGGCAACTTAACTTAAACAGAAGCAGATGTGCTAAAAAAAATCGGGGCGGTTTCTCTGCTATGTGAAAAAAAAACAGTAACACATCCAAGGATCACAATCTTGCTGTTTACGACATCATTCACGCCTTTGAGAAAGCTATGCTGCAAGTACTCAACACCTTTATGATTTATCATTTCAGGAGCACATTGATTATATGTGAAAAGCTAAAGCAATTGAGTGCAACCCTATGAGCTTTGGCGCATCATTTTGTAAACTTGTATGAGCTAAACACAGTTCATTAAGGCAAAACAGTTCTGGGTGTTGTTCGTAAACTGTCACAAGGCACAAATAAATGCCGGAAAGCCTGTTAATGCGCCTCTCTTGGTGGGGGGGGGGGTTCATTTAGTAATGCATATAATAATTTATGGCAATTTACATGCCAACTACAAATTGATCATGAGTTGTACAGTAGTGAACAAAATTAGATTAATTCCGGTTTCCAGGGGTTTAATGAAATGACATCGTAGCCTCGCAGGAGACAAGACTGCTTGTCGAAACATTTTCTCTACCTCATGTTCATAGACTTTGCATACTTTCAAGCTTCCAACTTTTAAGGGTCAGTTTAGTTCACCTGCACTAATGGAAACTGGTTCACAGCTGTTCGAAAGTGCAGAAATTTTGCAGCACGAGTTCAGCAGTGTGGCAACACAAGTGAATGACAAGGTGCCGACAAGGTGGAATCCTTATTTTTGTTCGCTTAATTTAATGAGGTGCGAACATCTTGGCAAAACACGCCGCGTTTGTAGAGGTCAGTGCGGTACCTATGTTTGATGCTATGTTGTTTTTTAAACTCTGCGTGCGGCTGCACCAAACCAGAGCCATCAGAGTAAGGAGTACAGAAAAATTATGAACCAGTTTTGGTGCTGTACCTCTCCTGCGCTTTTTGAAATAAATGGCATGGTTTAGAAGATGACATTGCTGCATCACTGAACCGAATGGTTAGGTGCAGCACTTTGTAAAATGTATCATGTGGTGCAGGCCGATCGAACAAATCCTTAAGCACACAAGCGTCTTAGCATTTAACCCGCATCGAAATAAGGCCACTGTGGCTCGGATCAAACCTGTGTTCTTGAGCTCAGCAGTGCCGCACAATCTAACTGATAGTGTTACAGTTTCACCGTTATTGAAGTGTATATTTCATGCCACGGTAGGCAGCCAATGCTTGTAGCTAATCTAAAGCACCCCTCCACGATATGCTCGGTAAAACATTCACAAATACGGCATGGCATGTGTGCAGTTCAAGAAGACCAATTATAGTGGACATTCAGATGTTTCAACGTGGACATTCGGAAATAGTCATCCCGTCGTTGCATGGAAGTCTGGAAAATCAAGTAACATCACCAGGTATCAATGCCTAAAGTTTTCCAAAGTAAACATATAAACTCATTTACCTAGTAAACGTCAGTATTTTATACATATATGTAATGGTACCTCATAACACGTGTATCACTCAGGGCTGCTTCTTCACAAGGCATGTCAATTAGCAGGTTTTTTGCCCATTGTACACAGCTGCTTCCATGTCAATTGGGACAAGAGGCTGTGGCAGAAAAAGAAGTATTTCTAATTTATGTGACACTTTCTTTGTCATACTATAGCAAAACTATACCTATAATTATGCGATGTTTCTCAAACGCGAATGCGGTAAACTATAAACTCGTAGGTTTTTCACACTAATATATGGGCTCGCTACGAAGACACACGCGAGGCAACAGTGATGTATTTGCCTTCTTTCATCACAACCGTCTGGTTTGTGTTATCTGGCGATATATTATCAGAATTAACTACTGAGTCAGCGAATCGCTCCCACGTTAGGCCACGCCGCAAGTAACGCACGTTTTTCCGGTTACAGAGTGAGACGTTAAACAGTTTTAAATTTGAATATTGCAATTCGCTGCCACCGTGTGACGCCTACGCAGTCATTGGCGAAAAAAAACTACATATGTTGAAATGAACCAACTAGCTCAGCAAGCAACCGTCCTTAAAAAATTGAAGTGGTTTCTACTCACCGGTCCGGGCTTGCAACGTGTGATAACCCGATGAAAGCTTCAGCGGTCGCTTCGTTCCTCGGACGTCACCTAATTTTTCTTCGCGAAAGCATTTGAACGAGTCAAAATAAACAGAACGAGGAAGAGTGTGTCGATCGGCTGAGGCTCAAAATATTCACAGCGGAACGAAACAGTTCGAGACACATCAGGACCTACCACGAGCCGTTACCTGCCGTCGCAACCGTTGGCCACCGTATAGCTTGAAAAGACGATAATGATGTCGATAGGCTGCTATTGACCTTGAGTCAGCTGAAGCAAAAACTATTATAAAAAGTTGATGACGCAGCACGTGTTTAGAAAAAACTACTTGCTATAAGAACAAGTTGTTTTTTACGCGTAACAAAACGTAAAAGTGTAGTATTTGATCATTTTAATATTGAAACGTGACCCCGACGAGGGCACCCCTACAAAAAAGTGCAATAGCGTGAGTGGCGAGAGAGATCAGCAAATCCACTCTGGGTGTTTGAAGGAAGAACGTGCCGTGGTTGATTTTTTCGGCCCCTACAGGTGGGCACTTGAACTTGAGAGTTTCCAGGGCCTGGAAAAACTGAGACAGCAGAGGAGGAGAAGGATATGTGTTCTGTGGAGAAGGATGGTTAGTCACCTTGGCAACGCTTTTCGCGCTGCCTGCGATCCCCGGGTGGTTCATCTCTTTGAGGACTATGTGGTTTAGCGCTGCAAGCTTCCCTTTGGGGTTGCTCCTCAATGGTCTATCCGGTCATCGCGCGCGCCTATTGGGCTTCGTTACTCCTTTTTTGGTAATTTTGCCTTAGAGTGCGATTTCCTATAAAAGTGGCCGATGCCACGTTGACGCACATTGTCTTTCGTGACTACCGCTTCCAACGACGGAACGTGACGCGGGCAACTTCGACACCTACATCGTATCACTGGACCAACCATTTCTCGATACCAACACTTTTAAAGATGAGCAACAAAGGGACAGCACTATACAGCAACTTCTTGCTACCCAATCAAAATCATCGCCTACGTGCTTCTACATTCGAGAAGGGCAAGTTTACAAAAATAACTGCACCAGCACCAGCTCACGATATCTGCTCGTGGTTTCGGAGAGTTTTGCCGCTTACGTCTTGCAGGCTATGCATGAAGACCGAACATCCGGTCATCTAGGCACAGCGATATCTCTTTGCCGTTTTCGATAAAGATTCTACTGGCCCAAGATGCGCCAGACGACGGAACAATACGTGTCTAGTTGTAACGAGTGTGAACGTAATAAGCACCCAACAACGGCTCTTCCAGGGTGATTACATTGGGTGCCGCCCCCTAGAACTCCATTCGAGCAAGTTGGGATTGACCTCCTTGGGCCCTTTCTCTGGTCTTGCTATGGAAATCACTGGCTAGTCGTCTGCACTGACCATTTAACACGGTACAGCGAGACAGCTGCCATACCATCGGCAACTGCAGCCAATGTGTCTCTCTTTATGCTACGTTTTGCAATTCTATGACATGGACCACCGAAAATTGTAATCAGTGACCGTGACCGACAATTCACAGCAGACGTGGTGGAAGAGATGCTTCGTGTCAGCGCTTCAAGGTTTCGGCACTCTGCATCATATCATCCCCAAATGAACGGTCTAACAGAATGAACGAACAGAACTCTCACGAACATGCTGTCTATGTATGTCGCATCAGATTACAAGGACTGGGACAGTATTTTTCTTTTAATCGCTTCTTCATTCAACACCACGCAACAAGAAACTACCGGCTACAGTCCTTTCTGTCTTCTAATATTCTCGACTGCCTCGTCATACCCTAAGTACCATCTTCCCGTGTATGAACCACCATGATTCCTGCATATCCGAGATTATCTGTCGGGCAGAAGAAGCCAAGCACCTTCCTTATTTGCACACTCTTGCTTCGCAAGACCGCTCGAAGGCACACTTTGACCACCGACGCCGACACGTCACGTACAATCGCGGCAATCTAGTCTGGCTGTAGACACCAACCAGAAAACGCGGTTTCAGCAAGAAACAGCCAGCGCACTATGCTGGACCTAATCCTGTTATAGATAGTGTCAGTGATTTAGTTTACTGCATAGTGTGCCTCTATTCGGACGGCCGATGATCTGGCAAAACTGAACTTGCCTATGTTGCGCGTTTGAAGCGCTTTACTCCTCGAGAGACTGTTTGACTCACCCAGTGGGCTTTCTCTGCGCGGAGGGAAATGTTACCACATATGTAATTTAGGTATGTGAATCTGTGTAGCGAGGAATAGGGTGGGGGCTGAAGAAGACGAAGTTTGGCTTTTGGCAAGAGGTCTCCGGTGCGTCTTCAATGTATACCTGCAAGTCGACCATTATGCAGCCTCTGAATAAACCCCTCTTGTAGACTTAACAACATGACTGTGCAAACATGATAATCTTTACACGCGTGTCGTGTAAGAACATGACAACACGCCACGCTCCTAGCTTGCTCGTGGCCGTTTCGCTAGCTCCACATATACTAAATTTGGTATCACATGGCGTGAATAGTTTACGAAGGTAAACGACACATCTGAACATAATAATCATGACACGGAAGTCATGTATGGCCTCATTTAACTCCACCTCGTAACGTTGTGCTGAATTTAAAGTGACATATCAACATTTCTTCTTCTTCGTGTTTCGCATATCATCGATTCTCGCTGTACGTGGGATCTGCCAATTTCTTTACATTTCGGGGACTCCCCAGGTATGCTTGACTTTTTTTAACTTTGAGGTGAATAGTCAGAATAGTCAGCTCCGGTGTCATCGAGATCTGTCACAGTTTGGCCGTAAATAAGAACGTCGAAGCGGCTAGTTCAATTGTCGTCTCGCGTTGCAGTTACGTCTAGGCGTCGGGTCACGGCTACGTCGGCTTGTTCCACTGTTTCCATGTTGCGCCGTCAGGTCGCCTTCAGTACGTGACGTTTCGTCGTCAGGGCTCTGCGTGGATTGCGTCGTGTTCAGTGAGGGCCATCGTGGCGTCGTCATCGGAGGATCTTTTGTAGTTAGTCGCACAGCAACCACATCTCCAGAGGTTGCTGCATTAGGTTTCCCGGATAAGTCTAAGAGAGCGGCCTCCGGTTGGCCCAGAGTACGGCCGGTGGCCAGGTGACAGGCAGCAGCCGGGTGACGGCAAGCGAGAAGATCTTAGGGGTGTCCACTGCACTGCTGCAATGTAGTCGGCTGTGTCCCGGGGTCTTTCCCCCCGATATGGACGAGGCACATTGACGGCGAAATTACACAGCTCTAGCTGATGGTACTGGCAGTGGCCATAGGTGTGGCCAGCTCCTCCGCAGTGGTAGAAGAGAGGTTGCTGGTAGGGGGCCCAGCACACGTCTGTTTTTCTGGGAGCGTTGCACAGGCCGGCGGGTGGACGTTATGGCGTCGACGGCGGCGGTGTCGGGCGGCGTAACTACGATGGTGCGGCCTCTTGACGTTTGATTGCAGTATAGCGTAGCTCGTCTACAGCGGCTGAGGTGGCGGATCTTCAGAAATTGCAAGCGATTGCCGAACTAGTTCGCAGACAGTGTCGGTAATCGAATTCACTTGGGGCTGCGACGAAGGCAACAGGTTCCGTAGCTCCTTCCTCACGATCTGTCGGATGGTTTCACGTAGGTCGTCCATGTTGAGGGCTAGACTTCGGCGTAGTTGGCTTTTGAAGAGCGATGGTCATACTGCCTTGTGCGTATCCTTATTGCTTTCTTGACTGTCGTGGCCTACGTGAGAATTCATCAACAGTCTTCGGTGGGTTGTGAACAAGTCCCACAAAGAACTTTTGATTCACACCCCGCATTAGCTTCCTCATCCGGGATGTGAAAGAGTTTTGTCATCTCTTCCGTGAAGTGGGTGACATTTTCGTTGGGTAGCAAAGCACCGGCTTTTTCATTGTGGGCGACGCTCGTGAAAGTTTTCAGGAATGCATATTCGAAATAAAACATACGCTGCAAAAAGCATGCCTGGTTGTAGTGGACATAAAAAAACTGGCAGATCCCACGTACAGTGGGAATAGATGATATGCGAAGCAGGAATGCGAAAGGTTTATATGTCACAATAAAATCAGCACAACCTCACGAGGTGGATGTAAATGATGCCTTACATGACTTCCATTTCTTGATTAACATGTTTTATAGTGTCGTTCACCTTCATCATCTATCCAAGTCACGTGATAACGAGTTTAGTATATGTGGAGCTAGCGAAGTGGCCGCGAGCACGCTGTGAGCGTGGTATGTTGTCATGTTCTTACATGACACGCGTCTCAGAATTATTAAGCGCAGTGAAAATTTTTACACCATGAAGGGTGTAAATGAGCTTGTCCCATTGAAGACACCTTAAAGGTGTTAATTCAGCACCTTCCAAAAAGAGTGATTTTCCATGCACCCTTGGAATAGGGTGTACATGTAAAAAACTGCAGGGTGTTACAAAAACACCCTTAAGGAAGGGTGCCTTCGATGTCCTTCACTTTTTTAGCACCGTCTGAGGAGAGTGCGAGAAGGGTGCACAAGGGTGTTGAGTGCTCATGACAGGGGTGCCAGTATTCTTTTAGACTGCACTAATACATAACAGCATGCACTGATTACACACTACTTGAAGAAAGTGGTCCTGATTATCAATGATGCGCCACCTGTCGAGCTCCATTCATTGCGTGTGGGCAAAAATTTAAACACGTACAATCGTGTATGAACTTCTGCTGGATCTATATATACTTCACAGTATATGCATAATGCGCGTTACAGAAAACTAAGCCTTGCTGCCCTTGCATATGACATTTATTTAGTAGGCAAATAAATTTTTTTTGCCACACAACTATTTCACCAGATGTATAACATGTTGACGTATACGTACAATACACACGCAACACCTCAAATGTTTATATTTTTTCAGTTTCACTTTATTGACAATTCTTTGAAACATACAATTACACTGGTTTCAGTTTAGTATACTGCTTCAAGTAAATAGAGACTACAAATGAAATACACGCTAATATTTGCCTATAATTCTTTCAAGTATCTACAATCCCAGTGGTTTCCAGTGTAATACTCCTTCATGTACACAATCGGTTAATAGGAATGAAATAAAGGCAAATACATACTTATAATTCTTTCAAATATATACAATCACCATGATTTCACTATATACGCCTTCATTTACACAATCGTTCCCAAGAAGTGATGCACACAAAAATATATACGGATAGGGTTTTCAAATGTATACATTCACAGTGGTTTAAGCTTTGTATTCCTAGATGTATAACAATTGGTTATGAGAAATGATGTACATGCAAACATATATGGGTTTTCGCACATATTTCTTCAGCGAATACTTAAAAAACCAACAAATGATCAGAAACAAAATAAGCTAAAAATGAACACAAAACTGAGTCAGGACACACAAAAAACAAAAGAGGTAATGCATAATTACGGCTAATGACACAGCTGGGTCACTTTATGCCAAATGTCTCAGCCATTTTGGCAACCATCTCAAATGTATTCGAAAAACTTGTGCTGCATTGATAATAGTGGACTTCTGGAATATTTAGGAGAGGAAAAATATTTGGTCACGTGGCTGCTTTCTGAACCTCCTGGAATGCCGTCTAGGTGTTGTATGTGAAAAGTTTTATTTTAAAAGCACCGCTCCTTCTTTCTATACAAAACTTAGTCTAGGCGTTACGTAACAAGAGTTTAAATTGAGCGAGTTGGTTCATCGTGGTTGTGTGCTAGTCACAGTGCGACAACTTCAGGAAGAGACAGAAAGGACAGGAAAGAGCACAGACTGTCAACTGAATTCAATGAATGTGCTACGAGCGCTTTTATACGGAGTATAAGAACCGTGCTCATGCGCGACGACACGTGGGACCACTACAAAATAATCCTAACTTAGTAAAGAATACTCCCTCTCGGAATGGATAAGTGAACGTGTAGTGATGCACTGATCATTGGTTTACCTGATAAAAAATACTTCTACAAACGTTAAATTGGCATTAAGTAAACCTATTCTCGTGACGAGTAGTGCAAGATTGACTATTCTTGTTGCTGTTTAGTACAGAAACTTTTGAAAACTTGCAAGGGGTGGAAAACAACACGTTAATATCATATCTGCTGGCTTTTTTTATTGTGAGACACGTGATGAGGTATAACATACAAAGGTTTTGGTCAT